>NC_089557.1:1955625-2607500 GCF_040115645.1 Euwallacea fornicatus
TTCTTGTCAGCATCTCCCCTAATTGAGAGAGTGTGATAAAGGAACAATAGGGAAAATGAGTAAAACTGATTCTTTATATTTGGTCACGAGACCATGAACCTGTGAATGGCATGAATCTGCGAATGAGCCCTGGGCCCAGTTTCCGGTATTTAGCGGCCCTGGAGTGGAACAGTAGCAAAAGAATTCGTAATGTATTTGACGTGTTCGTTTAGCAACAAATGGGGAGGGGGGAAGGATCAATCCCCCATCGCATGCATCCCCTCGTGCACGTAAATAATTTTTAACCCCAACTGGAAAAAAGCCTATAAAATAAACTCGTTTATATGTAATGGGGCCCTACTACTGATGCATTCATCTGATGACCGAAAACACCGGGGCACAATAGAAAAGCTACAATGGCCAAAATAACATCACAAGCTAATGGACGTAGGCAATGTCGGGATGGTCAGCAAAAACCAGAGCTTTGTCCGAACGTTGATGGCTATTGACGGACGTTTGTGCATGAAAGTGAATTTCCCGGTCAAACAAAAGTAAACGAATGGAACAGGGCGACTGGGCAGTTTCGAATTATTGGCCCTGTGTATGTACGTATTCCTGATTTGTTGCCGAGATTACTCCTTTGTTCATTCGAGTTTGAATCAACGCGAGGTGGCAGTCGATCAAAGGTGCCTGCAAACACCCCAATTTGAATTAAAAAATTAAATTAATTTGTTACGTGACTACTTTTTACATATTTGCAAGTTTTTTGGACCTTGATATTCGTATCACCTACAGTATTAAATTCATAAAAGCGGAAGGACGATTTAACTGCAATAGTAGCGATATGGGAACAGACGTAGAAATTGGACATAACTTTAAACATACAGGATAACTCAAAATAAAACATTAAGGTTCACCTTTTTTATTTTAAAGAAAATCACCTGTATACACCCTATTTCGAAAATATTTTGATGCTAACACTCGTAGCAAAGGAGAAGTTTTAGCCGTCGCAGATGAATCAACAAATTGAGCCGATGACACACTATAGGCAATTTGAAGACTATAAATTGAACTTTCGTCCTATGTTACGAATAATGCGGTCACGTTCGGAGCTGGCACCAAAGCCAAATGTCGAGTTTATGAATCCCGTTTAAGTCTTGAAACTTATCACACTAATTTAAAAGGGTAAAGTAAAAAGAAATTTTTTCGTTTTATTTTGAAAAAATGCCACAGTACAAATTGAACTTACATAATAAATTATTTACGAAATTTCACACATATGTCCTTACAGGCGATATGTGGCCGTTAAAATGAACAAAGGTGCTCAGCGGCCTTAATTCACGAGAAGGGATCAGTAGAAACTACTCAGATCATTAGAATAAAACAATAACACTTAGAATTTCTGAACAACAAAAGAAGTCACAACTGTGATTAACTAATCGCTGTCCGAATCATCGCAGTGATAGGATACCGGTTGCTTGCCACGGCGGGATGATTTCGATGCCGGTATAGCTGACGATTTCAAAGAAGATTCAACAATACAAAATTCATCATCTGAAGAGCTGCCAGTTGCTCTTTTCTTTTTGGCAGGTGGTGAGCTATCCTCTTTAACTTTTTTTGCTAAAAACTCACTCTTTATTAGACTTAAAATCAGCTTTTTTTTGCCTCGCTTTACCTTTTGTCTTCTTGACTTTATCAGTCTTTACTTTCGCAGTTTTCTTTGGCGGAACAACTTCCTGCGGTTCCGGCGAAAATCTTCGTTTTGACGACGTCGAAACGGGCTCTTCAGCCTCCTCATCTTTTTTAGTTCCTATTAATTGGTCGAAAAGGTCTTCAGATGACTGTCGATGCGTCGGCGGAGGCGGTGATCGATCGTCCTCACTATCACTTGATGCTATTGCGACCTAAAAATTATAACTTTGAATAGTATGAGAGTAATATAACCAATTAAGTTCATACGTACCGTATTCAATTGTTCATTTACGAACGCGTTATCGAATAAAACCTCATCGTCCGAAGATTTTTCTTCGTCATCAGATAAATTGTACTTCGTTACCTGCAAGAATAAGAAGTCTCGTGATGACGGCAACAAATGCAGTCAAGTTAAGCAGGAATAGGAATGTTTTAAATGAAATCCGACCCTTCAAAAGGAAATATGGGAAAGAGGGATCTTTCATAGGACGAAGACTTGGAGATTTTTCAACAACCTTAAAGAGGATGAAACAGATAAAACAAATTTTTTAATTATTCATTTCGTATGAATTATCGCAACCGGGGTTATATCACCTCGTCTCTGATGTTTCTATTAATAGATTTCCAAAGAATACAAATTACCAAGGAAGCGTAGATAACATCAAATTATAAAAAACCAAATAAGCCATCCGGTACAAGATACTGAATATAGATTACTGAAGCAATAAACTCGATTCCAAGAATGGCAACTTTGAGAAGGAAAATACAACCTAAGTAAAACGAAAATTACTTTTATATTTTGCTATAGGAAACTCCTCGTTAGTGCAAAAATAGATTGCTTTAATTTTTTTGTATTGCATTTAATTCAATGGATCAACCCATTGTTTATTTCAAAATTATATATCACAATTACGTGAGAAAAATGATGAAACTAGTAAAACCCGAACACAACATGTGCCTTGCCTGACGTTATCGGTCTCAGTAAGTATACTTTTTAAGATTTGTTAGTTATTAGAGTTCTTTGACAACATATTTGTTTTACTATCAATTAATAAACAGTAAGAATGGACATATGAAGTAATTATAGACTTTACTTACCTTTGTTGCAGCCCGCCTAGTGTTAGTGCGTTCTTTAACCGAAGAAGGTTTTATATCGGCCTGGAAGGAATCGTCTGATCCAGAATCGCCTTTGTCTGAGTCAGAAAATATAGGATTCTTCTTGGCCTTCTTTTTAGGGCTTCCGTTTACTAATGAAAAACTTCGCATTTTACCTACAATATTTACGCAAATCAAAACTTACTTTTTTTATCGAAAATCAATTTGGTTTGCTTCAATCCATCTCCTTTCTTTTTCTTAATTTTTTTTTCCACCTCCTCAGGAGTTCCCAATTTATCTTTTAGAGTTTTCTTGCTCCTGACCATAGTGTCAAATTCATCCTCCTACGTAAAAAAAAAAAACACTTCGAACGTGCCGATTTACGTATAATACCTCTTCTAGGGTCAATTCTTTTTTCATCGCTTTTTTATCCTTGTACTCCCTACTTTTCACAGCGGCTTGAATTTTCTTTTTCATTTCATCAGATACTATAGGAACTATCCGTTGAGCCATGGGGGACGGTTGTGTTTCATGCAAGTGAATCTTCTTTTTCTTGCCCTAATTAAAAAAAAAAACAGATTTTTAATAGTTTTCTGCTCATACATATTTAATAAACATCTTTATGCGCAATAAGTTCTTACCCGCCCTTTGCATTGCACTATCACCTCCTTCTCAGAAAGCAAAACAAATCCACACAATTCAAAAACAAATTAGAAATATTATCAAAAGCAAACCACTTACTGGCTCTTTCTTCTCGTTCTTTATTCCTAGCTCGTCTTTCCTCTCTTTTTCTTCAATTTCATCTAATTTCAGCAAAAACGCGTCCAAGTCTTCTCGCCATAAATCTGATGGCTTTTTCCTCTTCAAAACATCCAATTCTAGAAGCTTGTTATCGCGCTGCCTCAACAATTCGTTTTTTCGCTCGTCAGTCAACATCCACATGGACATACCCAGGAGATAGTCGTAATTTTTGAAATTCTGATCTGAGGCTTCTATGCAAATGAAACATAAATGTCAAGGAAAATATAATCAACAACAAAAGTATCTAACCATTTATTGGTTTTTTCTTGGAGCTGGAAGGAGTCTCGTCATCGTCTTGAGACTGGGAGGCGTTTTCTTCATCTTCCGGGGGCGGGATTTCTTCATCGTCTTCTTTGAAAACAGTCGTTTTCCATACCTTAAGCGGATCAGGGTCGTATCCTCTTTTAATCAACTCCGTTACTATCGTTTGGCGTTTTTTATTTTCCACGGTCAACGAACCTGAATTTAATGAACAGATAAATCAGAGAATGTGATAGTGAGGAGAAAGATACCATCGCATTTTTCAACTATAAATCTAGCTTGATTGCTGAGTTTATTCGCCTCGGCTTCCAAAGCTCCTTCCAGGTACTCTTTCCGTTTTACGTAAATTTTCAGTCTTAATGTGTAGAATTCTCGTAGGATCTCCATAACCGATTCAAAACTGTGATAAAATGGACCGAAAAATTAAAAATATACTTAAACTTGAGATAGTCTTAACTTAAAATTTTTCATGGTATTTTTGACTGAAGATTCCTCAACTTTAAAGTAAATACTTCAATACTATTCACTGTAAAGTTCTTACTTAAATCATCTACGTACCGCTTTAAACAACCTAACTCATCGAAACAGCACATCGAACTAATTGATAGCAGCGTCTGCAGTTTAAGCACCTTATGAAGTCCCTCCTTCTCCATGTTTTGCAACTGTCCATCTTGCGGGGTGATCAAAAATCTAACAGTGGTATCTGTATTGTATTCCTTGTAATCCTGCAATATTGCTTTGACCTTCTCTGAACCGTTGAGCATCACTTCCAGCGTGTTTTCTTTGTAATTTTGAGTCCAAGTTCCGATTGGCAATTCCGTGATTTCGAGTTTATTTCCCACAACAGCAACTTCCCCACTGATACAGTAACGACTCTCGCCGCAGTAGTCGATGGTACCTTTGAAATTTTTATACCTGAAATGTGTTATAAAGTTGAATATGTGTCAAGACAAAAAAATTTTTCATGTAGCTAGATCCAATATATGAATGAATAGTCAATAAAAGTCTGTGAAAACATACCATGGGTGCAATTCTTTAATATCATCATCTCCATCCAGCATGGCCCTGAGACATTGAACTATTTCCCTAGGATTGTAGTTCGGAATTTTAGTCATCCAACCAGTTCCAATACCTTCAGCTCCATTCACCAAAACCATGGGTATAATGGGTATGTACCATATAGGTTCAATCTTCTGGTTATCGTCATATTCGTGTTTTAGTAGCGGATCATCGTGGGGATGAAAGAGCATGCGCGTTATCGGCGACATTTTCGTGAAAATATACCTCGGACTGGCCGAATCTTTGCCGCCTGCTAGTCGAGTTCCGAATTGACCTCTAGGCTCTAAGAGGTTGATATTGTTGCTACCTACATAATTTTGAGCCAAATTTACTATAGTCATGCATAAAGACACTTCGCCGTGGTGGTAAGCCGAGTGCTCGGCCACTGAACCAGCTAATTGGGCCACTTTTACTTCGCGTTTATCGTTACGCTTCATACACGTGAAGAGGACCTTGGAAATTTCAACAGGAAAATTAAATGAATTGACGTTACTCAAAGAAACTCACCTTTCTCTGGCCAGGTTTTAGACCATCTACCAAACACGGTATGGATCTAATATTATCCGCATTGGAGAATAGCACCAACTCCAAATTAATAAAATCTTTGTAATTAACAAATTTCGTCTCTTTCGTATATAAATATTTTTCTGGAAGTCCCATTTCTTTTCGTCTCTTACTGAAATTTATATTATTCATCCAAGATTTATTAACTCCAAATACCGGAGAAATCGATACCTGTCCTGCATGAAATTCGTCAGCCACTCTTTTCTAGCTTCAATATGTTTTCTACTGAAAGCCAACACGATATGATCATCATCTTCCTGACCACTGTACCTGAACCGGATACGGTGCCGGGCCATGTTACTAAAATATTCTTTAGCCTCCTTAGAAGTGGAGGTACCCAAACCTTTGTAATACTTGACTTGGTATGTATGGTGGTTTGGGGTATTAGTTTTCCACTCTTCAAACTCTGGTAATGAATAAAAAGACAATTCCTCCTTCTTCTTTTTGGCTTTCACAATCGGAGTGATAAATTCTTCCAGGAAGTCTTGCCGCAAAAGTTCCGGCCAGTTATGATGAACAAAGTTAATGAGGAGACCTTTGATGTGGGAACCGTCCTGATCTTGATCAGTCATTATCATGATTTTTCCATAACGTAACGTTTTCATGTCGTCCTGAGTGAGATACTTCTTCTTGTATTGCAAACCTAAGGATAAAAAATTCTGTGGTTTGAAATGAAAAGTGAATGCAGTGTCAGACCATAATGTTTTGTAACTACAAATTAAATGTCATTCTTCCTGAGCCGAATTACATTAATCAATTATTGTACATAACATACCAACGATCTTCACCAAATTATTAATTTCAGCATTCTCCAAAATCTGCTTATGAGTGGCTTCCCTGACATTCAGCAATTTGCCCCTCAAAGGAAACACCCCATAGTAGTCGCGTCCTATAACCGCCAATCCCGACACAGCTAGTGATTTAGCTGAATCTCCCTCAGTCAAAATCAATGTGCATTTCAAGCTGTTTTTAGTCCCTGCTTCATTAGCATCTTCCAACTTAGGGACCCCCTTTAGCTTGCTTGTTCTCTTGCCAGCACTTGCTTTGACCAACTCGTTCTGCTGCTTAAATTTCGCCCATGACAATACGGTCTCTATTATGCCGCTCTTTTGAACTCCGTTGATGAATTTTTCAGATAAGGTACACTTGGAGCCAAAGCTCTTTACTTGCAGAGTCATGTTTTCTTTTGTTTGCGAATCGAAGGTAGGGTTGACGATGAGGCAGTTAATAAATATCCACATATGGTTTTTAATTTGGAATGGCTTAATTGCCGTGCCACCTTTGTTTTTCTTTTTAATCACTTCTTGAAGTTGTTTCACAATCATATCAACAACATAGTCAACATGGCGGCCGCCTTTGGTGGTGGCAATGCTGTTGACAAACGACATCTGTTGAAAACCGCGATCTGAGAGAGTAACCGCCACTTCCCACCTAAAACAAACCGATATTTAAAGAAAAAAAAAAGAAAGAACAGGAAATATTTACCGTTCGTTTGAGCGTTCGTAAACAACTTTTAGGCTATTTCCCATCTCATCTTCTTTCCCTTTGATATACAACTCAACGTAATTGTTAAAGTTCTTAATAGGAAGGCGGTGCCCGTTTAACAAAACTTTCACACCCTGAGATGATGCTGCCACATCATAAGCTCTTCTGGACATGAGTTCCACAATATCGTCGTCCAGTTTCGTCATTTTAAATTTTGTTAAGTCGGGATAGAATGTAATTTTGGTGAAGTCCTCGCTATTGAAGTCTTTTATTTTAGGTTCTGAAGCCTTAGTCATGTTGTTGCCCCACGTCTGTTTGAATATTTTCTTAAATTGCTTACTCGCAGTTTCAACGACAAATTTTTCACTAAATATATTGCAAAGTTTAGCTCCATAACCATTGCGCCCTCCTGTGACTTTATCTTCATCATCATTATAATTTGAAGATGTGAGCAAGTGCCCAAAGATCATTGTTGGAACATACATATTCTCATCTTTATGCATTACTACAGGAATACCTTGTCCATTGTTCCAGATAGAAATCATATTCTCTTCAGGTTTAATTTCAATTTTGATGCAGTCCATATTTTTATCCCTTTGCTTGTTATCAGCAGCATTGACCAAAATTTCATCAAATATTTTATATAATCCTGGGACATATTCAATTTGTTTTTGAATCATCATTTGTTTCTCTTGACAGTAAACCCACATAAGCTCATTAACCTGATTGAATGGATCACATTTAATGTGATGTTATACTAAATTGTAACTAAATAAATAAAAGCTTACCTTCTCAACTGAACCAATGTAAGTATCAGGTCTAAGTAAAATATGCTCCAATTGAGACTTTTTCTGATAAGTTTGTTCAATGGTGGTTGGTTTGTTTGACTTTGATTTGGAAACTGCAGCAGAGGACCCACTTTGATTAGGGGCTGCAGCACTGCCATTTGCGTTACTGCCATTTGACATGCTGGCGAACATTGCCTAAATAATTTTCATTTGTTAATTGTCATAAAAGTGTGAAATAGTATATATGAAAGATGGTTCCCTAAGAAGACAATTGGTCAGCAAATACAGTGTACAGTAACCACCAATGTGCAAATATGAAGCAAATTTTGACCATTTGATTTTTATTTACTATATAAATTAAACTTTGTAATAGTAATTTCTTAATTAAAAATTCCAGAAATATAGCAGTTGGACTCCCTAAGTCTGATTACCTCAACTAATACACCTATATTCTTATTTATAAATTATGACTTCCACTAATATTTAGTAAGTTCTATCAATAAAATATTCAAAAATCTTATTTATCCTACCTACTTCATTGAAACATACTTGTTTTTATATCGATACATATTTTCACTAATCTGAACAAATATGACCTACTCAACTCATCTGCGGTTTGTACCCGAATATCATATTCATAGAAAATATGTAGCATATTATGCTCTTTGAATAACCTACAATTTTACATTTGACTAATATATTATTAACCAATCTTTATTTAGAAGGTTTTGTCTAATTTCAAAAATTATGTGCCTCTATGCATGTTTTTTGCTCATCTTTATGTTCGTGCCTTGTATTTGGACCATATTGTCTTATCTTCCCACAAGCTCTTAGGAGCTGTTGCATAATAAAATCCTCAAAAAAAAAACTATAACTTTCAGTCATTGAAAGTGATATTATACTCATAATCATTGAATGGTTCAGAATAAAATGAGACAACAAAACAGGTAGTATCCACTGATTCTTTTATACTAAAATTGAGGTTCTTAAAGATGAAAGTTTTAAAGGGAACACAGACTGTTATGGTAAATAGTTCAGCAATTATCTGCCGAAAATGAAATGAGTCGAGACCTGATAAAGAAACCCTTAAACTAGATGTTACCTGCCAATGAAAACAACTGTAATGTTTTCTTTGATTGAAAATTCGCATACTACAAAATGCCATGAAGCGAATTTGAAATAATATGATATTAGAAATCTAAGGGACAATTACCACTGAAATCTATATAAAAATAAAACATCTAAGAAACTTTATTACTACTTAAGAGCAACAGGATCATCAGCTTCTTCTGCTTACCTTAATATCCGCCATTTTTGTCCTTGAATCAAATTGCAAGCTTAATGTGAGGCCCTCATAGTCTTTTCATATAAACACATTTTATAACAGATACACTTCATTATTCTATAAATTTCAATATTACAATGACACTAACTAATACTTTTTAATAATTATTTGAAGGTACTGACGACGAAGGTTAATCAAACGTTCACAAACACTAGACCAAACCAAAACACATAACCGCCAAACACTCCGTTCGTCCTTGTATTCGGAGTTGGTCGGTGCTATTCGTTGATAAATCGGTTCGCTTCTGACCAATCACATTGGCGGAAATATGAACTTCTTCAATCAGATGTAAGCTCAAACCCGTTACGAGTGTTAAATTGCGAGAGTTGGCGTTTTTACCGGCTGTCCTCTTCTGTGTTCCAAGGAAAGCCATCTATATAACGGCATGCGAAGTAAGCAAATAAAGATTATTTGAGAGCAGAGTTGAGCCATTGAAAAATCCATAGTTGCGTCAACTTTTCCGTGACTGACCTGAAGAAAACTAAAAAATCTAGAATCTTCGCAGAATGAAGTAAAATTATTGAAACACTTGCAAACAAATGAACATATATTAATTGTCACGTTACCAAGTACAAACTCCAATCAGCGCCTAGGTTAACTTGATTAAATGTGACAACGCTGTAAGGCGTCAAAATCATTCAAACCGTTTGAACAAGTACGTGAGGCAACTTCCTTTCTTTCCACATAAATTTGTTAATATATAAAACATTAAAACTTAAACATAAAAAAGTAAACCTAAATTTTACAGTTGTATATGAGTTCGACGGAAGTTACCCCTCTGGTATGTATTTCGCTTGTGACTCTCTCTTAATTTGTTCTTACTTGATGCGCCATGACTGAGTAGCGTCAACAGCTTTTCAATTGACATTTAAAAAAATTTATGATCACACATATTATGTCGGTAACAGGTAGTTAGGCGAAATAATAAGACATTAATAAAAACAATTTAATTTAAAGTTATTAGAAACCTTAGCGCGCAATGAAGGATTAAATTAGTTGGGAGGGGTGATGGGGCTAAGCTTCGAATGCAATGCAGCATATTTGCACCACATGCAATATCATTTTTACAATAGTACTTTTTGTTACCATGGGACACGATGTTTTCATCTTATCACCACGGGACCTCATCAATAAACAACCAATTATTTGAAAATTCAATATGGCGTCAATGGCAAAAATTAAAGTTTAATATGGTGTGAAAAATCTAAAAGGCATTGAAGAAAACTGTCAATGTCCTGCAAAGCACTCTCTAAAGAACCGTCAGTAACCCACTGTCTCCATATCCACACTGTTTCTTTTTTCATTTTTCGCACCCGTCATGCTTTAACTTTAGGCTAAGACAGATATCGACTGTTTAAGCACACTATTTTGATACCCGCTCCCCATACAGGGTGACCATTAAAAACGCTCTTAGCAGACGGTATCTCATTGGTGATATTATATTAGAAATAGAACTGAACGGGGTATTCAGTGGAGAGACAATTTTTCTAGTTATTTTGACGCAAGTATACTCCTCGCGTATATAGCTCCTGGGACACGTATCTAGTGAGTACTTATTTCATGTCCACTTCCAGTTCAGATGTGAACTGTATATTCCCCCTTTTTATGTGCGCCATAATAAATCCTGATTTTCGGTAAATTTTTAGGGCTTCGCGAAGCTAACACTGAAACAACAAAGTAACAAATACATTCATTTATTTAAATATACAATACCAAGAGAATCAATTCATTCACATACTTCATTTGCTATTAGAATATATTTATAATATAAAACAATTCCGGTATATTTACAGTAATATTTGTACTTTTGAGCAAAAATACCTTTTTTAAGCACAAATCAAATTTGCCTTCAGCACATCGCCATGGAGAATGCCAAAAGCAACTCGACGTGTGCTCGTTGAAGTTCTATTGCGTAATCTTGTAAAAGAAAATCTCTATTGTACATTTGCGGTTGAGCATTTCAGTAACAACTGCTTAAAGTTAATGGCATGTTCAAATCATATTGTGTAGAGTTGTTGGTAAATTAGCTAAAAACGTAACAGTGCTACAATAAGGAAATCAAGTATTGAAAAAATTGAAATGATTCTCTTTTTTTGTCAAGGATGCTGGACGCAATACGTTTTTTCGATTTAAACACATATATCTAATTTCAGAAAGGATGTGATATAATAATATCGATTAAGATTGTCTTTTAACAGAAAGCGAATAAACATAGATTCAATGAAATTAATGTGCCTTTTATACATCTGAAGTTACATATTTTCATTGCAAACAATAAGTAGGTATAGGAAAATGTAGGAAGTTAAATGACTAACCCTGTTCAGTTAATAATATCCCAGTCTTAACCTATTTTTATTATCTCTATTGCTAATGGTTTCGTGGCAACGAATGGGAAACAACCTGGTAAAAATCTGAGGCAATATTGACGCTTCCTAAAATACAACAAACAACAAAAACATCCGCCGAAATAATATTCACTTAAGGCCGAAAATGTAACAATCCTTAATCAATTTTATTAAAATTAAACGCAACATTAGGATACCTCAATAATTTATCACTTTAGAAAATTTAGCTAACCATGACTAGAATTTTGCACATATCCCACATTTGTCCTAAAAAAATAATTTCCAACGTTGAGGCCATACTTTAGATTACAGTGCTTATATATTTTAAAATACAAAATTGTTATTCATCGTACAACTAACTAGTGAAAGATTATTCCATAATCCGAAGAAGTTTGAGGTTCAACTAGGTGGTTATAATAATCGAAAACATGGAAACCAAACAGATAAACTGCAACTATTTTGAAAAACTATGGCACGTGTATTAAATACTTTTAATCTTGGAAATTCGAATGTACACCTAAATTTACAATGCAAACATTTTTTTAGTGTCTGATGGAAAAGTGAGTGAGCCTAACCGTAAAATTTATGGGAAGTTTATCTTACAAGGGTGGTTAATAATAAAGTTTAAAGCACATTATGCCTTAGATCTAAATGTCTGGAAATTTCATAATTGGTTCAAAATACCCTAAATAATTTCGTTGTGGAATTAAAAATACCTGGATGAGGATTTTTATATGAAGTACCCACGAATTTATGCAATAATCAAGTGGCGATTGTTGTGATACTGTTGTTGACCTTTGCCTCGCCCTATGAGTAATAAAAATATAAATGCAGCGATTCCTTGGAATGTTACCACAGAAAATTCAGTCTTGCAGTGGCTATGCACTCGTCCATTTCTCAAGTAAAGCTATAGAGATCAACAGGCAGTCAGCAACCGTATCTGACAACTAATTGCGTAAATGGACAAATATATCCGAAAAATTGCCACAGTCTAGCATTAATAAGCTCGAGCTACCGGTTAACGTGCCCAAAAATTGAAAAAGCAGAGGTTTCTTCGACATAACGAACGAGAACTAGATAAAAAACACTTAGACCCTTTTAACTGGGATATATCACACGTAAAAAAATCCGTTACTTACATCATCGTTTCACGAAATCAACTAAAACTTAACACACTCTGGGTAAAAACCATTAGTTAAAAACATTAACTATTTACATGAAAACTGTTCTTAAGAACTAACGATAAAAGCTATCACGATTTTAAGTCTTGTAGCTCAAACTGTCCCACTGGTCAAAAAGTCATTAGAACGTTTTAATTTCATGATGGATTCTGAAAAAAGGGCACTTACCTAGAATCGAACTGGAGTGGGGCTTTTTGACCAGAGGCATTAAATAATAACCGTTGTCTTATCAGACTGTGAAGGCTTTCACGGCCGGTCAAACTACAATTGTAAATAACTTCCGATCGCATATGTGGTTCAAAGAAATATTTTTAATAACCGACATGAGGAGAAGCTGGACACACCGAATGTGACGAACACCAGAGGTCCGAAATTGATCAATTATCTATTTACTATAAGGGGGATCTATCTAGTGATCGATCTTTGGTCACCGTAGTGGACAGCCTGATTCCTGGCTTCGATATGTGGATGAGACTTTTGTCATTTCGAGTGATGAGGAAAATGAATTTGTAAATTTCTTAGAACGCCTCAGTACCATAAAACCAAAGATTCAGTTTACGGTGGAAATAGAAAAGCGAAATTGGTCACTGGAAAAAGAACTTAATTATCGGGAGACAACGTTTGACTGGAATGGTTATGTAAAAGAGCAGTTCCGAAAAGCAATCCGTCCAAGGATTTATAAAGTTGAGGGACAGAATGTGGAACGCGCTCAGGAGCGTGAATTAGCATATCTCCCCTACCGTCATTCAGTTGTGTTTAGAATAGGAAGGAAATTAGACAAACCAAACAATACAACACTGTTTAGGCTTACTAGTGCAATCCCTCATAGCTTAGAGTGATTAGAGGATAAAGGAGATCCCTTGTCAGCTCCAGGAGTGTACAACGACGACTAGGTGTATTACTGTAGGTGACCATGTGAGCCGATGCTCACCTCTCCACTACCAGAGAAGAAGAGAAGAAAGTCACCGGATTCTCCAATTACGGTTTCAGTCAACGTCGATAGACACACGAAAGGTCCCTTTGTCCGTTATCCTCATTGCGCAAACATTAAAAAGACTCCTTTGATTCACGGCTTATATGCCCGGAAAACATTTCCAAATGTATAACCGTTGTCTTGTTACTTTTGTTACCTGTCTAAAAGTAATCGTATACAATAAAAATGTATTATAAACAAAGTCATTACACATACCAAAACAGCTTTTTGGTCTCTATACTAATGCAATTTTAATCTTAATTTTTGACGGGACCTAAAAAGGATTTTATGTACATTTTCTCGTTTCCTTTTCGCGAGGGCCTGGGCGAAAAGTACCCCATTTGGGAGGCTTTTTCGCGGTTCCCCCATGTACTATGATCGAGATTTCATTTTCAGTGATTTGACACGAGGATAAACTGCCACAGATTTCCCGTATAAAGAAAACTGTCGCAGCTAGTCTGAAATATTGCCGAAAAGATTAACTTTCTAAAATCCAAACGGTTTTTGTTAAAATTAGACAAATTAACAATAACTTTAACAGTCCAGTAACAAAAAACCTTATAGTTATTGTATAGTTTATATCTATTGCAGTGTACATGGTAAAAAGTGAATTCCAACACCGGGATTCGGGGTCGAAGGCGGAAATTTTCCTGAAATTATTATTTCAGGTATGGTTGCTATAAAGCCTGTAAACTAAAACGTTTGATTCACCAGGAAGCACCACTTACAACCATGTGGTACCTCATAGCACATAAAGGTTACAAGGAAATCACTATTTTGATTATAAGTATGTAAGAGTAAATCACTTGTTTATTGTATGTATACATGTATCACTATGTCGTTGAGGCACTGCTGAAAACTGAAAAAATGCATTACACTATAAAACAAATTCGGTTTTGAGATTTCCGCTTCCTACCCCAAGTTGTAATAAAGTATATCTTATAGGTGTATAAACCCTGTATAAAAAAGCTAAACTTTATAACTTATACAAGTTCTGTATATATAGAATATATATGTATAAAAACGGCAAGTATAGAGTTGAGTTTTCGGTACCATCACCACTTTGTAATCTGATTTACGTATAGGTATTGTAAAAAAATTATCAACTATTTCGCTCGGTATTGAGGACCCCCATTGCGACGGTCCCCAGATATAAAGACACTGTGTAGAAGTAAATTGTGTACTATTGTTTCAACTTATTATAAAAATAGTTTGTTTCTATTGCACTCAGAACAACTTTTAAAAATACGTTTCAATTACTCTATTTTGTATTTAGGTGAACTAACGCAGCGTAAGTGTCCTAACGAGTAATTTTGTTCAATCGCAAAGATTTAACGTGAAATGCAAGTTGTGATGTTTTTGGGGCTACGCTATTCGAGGCACTGCAAAACTTTTAAAAGTTGTCCCTTTTTAACATTCATCTGTAGGTACTATTTATAACTCTGTAAAAATATGGAAGTTTTTAAACCACAGTTGCTTGGCATTTTGTTTAATTAAGTTAGAACCCGTCAAACAGTTCTACCTTATTATTTTCTCTTATTAGCGTTTACTTTTTACATTTAAGAGAGATCACATATCGTAACCCTAATACTACAACAATATAATAATAGTCAATAATAATAATACGAGGGAGGGCGGTTAAAATCGTGAAATGGTAAATTTTTGACAAATTAGCAGGCGCTGGTGCCGACTAATTTGCAAACAATTAAAGCCACCTCGTTGGTTTTTAGAAACCTTCTCATATATAACGAGTATTGCCACCGAGTAAACTTAATTGATTCTATGCATTACGAAGAATTTTGATAAAATATACGAGAGAAAGTATTAGGCTTTGAGGCAGCAACGTCCAAAAGCACCAATGTCCCTCTTATATAGCTCAAAAGTTAAACCACGACGTTTCAATATCAGCACCATTGGTTTCACCATAGAGGAAATAGCTATGTATTAGGTCACATAAATAAACTGCTAAAAGGAAATAAATAATACAACTTAAAGTCCATTTTTTGGGAACGTTGGTGACCGAAACTTTAAAGTTATACAACAAAAACAGCTGACAACTGGGTGAGTTGCGACTTGATTGGAGGTGTACGGTAGTCTGGACGATTCAATAATTCAGCCTAAATTATTATTTATAGAGTCCCAGATATTCCGGATTATCCGATTTAAAATTTTAGCACAGCCAACGACAATTTATATTAAGTGGTTGAATCCTCCAGAATATTGAGGGTCGTTTCTTAGATTTTGAGGGCAATCCCCGCTTCATTTCACCTTAAAAAAACACCGGTAATTGAGAGGTGAAAATGAAGTGACGACATTCTGAGCGTAAGATAACTGAGATACTGAAATTTTGAAAATTGTAGAGACATTTAAGTCGATAATTGTCCTCTAGAGGCCGCCATTGAATGTTGGTCATGAATACGGTACCACTTTCCTAGGAAATCCTAGATTAGGCGATTCAGAAGTGGGGTCACAAACCAATTTTTTATACGCTAATCAATGGTGCATTTGGAAAATTTTTTTATTAAGATCCGTCATAAACCGCCATTTTTTTAAAGTGTAGGGACATGCAGGGTGAAATGACGTCAATGCTAAACCTGGTTGCGTGCATTGATAAAAAAAATCGATTTTTCTCGGAAAATATTCAGTTGGAAAAATAGATTGGCGGTTCATGTTAATTTTTGACTACGTAGTTTCATAAACGTTATACTTGCAATATCAAAGTTTACGACCCCATTCGATGAGAACAGACGGCCTCATACTTCAGTTAAGGAAAAATCTTTGAGGTGACCCATCAATGAAAAAACAACCCTCCTGACCGACCTCATTTTACCCTATACAAGGTGGACCCAGTTGCCAGCCAGCTGTTAGTCACTGAGTGGGAAGCCCGTTTGACGGTTTGAACTCCGGATTGACGGCCGCTTGAAACTGAGTTACGCTCGTGGGAGGGTTGAAGCCAGGGTAACATTGAGGGAAGTATAGCTCTGGTTTCACCACACTGGTAGGCGTCAGACCACGCGGCAACATGCCTGGACAAACCGTCATGTCACTCAGCAGCTGAAATATCGCGGATTGCTCACCATTGGTATGCAGCTTCCCGTCGGAGCCAGTGGAGTCCCTCCGCGTCTTCGCCGCATGCGGATTCATGTGGTTGTCTATGTGCTTCTTAACTTCGGGCTCTGTTGCGAATCTCCGCCTGCAATTTGGCATGGGGCAACAGAACGGTCTGTCGCCCTGGTGCGTTCTGGTGTGCTGATCCAAAATTGCCTTTTGCCTTTAAAAAATCCAAAAATGCATCGAACAAATCGCTATAAATTAAGTAGGCACCTGAAGTCCTTCCCACACTGAGTGCACTTGTAAGGCTTCTCCCCAGTGTGAATCCGGAGGTGCTGATTCAAAATGGTGCGTTGCCGGAAATTGCGCCCGCAATACACGCACCCGTACGGCTTCTCGTTTGTGTGTATCCTCAAGTGTTGCGTCAAGTGACTCTGTTGCCTAAACCTGCGCAATATCAAATATAGGGTGTTACCTGGCGAGGTGCACTAAGTTGAGGAAATAAGGCTTGACCAGGCAGACGCGTGTATAATCAACTTAGGCGAGGCATATTGAAGCACGTTTGACGCGCCGCGCCACACGCGTCAAACGTGTCTCAATCCTGTGGCGTTTGTCTTTGTAGCTAATGGAAATGAATAGAATCCGCGCAAATTGGTGGCACGACGTGACAAAACGCTGCTTTAATTCATTTCGACCTGCTGCAAAGGGGCACTTCGTTCAAGTCTCCAGAGCCGTACGAGGAACGTTAGTTATTCCACAATACTCCGAAGCAAACGACATGAATTCAATTTTCAAAAAAAAAAAAACTCAAATGAATATTTTAACCATAAATGCCGTGAAAAAGAATGATCCAGCCGTAAATATAATTGGGAGCTTTACAATCAGCCGCATTTACCATTCGTACCTTCCATTTATCAAACTTGTTAACTCATTGTTCACGATAGGCAATAAGTGGTAGAAAATAATAAAGATCTCAAATAAAAAATTAGGAAATATTTTGTTGGCGAAATCCCTAAATGTTTCAGTGCTGAAAATTGTTCGTTCCCGTGCTTTAGCATTTACGAGTAGGGTTCAAATCATAAAACTTTTAATGCAAGTCACAGGCTTCACATCAGCAGTGTTGGTTTATAATTAATTAACATGTAACAGGGACGCCACAACTTGGGCATTATACCGACAATAATAGTAATATCCATAATAAATAATCAGGAGCACTATTTTAGTTCTCAAAAGAATAAATTGTTACCGCCAAAGTTGATAAGCAAAGAACGCAACGGTTAAAACATCAAATTAAACTAAAACGTTAACAAATTAAGCGGCAACCGTACAAAAAAATTCTGTTATGTTTAGACATTGAAATATGTCTTTATTCTTTTTTAGCATATTAAATTTATATGACTTGTCGTTTTACGTAAGGCGACGCTCAATCTTTACATTTCTTGACGTGAATAAAATGTTACGTCACTTAAACCATCTCTAGTGGCACGGTTTGATTTTTATATCTTATTGTAATGATACCTGCTCTAATAGTCGTCCAAATAGGTGCTCTTGCGTTTTCGTTTAATAACTATTTATTTACGGGCGATGCACTGCCAAATATCTTTTCCTAACCAGTTGCTCAGTTTATTTTCTTGTTACACTCTAAGTGCCTACATTAATTCTTACGAAACATAAAATTTCAATCCGACTATCTGTTTACTGCGAGGACACTTATTTTATTATTTAGCTTTACCCGAAACACTTGGAATTTTAAAATTTTCACTTCCTCCCCGTTTTCCTATCCACGAATGTCTCTAAGGGGCCTATATATGTAAATTGAAAAGCTGTGTTTTATCAGTTCTCTATGCCGTGAGTAATAATAGAAAATGCTGACTCATTTTCTTCCTCCGCTCTCCCGTTTTTATCAAAAATATTTCCTTACTTCTCAACCCTTAACGTGTAAACATTGCGTTGGGAACTGGTGTACGATTTATCAAAGTGAGAATTAAGAATTGTAAACACCGTCACATTAAGCCGGTGCCTAACGCCAATAACAAATTCTATGTTGTGTTGAGTAAACCTGATTATCTTAAACTTCGCACCTTTTCCCACATTCTGGACAGGGATATGGCCGACTCTCGATATGTATGCAGCCATGTTGCAGCAGCGTGCTTTTCTGTTTAAATTCCTTCTGGCAGATGGGACAACGGACGTAAAGTGGCATTCCTGCCGACCTGCCGTGTTGGATCACATCAGGCAGGCCTTTGCCCCCTTGGCCTTGTTTCAGGTATTGCAATGGATTGAAGGAGCCTCCTGGGCCGAACACCGAATGGTTCATCCCTGGGAAGCAAAAAAGGACCGTAAAACTCCAAATTGGTATATGTTTTAACCTTGTTTATCTCAATGACTAGAACGAAAAACAATTTACCAACTTGGGGTACCAGTACTTTACCGGTCGTCATGTTAAAGTCAATCTGCAATATACCTAGACAGAGTCTCCCTTCAAAAATATACTGAAAGGTGTAAATCCGAAAGCATGACAAAATTGTGAAAGAAACCGTCAAATTTATAAATTGCATTTTGCAAAATCCTGGTTTTCGCAGCGCTCTCACAAGTAGCTGGACTTCCCCATAACAGTATATTGATAATCGCGTCAATTTTTGTCTAGTTTCTATTATACCATAAGAAATTAAAAAAAACTCCTAAAAATGTGGATTTGAAAATGGTTCCCTAATCGTATACATAGTGTTAAATACCCACCTTTAGTGTCCTTGAAATATGCAGGATACTGCAAATTGCCAACAACCCCGTTCGGCGAAAAGCAATTTGTCCTTTCGTTGGCTCCATTATCACCATCTCCGTAAGTTGAGGCCACTTCTTCTTTACCCTCGTCAGGGGGGAAAGGCACATCCTGAGGCCAAAGGGTCGGGTTGATGCCGTTTTTAAATACCAGATGAGGGCTCACGTCTGAAAATAGAGAAATTTCTCTCATTTGACCCTGTCATTTTGCTATTTGAAAAAGTTAAGAGAAAATGGCTTTGAAACATAAAGCGATTTCGGCTTTATCGACGTAGGCGTCTGGTGCTTCCGATTAATAAGTTCCTTCCTCGGTCCTTTCATAAGAATAAATAAGCATAAAATACACCAATCTGGAGTACCAAACGCATACCACTCTCTAGCCTAAATAGCATACAATGAAGGTGTTTAGCTTCAGTCCATGCATCCGTCGTCCGGTAATACAAGCCGAAATGGTTATAATTACAACTTAACTAAACTGTAAATCATTGTAACTCTAAAATGATGAAATGCAACATATGTATAAAACTTGAAATTGAGGAGAAGGTCATATGATATTAGACGAAAGTTCAAATTTCTACAACTTTATCAGATGTCACATTATTCTGTGACTAATCACAGTGCTCGCCTATCGCCAGATGATGGATGCATGGGACCTAAGCTTAAGCTTCTGCAGCATACACCTGTCATCAGGCGATAAGATGAAAGCTTGACGTGTCACAGGGTTAAGCTTCCAGCCGATCATCCGACGATGTGACATGGTTCAAAATTTTTATGATCGTTTTAAATGAATGATAAATGCAGAATAATGAAAAAATATATGCAATATCAAACGAAAGTTAAGCTATTTAAACTTTATTAGAAGTTGCACCGCTTTGTGGCCATCAAGTCTGTTTGTCAAATACTCTCATCGTCGGATGAGGCATAAGATGAAAGTTTTAGGTCATACGACCCGATACGATAACGGATAAAGTGGAAATAATTTGCTCTTTTGATCGATGTTGTTTTTTTTTTGTTATTACTACTAGTTTCGAGCTTATTCCACGCAATTTGCTGTCCAGATGATGGATGCACGAGCAGGAGCTTTTTCCCAAAACATATTTTATTTTCAAAATATACCTATCCCTTTTTGTACCTTTTGAAGTGCACCGTGCGAAAGCATTAGAAGTATTGTAGTTTACTGTTTATAGGCGGGTTCAGTACAACGCAGGTTAGTGAAAAAAAAATGATTGCGCAACTCCCTTGTCAATCGTTCTGAGTCTGCCTTAAACTGAGTAATCTGGACCCACTACCAACCGATTTTCAAACTTAAACAAGTGCGATATGAAATAAACTACCAACAGCCAGAAATTGAGAAATACTCGAATCTTATGATGAATTGAAGTCTGTTGTTGGTTGATCATTTTCTGGCTATCAATTTAGTGGAAATGTGATGATAAAGTGTGTGTGGAAACCAAGCAGCAGACCACTCCAACCGCCCGCATCCACATCAAGCTAGTTACAGGAAAAAATGCCTGAAGATGGCTCCTATCATGCACCGCACTCTTTAGCACAAATCAGCAAAAGCTGAAATAAAAATCGACGTTTCGACGAATTACGGGTGAACCATCTTCAGGGAAAGTGTGCTGCTAAGGCCGCGAGAGTGGCCGCCGCCAGGGGGCTTTGCTCGCCTTGGTGTGTGCGGACGTGCTGGTTGAGAATAGCCTTCTGCCGAAAGTGTTTCCCGCACTCCGGACATTCGTACGGCTTCTCACCCGAGTGTATGCGCAAGTGCTGGTTCAGGATGGCCCGTTGTCGGAACGTACGCTCGCAATACACGCACGCGTACGGCTTCTCATTGGCGTGGATGCGCAAGTGCTGCGTCAGATGGGACTGTTGCCGGAACCTTTTGCCGCACTCTGGACACCCGTACGGTCTGCTGTCAGTGTGGATCCTCTCGTGCTGCAAATTACTTTTTCTGTATCTGCATCTTCAGTGTGTTCTTCAGAAACAAACCTGCAATAATGTACTCTTTTGTTTGAAGTCCTTTCCGCACGTCAGACATTTGAAGAGCCTCAATTCCCCACTCAGACTGGAAACCTTCTTCATGTTGGCTTGCTGTTGCTGAATTACGTCAGGTAGAGAAGCGTTACGGAGATCTTGCATACTAGAAGCATACTGGTCCAACTGACCGCCTGAAAACAACACTTTCTCTAAAATGGGTATTTCGTACTTTTTATAAAATTCGAACCTCCATCAGGTCCCAAACTCGTTAGCATCATGCCAGGCTGTTTTAAATACTGCAGCGCTGAAAAATTCGCTCCTAGCATATGAGGTGGGACCCCTGGAACCGTAGGAGGAGGCGCAGCCGGTGGGGGTGCACGCGCATACTGTTGATAGGCCTGTTGCTGCTGGTGGGCTGCCGCTACTTGTTGCTGCTGAGCCGTTTGTTGCTGCTGTTGCTGGAGATCAGTGGGAAAACATTGTTGAGAAGAGGGCCTGGGTTCCAAATCCATTGTGGGTGCGTCGGGTTGGATTGGGTCCGTGTCATCGCGGCCTGGTTCTGCTTGTGTGGCGGGGTATGGGGACGGGGCGGGGGACGGCAAACTCTGTTTTAATGGCCAAATGATAATCAGCAATATTAGGTTCGATTCAACTGGGAAGGACCATCAGTAACGGTCAGAAATATGCTCAGTAGCCGAGTCGCCATGTAGCAAGCTGAACTATTTTATCATGTTATTTTGATGGTCATTGTGGTATCTAGACGTCAATCCCCTGAATATAATCTGAGATGACCGGCATGTGGAGTTCGGTCATCATTTATGTCGGCATTCCTCGCAGTTGATCAAATCACTTTTAATAAAAGAATGTGACGAAACATTAGTGACACTTTCTATGTCATATTGCTACCAGAGACATTATGCTGGACAAAATTTGTTGCACATACATATTTCTGACAGTCCGGAATTGGTTTACTTCCCTCTTGGAGCGAACCAATTGTAGAAGCAAAAATGAATCTTACGCTAACTTGATCCCTAGGAGGCCCAGCATCTGCCTCGACCCCCAGGGGTGGAACCGGGGTGGGTCCCAATGCCTGCTGTGGAGGGCTGGCTGCCCCCTGGGGGGTGGGCTGCTGCTGGGGTGGAGGGTAAAGATCTTGTGGTCCCCACTGGGTTTGCGCCCGGTCCATGCCATCTTTGTATAGGACATAAGGTGCTGCTGTATCTGAAACGGTAACTGCTGTTATGATCTGAGGCATTAATCGAAAAGACGGAGAGGAAGAGGTGGCATGTAACCAAACGGATGCAAGTTCTCCGAAATTTTTTATGCAATAAAAATGCAGCTAGCGTCTAAAGTGTTGCAAAAGTGCAATGAAAATTCAAACCGCAATGAGCGGTTCTGCCGCGCACCGGGGAAAAAAGTGCTGCTGAAAAATTGCAAAATGTAAATGCTAATTATTTACACTTAATTAGTGATACAAGAAGGCATGAAAGTTTTGTCGCTTCATTTATCGTGCTTTTTGATTTATTTTCCTAAAGGTTTTTGTGAAAGTTGCGGAACGTAACTTGATTCGAGCAAATTGTCGGGTAAACAGGAAAGGATTAATTCAACGTTGGTACCGATTATAGTTCTCATTGGATTGGATGTCAATAATAAATATTCCATCCTGCTCGCGCTCTTATTTCCTTTGTTTAATGCGTTGCAGGACTCGGCTAAAGCCGCCCCTGTTGAATGTAAATGTGCCTAAAAAATCTGCATCTCGAGAGCAGTTGGGTGAACTCTCTGGTGTGGTCGAATAAAATCCGTGCACCGGCTTTGGCCAACAGTGTCGTGTTCAAGGCCATTCTGTCTGCATTTCTGCCGAATGCTGCTGCTGGAGGCGGATTTTAGATTTCTTTGTGCCCCTTCGCGGGAGTAAATTTAGATTTTGAGATTCGCAGGCCGCCGGGTATAAATAAACCAACGCAACCAAGAACTTGAAATACTCGAGCTCATTAGAAGTTGCTGTGCATACGAAGAAAACCATTTTTCATTGATGATTCATGGCGGATTGTATAAATAATAATAATGCGCCATGAAATGGGGAGTGAAATATTTTCATTTTACACTTAAGTACCGTACGACCGCAAGAATTACTGCAAAAAGTGCGCAACAATGGTTTGCACCTGTAGTACTAGCGTGAGTGACACGAAAAACAGGCTGTCGCGCTTAATAAGTTTAAACCGAAACTAAGTGGCTCAGTTTTTTGCTCAAACGTTCCTTGTGTATTAGAAAAGAATTCGGTGGGGCAACAGTACTTCTGTGCTACCACAGTTTGCGCTACGTCGTACTACCACCACGATCAGCTTTTTTCACCCGGCATAATTGATCAAAAAAGAACCCTACTGTGGTCTCTTTTCGCGATTTTTTTATCTACTGCCACCAAAGAGTTTTAATAACTCATTGAGATTTTGGACAGGAAATTAAACCGCTAACAATGTAGATAACATCCATTAGAAGAGGGAATTAAACTTTACATCTTACTCTAATGTAAATTGCGTTTAATTTTATAGGTCTAGAGATCGATAAGCTACTCTGTCTCGGTTGCTTAGAGTCTCTGCTTCTATGAATGCGATTAAAATCGAATTATCCATCACTCCCAAAAACCCTTACTTGCCATTGCGGTGCCTTCGCTTTCATAACAGGAATTTTAAATTTCCCGCAGAATGTCAAAATTCGAACATCAACGGCAGATCATTCAAATGTTTGCATTAAATCTCAAAGAATTTGCTCTCTTTGTTGAAACAATAAAAAATAAAAAGGACAGTGATATGACCTTAGTGACGGAAGAAAAAATATATCGCACTCATATAAAAACAATAGCAGGAACTGTGGAAAAACAAATGTGCATCGCGTGGTGAAAAGTTGTGGCGCTGTACGCTGTGCCGAGTTTCGTGTTTCTGATTTGCAGTTAACATTTTTTTGTGAAATAAGTAGGAAATCTGTATTTTTTCAACTAGAAACTGCAGTATTATTTATTCGTAAGTTAATTTCTACGAGTTAATGTTTTTAATTAAATTTACGAAGTGAATTTAGAGGGTAAATATTCCGAAGGTAGTTCTTGAGGTCCCGTTTGTATCCCACAGAGCAGCTCGCCTAATGCATACTGATAGAGCTTATCGTGACAATTAAACTGATGTGAATTTTTAACTTAATTGATCCACGGATTCCCAAAATATCGACGCGTAAAATGCAAAAAGTGATTAAAATTAGATGCCTCCAGCCTGTTTGCAAATTTTCGGGAAAGTTTCAAATGCTTTGAGGCAATTCTTACAACCCTATTCCACAAGTATGGATGCCATGTTGGTCCTGAATAGTTCCATTGAGGCCGTGATACCCTTATTGGAATCCACATATAGAAAAACGACAACGGCAGTATGAGCAACTGAAAATGGAGACATTTCGTTTTTTTTTTTTAAATAATCTCACTAATTTTGAAAATTGTTGAGCATGGAGAAATGACAAATTATGATGCTGAACGTACTGTTTCTCATTTGCAGAAAAATAGTGTTTTTTGCTGCCAAAACCTCAATAATCTTTTCCAAGATAATTCTTTGCTTACGGACTTAAAATTATCGCGTTTGCCGTGAAACATGCGAAAACACGCGAAAAAATACTCATGTCAAAATATCATTAAAAATACTGGGGATAATTTAATTTTTCCAAGAAATTCGATATTTGCAATTTATAATGTTAATACTGTTAATCTAACAATATAGTTGGGCTTTATCCCGCAAAGGCCCACGAAATCGAAATAATTGGTTAATCAGTCGATAACGAGTAATGTGAGAAACTATCATCGGAGCGTAATCCATGGCAATTCTCGCAAGTTCTTTCAGATGTTGAAATAACACCATTATTCATTACCCATCAAGCTATTTGAAAATTTAAGGTTTCGCTCGAGTTCTACCACAAGAATGTTCGAGTCACAAACGAAGTTAAAAAAAACGAGGCCTAAGAAACCCAATTAGAACAAATGGGAATGAGTAAAGATCACAAACTATGTTCAAATTTCCATATTTAGCTGGTCAAACTTTATTCCAATATTTAAATCCGAATCCGCTCAATGGTGAGTAAGCAAAATTAAGCAGTTTAGAACCTTTAACCCGCTTATCAATTGTCAAATATTTTGAGGCAATTTCCGTGTTTAATTTAATTTTAGAAAAGGAAGCCTTAGAATCTCCATGTTCTTGTTCGATCAGACTCACTTTTCCTCACGACCCATGCATAAAATGTGAATATAAAATTTTTGTCATAAATAAATTTCAATTTTAAGCCCTATTCGGTTAGCCCCGAAGAATTTTTACCCTAAAATTTGACAACCATACTTTTTTACCTACAATTAAAGGTATTTTTGTGATGATATAAAAGTAAGGTTCTCTTTTCGTGTAAGTTAAATCTCACGATGAAACCTTACAATGTCTCCAAAGCGCCAAAAATTAAGGAGCTTTGGAAGAAACTGTTGATATGTTAATGACAAAATGAACAGTATCTAAAAGTTCCTTTTATATACGAATGTATATTATACCTGTAGGTACAACTTTTCATGTGAGCAGGTACAACACAACGCGATAATTTACATCTACTAAGGCACCATAAAGCCTATTATTTTTATGTTTTGTTTATAATTTGAATTAAAAATGCAAAAATATCGTTTAAAGTTACGGATCTTAATATGACAACAGAGATAATCGCTTGAACTTACAACGAATAAATTACTCTATAAACGCAATAATTACTAAGTCGGTGTATACAGACAGTTGTAATAATGTAGACAACGAATTCAGATACATAGAATTTCCTTTTTAATTTTCAATATTTTATTCGTCAAATTAACTCACATTATTTCTTATTGCATTTGCTAACTTTTTATGTTCTGGTATCAATCGAGGTGGCACGAAGAAATTACGAAATATTCATAGGTTTATGTTCATACTTATCGACTAATGTTTTCATACTGAAGGGAACCAACATCTTCACGACCTCCTATAAATATTGCGTATAGGAAACATTTCTAAATCCAACAAGCTTATTTAAATGTAAAAAACCGTCTCTTTTTGTGCGATATCTATGACAAGTCGCGCAACTAAAGGCCACGCTAAACTTGAGTCAAAGACGAGGTTCCAAAACGGGTTCAGTATGTCTGGATGTGCATTGTCTAGCGAACAGTTTACGAGCGAAGCACAAGGTCAGACGCTTTCGAACAGTGCAGTAACATTCCCATGTACAACTTTTGCAAAATCGATCAATTTGATAATCATACGCATTTCCATACTGAGGTTCAAATATTCACAATGGTGAAAATCGGCACCGTCCCAAAAATTTCAAACTCTAAATAATCATAAAAAATGAACTTTATCGATCTGCCACGCCACTGTCGGTACCATAACCAAGGAACAACCCTTGTCCCGTCTCCAAGACTGTTTAGTGATGGAATTAAAAATACGATAACTTCAAAAATACGTATGAGATAACAGAATGTTTATAAATAGACTTGCATAATTTTTCAATAAATTATCAGACCTCTTGTTTGGCTTTGCAATTTACCACAATTTTTATGTTTATTTTCGAACTAGTTATTATTACAAAACTACAGGACTTTACATTTTTGACTTAACAAAGAATGTTTCAGGAATTTCTGTAAAGTTCATGGAGTTACGCAGCTGTGCAGCACTGGACTAAACATATCAGTATGCCATGATTGGAGATTGCACCACAGGGCCATGAAGTTCAGGGGTAAATTATTAAGATTTTATTTATTATTTAGATGTTTTTTCAATTTTAAGTATTTTAGATTAAGTGTAATCTAAACAGCTTATACAGAGCTTTTGCGTGTTAATTTAAGTAATTTTTTACATCAGCCCACAAGAGTCACACTTTAAAGTCTAATATTCTACCAACGTTATATTTCGCGGGACAAGGTATAACTTTGTGCTGCCTGATGTTTCATGCATATTTTTACTTCAAAATCATTTCATCTCTACCTATATTCATTCATTCAACCTTTCTAACGTGAAGGTCAGATTAATAATCATTAAAGTAAAAAATGAAACTAATTAATTTGGGCCTTAGTGTGTACTTCACAGATAAGTAGATAAGCTAATAGCTTTTGTACACTTAGGTATATTGAGTCGTTCAGACGGAAAGATTTTAAAAAATTAGTCTTAAAAGGCCAAGTAACTCAAAATCAATGGAAGACTATTGTGGGTTTAGATATTGATATACAATATGTCCCATATTTTATGAAACGGCAGTAATTTCAAAACCTCGTAGAGGTAGAAGATCGATTTAAATACGAAAGTTATAGCACGGAGGTACAGGCTGGATGTAATTGTAAACATACAGGATAGCTCAAAAGTGTGTATTAGAATTCAATTTTTTTATTTTAAGCGGACCTAAATTCTAATAACATTTCATGTAGTATGCCGAGTTTTAACAGTTTTTGAGATATCGAAGTTTGAAATGCGGCAGTTTTTGCACTTTCGGCAATGGATAACTTTTCAATACATTCTTTCAACGGATGCTCAAAACACGCAATTTTATCTCGTCTTGTTTTAAAAATATCTTACTTCAAAAATTATCCCGAAATATGTTGGCCCTGTTTGTTTCGTTCAGTAATTTGATAGATGAGAAAACGATATGTATTTTCTCCTGACATTTACTTAGTGCTCTTCCAATTTTCAACCACTGCACTATTCCGACATAATCGCTCAATCTCCTCATTCGTCCTCTTCAATTAAATCTCCTTTTTCCTTTTCTGTATCAATCTGTCCTCCATCAATTATCATCACTCAATCGAGCTATATGTGGCATGCCCACTTCTTCTAGAATTCAATATCAAAAAAGCCTAACAATTTCGGCGATTTAAAGGACCTCCGTTAGCAATAATCGACGTCGTAAGCAAGTGCACGTCGTCGACTCCTGTAGGAATCACTGACCCGGGTTTCGCCGTCGGCTGCGTCACGGCCGTCGGGACGTCGCACTTGGAAGGTTGCATCCAGAACCGATGTTGTTTTGTTTTGTTGTTATATTCTGGAAAAGCGCGCGCAACTGGCCTTCGGGCCAATTTTATTTCCTCTTATTATCAAAGTTACTTTGGAGTTAATGAACGCGAAGAGGGGACACAGCAGCTGATGCGAAGCGGCCAAAACTTGGTCCAGAAAGTGAATAACTAGAGTGTTCGCTCGATAGTGGATGGAATAGTGACCTGATGAGCTGTAACGTTCACTCTCTCTCAAGAGGGCAGATTTCGAGGCTGCTCCCCAAACGCAGCCTCCAGCGCGGCCATTTTGGATTATAACTGCATCGCAGCTAGTCTGGGGCAAAAATGCATTTCCCAGGCAGTTTTTCACACCTCGAACGCCCGAAACGGCCCAGTTTTTACCCGGATCGCGCATCCCTCTTTCCACCAATCAATAAATATTGCAAAATTACGGGCTACGTGGATATGCCCAATAAAACTCTGCATTGTGACCTCAACTTATTTAATCGTTATACCTATAGGGACAGTTTATTTTGCTGGACTGTTTCCTCATTTTCAATTCAGTAATCTCCTCACTCGTCTCAAGAAGTAGCTCATAAAGATGGAGTAGGTACATTGCCCTTTGCTCTTTGAAACCAACCAAAATCTTCATAATAGATTCCTGACACACCGCAATATGCCCTAGATTTCCTGCGTAAATGGAAAACGTCTTCCTGAAAACCTCCGATGATTTATTGCTAAGCAGACGAGAAAAATCGAATTTTCGCCGTCTGTTTCGGCTCTCTGCCTCCGCCAGCCTGCAATTTCTTCTCCCTTTGGTGCACGTTCAGGATTCACTGACCCGCACTTTGTGGAAAACTTTACACACCTAGTGCGTAAGGGTCAGAATCGATATTCTTCACGACGAAAGCTGTTCTAGTCATAGTACTATAGTGTTAAAAATACCACTTTTCATACTAGAGAAATGTTAATGGGAATTTTAAATGTGATTCTAATGACAAATGTGTGAAAAGTGCACCTAGAGGGTTCATGGAAATGTGCAAAATAAACGATTTGACCTGTTGTGAGATTGTGAACCTCTTAAGTACTTTCCAAACCGCAATATTTGGTATGCATTATTAGTGTGTTTTGTCGAGGTTTTTGTTTATTTTTAATTAAATGATAATTTTTGCAAATCGCTTTTATAAAGCGATCATAGCAATTACGGTTACACTATAATCGGTCCATAAAAGGCTTGACATTACCTCTAAACGCTTTTCGCAAATCGCAGATGAAGATTACCGGATAATGGATGAGACCGAGAGTGTGACACGTTTGTAAACATACTGGGTAATGCGTAAGACATGTGAACACCTATGCCAAGACGCATACAGTTATTCAAATTCGCTGCTCACCATTGGGATCTGGAGAACCGCAAGAGGTACTCAGCCGGTTAAATTGAGACACACTAACGTATTTTTACGACAAACCAAAATATGTACGTTTTAAAATAGAAAAAACACTTCGACTGGTTCCGGACGAACCTCTAACAACATTTTTTTCTTCTGTGGTGTGAGAGATTTGAAGAACACCGCGTGGAACAGCCTGTACGTGCTAATTGAAACAAACCTCCAAAATGTCTTGGAAATGTGACACATGTCTGGGATAAACTCGCGAATAAGTTCATTCATCATATCTCACAATATCAGGCTGACAAACGCTGACTCGAACGCTGATTAATATGAACTTATCCCGAGGTTTATCCAGACTTGCAGTTGCATTTCCAAGGCGCTATAGTTTATTTTAACGAACGCAAGTTATCTGTCCTTATTACTTTGTTTTATGTTTGTTTATTTTATGCGTCTTACTCGATGTTTTATGTTATCTATCTGCCTAAAGCTGTTTACCCTCGTGCAAGCCCTCGCGTTTAACCCATGTGTACTGTACTGATTTGCGTGTGGTAAGTCGGATATTGCAGTACGATACTGTAACGTCATTGCTGAGCAATCTAACCCTATCCTTTACTCGACTCGTACTAGGGATATGTCATTTGGGAAATAGCTGTCATTTCCACGACTATTCTATTGACTCAAGCTAATTCTAACCAGGTTTTAACCTAGTGATAATGTCGACGATAACCTGAAACATTGCAATGTATTTTTTTTCCGTATGTTCAATTAATACCAATATTTAAAATTAAAAAAACACGTAAAGGGCGTTAAGAGAGTCGGCCCATAAAAGGGATTGGATTATCACAATTTTAACATAAACCAAACATTTTTCAATTAATTTAATTTCGGTTTTTACTTCCGTTTTTTCCGTAAACGTTGTAATGCACAGATGAGCGCAACGAAGTTTTTCAACATTGAAATCATTGTAAAAATGAAAAGTTGAATGAAAAAATCCAGAAAAAAATAATATGTGACATTAACTCAAAAATAAAAGTGAAACATCCTAGCTAATACCACGACACTCAATTTAAAAAAAAATGCAAAAACGCTATTCATCGACATAGTTAAATCTCACACTGATAGTGCGAGCTTTAACAAGCGCAAATAGTACGAAATCGAGTACGTAATTGGATAATAGTAAGATACGTAATATTTCTCGCAAATCATCTTGAAATTCGGTAAAATTCCTTAGTTATGAATAGAAACTGCAAATATGATAAATGTATTAATATACACTGACATGGAATATTGAACGGAATCCTGAAAGATTGCGTAGGGATAATAAACACAAAAAAAACTATTTTCCTCGACATTTTCTAACCTGTGGATATATTTAGAGGTAGAAAGCTGCGGTTGAAAACATTAAAAAATCAAAAGAAAATTCTTGTAGAATATTCAGTTATCGCTGGGTTTCTATTGGTTCTTATTTCTCTAACAATATGTATATTACGTAAACGGTGTAAATTGAGTCGGTTAAACTACCGAATAGGAGGGTGTGGGAGCGAAATCTAATACAAAAATTTTTATGTCATGTGCTAGAAAAGTATACTTATAGTGAATTATAGTGATTGCCGATTTTCAACGGCAAAAAGCTAAATAATTTTTTTATGACTAAAATTTTTCGTTTTTTTTTTTTTTTTGAATTCGTAAGCGCCTACCTTGAGAAATGCAGTACATAATCTGCCTTGGCACTTTGAGTCCCGCGGCCAGACAAGCGGCGAACGAGGCCGAGAAGTTGATGGCCATGTCTCCCTCGATAGTGATGATCACAAATCACAGAATCACTGGTCACATAGTGCAGATATACACTGTTCACTTTGTGTTGGCGCGAAGAGTAAGCCGCGCCATGCGACGCGCTGCACCGCCGGACGAGTTGCATACAAATTTACGAAGAAACCAACTCCGAAGCGACGTCGGCGCGACGTCGGTGGCGTCCGGGCCGTAGGGGAAGGTGGGGTGGGGACGGACGTCGACGTCGCTCTGTTGCCGTTCTTTTGGTAATTGCAGCGCTGCCTCCTGCGACCGGCCGATCTCCTGCTGCATCGAGAAGAGTGTGGGGTGGTGCACCAGGCCGGGCGTGAGTCAGGTAATGGCTCCGAGGACCGCGAACTTGGGTTTATCAGCTCGTTATGTGGGTACAGGTAGATTGATTGCGAATTTCGTGTGCAGGAGGTAGACGATCTTTCGAAGACGATTTCAGTTTGAACGCGCTGATAGAGTTACGTAGGCTGCAGACCTTTTCGTAAAGGAAAAAAGACCACCAAAGTTTCTCAAATTAACTTTACTAACTCTACTAAGGCACCGCGAGAAATCTAAGACAGCGTTAACAACTGATGAGGTGGACTGCAAAATATCTCCAAGTTAATCAGGAACTCTATTGAAAAAAAAACAGAAAAAAGTTAGAGACGTAGTGGAAGACACAGATCCCACAAGAAGTTTCTGGAATTGAAAAGAACATTCGATTGTTTTCTGTGCTGAGATCCATTTTACCATTATCAATAACAAAAACTAATTCAAAATTTTCAGTTTTATTAAATACCTAGAAGTTGATGTTAATCCAAATCCTTGTTCGGTGAAGAAAAAGGCACAGGATCGGACGAGAGAAGAAAGAGTCGGGAGGGGCATTTGTGTCTTTACCATGTAAGTAGAGACCACAGAGGTGGAGCAGTCACGTCCCGCCTAACTGAAGTTAAATACAGCAGTCTCACCGAATTGACGAAATCTATTGTGGTCTAATACTCTGGGCTCATTGGACAATAAAATTGGTTGTCCCAAGTACTACATTCGGGCGCGCAGGAAGGATGGACATAACACCAGCACATGTCCGGATGTCTCGTCGTCTTCAAAGTTGCCCTCTGGGTTTTCGGAAAAACAAATGTAAATCGGATTGATTGCTATCAGCTGATTTTTAACCAATTGGATTAGTTGGCTATGAACGGAGATTAATCCAATTGGTTCCAACTATAGTATTTTCGAAAGAGGCTCTTGGTATCGCCAAAGGTCTTCCTTTCGAGCCAAAGAACAAGCCATCGTCCGTATGGTATTTGGACCGGCTATGTGATCCGCTGGCCACATACCATGAGACCGTCCAGCGATGCAAGAACATTCGCTCAATGAAATGAAAAGAAAAAATGGATCTTGTGATTGCAACGTTGGAAGCCACCACGATAGATGAAGATACGTATGGCGCTATTCTCAAAGCCCGTTTTGGCCAGGTGATCTGTCTCCTTTGGCCAGAAATCCTCGTACCTCCTGGAACTCAGAGGAGATGAATTTGCTCATTTTTCCTAATGCGGTCACAATTAAGGGTAATACGAACTATGCTGGGACACTTGACGATAAATAAGGATTATGTTGTAGAAATAAGAGAAAATTCTCAAGATTTAATCCGGAAAACAAAGTATTATTTAAAAACTAGTTCTAGAGATGAAAAAGGTGTCTAATCTCATGAAAGTATCTGCTTCCAACATTCCGAATGCGAAAAATAGGAAATTGAATCAATAAAACATCCATGAAGAGCACATATGTTACTTTATCAAACACCTGAATCATTCATATTCATTAAAAAATCTGAGTTTTTCGATGCTCCGCGTCATCATCTACCGAATCCAGTCGACGTCGTCGGCGTCCTGCTCCTCGGGTGCTCCAAAACCCCCCGCGGCGTCGGAGACGTCCCTATCACCGCCGCCGACCATTATCGATCCGAGTGCAGCAACCCTGCGCTGCGCGAAATGCACGTGCATCCACCACTTGGCGGCGATGGGGTTAACAATGAGGGGGTTGGGGGCGGCGGCAGCGTTGCCGGCTTCCGCCGCCACCGGAGTGTTTGACCCGGAGCCTCGCTGAGGGAGGTTTACGAGGCCGTTGAGTCTTCGTTTTGTTGTAGAGGAAAGTTTTGAACTTGGAGGTTTGTGGAGTAGAAACGTGGAATGTAGGGTAAAGACATGAAGGAGAGACAGGCGAACGAACTGCTGAGCATATGGTTAATAAAAACATCGGGGAAAAAGGGGCAAAACGAGCTTAATGGGAGAAAAGGGGGAGTACTTTTCATATAAGAATCTTTAAGCTTCACTTCGGTTTATATATGAAGGGTGCAACAAACTAATTGCACGCAAGTATTCTCGCAATTATAATTATCAATTCAAAATTCATAATATATCAACCCTTCCTCCTACTTCAGGCATGACGGTCCTGCACGTGCCAAATCAAAGCTTTAACAAATCGAAACCACCCTGCACCCTTAAAACTGACCTTCCTTTAGCACGCACCCTTGACACGCTTCGCAAGATCCCCACGCGTGTTTTCATTAACCCACAGCTGGATAAGTCGTCCTGGCTGGCTTCCACAAGGGGTGCATGTGACGCAGTCCTAAACTGGGGCACGAGTGCCACTTACGAAACTTTCGGAATTAATTATGACGTCACACACACCTGCCACAAAGTTTGGCAAACTTCTAACTTCTAATTAGGATAGGATAATTGGGATTATAGTTTTTCAACAGTGGCGTAACAAACTTGACGAGTAGGTTCATTGATAATGTGTTTTTTTGTACGACTATTCGAATATTGCATTGTTGTCGGTTTGAAAACAATGATATTGAAAAATTTTACCGCGTGCTCGTAGAAAATAGTTGTTTATCTAACAAAGGAATAAAGTGATTACTTTGCGTACGCTGATTATAGGTGAAGTCGATAAATCGAGTCTGGTAGAAATATGTCTGCATTTTTTATAAGTGCAATGTGATATTAGCAAAATAGTTTTCCTGTGCACGAGCGCATGTCTTAACTTTGTTATCTTTTGTATGTTAGATTAAGCAGATTTGCATGTCACCTTGACATTTCAGTTTAACGATCAGATTTGACATAATTTTTGATAATAAATCGAATGTGGAGCTAAGCTAGTTCCAGATATCATTGGTACAACAAACGTGGGTGAACCATGTTGCCGAATTGAGCAAAAAAAGTAATTTTTCAGCGAATCTCGTCGTTTCCAAATCAACATTGTTAATATGTTTATGTATGGTTTATGTTCGTTGCGCTGATTAACTGCTATAAGATGCTATTAAGTACATCATAGGAGTGGCTGGATGAAAACCGGCCTCGTAGAGCGTTATAATAGCTGTTGGGTCTTTGTGGAAAAACTATAAAATGGCTGTAAAAGTTTATTCCGCCATAAACCTAACGATGGCCTTTAAGTGCCAGTATAACATGGGACTTTTAATTCGAAAAGAAGTAATTGAGGTAATTCGGAGTTATCACTCGCGGCGATCTGCTCGTAAATAAAACTAAAGAGCAAATGAAACATTTCACTTGCAATAATTCGACTCTGAAAATTTAGTCTGTTTGATTCAGGGTAAAAAAGGGGTAAAAAGTAATGCGAGAAATCTCTTGAATGAAAACTCGTACAGAAAGTTGGCGAACTCCCGACTTCTCGATATTGTTTTGTTCAGCCCAGTTTCGCTCAAAACGACGAGTTGTGCAATTTATTTTTATACCTCCACTTTCGTTGCTTGCCGACATTCGAAAATACGTGCGACGCGGCCCTGAAAGAACCGATTGATGGTGAAATGCACTTTTTACCGGAAACTATTTTCACTCGACTTAATTTTAATAAAAATTCAACAAAGCGCGTTTTTTCTTCGGCCTAAAATCATTACATCATCCCCTATTGTCTGGCGGTTTGAATACCTCATTTTCGTCAATTCGAACGTTGCACCGCCTTGGCGAAATTACGAAATTATTAGCTGCAAAGTTAAAAAAACGAGGAACAATAATCATTAATCATGCATTGAAAACCGGACCGAACAATGGGGAGAAGGGCCGAGGCCGGTCCTGTCCGTCTTGCCGATATTCGATTGAACCGTGGCTGGCTGCGATGCACCGATGCAATCGCGACGCCGAATTTTTCGTGGGTCGAAATCGCGTGCGCCATGCACGTCGCAAGCTCGAAAAACAAAAGCAGCGTTTACACCGTTGTAAAAGGTCCATCGATTTTTTTCTTTGTTTCCGCCAGTTTAATGGTTGTAAAGTTGGATTATTAGGTTGACTCAATGCTTGATGACGTGTGAAACGACATGTCTCAAATATCGATTTGTCAAAAATTTGAAAAAATGGTGACTATAGAGCGTACCAAATTAAAGACACTAATTTTTCGATCTCCTTCGATTTTATTTATGACAGCTTGTTCCATCTCAACTGTTCGTACCATTACAGAACCTCCTGTGATATGCGTTGTCTTTTTAAAATTGTCAGTTAAAGAAAAGTATTGAGTGAATATTAATAAAAGTTTGGATGTTTGGAGACACTGGGTAGAGAAATGGCGCTTTTATGCATTCGACTCGCAGCTTGGGTATGAACGTGAGTCATTCCGTAGACAAAATGCATGTCTGTCATTTCTGTATTAGTAAATTGGATAATTTTAAATATAGTTTGCAAGTAATTACTCCAAAACTCACTTAAAAAAAGTGTTTTAAAGCACAGTTCAAATTAAAGTCTTGAAAATCACCGTTAGATTTTTAAAATTCGCTAACGATAAATTTTCTGGTTTTGTTGTCATAGAAACATGTGCATTTTAGTCCAAAACCTGTTTGGCATGCCTTGTTTTCGTGTACATTGCCGCTTTAGAAGTAAATTACGGAGTGAATTGTGTTATTTTGACAGTAAAAATTGGAATTTCAATCTATTTTTTTAACGGCTGGCTTAAGCAAGAAATACTGAGAATATCTTTTATCGGTAAAAATTAATTGAGAATCAATTTTCTTACTCAAAAATAGGATACTGTGAATTACAAAAAAGGGATGGCTATCTAAATGACTCGCTCCTTAAAGTTTATCTACATATTAATTAACACCTTGCATGTTTAAAATTATTTAATTCATTTTTTTTTAGCCGGCAAACCAGAACAAGATCATTCCAGTTATAGTTAGTTATAGGCGATAACGATCGGGAACCCTGTAAAGTACCCGTCGGGCAAGACTTTATGTCAACTTCGTCAAGTAATTAGGTATCGCTGCCACGCATTTCTTGTCAATCCAATCTCGAGTCACGCTTAATCTCAAGGGTTCTTACAACACCAGTTCTTGTCGCATTAACGTTTATTAAAGCCAGGATTTCAATGTCACCAACAATTTGCAATGTAGACCAGAAAAAGCCTATTGAGGTAACTTAATTGAACTGCAGAATGGTTGATCGGCTTTGGGCTTTCGTAGCATCTTCCGTTAGAATGGCGATGTTTTTCTGATATCAAAGTTATAAACCGTTTAGCTGACACGTACTCGAACGCTCTGATTTGAAACAACCTAATGAATGTGCCTTACTAGGCTTATTTTTTTCGCAAAGTTCCAGTTGCAGTGAGAAAGTACCGTCAAGCGTGTCGCCAATGAAATTTAGAAGCAAATCGACCGGTAAGCCTTAAGCGCCTCGTGGTTTTGGCAGAAATTAATATTTTTTCTCTTCTGCGGCCGAGGACAAAAAAATTAGAGAAAGAACCTTCTGTCGGACGTCGACGTCGTGTTCAGTGCCCTCGACGGCCCGAAATAGGCGTCGCGTGCGTCCCGGTGCAGACACGCATTCTTGCACTTCGCAACTTTGCACATAAATAACTTTCAGTGACAACTGCTTTGCCGCCGGTCTGGACAAAGGAATTAAGGGACTTGAGTTTCTTTGTTAAAGGCCAATATTTTAAGATCGTATTAAGTGGAAAAATTTTTTTGTTTCGATTACACCTATACGATCAAATTTTCAAGCTCGCAATAGGATAACTAAATTACAGTCGTCCATTACTTCTGTTATGAGAGTTGATGAATATGTATTTTCCCGCGGCCTACAGGGTTTATTATGACAGATATTTAGAGGATATGGTATAAGGAGAAGTTGATAATTTTAATTTCCGCGCGGAGCATAAAATACTACAATTGGTCAAAGTTTCAGCACCAACTAAAATGGCATATATTATCATATATTTTCAGAGAAGTAGGTGCTCACCCCACACTTCAGCCAAATATTCCAGAAAGACATATTAAAATAATAAAATAAAAACACGTCCAAAGTAGACCCTTCGTGTCCCATGATCTCTGCACGGTCACTGCTTTCCATAAATATTTCGTTTAAGGTACAAACACTATAATAAAACATGGTTCCGCCCCTGAATTAGTTTATGAGACAAATAATGAGGGGACTTTTAGTCTTTTCGGGCCGGTCGCCAATTACGGCCCATATTGTCAGGGATAACCGTTTTTGAGCACGCTACTTCTATTATTAACCTTTAAAATGTTCAGTGTTATATTTTAAGGGTCTTGAGCAAATTTAAGTAAAACTGTACCCTCGCAATGCATCTGTGATTACGAGAAACTCGATTTGTTTAAATTTTCGAAAAACAAATTTATTAACAAATTTTGGAAAAACATTGCGAATGGGTAAACGAATAACGCAGCCATGAAAGCACGAAACATCATAAAAACACATAAAAAAAAAAGTTCAGACACAAGTTTAATTTTTTTAAAAATGTTGGAAAATTTAATTTCAGCATTAGAAAAACTCTGGCTACAGACTACATGTATGAGTCTTGAGCTTTTGATATTAAAAATATTGAAATATTCCATACCTTCTTTCCTTCTAAAATAATGGTGCAAATTAGTTCAAATAAGATGTCATTCTTAATGCCCAGGCTGTAAAGCAACAATTGTACCGCCTAGGTATTAAACAGACATATTCTCGATCGGGACAAATTTAACAGATGAGCGGTAGAAAAGTGTTTTACTGCCTACACCGTAAAAATTTTTCGTGCAACCTGAATGCCATACTTAATTTCCATATTTTTACCTTTGTTAAATTTTCTCATGTTAAGTATTGGCACAAATGAAAGTACAGAAAAAACTTAAAATGGTACTCTGTACAGTAGGAAGACCAAGATAAAGAATCAAGAAAATTTCTGAGCTGGCCAGTTTCGCATTCGCGGCCGCGACCTTCTCAAGGGTTTCGAGTTCCCCCTGGTTCTTCGGCCGGTCCGGGCCACCCGGGGCCCCTTTTGCCCCGCACACGTCCAGACTAACAACGACCCAGCGCAGTGACGGACTTGTGAATATACAATTCCTCGATATGCAAATCAAACAATTTTTCTTATAATTAGTAAGAATCAAATCATTAACGTGCGGTTAAGTTTCATAGCAAGGCTGTTTCCACAGAAATGAAGAAACTGGCCAATACCGATTCTTCACTCCAACGTTCCTATGCAAATTAAATCGTAATTCAAGTTGACAGCACATTAATAATTTGTCGCTACAGGGTGAACTTTATCGTTCCTATAATAGATCACAAACGTTACTCAAAAGGTCTGTTACAGGTAATCTTATCGGGATTTTGGTGTAATATACCTGTAACATGAGCATTAAGACAATATGAGTAATCTTAGTGGTGATTCTCAGATTAACCTGAACTAATTTGAAGTAACCTGAAACAAATTGGCTTTTATCAGAAGTTCATTCATCAATTCAAACTATCCCGATTTGTTACATAAATGCAAAACTAAATTGACTTAGTTCATTTTTTCCCACACATTGAATAACTTGAATCGATGCGATCTTTTTTGATTTTTTCTATAAATTCCAGAGGTACCTGGCCGGTTCATTCTTACACAAATTTGGGAGCAACCTGGCTGACCAGATTTTTTCCGCATATTTTGGTTATATCAGTATTAACATAATACCTTTTTGGCCAGAATGCGCTGATCTCGACTTCGTATTAATTTTGATCTTTCGATATCCTCTAACCTGAAACGTCCTCATTTTGAGTCCTCTTTTTGCGCATTTTAAGTTTTTTTTTAAGCATCAACAAACCGAGCTGCGCACTGCTCCACAAACCATCTCAATTAATTCTTTGATTTACATCAAACATGCAAATTAAGCATTTGAAACAAGAAGCTAGCAGATCAGCTCCCGCTGCGTTGGAGTAGCAGTTCCGAATGGCCCGAAGCTAGAACGGAGCAGTGACCGTATCGGCCTCGTTGGCGCCAAAGCTACAATAATTTACCGACGAGCTTCGAACAAATTTTGCATGAATAGTGAACCAAATCAATGTGACTCAGATCAGGGAAGTGGGCTGGCTCATCCGTTCTAATTCGCAGCACCCGGAGCGATAGCTGATTGATATTTAAGAACTAACAAACGAAGGAGGCCTAACAGTACCCCACGTTGATCATAATTAAGACCCGCCATTACCAAACGATACAATAACTACAAGAATTTTCCGGGGCGAGAATATACAGTTAGGAAGCGATATCAGAAGCTCGAAGAACCTAGAAGACCTGAGGCTCGGTTTCTTCCTCTTAACCAAATCACACATCACGATAATGATAGCTTATTTTGCACCGTTAGGTAGTTGCAGCATGATGGATATGTTATAGTTTGGTATCACTATAAAAGCCACTTCGAAGTGTGACAAAGAAGCTGATACAGTCCTGATGCATCCCCTACACCAAAAATAAGTCCCAGACCGTGTTGCCAACCTTATGAGGTCAATTAATCACCGGTTTGACAGGACCGGCGGTCGAAGAAGTGGCACTGACCTGCTAGGAATAGCTACGCTTCGCAGAAGCCTTGGAAAGCATATAATTTTGAGAAAATGGTTTTTATTAGGCTTCGCACCCATTGAAAAGCTCCCGATTTGCTCGCTTCTATAACTTGACTGAACCACGAACAACGCCCGCAGCTCGCTCTACAATTTCAAGTCAGCAATCACAAAAAATCGTGAGGAAATGTGCTCATTTTGCATTACAACCGGCAGCAAAAACTCCTGCTGCCGGAGCAGCAGCAATGCGAAAAAATCAGCAACTTACGGTTGCTTCGTTAGCACGCGAGTGGAAGAATGTGCGGAATAGTGAAGAATCGTGATTGGGCCTTATTTGCGTGGCCTGTCCGGTTCAACTTCATGATAGTTTGATTTTATATAACACTCAAATACCCAATCGTTTACTGAAAGGGGGATTCCTGCAAAAACCAAAAGAATTTCAAAACTATAACGCGAGTGTGTAAACTGCTTCCAAGTCGACCATTATGAGGCAAAAACTCTAAATTGCGTTTACAAGTGATGTGAGGAATTTCTGTTGCTGCACTTATCGCACGACAGTGTCGCATTACTTTTGTGAAGATGGTTAATGGCTTTATTAAGACATTTCATTGCAAGTTAAATATTTTGGAGAAGGACGTTGAATTGCGCGCGGAATAGGTGAAAGGAATGATGCTCGCGGAAAAATAACTCTGCTGATTTTAGAAGCTGAGTAAAGGGGGACTTTCTTTCTTCTTCTTTAGATTTACTGCCTCACCTATATTTATTCTGTTTTTTGGCCTTTTCTACGTTTCACACGGTCACAGAAGAAGTGTGTCAAATAATCTGCATAACTATTGCTAAAGACGTTTAATGTTGATACAGCTATTTGCACAGCCTCCATCTATGAAAATTATTAGGATTCTTATTTAATTTAATTTTTTTTTTGTGCTAACAACGTAACTACAGTAATGGATTTAAGATTTTTTTACAATTTTAGGCGGCATTAGGCAATGCAGTGAAACTAATTTAACGATATCTATAACCGCATATTTCTGTAAAAAAACACGTAACGAATCGGGGAAGTCTCGTAATAAATTTACACTCCTGGCGTGGCCAATAAGAGCGCCTGCTACACTGCTACCGAACAAAAATTAATGTAGCAAACCAGATTCAATGGATTTATCGCTTATACTGTACTAATTTGCCGTGGAAACACATTTTTTTCTTGCTTTAACAAGGTACCACCTACCTAGATTAATTTAACTAGATTTTTTGTTTTGGCCCGCGTTTTCAACCCCCTTTGTCCCTCAACGGACCCTTTGACGTCGCACGATACCAGACACAAATAAATCGCAGTTCTAAAAAACGAAAACTTATTCCCCTTTTGTTCATTATTTTCACGTTCCATAAAACAAATAAAGCCCATCACACTGCCCTTATGGGTTTTGAAAGATACGCTCAGAGCTGTCACCGTTTCCATTGCTTTGTGTGCTCCAAAAATTATTTCAGATAGGAAGTTCAAACGCCAAGTTATGCTACATTTAAATACCAAGCAATCGTTGATGATAAACTCTTTCATCATCATAGGCGTATCTCTTTGTCCTCGTCGTAGCCGATTTGCATAAGATTCGCTCAACGCAAAATCTGACAATGATACTGCCCTCTCACAATGCACTGCCCCCTCACAATGCACTGCCCTCTTCTGTAAAGCACCTACCATCGCACCCTCTGCATTATTAACAACTGTTTACCCCATCTTCATATAGAAGTGCTGATGGCAAACCGAGAACAAAGAGCGGAGACAACTTGACATTTTTTAATGATTAGTCCTTCTGTTTTGCTTCCCCGCTGTGCATGGAAAGCTTCAAAGGGCAGAAAGTGTAAAGCAAAGTACAAAGTATCGGGCAAGATTAAGTTCAGGTTTTGCTCGAAAATAGGTAGAGAAGAATGACGCTAAAAGGGAACAAATGTGAATTAATAAGTAGGGATTTTAAAATGTTTTAAAACGTTTTAAGGGAACTTTTCAAGGAAGGCCCTTAAGTGTATCTCACGGAACTGTCCAGAAAGTTTTCGAATAAATATCGTCCGTCTTCAGCAGTTTCTTCCATAGTCGCCGTTTCGATTGCTCCGAAACGTATTAAACGTAACGGTAGAAGCCAGTGCGTTCAATTACGAATTTACTCGTGACTATAAAAAAAAAGAAAAAACAAACGAAAAAATCCCGAAATTCGAAAAATCGCAATTTACCCTAGATGTTTTAAACCAGGCTAGGCCTTTCCGGTATGCGGTGAACGTCAAAAATTAACCTCTATAACCTGAGCGTGAAGCTCATTTGTTTAATAACGAACCGCGGAAGATTGATACACTTTAAATAGACTTGAAGATGACTAATGACCGTAATTCTTTGTCCCAGGGCTAAAGAGTGAACTGCTATAGAAAGGAGGAAGACCTGTCAGTCTGCTCGACAAAAACTGGGAGGAAGTTCGTCATATATCGTGGCGTTTATAGCTCGAAATGAGCGGCGGCTCTAATCTTCCTCGCATAATTCCATCCAGATTAATTATTTGTGCAATGGCGGCCATTTGTCCATGCCACCGGCTACCAACTAGAAAAGCGATGCCCCGGCAAAATGCATATTTAAGACTTTGTTATAATTGTGTACACTCGCCTCGGAGAGCCAATTACAGCGAATGATTTGTCGAATTAACCTATGCGAAGAAGGGTACCACTTGACAATGAGTTTTACTTGTTTAAGTCTTATAATTGAATATCTGCTTCAATCTTACTTGTTAATAAAGGCAGTTCGATTAAGTCACCCCAATAGTAGGGCACTGGGGATGGATAATTGACAAAAACACACTAAAATTCCTGCAAACGACCCTTCAGCTCATTCTGCAGCATTCTCCCAATTTATGGGAGTAACAAACGCTGTAGCTGCAGCGCTGTAAATTTGTCACGTATTGTTTTTATTCGAGCCTTCGATTATGTTTAATGCTTCAATAAATATTAGATATGCCTTGTTGTGTTGAGGACGATGCGACATCGGCCCCCCGTTGACATATTTTATGCATTTTAGTCTAAAAATAGGACAAAACGACCAAAACGCCGGACCATTAACCAATTATTCTAATGGGGCTCCGCAATTCGCTTTTGCATCAAACTGCAATCAGTTTGATTTTCTGATCCAATTTTGAGCCATCTGCCCCATGGCTCAAATGCTCATAAATCAAAACCGCGACAAACTCAGCAAAAACCCGAACCCTTCAATCTGATGATAAATGATTTCCTATTCGCAGTAGCAAGAACCTATTACTTTAGCCCGCTACTTCCCCTTAGAAATAAACAAAACGGCAACTGAAGAAAAATAGACGAAGAAGAAGGAGAGGGCAAAAAGAAGAATTGGCGATGCGTGAAGATAGTAGTGTAAGCGGAGTTGATTGGCTCTCAGGCCTGGTTCGAGCAATTAACATTGACCTTATTGCTAAGGCCGGACTTTCGCAAAAATATAACGAGGAGAACTTGCTTCTTCAACGAATAGCAAAGCCGCTTTGCGGCCAAGAAGAGGGGGTGGAGGGGGCAGTGTGCTATGTGGCCAGCCTTGAAGACATACTCTGTTCTTTTAAAGGAGCAAAAAGTGCATTAACACCCTTAGAGAAGCCAAAGGCCGAACCTTTATGACCGAGTGCTGTTTCGCGACAATTAATGCGACCACGTGTAAGTTGGCAATAGTGAAGAACCAAGAAAACGGGAGAGGAGTCGAAAATTTACAGGTATCGATGGCAGGCAGCTACTTCTCTTTAGTCCCCTCTTAATTTGGCTACTCTCACTTTTGCCTCTACTCTTCCAAGCGTCATCTTTAATCTGCCACTCTCGCCATGTCAAATCCTAAGGAAGAGGCTATAGTGAACAAAAGCAGCATCAGCCTCTCACTGGCATCGCCCTCGCAGGAGATGCAGCGGCGATAATTTAGATTAAGCCGCCGCAGGATGAATGTATAGTATGTGCATGCAATATTTGACCTTGGCAGGCCATATAATGTATCTGAGGCAGCTGCAACCAACACGCACCAGCCCTGCTCCCTCTGGGTTTGGGCAACGTGCGATTTATGTCCGCTCGAATATGGTCCCGATTTTTACCAATCCCATTGCAAGTTTTGTGTCGGGCCTGCATTGAACGCAGTTTTCGAGATACAGAGAGAAAGAGATTGGGGATTTAATTAGTTCCTTTGGCGCAGCGAGCTTTACGTGCAAATCAGAAATGTGAAAATCGGGAATCAAAGGAATATTGAAATGGGAAAATTGCGCCTATTTGAGTTCGCGTTTTGGGAACGCTCCAATTTGTAGCTTTCCCAATTTGGGAGGATTGCAAATTGGAGTTTCGATGGTCCTGGAATGGTTCTATGCATTTTGCCTTCAACGACTCCCAGTGTCGGTATGCTCGGCCATTAATCACGAGATGGAATCTGAATCTGGCGATTGAACCCATCGTGTAGGAATTAAGAAAGGTTCCTACGAGTATCGGTCGGTAACTACTTCATCGAACGATTTTTTCTCCACGACTTTTCTCTCTTCCAAGTATTATTGGAATACTTCAAAGCTCCGTCCTGTTCTTTCGTTTTAACACGAAAACTCTGTCCTTATCAAATATTAACGATGTGAAAATATCCTGGCAAGGGACAATATCGTGGCATTTTGTAATATACAAGAGAGGCATTTACATACAGTCAGGGTCGATCTGAATACATCATAAATGGACTTTGGAACATTTGTTGTTGAAATTTTATTATAAACGAAACACCATTAACAAAAAACCAACATCTGCGCTGAATTTGGTCCGTAATTATCTTTCAAACACAATTAGACCACATTTCCTAATAATTAATAATATAATAATGTCATCCAAGCCTTCATTTCCAATTGTTGCCGGTGATCTTGAAAACACAGGAAACAGCGTTTCTTTGGAATTTGTAATTTTAGATCTGGTAGCCCCGAAGCACTGCAGCATCCGGTACCGCCGCTTCTTTGCCTCGGTCGAGAATGTTAAATTGCCCTGCTACGACAAATGGGTATTTATGTCCCATTCGGTCGCAATGGCTTTATTAAACATAATTTAACAGTTTGTTTTTCAGTAGTAGTTGTAGGTACCCTCAGTACCAAGTTAATTATTATTAAGAATTACTCGCGTTGAAACAAGTCTTCCCATCATCGACGTGCTCGTGAACGACCCGACCTTGATAAACAAATAAAACAAGATCGACAAAAGTACCCACGATGACGAAACGTAATTTGGAAGTAAACTTTGTGAGGCAGGTCATGGGCTCATGGGGCAATAAGAACAACCAGACTTGTTTATGAGGTGTTTTTAATTTCATTGCCGTCAACCAGGTCAGGCTTTAATCTCGAGATGCCGCGATAACTCGAATTTTGTTGTGTCTTTGCCTTTCATATTATTAGGTCATACAAATTTTTAGATTCCCGGACATTGCCATAGCGGACAAAACAACATCTAGTATACTCTATAAAGGACACCGTGCATAGGGTCCTCCCCGCCTAATGGACCATTCAACGCGCTCATCCTGTAAAAGTATTTTTACAGGATACTTGGCTAAATTTCATAGTTTCCGAAATGCGATTTCACTTATTTTGCCCAGTTTTGAATATATATCGCTTGAATAAATTTAGCTCTGATAATTCTCGAGATATTTTCTTCTGAAGTGAACGGGCAGTGCCGTTCCACGAGAAAGTTGAGAAGATAGAAGCGGCTCGAACCTGATAATTAATTCTGAAGTTTTTCAATGCGATTTTCGCAAAGTTTCAGGATATTCCGTAGATTTTGCAAGGATTTGCTATATCTAAGTCAAGAGGTTTTTCGACTAGCCTCCAAGCAATTCTGGAGTATTTCGATTCTTTCAGTGTTTCCCGCAAACCCAGAAACGTGATTAGATATCTTAAGATTCAAGGAAAATTCAGAACTTTCTATGGGCCTCGCGTGATATCCTGAAACGAAATTGTTTTTTATACACTAAATGTCTAAAGCGGTCCTAGGGAGTTCTAGAATCTCTGAAACTTATCTGAATAATAGGATTTCACATAGGTTTGTGGGTCTCTGGCAAATCGATTTTTATAAATTATTCAGGAGCGGATGATTTGGAAAATTTTGATATTATCTGAGCAATTTAAGGAATTTCTGTGAAGTCGTGGATCGTTTTTCAAAGTTTCCTGAGAAGTGTCGGAAATTCACACGAATTTTCCGCGGGAATTGCAATAATAAGAGTCTGACATTGACTGAAAGTGAATAATACAATGAAAAACCCTGAAAAAACTAAAAATAGCACTTATTTGTTTTTCTCGGTAGTTTAATATTAAAATTTTCATATAAAGAGTAATAGTGTAATTGTCTTTAAGAGAAGTTTAAAAGTAACCCACTTGGGAAGCATCTTTAAGCATCGGTGTTGGTACCTACTAATGGAGATCGTATGGTTCGGCGTGCAATTTTGGTGAAACACTTTCAGTCTCGTAATTAAAAAACCTTCAACCTCGCAAAACCTGTTCTTGGCTGGTGATACCCAAATGCCATGCAATTTAAAAAGTATTATACCTGCGGTACTGCGGGGTTATGGACTTCCCATGCATTGATTTTGCTTTTTTGTGGTATTGCATCTGATATATTAATATTTTGCATTCGCTTTCGAACAATGAAAAGTCGCGCAACAACCACCAAGAATTTTCCAAAACGTCTGGTTTATTGGGTCTCGCCTGGAATCTAATCTCTCAAAATTTGGCCGAACCCACGTGACCGACTTGTTTTTTTGGACCTAATGTACAACTCTGGATGTACGGGAACCCCTCCTTGCCGCCAACCCCTCGCCGACCTAAGTTTCACCCTCTCCTTCATACGTAATAGTTGCGATCATTCTGGATTGAAGCGTGTTTTGTATCAAATTAAAACTTTCCGGTTCAACCCCTCGTGCTGCAACTGCATCAACTGATGTATCCGGAAGCATTATTCATACGTACACTTTTTGCTATAAATAAATGCAGAGTGTTTAGGTAAATATGTGATTAAATAACCGATAAATTCAAGTCGGCCTTCCGGCACTAATCTGGATTTGTTCCAAGTAGTTTCGTGGTTAAAATTTCTCCACCATAATCAGTTTTTCGTATCGTCCATGTCTGATTTTTTTCCACTGATATCATAGATTATCTTAGGCTGTATTTAACTGAATTGACTTGTCTGAAGTTAACGTGAACGAGGGAACGTCTCTCGTGCATCTGATTCGGCCGTTTTTTCCAAAACTCTGATGATCTTGCACGGCACTGGTCACGAGTGGTAGATTACTACCCTATGAGAAGACACTCTAGAGCATTTAAGCAATAAGCAATAAAAGTTTTCAAATTTACCGAATAAATCCCATGATTCAACAGCTTTCCAGAAGTCCTTCCGATAACTTCGATTGCGGCCTAGAAAATAAACACGAAACGGCGGTCATCAGATTTAATGCCGGCCGCTGGTAGTAGCCATTAGTGACCATGTGATTATTCAGATAGTTGCATTTTTGTTTGTTCGATGTGATTAGAATCTAAATAAGAACTTGTAAAATGAGATGGAAAGGTAGTAGCCCGTCGATCTTCCGAACTGACGTGTATGTTCCTATCGTTTTATTTGCAAATCGTTGCGTAATGCTCGTTGCGGTCTTCAGCTTTCTTCTTTTTGAAATCGATTGCTTGAAATTGCTATCCCAATTAACACGACCGGAGGTATCTAAATGTTAGTAAAAGTGCGCATTGCAAGGGATGGCCTTTAGGTCTCTGCATAGTTAGGTCTATATGTACGTGTCCCCACATGGGTGTGGGTACGGGAAAAGAGGGGCTCGGAAAGAGGGGAGGGAGAAGGGTTTGTTTGGGCAACTTCGCGACATATAGATCGATTTCCAAATGAAAGTTTAAAAAAGACAAAGAGCACCGGCATGCCGAATGTGCTTGTCGGGTTGTTAACGTTGCGCCCGCCAATAAGGGGCTGCGTTTTTATGCATTCGCCCCCTGTCTATCCCCCAACCCCCCTCAAATTTTTGGGCCCCCTTCACCACCGCGCTGTTGCCATGTGTATTTACGTAATGTATCATTTTTTTTCTCATTATTGATTCAATTGATTCGAGTTTGAATTTCTGCCACCTGTCTATTAAGGGTTTTGACGTGGATTTCTGGAAAATAAAACTAGCGAGATAAACGCGCTAAATAATTAATGGTCAATTTTGAATACATGTGAAGGCGAATGATAAGGAAAAATAAAGTAGAGCAAATAATAATCACGTATCTGATCGTTGAACTTGATAAGCGGATTCTTTATCTTGAACAGGATATCTACATATCGAGCAGTAATAAAATGCAAATCCGGAGGATGTTGCTTTAAATTGAAATTGCGAATTATAACTAAAGGGGCGTGGTTTTATTGGAACTAATAACGTTTGATTAATTGGCGCAACTGTAATACGCAATAGGTATATTAAGGCTCAATTACACGCGAAACTATCACATATTCTAATCGTTCTAGGTACTGGACGAATATTTCACATCAGGTAGACCAGACATTGGCGAAGTAAAAACGTATGTAAAATTGGCGGGTACTCCCGCGGTACCGAACCAAAACAGGTTTGAGAGTTAATATTGTTGTGTCTGGGGAATTCAAGGGCGAGCAATTTAGCAATAATCGTTCAATAACAATAATTTTAGCCTTGAGTAAGGTCAGGTGATGGGATAGCAAAGATTTGTTGCAAAGCAACGAAAGAGTAAAGCTATTCCGTACTGGGATTATTAGTAAGCTGCAATGTGCTAGGCACCATTGTGGCCGAATAGTTTCATCAACATGCGCATTGGATTACAAAACGTTCTGCAATATTTATCGGTTTTATACACGAGCTGCATTTCCATCGAATAAACTCACCTCTAATATGAATGTATGTAACAAACTGAAAATCGATGAGGAACGTATTTATTATGCAGAAACAGAAATGTCGCGCACAAAAGTTGAAAGGTTATTTTTCTTCATTTGCTTGGGACCTTGATGAATGAGATGCCACAGGAAATATGGTAGACCCAGTATGAGTGTCAACAGCTAAAAATCCCGTCAAGGAACAAAGACTTCTTGTCACTATCGCGATGACCTAGAAGCAACAACTAAAATGAAGAGTTGAATAAATGAATCTTGGAAACAGCCACAAATTCGCGGAAGGATCAAGATAAAATTCGGCATATTACGAAAATAATTAACATGGCGCCAAACAGGAATGGAAGAGAGTGGTTGGTAACTTACGATGAGTAGAACATTTTTTTCCTACGTTTTGTTCTTGTTTGATAATGAGCCACGTAGACTGATGGAAAATAACTCTTATTAGTTTTTTTCCCCTTCTTTCGTTTAAGAGTTTAAGTTTCAATGTGGGTTTTAATGAGAAAGGAGTTATTATCAAGCTTTTCTCGAAACACTGAATACTAATTCTTTTGTCATTAAAAATGTTGAAAGGGAGATTGAAAGATGATGAAAGAAATAATGAGTATGACTGCGTGATTTCTTCCAACTTCTACGTAAAACGAACGTTTTTCACATATATTTTTCTCACCAATTAAATTTAAAAACATTTCAAAAAAGCTACGAAAACCGCTGAAAAATTCCTCCGCTTCATATCGTAACTGGAAAATTGTGCGATGCCTGGATATTTTGTATCAAATACCGTCACTCCTTTGATTTAAAGTAAACACTAACTTGAACTTTTGAGCAACCTCCACGCTAAAATTTAAATCGAGACTAAAGTTTTTCATCCCATTCCAAAAACATTCCAAAATAGGTTATACGTTTATTAAACCTCATGGAGATCGAAAAAAAAAATCATGTTTTGAATTCTTTATTAACAACAATGCATTATGAACATCACCAAACTAAACGGAACTAACCTGAACTAACGTAAATTAATCCTCCACTTACAAGAACTAATAATAATTATTACTATCCGCAAACCAAAAGGACGGCTCAGTCCCTCCTCAACGTTTCTCCAAGACTCTCAACATCCCCCTTCCTCATTGCCGTCACATTGTGGAAACACTTCAACTGCGAAGACATCACAACCGTCAAAACAATTATCAAGAAAAACGCCGCGAAGACAGGTACCATCCACCAGCATATTCCAATCTTTGGTCGACCACTAAGGTACACAAATCGGCTCATCTCGCCGCCCTCTACACTTGTCTTTACCGCCACCGGATCAAAATTGCAATGGGGATGCAATACCCTCATGGTTAATGATTGATTCTCGGGTACTTTCAAATGGAAGATGCCGTAAGGGTCAAGCTGCAAGTCGACTTCTAAATGAGTATCCAGTAGGACTTTGAGGGAGGATTCGTAGCCGTGTTCGCACTCCACTTGGCCTGTTATGATTAAGGTGTTTGGAGAATGAACGGGTTGCAATAGTCGTACCAGGGCGAGAAAACTGGGGATGGCGAGGACGCCGAAGATCCCTTTGACGAGTGGCATTTTGATATTGAATAATTAATTATTTGACAATTCAGGACAGACACCGTTAAGTTAAATTTGGGTTAAGTCCTGTTGGGTTGTTGCACCAACGGTACCTGGCGAGCTTACCTCTGAAGTAGGTTTATTGTCTAAAATTACATGACACCTTTGGTCAATTCAACAAACTGAGTTTCAACTTAAACTCTTGTTTAGTTTGCCAGCGTAAGAGCTTATAAATTTAACGGGCCATGAAATTGATGTACAGGGTGGCCATTACCTGATGCATTATATGAGCAGCATTTGTATTAAAAATGCAAATTCGTTTAAAAGAGCTAAGTTTGATGGGATTCATTAAAATTTTAAATTGAACAAAAATTTTTGGATCGAAATACATTAATTGTATGTTTAGAGACACAACATTGGTGCCGAAAAATCAAGCTCCAATTAACTTTACGTTAAAGAGATTTTGCATCAAAACAATAAAAAAAAGACAACGGGTTAGCCAATTCCTGGATCTCCAGATAATTTATCTTCCTGACAAAGTTAACGGTATTTTGATATATGTTACTGACCTTGCGAGTCTAAAAATCGAAAGTTTAGGTTACTTTGCCAGAAACCGACATGGTCGTCATCTAAAGGTTAGATGAAGCACTTTCTGCATATTATTTTACATATACACAAATATAAATATATCACTAAAGAAATTCCGTAAATCGGTATAATATGTAGGTACGAACAAGCTCTACTGGTTTGATTAAGTCGCCATTTTAGTTCAGGCATATGATAAAATATATACAGGAGGAAAAAGAAACAGGGCCCCGTTAGAGACACCGTTGTCAGTGGTTATTTAAATATATAAAACTTTATTAGACATTAATGACGATGAAATTATATTGCTGCGCCAGTATCCTGATTGATGCAGGTTCTTCGCAGGCCTTGGATTCGCTGTCTTCGGTTTAATAACCTGCAGTTAAGATGATAAAGTTGGTTGATAGGAGATGAGGGCACTATATACGGGCATATCCTATGATCATCATTTTCGTGCTCTTTTTGTGGAGAAAAATGTAAAATGCTCCTTATGATTTCGAATCGTTGGAATCTTCATATAGGAGCGCTAATTATTGGGTCTCATTTAATGAGTATCCAAGATTAGAAACTCAGGCTGTAATTAGGAATGTAAACTTTAGCTGGTAAGAAATGGCGAAATTTGAATGACTTATCTGGAACGATCCATAACATTAATTCGTTACGTCCATCACTTCATTTCTTGCACGAAATAGATTATTTAGGATTTTAGAGAGAAAAAAAGTATATTTGTTACTTTGGAATATGTAGTGCTGCGATTAACAAAGTTAATAATATTGCCTAAGGCATTTAGCGTCCCGTCACTTACAATATTAAAACATTTATCGAGGATAAAGAACATTGTGGCTCATTTTTGGTAATACACAGGGTGATAATTTGAAAGCAAACCGTCCCTGATATGTCAAAAGTACAGCAAAAAATTCGCCGAGACTCTTAATCATCCTAAAGTAAATCTTCAGAGAATTCAAAAGTGCAAAAAATCCATTTTTTTGGCAGATTTCTGAGATGCAAAACGAAATTCGGTGTTTTCAATTTACTTTAATCAATTATTTTCAACAGTATAAAAATATTGTGCGTTAAAATTCTATAATACATTCTGTAATTACAACATTCACCTGTGTAAGGTAAATAAGAGCCAACTACTTCCTCTAATTATAATGTATGTAGATGCATCTTTATCACGTACGGTAGGACTACGAGTGCGGTATCAACGACACAAAACTGTTTATTTATTATATTTATGACTGAGTGCTGAAATTATTTATTTTTCACTAAAGCAACATAAATGCAAAGCAATTTACAATGCCCCTTCTAGATTTTCTTGTAACGACAAAGCTATGTAACCAAAAATCTTGAACGATAAACACGACACGTAAATAACATACTTGGTTTTCTCCTTCAACTTCGTACGTTATTTACTCATTATGGGCCTTGTAGCGTTAATGGGCAGTTAAGGCCATTTAGAACACGTCACCGTAGAAAATATGCACTGCTCCTGCGCAATAACAATTTCCCCTGCAGTCGTAGCAAACCGAACTGCCTACGTGATTAGCCGATTTACGTCGAACGACATTATCCATATCCGTTTGCATTATTGTCGGTTAAATTTGAATTAAGTGCTGCTAGAAGAAGAATTTGATCCATTACAAACAAAAGTAGTAGAAAAGTACTTGTTTTCACGTTACACTTTGTATGTAGCGTTAACCGTTTAACAATTACACTTGTTCATGTCGAACATTTTGCTTTTGCACTTGCTTCTGTTTATGATTCGCAGATGGCGAATTCAGACGCCCGCACCAGTATGCGATCGGTGAGGCAATATGACAGACGTTTTGCGACTATTCTTAATTTATTATGATGTTTGATTACATGTTAGGCAGGTGCAGAAAAGCCTTCGCCTACCATATTGGTGCACTGGTACAGGTACCTAAATTCGCTATATGCCAATTATCACGGAAACCACGTGAGAAATTTTTTTTTACGTATTCGTATAATTTAGCGGTCATTATAATTCGATAGGTCAAAATTGTGAGCTGCCAATATCGTTTTTGTTTCATGTATCGTCTATTCTCTCGTAATTGAAGTGTACTGGAAAACTGGGCTGATTCTCTAATATGGATTCTGGAGTGTAGGATTGCCAAACAAATGACATCAACATAATCTGGCAAAAAAATTCAATGAAAAATAAGACGGAACTTCTTATAATTAACGAGATTCCCAGAGAATAAGCTCCTCACGCAAATAGTTATTTATGTAATCAGTTAGGAGGAAATGCATAATTTTTTGTAAGGAGTGAGACTCGGCAAAGTAACGGGCTACAAAAAATAGAATTTCCTAATGAATTTCATACATAATTCAGGGTGTCCAATGAAGAAACTACAAGAAAAAAGATATAAAGAAATTCAATCTGTAGAACAAGTGGATGATCAAATACAAAAACATCTAAGACTGTTTCGGGACTCATTTGTTCGATGTATTTTAAGTACAAACTTTTGTACCACTCTAGCGGTTTTTTTTACTTGAAATTCTGCTCGATTTCTGTCGTGGGTTTCGACCAGAACTACTCTTCCTGTGAGCGCCGCCCCTGCTCTGGCCCCCGTTCCCGGGGGTATAGAGACAGGCACATTCATCATCATCATCCGCGTTGCATTGAGACAGGCCTCCCGGTTGAGCCCCCCGAGTCCCCGCGCGGATCCTGGACTTGATAACAGCAGCAGGACGTCTCGCTGCGTTGCCAAACCCCCATCAATGTATCGTTGCTTAGGGAAATACACGAATAATCAGAAGTTTTTTTTTCACGATTTTTCTTTGAACTTCGGTATAATGACGTTTATCGGTTTTAGGGCGATGTGCTGCGAAAAAAATGGCAACACTGCGAGAGATATCTGCGAGATGCATTGGCGGCGTTGCCCAGCCAGCCACCCGCAGCCGCATCACGTCATCCATCGCTCACGGGATGCTGCACGGATGTCTGTCGGGAAAATAATTGATGAAGCCCTCGCCTGATGCAACTAGACAGGGGCGGGTAAATGTCTTTGTTTTCGCTTTTGTTTTGGCTTATTGTGGAGAAATCAAACAGCTCAAAGAGTGTCGAATGGAGGGTACATGGACTAACATTCATATGTGCAAAAAAAACGAGATCGTCCACCATTCTCAATAGAGCGCGAGCATCACACAACTTAAAGTGTTATGCTTAATTTAATTTTTAATTATTTAAAAAATGTATTCAGCCATTTAGAACACTTTTACTTGTATCTTCTGTAAATCCCCGGGAACGATTTCGTAAGCTTATATCAGGGCATCTCCATAAGTAGTCACATAGGCTGTCTATATGCGCCAGGCAAAATATATAAAGCTAGATGGATGTTTCCGTTATTTGCAAGTCTAGAGTGTTACGATTTGACAGTATAGGAAATTGAGAAATCTCTATTTTATGTTTCTGATTTGACATTCTAAAGAATCAAATTTATAACCTTTCAGTTAAAGCATAAATTGATAATCCTACATCGTCCCTTGATGAGAAATTGACGACTAAGGTCACTTTCTAAGACTGCCAGAAATTGAAGTAACGTCATTTTTTCGCGCATGCGCAGGCAAGTTTTTCCTAGGAAAGTGCTTATTTATTTTCATGCCCTTTCCAAATCTTTTTAAAACAGTTTCTATATCGAGATGGTTTTTTAGTTCTGTTCAAGTACATTTCAGGCCTAAACCAGGTGAGAAATGCCTTTTCTAGGCACGTACGAAGCGTTTTCCTGTAAATTTTGGACGACCGCGTGACCCACAAGAGATTTCTACTCGGTTAAGACCTTTTTACAAAATGAATGTAAATTTACACATAAAAAGTTCCCGCGATTATCGCAGTAGCTTTCGTCTTAACCGACGCTTACAAAGCGTTAAATTGGAAAAATAGGTTTATGAAACTTTTTCTCAACTACTTTAATGGATAATTGATATTAATTACAGTGCACGCTTCAATTGTTTTACCATATCTTGCGGCTTATTGCATTTTTTAGTGGCAGAATGACCTTTTTGTAGTAGAACAAACCAGTATTGATGTTTAAGATTGGTGAATATCGGTCGGTAAGGCAAACGGCAACAAGTTAACCAAAAACGAAATAAAATCTCGAAAGAAGAATAAGAAGAGTTGGGAACGGGTGTAGTAACGGGTCGGAAAAAAGTCCTTTATTTGCGAAAGTGAGTTTGAAAATAAAGGCAGCAAAACGTTTTCATTCATAAGGCCGATCGTGAGGCAAATAGACGACCTGAACGCGAGGCTGCTGCCGAACCAAAGTTTCGACTTGAAGTTGCTCTTGCCGCAAAAACAACGAGGAAATAAAAGAAGCCACTTGGGTGGAATAACAAATTTATGTCGTATGAATTTTTTAGATATAATTTGTAGAAATCTTTTTCATAAAAGCTCAACTTTACGTTCGATGACACGTTTCTGTATCTTTAATAGTTTTCGGTATTCTCGTGTTGAGAATCGAATTTACGAGATCACACTATACACGAAATTTCACATCAAAGTAAATTATTCTGTCGTTTCTCTTGCCTTTAGTTCTTCGCCTGTATCTGCAAAGGTTTTGCAATATTGCCAATCTCTTCCAAATGTTCGATAGTATGTAGATACTAAATCACTAAGAAGCTCATTGCTTTATATTTATTTCGGAAAATAGGCCACGCATTAGTCGAAGTCAGAAAACACATCCCTATAAAACGCATTTAATTGAAGACCTCGGCGACAAATTTGAAGTCAACTGCGTGAAGTTGCCAAAGAGCAATCTCCGTAACTGGAAAAATGAATGGTCGTAATGTGTAGGCACTTAAATCTATCTTTGGGAAAACTGGGATTTAGATAATAGGAATGCAAAAATGTAGGATTACCAATCTGACCATTTTGGAAAATTAAGAATTTGCAGGCTTTAGAGCCAAATTCTTCATCTTCAAAATATACCAGTTTGACCTTATGAGTCCAGCTTGATTAAATAAAAGAAGAACTTCAATAAATATGACTGTATTACACCAATAATAAATACTTTAAATCTGCAGTGTAAATAATGCTTCAAGAAACCTACAATTAAAATAATTAAAACACATATTAAAGCACATTAAGAAACATTCATAATTTACACAAATTATAGTCAAGTTTGACACATCTTATAACTGAAACATTTTTCCGATTTTTTCTTTTTAGAATAGTATTCTCTCACCAACATCTAGACTTCACCTAAGACCTGAACCTAATAAAATGCAATAACCAAAGGAACAAAGTAATGTATAAACAACCAATAAATAACTTGACATCTGGCCTAAAACCTACTTAGTGTTCCTAAAAATAATCATTTAGTACAAAAATTGATATTCTCAACAATTCACTGATTATACGAACTACCAAATGCAACTCTTGTTTTAATTATTAACAGCTTTATCTACTACATTAACTATAATTACTCCTTATTAGATTTCTAGTCATATTCTCATTATAAAAATGAGATACATCTAAATGCTATTAATTCAACATAAATGCAATATTCTAAAACTTATGGCACTCGAGATTTTAATAATCAAGTCCATGGGGATTTTTTTATGAGGATGACTAAACGCCTTGTTTACAATCAAAAAAAGTAGCCTGAACTTGATTATTTAAGGATTTGTTAACGAAGTAACATATTTGTACTTGCAATAAACTTACAATCTGTGTCATTGCAGATCTGATAATAATAAAATAATCACAGTATAAAAAACAAAAGTATCACAATAATAAGTACTACAGCTAAAATTATAATAACAGTCCATTGGCTGCGCTCTGGAATCAAATCATATTTCTTTATGTTGAATTGAAGATCAGAAATTGTTTAAATCTTACCATTAGAGAGCTTCAGAATCTTAGCCATTTTCTTCATTGTTGTATCTAACCGAGACTCTGTATGCTCCAATTCGGTACCAAATTCATCCAACATTCTACAAAATCCAATTTTATTACTGCTGTCTGCAATGTACTAAAGTAAAAATCTAAAGTAAAACATCATAACTTTGCCTAGGGCTTTTGGAATTTAGAAACCCATTTTTTTAATATTCCAATAAAATAAAGTTTATTATCACAAGAATTATTGTAAAGACAACTACTGAATCAAAAAGAGCTGTTGACCACATTTAATCATGTAATCAGTTGAGTGTCACATACAGGGTGTTTCCCATTTAATGGCAAAAATTTTTAAATGCATCCTCCTTAATTTGAAATGGGGTTACTTTCTTCTAAAAACATGGAGTCTTAAGGCCTTTATCCTGTGACTCGATATGTTCCACTGGACAAAGTTGTTAGGTTTTATATTTTATGATACCAACTCTAAATTTTAAATTCTTACCCTTGCTGCTCATCAAGTTCAATTCCAATATGACGAGATACTGTTTTCAAATTGCCCAAACTCCCAGCAATGGCCTCCAACTGCTCATCTTGATTCTGCAGCTCATACATTTGCTGCCTTTGTAGAAATTGATGCTGAGGACTCTCAACTTCATTTTCTAACTTAGAATACTTAGTTCCATGATGCATATTTGTAACTTTGATAGGACTGTTATTTTCTAAAAGTGGTTGTCTTGCAAATCTGTCCTTGTCTTTGCCTCTGTTCATATTAATCTTATCTTTCATTGACTGAATTTCATTTTTAGTTGAGACTATAAAGTATTTTCTTTTGGTTAGTTCTTTATTGTCAATTTTAAATTTTGAGGGGTTCTTTTCGACTATATCAATGGTATCCTCCAAGTCCTCGAGGTCCCATTCAATACTGCGTAAAGAGTTTTTCAGTTCAGTGTTGGTCCACTCAATCTCATCTTTTGTTATTAATTCAGGTTCACTTTGAAAGTCTGACCATCTGCGGTAGAGACCACGGGTTTTCTTTAAGGCTTTGAAAACTTCACTGAAAAACAAGCCCTATTTTTAGATGAGCCTTAAGTAAGATTTCAATTCTACAACTATTACATACATGCATACATTGCCGTAAATTAAGTAACACTGTGTAATGTTAGGCTGCGCAGTAACAAAATACACACTTTTTCAGGCAAATAAAAAGAAAAATCGTCGGAAAACTGCATGCATAGGTGTGTAACCCATTGTCTTACTCTTTGACGACAAAAAATGGATCTTCCAGAGTCATTTGTAAAGCACTATTGTGCGAGTATCTCATGTGAGGTTTTCGGTTTTTAAGGACAAAATTGTTGGATTTTTAGAATGTTTTTAAAGCGAAAATCATTGTTAAAATTATAGTTTTGCTTTGTTTTGGAAAAGTGGAAAATTGCAAATGGTGGCCGTGATCAAAGACTTTGACATTGACGTTGGTGTGGACGTTTAACCATACAACTGATTAAACTCTACAAAGGCGTATCATTAGATACCACGCATATTTTATAGTATACTAAAAATAAAATAAAATAAAAATTAGTTGTTAGAAAGATTATCTGCTATCGAATGATTCATATAAGCATTTTTTACCTCCATATTTTTTAATATAAAATTTAAAAAATAACGTATGTATATTGCATCTTGGTCTAAATGCGTTAACATTTGTCTCTCTCAATTGACACTGACATATGTCGCTGTCGTGTCATTCATGTCCTTTTTCTCCCACTTATAGATGCCTCTTTTGCAAATGGCTTCGTGATTGCTGCTCACCTTTCTGCCGAACTTTCTAGTTATCCCGGTAAACTCGTCGATTTTCAGGATAAAATTTAAATTAAGGGTAAGTTCGTAATCGTTACTAGATGCATTCACGTCGTTTTAGCTAAAATTAAGCTCGTAATGAATGTAGGAGTGTATTAAACATCATCCTAACCTTATCCTATTGTTGGCTATACACGTGTTTTCAGTTCCCCAGTGTCCTTTTATATTAAAGCTACCTAAAGAACTTCATTTAAAATATATTACTGATTATATTGAGAATGGCTAAAAATGCGTTTAGTATATGAAGCAGATCTTTGCTTGCAAGTGAGTTGTTGCATCTCAATTAAATTCAAACCTATCATCAATATGATACACTGAAGAATTGCTAGTTGAGCTGCCAGTGCTTGTATCACTATTTAAAAAATGATTATGGTCATTTGATGATCTTATCCTAAAATGAAAATCCTTTCATATCAACCCACTCCTTTAAAAAGAATTCTGTAGCCTTTAGTTTGTTATATTTCCGTCTCAGATTTCTCAAAAAGAACACTTATTTTGAGATTTACCTATATTTTGTGTAAAGATAAGAAATCAAACCATTTATGATGAGTTTTACTTTACATTTCTGACACCTCTTGGCAGAAAATACTTTGTTGAGTTATATATTGAACTGATTTTTCCCAATGGTCATTTATAAGCATTTGAATAAAAATAAAGTTATAATTTGGATATTTACTTGTTTCAGGATCAACAATGTCTGATAATTGGACTGATGATTCAGGAGTGGCTGGTGCTCCAAAAAAAATTTTATTTCAGGCAGCTGAGCAACAGCTATCTGAAATAAAATTGTTCGCTAAATGGAGTTGTGATGATGTCCAGGTTTCTGATATGTCTTTGCAGGTAAACATTTTTTGCTTCCATATGATTTCAGTAATAAATAAAAAAAAAGAAGTGTCACAAAAAAGGGAACTTTTTTTGACACTTTCAGAAATTAGCTCTATTGTTTTTCTAATTACTAATAACAGCATGTTAACTCTTTAATTTATGTACAAATGGATTATTGTCAAACATCAATATTGGTTCCAGGATTACATTGCAGTGAAAGAAAAAAATGCCAAATACCTGCCCCACTCTGCAGGTAGATATGCGGCTAAGCGTTTTCGCAAGGCCCAATGCCCCATTGTAGAAAGGCTGACCAACTCCTTGATGATGCATGGAAGAAACAATGGCAAGAAACTGATGGCTGTGCGAATTGTCAAACATGCCTTTGAAATTATTCATTTATTAACTGGAGAAAACCCACTTCAGGTTAGTTCATGTTGAACATTGTTACCAAATTTTAAAAATAATTTATTCATGATGAAACTTTGATTTATAATTATTTCTGACACCTCTTCAGACTGTTTTAGTGGTGAAAATCAATTCTGAATTTTTATTACTGTTAATATAGTGGTCTGAAATATTGAGAGTTGTGTAAAGAGAAGTACTGATTAATTTCAGATTCTGGTGACTGCCATTATTAATTCTGGTCCCCGTGAAGATTCCACCCGTATTGGTAGGGCTGGTACAGTGAGGAGGCAAGCTGTAGATGTGTCCCCATTAAGGAGAGTTAACCAGGCCATATGGTTGTTGTGTACTGGAGCCCGAGAAGCTGCATTCAGGAACATTAAAACAATTGCTGAATGCTTGGCAGATGAACTCATAAATGCTGCTAAGGTAGGGAATTTTATAAAGATATAAGTGTTTTTATGGTAGGTTTGTGCACTTGGAGCGTCGATAGAAAGTTCTTAGAGGCCCATTCGACTGGTAATCAAAAATCGTAAATTTTTTGTCATTAGAGCCTTTGGGAAAAGAACTTTAGTTGGATTGATCCCTATCAGCTAAATTTCAATCACATTGGTCAGCTATCATCGGAGATCAGTTCAATTGTTTGAAAATCAGGTGATAGGTATCAATACAACTTTATCATATCAGATTATTTCTGAAAGGAGCTTTCGTCAAGAAATATTTTCTCTTACAATTTTTTAATTAAGTTTTGATACGTGTTGACAGAGTTAAAATCGTGTCGATTTGTAAACATCTGGAGTGATACATTTTGAAGTTTAAGAATAATTCTTATATTATTAAGAATTAATCTCAATAGGAGTTGTGTTTGTTGCAGGGTTCTTCAAATTCTTACGCCATCAAAAAGAAGGATGAACTAGAGAGAGTAGCGAAATCTAACCGTTAAAAAATATATTTACCGGTTTAGATTGGCTGTATTTAATTACAGAAATAAACGTTTTTCAAAATAATCTGCCAAATAAGTCTTATACTCCCGAAAACCTTTGTCAGGGCATTTGTTAGTGCCGCCGACAATGATATATTGGCTTCGAAGCCGGTTTTCGGTATCATATGATGCACGTACATTACAGGGTGTTTGTTTAACATGCGGCGCAACTTTAAGACGAGATTCCTTGCGCCAAAATAAGAAAAATTATACCTGAGTAGTTTCTCAGCTTCGTTTTTGACATTAAAATTAAAGAAAGGTAAAGCTGAGGAAAATAAAACAATTTAAATCATACAAACACGAATGTTTATTTTTTAACCGATTATTTTTTTTGAAACGATGAGTAATCCTAAATTGAATTTTAAGCGTAACATCATCTTTTTGACCAAAAACCTAAATTGGCTCACATCATTTATTCACCTCCCTAACTTCATTCTTCTACCAGTCTTATATCAATTAACCATAAATTTTGTTTTGTTTAATTTTTAACCCTGTTTGTTTTCTCAGTGTGGGGTTCTTACCCAATAATGTTTTCATCCATTTTTTTTTAATACCTTTAAATTTCTGCGTGTTTTTTTAAATTTAAAGTTAGGTTGTTTCCACTGTTAAGTTTCTTATTTGAAAACAACATTGGGCACTACCCAAACTGGAGATGGTCCTAGAAAAAGTTTTTGGTGACATGAACGTATAACGTGGCGGATATTAGAAGTTTTGGTTTGGGTACATGGACTTGGTAAGTCAAGGATCACTATCTATCACGGAAATCCTCATTGTCCTTATCCCAAACCAACACTAATACAAACTATTTGTTGCTAATAGATGTGGCCTATAAGACTAAATTTGATTAATTTTTAACTTGACGGTGTACAATGATAATTTTTTTAGAGCGCAAAGTGTTTGATTTTATGCGGCTGAGATAGCCTGATTTAGTGTATTGTGGACAAATTGCTGTATGGTAACATGAGAGACATTATGTGGATGTCGATGAAAAGTTTTGTCTGGTTTCATTTGCGTCTATCTACCCTACACAGATCCTACACGTACAATCACGATACGAAAAATGAATCACATTGAACAGTCAGTATTACGTAATAATATTTTTTGGGCAAAAAGTCCACAAAGATTATGTCTTACTTCACTACCAGCAATAAAAAAGTTTATTGGGGTCATATTCTAATTTTCATAAATAATCTAAAACATTGCACAAGATAATTTCCAGTTTGGCATGTGAGGCCCGTCTCTAATCGCTTTCTTTGAAAACATCTTTTAGGACGGATCCGCACGAAACAATAATTCTAAACTAATAATCCCGTTATAACAACAACAATAATAAATTAGATCCAAAATATTTGTCTAAATTAAAAAAACGGCGGTAAAAAACGCGATCACACTCACACGAAACGAACGAAATGCGATTATTATGAAAATAAATAATGATACTAAGTAACTATACCCAGTCTGAAAGAGGCGATGTAATAATTCTGAAAATAACTCGAAGATATATCGAGTCGTTAAGTCATTTGAATTTAATACTTGACTGACACTATACACGTTAAATTTACTATTTTGGAAGAAGTTTGTGTTAGGAGCGCAACTCAGAATGTATTCCTTATTTCGATTTATGTGAAATTTTTGTATTTAAATTGTTAAACCTGAGACGTAACGTTTGGGCAATCTAAAGATAGTCATCTTCAAAGGACAGATGCTAGAATTTAGTCTGAGGTCTATGAAAAAGTACTGTGCTCATGATTAAACTCACCCTGCAGGTTTAAATAAACAAGACATCCATATTGCACTCGAGGTTTTACAAAGAAATTTATTGCGAATTCGGGCATCCGCACTCAGTGCGGTAGTTGGACCGACCTTTCGGCTATCGATGACGATAGACGAAAGTCTATCGTTGTTTTCTTACGCACTGGTACGAGCGTCCGAACTACAAGTGAAAAAAAGTGTCGATGTCAAGAAGCATCTCCACATTTCTTTTGTATTCATAAAAAACAATTTATTTGAATACACATTTAGTAATAATGAATATTTGGCTTGTTCCATATGTAGATTCCCTTAACAATAAATTACGGATAATTAGGTACGATTAATGATCCTTAAATCTAATGAGCTAAACAGGTGAAAAACGCTTGTTTCAAGACTTCAGTCGTCGGGGTAATTCTATTATTGGTGGCGGTGCAGGTTGGTTGGTCCTTTATGCCCTAGTGGCGCATACGTAAGCGTCAAAACACTGTAAAAAAGGTATAATTGATGATAATTAGTGATGAGGACTTTCTTTTTTTTTTTTTAACTGAATGTTAGCTTAGCCAGGGATCGAACCTTAAAGGGTGTATTGAGGGAGTCTAAAATTGAAACGCACCTTTGAAATTTTGAAATTCACAAGAGATAGGAAGTCGGTGCAATTGTGACAAAGTTGAGCAACGTAAGTCACTCAACAAAATGCCGTTTTGAGGATTGAAACATTCAGAGATATTTCGCGGAACTATTCGGAAAAAATGAAAATAGTTGATGGTCCAGTTACGGCTTTTTTTAAGGCCAAACATTTTTCAAACTTCGAGTTTTAATACAACGAAAATTGCGGTTAAATATATTTTCCTGTTTTTAAATAATGCGCTTTTGAAATTAGGCTAATTAGCACCATGTGGTTGTTTTAGACAGCAGTTTATTTCATATATCTGTAATCGGAACTAACCTGAGTGTCCGACAGTAAGGACCTCTAGCGGCAATGAGCCCCGGCGCCTGGCCAGCAGCGCGTCGGGACTCTGACCGGGCGAAATCCTTCGGTGCAGCTGCGCACAAAATCGCGCCAACACATCCGATCCACCGCCCCCCATTTCGCCGCCGCCGCCACCATTTCCGCTAACCGTCTCCGGGCCGCCACTACTGCGCCTGCGCAATGGTTTTTTGCCGCGGCCGCGGCTTGCCTTAAAACCCAAACATAATAGATTAAACGCCAAGGTTGTGAAATAGATGAATATAGGCACATTCAGCAAAAATACAATGAACGGAGGGCTGCGCTAAAGCACAATTTTACTCACTGTTTTTCTATAATGATAGTTTGTTCAGGTTATGATATTTAAGTACTTGAATTGTAACATTTGTAACGGATGAGGCAGACAGTACGAAATAGGACAGGAGGAAATGGTGTTTCGCCCCTAGATGCAGAGAAACTAACTATACCCAATAATATTCAAAAAATGTTATAAGATAATATATATATATGTATATATGTTTCAAATCGTTTTTCAATAAAGAATTCTCTCAATGCCGTATAATGCTTATTATTTTTTACCTTTAGATTATCAGATTCTTTACAGATTTATTTACATTATCCGTTAATGAGGCAAAAATCATTGTTGTTATTATGTATTGCCTTTGAGATAGAATGTAGAAACCGCAAATTGCGGTGTTTTAACAGCGGTACTTATTGCACCAATGCGACGCTACTGGTGGAAAAACATGACATATTCACTTACCTTTCCGTTAAGACTCGTATGACGAGTGAATTCGTACCGATTGACCACACCGCTAGGTGGTAAGTCGACTGGAGCCGAGGCCCTTCTTTGGTACTGCCAGAACGTACGTGTCGTTTCGACGGGGGTGATGTTGATGATATGGCCCGAGGATGATTCGTTTCCGTTGTCTTCGTCGAAGCTCCCTGCAAGTGTCAATTCAAGCATATTTTACTTTTAATAGTCACCCACAATGAAATAAAATATAATGCAATCGGATAATTTCAAATAAATATGATTGTGTGGCGATCGAAAGGTTTATGGGTTGTAGAGGCGAAAATCAGGTTTCATTAGGAGATTTCTACAGATTCGTTAAGCGCTACGGTTAAAAAGGGGGCCACAACTGTAGAAAATTTGATAAAAATCGACATGTGGAGCATTTTGCGTGGTACGTACTGAAATGACGAGCCACTTCGATAGGTACAGAACCTCGCCGTAAAGCTTGCACGTCCGCCACTGCTACCGAAAGTCCTCCGCCAGCAGAAGATACGAATTCGTCCGGTTTTGAGACGGGCAAGGACACCGGCGCGGAGCCCCTACGAGGCATGCTCTGAAAGAAATCACTCTTTACTCTAATAACACCAAACTCGATGATCAAAAGCACTTACAGCTGTTTGCAATTTCCTAGGATCCATATTTTCCTTTTCACAAGACGGACCACTGCTGTCGGACAGTTTTGCACGTTTCTCCTTCTCTTTTTCCGATCCGGAGGCGTCAGTTTCTCTCTTATTGTTATTGCTAAAAGAAGTTAAGTTTGGTTTTAATTCATCAGAAAATTAAAAATTTTCACCTGTACGACTTGGAATCGCTGGGTAAAAGCAAATCGAGTGGTCGGCTATTATTGGGACTCAGAACCGCTATTGCGGGAATAGTGTAGTTTTGTGATTGTTGAGTATTATCTCCGCGTGATATGTTTTCATGAGAACTGTGCGAAGAACTCGATCTACTATCACCTAAAAAATTAACCAAAAAACTTAAATATTTAATAATAAACCAAGATAATGGTTAATTGCCTTCGTGAGCAGTCTCCGGGCAAGTGGTCATTTCCACAGTGGCACTCATGTAGCGCATTCTCATATAGGGCTGAGGAGGGGGGAATGTTTGTTGCCTCGTGAGGCACTTGGCAGTAGCCCCTACCGTTGCTTGAGCCGCCCGCTCAGCCGCGCTTTGCAACACAGACGTCAGATGGCGAATGGCAGTGGTGCTCGACATCGAAGCTATCGAAGGCTCCGGTAGGAGATTCTCGGCGCTAAGGGGTCGTTCTGGGTTTTCTTCTATGGATAAAGGGTAAGTTAGTGTTACAAATGGTACTTTCCTACATACATAGCGTCAATTTGAAGGTCATCACGAGCGTAAACATATAACATAATGATATTTAATTTCGTTCAAATTCAATTTGAATTGCGTTAATCCTGCCCATTGAACGCTGATGATGACCTATCATAGACGAAAAAAGTTGCATTAATGCCCAGCTCGCATGCAGTTTTTTTACGTCAGCTTGTTTACCTGAGCTCAAGTTAAAAATAATATTACTGATATCCTCTTGAAGCTATAAGAGGCGAAATTTATAAGATCGTGTGCGCAAACTTGTGCACTTGCGAGATTTGCTTAGTATTCTTATTTGCTGTTAGATAAGTGTCACTGCTAAATCTAGCCAAGTAAACTATTATTATATTATTATCATTACTAGACTGAGACCACTAATGAACGTACCTACTAACTAATTGGATTTCTCTTCTGCGCTCCCCCTTTCCGTATAGTAAACTTTACGAGAGTTAATTACGATTTATTAATTAAGACATTTGATTAGGTTATTTTCCCTCGTACTATTTTACGAAACATCGGCTTTTAAATTACCTTTTCTTCAACGTAGACTGAAGAGTTCCTAAGAAACGTCATTTATTTTTTAGCGTTGACAATTATTTGTATGCTTATGTGGTTTGGGTGTTGTGTTAAATTTAAAAGATGTTCCAACAAACTCTGTCAGGACACGTTGTATGTATTAAACGCCCTCCTTAAATTTACGCCGCATGTTTACGAATTTCTCTGTGGAATATTGCAACTCTCACACAAAGCCACACTCAAACAGAGCAACTCTCATTTTACTCACAAAAACTATACAATTACTCGAGTGATGTCAGAGAACTACTGAAAAAACGAGTATTGCGAGAGTCCTACAAAAACCCCAACATTAACAACACTCCCCCCATTCAATAATTTAAAAGAACTGACCTGAAGAGTGGTATGGACTTCCACTGCTTATAACCGACGACTGAGACCCATACTGCAGCAGTTCGTCTTCCTCTCTGAGTCCGCTGGAGGCTCTCGAATCCGTCTGAGGCGAAACCGGCGATCTCCCTTGAGAGGTTCTGATAATGGCTGAGGTGGGTAGACTTTCTCTTCTGTATATTGTACGAGGAAGCTGAGGCTGAAAAAGTGGGTCAAAGATTCTCACTAAGTTGCCCTGAATTTAAAAGAAAATGACATACCTGGTGGCGTTGTGGAGAACCTCCAGAAGAGGGAATTTCCATATGAACTGGAACGGAATGTCGCCGAACCCCCAAGGATTCCAGCGTTGGCACGGCGAGTGATTGTCTTCGGGTTTCCCTGCAAAACCTCCCGTTTTAGATCGATATTCACTCACAATCTTCGAATATTTACTTTGCCGTTGAAGGCACCGGAATAAAATCAAGTAAACTAGTGCTATTCTCGGACGACCTCTTCGTTGGTTCCTCTTCCTCACCCTCACTGGCGTCCGGCTCCGCGTCGGACAATTCCGTCTGGGTCTCCTCGGCCTGTTCAGCGCGCTCCTGCTCTTCCCACCGCCTGCGGTTGGAGTCGAGCATTTGGATCATGTGTGTCGATAAAGGGCTGCCCATGAAACGGTGCCATTCGGAGAACAGCGGGGTCACCACGAATCGGAAAAAACCTGCAAAATTGGTACATTCCAATATTCTATCCAAATTCGAGTCTTGCCGCAAGATTGGAATCTCCAGAACCGTAATGAGGAATTTTCTTTTTTTGACGTTTGAAAGAAGATGACAATTTCGAATGGTTTTGGAAATCTACATAGAAACAGGTATTTTGTAAGAGTTGTAATTCTTTTCTTTTACAAGATATTTTTTAATTTTTATGTCAGAACCAAAACCTATATAATGTATCGACTTACTCCTGAAATGGTCCCTAATTAATGTCAATACTCCTACTTACCAACTTGTATTTTGGCAACTGACGTCGACTGCTGGTCACATATCGAGGTGACCGGAAGGCCTAACTCTCTTTCAAACTCCCCCTGTCTGAAGAACTCGTCGCACACTTTAATTGACCATTTATGCGAAATGTCCCAAGGACGGGTGGGGTTGGATATGTCAGCACATTTCAGGGCTATCTGCAGGATAAATTGCCGATTCTCCGATTCACGAAGGTCCAGAGTTCCCTCATCTATGTGCTTCTACAAAAGCTCCGATCAAACGATGCCAGATAATGGTTTATTATAAAATTACCTTAAATTTCCTAAGAAATTCCTGCTGCCTATTGATATCAGTAGCCAAAATGAGCTCTCTAATTTGATGTTCCAATTCGCTGCGATAGGGGAGCAACTGCTCAGCTACGCCGCTCTCCAATAGGCAGCCGATTGCTGACCGCCAGTGATGATTCTCCAGTACCGACATGTTCTGAAAAATTGCCTGAATTACGCTATTGTCGAAGGGGAAATATGTACCAGACACTGACCTGATACAAAATAGCAAGGTGATTCGAGGTCGTAATGAGAAAATGCTGATTGACACCAGGGTGATCCAGATCGTGAGCCACGGCCCCGATAAGCGAGGCCATAATTTCGAGAGGAGTCAAATGTCGTCTTATCTGCTCCTCCTGAAGAAAACAATGCATTGCTTGCGTTACGTCAGTCGCGTGAATCGAGTTGTGATACGGATTAGTGCTGTGGTATCCCTCCTCTATAAGAGCTGAAAAGATGGCGGTTAAATAAGGTAAACGCACTTAAGTTTCAGTCACGTACTGAATAATTTCCAGACACGCACGACGTCCAACTGGAAATGCTCGAGTAAACCGTACCAGTGGAAAAGGTGTACGCACAGTACGGGCAGTGATCGACCACCGGCCACGGTCTCCAGCGTAAAAGCGTTGAAAGCCCATGCGCTGCTACGGTCCAGAATTCGCTACAAAACCAAAAGAAGCATTTTGTGTAATCGTTTCCATCTTATCTTTCACGATCATCGTCTTTTGCAAATAGCAAAATGGTTTTATAATTCCCGGGGAACCCACACTCGATACACCCGTAGTAACTTTCTTCTTGCGATCTCCCTTGAGTAATTTGAGGAGACGAGTTTACTGACGTTTGCGATACTTCGCCCACCATGAGTTTTTTCTACGATCATCCGGAACCTCGGTTTTGTGTCCGGAAAGGACGGAAACGCTCAGTTAATATTTTGGGAAATATCGACGCGATGAGGAACTAATTAGGGGATTAGAAGTAAAACGTCTAAATTGGATGTGACATCGACGACGTGAAGCCCCGTCGTTGAGTGGCACTTTAATACGTATAAATAAAAGTTTTTCGCTAAGTACCGGGAGATCATTCAAATTCCATATCTAGCCGGCCGTAAAGTTTGTTGAAGAAAGGGGCGTATGTCGATCATTGTTTGTGTCTATTTGGTTACCTAAGTAACCTAATATAATAGTCTAATCTCATTTTGCGGCATATGAGCAAGCTACGACCTACTTTTTATCGTCGTTTCTCTTGGGCAAAATCCCGTAGCTGGCTGGATATGAAATTTAAACGATCTCGCTGTGCATGTTCCAGCACTTCTAGTTCAGGGTTGGCTCACCGGACGTGTCGCTGGTGTGGAAGAACGCTGTCAAATGTCAAGAATTATTCATTTGCAGGAGCGGGGTCTCAGAACTGAAATGTCGTATTTTAATTATAGCTCTATCAGCATGAACAACGAGAAGTAAAGTCGTTCGTACCCTTAAAATGGACTTCATATTATCACTTAAATTAAGCTACATTTTTAGCTTCAATATAATAATAGAGAAGAGAGAGAGAAAGAGAGAGTATCTTTCCCCATCTCTTTTTCTGTAATTAGCATTTGTATCAGTTTTTCCTAAAATTTCCTCGAAGTTTTTGATTAAAACTTTTGACACAAAATAAAATAATCTCGTAATTTATAGTCGGAATTAAACTTTTATTTGTTTAAATTTTAACTGAGCAAACAAAAATGTTCAGATTTAGGGATCGAATCAGAAAAATAGGACGTGCAAAGTCCACTATAAAAATCTAATACATTGGGGTCGACCGTTTTTCAGGTTTTGCATTAAACAGTGTTAATAATGATATTTTTCTGTGAGGCAGTTTCCTCGAAAACATGCGCCGTAACTCCTGCAGCAACTGAAACACAACTAACATGTGCCGCTATTCCGCAAAAATCTTTGCGCGAGTCTGACAATGCCAAAATGTCGTAACTCGCTGTCCAGCAGTAGCGACATGGGTGCAAATTGTCACGCGATTTCTTACAACAAAGTTTGGTGTTCAGAGTTTGTCCGCGGCCAAAATGGAAAAAAGCCAGTTTTCGACTTGCGACAGCGTCCCTCCAAACCAACGATGTATCCAACGCGGACACTTCGCCGAATGCTCGAACGTGTCCTTCGACTCGGACAGCGGAAGATCCCTTCTCGATCTTCAATCGTCAAAACCGTGTGATCTTACCTGAACCAAGCCATGATGAATGTCATCAAGAATAGCGTGGTCCTGGGACAGTGAACGTGTACAAAGACGTTTGCGTCGTCTCTTGTGCATGGTCAAGAACTTCCCGGAACTTTGCGGCGTCGGAAGCGTGCACATCGCGTCCAGCAGGACCCAGTCCTCCTTGGAGAAGGCTCGCTGGAGCGGCGACACCTCGGCCTGCACTGAAATAACGCAAAACAAACACTTTAGTATCTCCGCATCGAAAAAAATGAAGAGTTAAAGAAACAAGGCCAGAGAAGAAAGTGTGGATTCTCCATTACGTAAGTCGAGTGTGAAAATAGAAAGGCCGGTGCTCTCGTGCGAATCGAAGTGGATGCCTTGTTGCGATTTGGAGAATAGTTGTGTTTGTGAAGAGTGCGTCTGTAACATGGACTTGATTTGATTTTCCGGCGGGAATTTTTCCTCGAAGCTTCTAGAAGTCGCGAACCGTAGATGAGGGCTCGCGTCTGCAAGGGCGCCGAAGCTTCGTTTTTTCGACGAAGGAAAGGGTGATGATCCGAGCTAGGAACCTCTTATCCCTACGTCTGTTACGACCGTTGGATCTTGGAACATGGCAAAAACAAGTGGTTGCAGGGAAAAGGAAGCGGGATTATCTTTCTCGAGATCTTCGGAATTTCACTTTCTATTTGGTCTTCGGATTCGAGAGCAGTTTTTTCCCGATCATTCGCTTCGAAGGAACATGAACTTCGCCCACATTCGTTGGCCCGATTCGCACGAATCGTCGGCAAGGTTAATGCACACATTCCCAATTCGGTTTAAAAAGTGCTATCCCTACTAATTAGATAAATAATTATCATTCCGGTGACACAATCAGCCCATGGTTATCTCAACGTCGGATAGAGAATTACACAACAAACATTAACACTTCTGATTAACGCGTTGATGTGGGTTAAGGTCGGCGACAACCTGTTAGTCCTGAATTCAGTAAATCCTTTGCGTGTCATCTTCGTGTCTATGCATGCACTAATACGGGACAAATTAGATGTTGCCCGATTTAGTAACTTACGAAAGCTTATTTGGCCACTTAAACCAATTAAAACCCGCAGATAAAGCAATGGCGCGAATTTTCTGCTGGATGTGACGCCTAATGGAGCATGCATAGTTTCCCGTGCAAAGATCAAACTACGAAAGCGGATTTTCCATTACGGTAGGTCAGTCCGATTTAGCAGAAGCCGGCCGATAATGTGCTCACTTGAATTGATTATTGTCAAAACAAAAGTCCGCCTTCGTATTAAGGCTGCGTCTAGATGGTGTCGGTAACACGCGCGGTTTTTGTGAAGCGCACTTAACACGTGTTAATCGTTAACATCAACATTATACACGTTTATTTAAGGTACGCGTTGGAAGAAAAATTCCCCATTTGCTCTTTGCCGGGTGCTTCGCAATGGGCGGTGCAGAGCAGTAGAGGCTGAAAAATTAGTGGCGGATCTGGGGAGAAAGGGGTCTCCGAGCCCGCACGGGCCCGAACCTGCTTATGCAGTGCCAAATGCGCAGAAGATCGTTGGCGCATCCGAGTCTTGCAAGAGTCAGGAAGGTTTCAATAAAAAAATAAACAAAAATAGAAAGAAAAAAGTGTCTACTTACGGAATCTTGGGATCGAGCGTATTGCTGAATATCGCATCAGACATAAACCACCTCGTTAGTTTTAAAAGGACCGAAAATTCCAGTTCTGATTATTTTTATCTGAATGTGATCGCGAAGATTATTAAACGCGTACATCCATTTTATTGTGATATTTAAGTACCCTCCTTTATGGTCGTACTACTAATACTTCTATCTTCGAACCTTGATGAGGGTGAGCAAAAATACAGGTCTCGCTGTTCGCTTATAAATAGACCACTGTATTAAACTTGAAAGATAATAGATACAACATTAATAATAAATAAAGTTATTAAACAGAAATATTAGATCATTGATGGAATGTAATTCAAAGCAATTAATTTTAAACTCCCTGAATTGAATTATTGCTTAAGTGAGGTGTAGCTGTTGATGTGCTTTCACAGCGTTGATGCAAGATTGATATTTATTCGAGTATCGAAGCATTAAATATATATCTGCTAAGTGAGTTTTTTCTTCGAATCACTGACGAAACCGTAGAGAATTTTCAGCACCTGCGGGATAATTGTTTACCTATGGAGGGCTGCAAGAAGCAGCTCACGTCCCCGGGCGAATTTGGATACCCGACGAAACGGGGGCCCTCATTATTTCGCGTGTGCAATATGTATGTATATACAACGTTTTATACACAAACGATGTTTTAACCTTTTACCTGCAAACAGAACAACGTTATACTTAGTTATTTGATTAAAAGCGGTTAAAAAATTAACATGCGTTAGTTTTATTTTGCGGGCGTTATTGTAACTTTACGGATCGTTACCGCAAACGCCGGACCGCAAAAAAAAACACCGCCCCTGGTCGTTAACTCATTATTTCCGCCACGGAAATTAAGATGTAGAAAAAACAGTTTTGATCCGTTTGTGTGTAAAGTGATTTTACAGTCGCTCTAACCGAAACCGGGTAACTTCTTTTTATCCCCTTGTACCGTGCGTTAGCTGTGACTCACATTTTATAATCAAATCTCATTTTTTGCTTCGTTTCTTCAATCATATGCTTTATATTGTGGGTTTTTATGCCTAATTTCATTCTCTACTCGGTGATATTCAATAGATTAGCGGCGAATTTCCACTTTGTAATTTCATTGCTCGCGCTTATTACTCACATTTACTACGTTAACTTCTGCGTAAACGCAAAATATTTCAAACTTGAAATCGAGCAACTTTTAGCAATTAGTCTTTCCTCTGTTACTCGTTCGCCCGATTTCTCAATTGGAAATTGCACACAGTACGCCTGTGCATATAGTAGAACTCAGTACAAACTAGTTCATAGGCGCGACACACCCTTCTAAAATCTACCGATTTTCGATTTTATATCTCCCGTTTTATCTGTTTATCTTTTGGCCGTTCCGGCTTAGTTGAAGTCGTTGATAACCGCCATTTCAATTAAACCCGAACCAACCCTATCTGAAACGCAGAAAATTTGAGATGGGCCAGACTTGCGGGCACCGCACCGAAAAACCCGCCACTCCGTCAAATGGAATACAACAAAGACTCGGTAGATGTATACCTGGTTGCATAATCACCCAACCACTTCCTTGTCTTCATATACTGCTCATACGTTGGCCGTACCATCACGCTTCATTTCGACAATACCCTGCTCGTGTGTTGAAATAACTCTCAGCGTTTCGTTGCATTTCAGGCGGAAGCTGCCGGTTCTGACCATGCTTCCCTTCAAGTTCTTTTTAATTATTTATTATTGCTGCTATTTTAAGCGTACCGTTAAATGCCTACATAATATTATTTACATGGACTCTCATTGATAAACTGAAAAATGTACAGACTCACAGTTATCGCATCGGGCAGCGCTAATCTTGTCTCTTGACCTCGTTTACTGAAGTCATAATATTCCGGTGATACCCCGTGGGACTCGCACAACCACACAAACCCCCATTTTCTTACTAAAACGAGGCACTTTGGTACTTCTTCCGATACATTGACTGACGGCTGAAGGTGGTACCCTTGCACTAACTTAAAAGTCAAGAACTAAGTACTGACCGACGTTTTACGAATTTTACCTTCTGCTCGTGGCGAACGTGCACCACATTCTCTTGAAACAAACTGGGTTTTAGGCCTACGTTAGACTCGGACGGACCGGAGTCGGATTGCATCGAAAAAAGTGACGTCACACAACGTGCAGTTTTCCACTTTCAATTTGAATTGACCGTTTGCGTTTAGCAAACGACCAGTAATCAGCACGAAGCTTCTGCATAACGGTAATTAAGCTTATGATTAGTTTCCTTGAGTTCGATGCGAATGTAATTCTTCACAGTGTTAGGCCTAAGTTGCGGAAAGGTTGTCGGCTTATGGTTATTTTCGATCATAAATAAAAGGGGGTTTCGTTTTGTTTTCTATATTTAGTGGGAAAGAACATACGGCTTTTTTTCGATTACACTCGGTACACGTTGACGTCATTTCTTCAGTTGTCTTAAAAGTTTTGACCTTAACGACAATGTAAGGTGGGGCACAAACGTTCTCATATAAAAGACATTCCGGACAACACATTTTCATCGATTTTCGTCAGACAATCTATGAAATCTGTGGATCGCGTTCCTTCGGTACTTATTACTGCGAAGAAAACTGCTATTTAATATTGACAGTTTGACAAGTTCTATTTCGCAATTTTCTAATCTCACTACAGCGTTTTTCCTGCATATTAAAGACATCATGTACTTATTATGAAACGTTTAATTATCAATGAAGCCTTGTCAAGTGCATACGCACGAAGCGAATAAAAAAAATTGAGCACTATCTATAAATAAGCAGTGAAAGAGAAACATGCATTCCAGTACGAGAAATTTGCAGACTCAATGGTCAGATTTAGGGTCAGGTTTAATACCAAGTTACGTTTAAGCTTAGGTTTTGGCCCTATTTGCCATGGAGGGGGCACTAAACCACGAAATCGAATTCAATTATTTCTGCGCTCGTATCTTACGCGGACCTGTAAAACTGGCCGTCAGTGGGCATATAAAAATAATGGAATTTTCTAATACGGATTTCCTTCATGTGGAAATGTGACTGTGAAACTCGCACAAATTTCAATACTGCATTAGGTGAAAAATATCCTGCACATTTCAAAAGATTGACAAAAATGCGGAACGTGTTATTTATTCCGGCCTAATTTCCCATGCAAGTGTACCAAATCTGAACGAGCTCGTATTGACGGTTCATCAAATATGGGGTGCGTTCGAGACCTTTTGTTACGAATTGTTTATTGCTCTTAATTATTTTTCGTTTCGCGCGTTTTTTCTTATCAATGTTGTCTGTCTACGGTTTCATCCCTTGTCCATGGGGGGAGGGGGAGTGATGATGATGATGATGATGATGATGATGATGATGATGATGAAAATGACGATGAGGAGGAGGAGGGGTCGACTACTCGACTAAATCCAGAGTGATGAAATCAAGGAAACAAACTTGAGGGCAAACACACACAATTTGAAAGTTAGGCGGCCTTAAACTTTCAGAATAATGAGCAAACTTTAAATAAGTTTGCTTTTGGTTGCAATCAGGGAAATGCGCCCGGTAACTACGACACGTCCCAACTTTTCGTTTGTCTCATTAAATTATTATTGTTACTATCTCTCCTGCGAGAGTTCAGATTCGAAAACAAACTCACGGCGGGCTTGAGGACTCGCTCTTGAAGTTTCCGCGGTGTACCGGGGAGGTGCGACACTTAATTCCTATCCAAGGCGTTTAATGCCGAAAAATACGATGTGACCCGGTATCTGCCCAAGGACTTTCTAAGATAAGACTGATATTAAATCACTTCTACTCAATTTAACTAATAAGTGGTCAATGTAACTCGCTAGTCAGTGCGTTCCTCAGACGCACGGCTTAAGTAACAATGTTCATTGATTTGTGCTGGTTTATAGTAGCCGCTGTAGTGGTGGTGCTTTTAATCCCCTTCGTCAACTGGTACTGGAACGTATTTAAAAATCGAAGCTTGTCTAAGGTTCCTGGCCCTGATGCATTCCCAGTCTTAGGAAGCACCCATTTACTGGGAAAAACTCCTTGTGGCAAGTATTACCTCAACACGTTTAAGCAGAGAAACATACCTTTTTCTAGAATATTTGAAAGGGTTATTAGCGCTGCAAAGCAAATATGGCAATTTCTACAAGTTATGGACAGGCCCAACTCTTCGGCTGATCATCAATAAACCCGAATACCTGGAGGACCTGCTTACCTCTAACATAAACTTGTCGAAATCTAACGGCTATGATTTGTTCAAGCCTTGGCTGGGAGATGGACTTTTGGTGAGCACAGGTACCCAACCTTTTTTTACGACATCAAAAATTATACCATATAATGAGTAACCATCCCGAGTTCGATCATTTGTTGTTTGAAAACTTGTGAAGCCGGTGATATTAGTGCAAAGTTGCGCCATCTATATCACTAAATAATTATTTACCCGACGAGTGCGGAAAATGATACTTTACTATACGCTGATCGCGGGCGAAGATAGTGACTGTTAATGCACGGGCCGCGGGAGAGAGCGGATATCGCGGGAGTGCATTAAGAAACTTTCTTGCGAATTGTGTACATTATTTTCCCCACGATCACGATCCACATAAACAAAAAATTTAAAAAACGGAAATACAACTCATCACAGAGGAAATTCGACGCTAAACCATCGTTACAGATCTGCGCATAATCACTTTCGTAATGGCCGACGCCTTTGACATTTCGTTGATTTAATCATGACATTTCATGACATTTCGTGACATATTTTCCCTAATTGCCTGATACAATAATATATTACAGTACCTTTTAGCCAGAGCAGTTCATTGCGCAGCGTCCATTATCCAATTGTTTTTCCTAACACACGCCCGTATTAGGAATTCCTAACACGCATTTGCTTTCGCGTTTATTTTTGTTGAACTAAATTAAATCATCGTCGTCTAATATTTAACAACTAAATAAAATCATTAATTGTCGTGTGTTGTCGAATTCAGAATAAAGAGAATGTTCAGAATCCGATTTAGAACGTTCAGGGTTGATAGAAAAATAAGTTGGCAGGCGGAAGAAACACCTTGAATTTATTTATTTGACCATTGTTTGACCATCCGACAAAAAATGCCCAATCGGAAGGACAAGCCTTTATGCTTGGAGGAAATGTCTCGGTTTTTCCGAAAATCGGAAAACCGAGACATTTTCGGAACTAGCAGTTGTAATCAGTACTGACCTTATGCGGGACGAGGTTAGGCCAAGGGCTAGGGGGGCAGACTTTCCTCGTCGGCGGTGTTTCTTGGCGGTAGGGGGGCGGTGATTCAAAATTTCGCCCAGGACGCCGGACTTGCTGAGGTCGGCCCTGGTGTTAATTTATCAAATTTCAAATGGCTGCAGTTTGAAATTGTAATGCAGGAGCGAAATGGAGAACACGCAGGAAAATGATAACCCCAACATTCAACTTTAAGGTCCTTGAGGAGTTTATGCAGATATTTAACAGGCAAATTAACATCCTGCTCGATAAAGTCTCTGAGGAGGTGCAGAGCTCTCCTGGCGAAACCATGGATATGTTCCAGTTTTTGAATCTCATGTCCTTGGACATAATTTGTGGTAACGTGTGCAAGCACTCTGAACTATTTTTCACAAACCATTCCCGCGGCATTTTTTCCAGAGACAGCTTTCGGAACCCCCATTGGAGCCCAAACGCACGAAAACCCAAAGTACGTCAAAGCAGTGAAGGATTTCCTGGAAATTTTCGTCTTCCGTTTTTACTCCGGCTGGATGGGCCACCCTTTGCTATTCAGGTTCACCGAACCCTACAAAATCTATCACGAGACTCTAGAAACTTTGCACAGCTTCTGCGAGGACATCATCAAAAAAAGAAGGGCCGAATACGCGAAAAAAGGAAAAGTTAGTTCTGGTTAAGTCCATAAAAGGCATTTTTCTAAAGGTGCAAATTAGATGACAGAGCAAGGAGAGGATGGAATAAAAATCCGATCGGCCCTCCTGGACATGCTCCTGGAAGCCAACGAGAACGGGATGAATTTGTCCGACAAGGACATATGCGATGAAGTGAACACTTTCATGTTCGAGGTAAGTAAATTTGGCAAGCCCTGCGCCTCTAGAGGGAACAAAGGAGGATTGTTTTAGGGCCACGATACTTCAGCGACAGCGGAATGTTTCACGCTATACGCCCTGGCACAAAATCCGACCTATCAAGACAAAGTGTACGAGGAATTATGCGAAGTGGTTGGCAAAGATCCCAAAACCGAGATAACCCTTTCCCAGATCAACGACCTCAAATATATGGATATCGTCGTCAAAGAGGCTCTCAGGATCTATCAACCTGTGCCTCTGATCGAAAGAAACATCGACAAGGAATGGGTTGTTGGTAAACCGAAAGGAATAATTAATATGTCATTTCGAGTTCGTCTTATTGTCGTGAAGCAGGATCGATAACAAGTCAAAACAAAGGCCCAAAAGGAGACAATGTAGGCAAAAGGGCATTGTAGTACTAAGATACCGACTGACGGAGGTAAACATTATTTGGGCCGTGTTTTTGTTGTCTCTGGAAGGTTAATGACTTTGGAGGGCTTTCCAGTGGATGGAATCCCTTTGTGCGGTGCAAAAAATATGAGGAGTTTTGCTAAAATCTCAAAAAGTTACTTCCTGTTTTAATCAGTCTATTAAGAGAGCATTTGGTCTGTTGGTATGCACTGCCTAGATTCGAATTTCTAGAAATCTGTGTAGGTATATGTGCGGCACATATACAACGTATACAGTATGTTTCCTAAACGTTAGGCAACAATTTAGGGAGCTATTTTCTGAGTAATTTTAGGAATTTTGTCCTTTGACGATTTTAGGAAAAATGCTTTGATCCCTAGATACGAGGCGATACAAGGTTTTTCGTGAAATTTATTAAAAGCTACAATCATCGTACGAAATGACTGCCGCCAGCATGGATGCTTCCAATCTTGTCTTCGTTGACAACCGAACTCTTTCAAAAGTACCAGAACTGTTTTTATTCAATTGCACCCATCAATCGTGCGATCTCTCAAATCTTCCAGGTTCCCCACTGGATTAGTGGAAACCGATGATTTTACATGATCCTATTGGAAATGGTCCAGAGGGTTCAAGTCTGGGGATATAGCTGGCCATAAGTGAGGTCCACGATCCAGCGATCTCCGTATGTTTCCATTAAATGTTCACGTTAAAAAAAAGATTAAAAGCGACAGATTTCGAAACGCATTCAGATTAAATTACGTTCGACGCGTTTACTCGTGTTGTTTCAAAGACTCGCACTATCTTACCGCGCTTGTTTTAGCCGTTTTAGTAAAAAAAGAAAAAAATAGCCAATAAACATTTATGGCCCTGTGCTTGGGGAACAAAGCATTTTTCCTAAAATCGTCGAAGGACAGAAAATTCTGAAAATTGCCCGGAGAATAGTCCCCTAAATTCCAGTCTAACATTTGGGAAACACCCTGCATATTTGCGAATTAGCGAACTTTACCTTCAATGTTCTGCACGATTATCAGGCGTCTAAAGATAATGACGCATCTAATGACGATGAAGATTCTTCTGGATGTCTTCATGGTGCCAATAAAACCGACCGTCGCTCCCATAGAACCGTTCGTGAAACTTTCGCACTATTAAAACGTCTTATGCTCGGCCACTAATAAAGCTAATTGAAAACTCCTGAAATGAACGTTCCAGACTTTCCACCGACTCATTCCCTAAATTTCGCAAATCGAATCAAATCAAGCTACAACTTGTTTACTTTGGAAAAGCCGTCTCAGCAAAAGCATGTTATTTCTTAAAAATTAGATAAACACACAACTTTTACACGAATTTCAAAGCAATAACAAGTAACGTAGTCTCAAATCCTATCGGTCAATATAAATTAGATACATGCGGCAATTTGTCGTTTAATTATTAAGTAGATACGGGTATATATGCGATCGAACATGGTCTTCCAATCGAACGTGTGAATATTTCGAACGCGACTTTGTAAGTCCTAAATGAAAGCGACAATATAAACTTCAAGATAACGAGCCAGAAAAGGTATGAAGAAAAATATTGCCCGAAAGCATCCTCACTTATTTTCGCAATATTTATTTTGTCCCTGGATAAAGGCAATTTCAAGACCTCAAAAGGAGTAAAGGATTGCTTTTCTGGCCCACCGGAGTGAAAAATTGGACAGGATGTTTTTGAGCCAATCTCGTATACGGACGATTGCTGCCCGTTTTTTCGTCCTAAAAAACGAACTTTAGGAACTAAGCGACGTCACATCTTAGTGTTATGCAAGCTCTCCCTCATTCATGCCCGAAACATCTTAAACGCAAACCACTCGAGAACTTTCTCCCGTTTTAGATGGGATTAAAATCCCCAGAGGCACTACCGTGGCGGTGTTCCTCTATGGAATGGCCCACGACTCCTCGATATTCCCGGAACCCGAAAAATTCGATCCCGACAGATTTCTCCCGGAAAAAGTAAGCCAAAGGCACAACTTCGCTTACGTTCCGTTCAGCGCCGGACCTCGGAACTGTATAGGTAAGTCCGGCTCTAAATCAGCTTGGTAAGTAGGTGAAAGGGGAAAGGGGCTGTTAAACTAGCCAGTGCCAGGGAAGGTCACAATTTCTATTGCCGGCCGCTAATAAGAAAGCAATCCGTTCTTTTCTGCGACCACCACTGGACTTTTTGCTTTCCAACACTCTCCACGAATCAATATTTTGTACGTGCGTAATGTCGTTTCCACCCTTAAATATTAAACGACTTGTTCACATTTGAATTCAATTACATTCGTACGGACACACGCCACTGAATTACGTGGGCGTTTGCCCCAATTAATATTCCACAGTTCCTGTAACTACCGAACGAAGGACTGAAATATTATACGTAGGTCGCTACTTGAAAATTAATAAAGTAATTTTCTTTATTATTAATTAAAAAAATCAAAGTATCGATTATTTTCTGATAATTCTTCTTTGCATTTCAGGTCAGCGGTACGCGATGTACTCGCTGAAGGCTTGCATGGCCAAGTTTTTGCTGAAGTTCCGAGTGGTGGCCGATCCAGATTTCAAGATACAAGTCGGTACCTGTTCGGTTTTGAAGTCCATGAACGGGTACAAGATGAAAGTGTTTCCCAGATTTGAATAAACCACTCTGAGCTCGGTGCAGTCGGAACTTTCTTTTATATTTCGAAAATACACGCAACGAAGTACCTGCCGAGGTCGTTTAGTTTTCCGGCAGTACCTTCGCTGACACTATTACGACACCGTTAAATCATATTGTAAACGCAATTATAACTAGAAATTAATTATTGTTATTCTGCGACCTCATTAGACGCGGGTAGATGGTCATTAAAACCAATGAAAATATCCAATTTCTAAATACCGATCCAAAAAACCCATTTTGATTTCAATATCAGAAACTCGACAATAGCCGGTAGATGGCGTCAGACTTTTTCATTTTGATTTGAAGTATATCTGCTTGCCTAACCCGAGCTATACGGAGCAGTGCTCTGTACGATGTTAATTAACGATTATGATAAATCTACTAGGGGCATTAGATCAATGTACTGGCAACGTTACCTGCAAGATAACTTCCATGCAAACCGTGTAACGGACTAGTACGTTTTTCCAGCGTTTCTTCAACTACACTTGAATTAATTAAATAAATAATACACTCAGTGTTCCCCGTTTACGAGAAAATTTTTGGAATCGTCTTAATTGAATAAGGAAACCGCGGTAAAATTCGCCTAAAAGTCCATGGAGTAAAATTTCTTAGGAGAGAGCTTCAAGCAGCCCGAAGGATGTCCATCTCTACGGAATCTTTGAGGTTTTCAGTAACCGAAACTCCAAAATTCCTTTAAAAACCCCCAGTAAATTTTAGCTTTGGTGGGATTTCGAAGAGCTTCTTCATTAAGGAGTTTTTCCAAGAGCTTTAAAAACTTTCCCCAATTAGAAGCACATTTCTAGACGCCAAGTTGAATCAATTGACTTTGGTAGCGAACTTATCCCCGGATGTTTCTAAGGCCATGTAGAATTTATTGGAAACTCGCAATTTCCCAGGAAAGGGATTTTTCAGCAACTAATTTTTTGGTACAAATCTAGGGACTTATGGCAAAAGGAATCCGCCCTCAGATCAATTTTAGATAAAACTAACTGGAACACAAAAAAATATGGTAACACTCTCGTCCCTTTACTCTAAACGACCCATACCTGAGGGGCTTAGCCGGAAATCGGGGCACCGTAAAATGTGATTTTGGGGTAACGCGTCCCGAGCGTCGAAAGCAATTTGGATGTAAGGGCGCAGCACGTATTCCAGGTTGCTTAATTTCGTAATAACGTTCAACGCTGAGGTTACACAAAAGTCCGGAATCAATTTGTGGCGATATCGAAGAAAAATATAGCGAAATCAATATTTGAGTGTTTAAATTGGCGGGGGGTCTCAATGGACCTCTTTTCAGTTTGACTTTCGCGCGGACAACTGAATGAAACGGGTTTGAAAAACCAATTACCACTCACCATTGATGGGAATGTAGGTAACGTTCCCTCCGTTGAAATCGATTGAAATGCCATTTTCTCCCTGAAACAAAAAAAGGGAAATAAGTTTGATGCTTAATTATTGTTTACCAAGCACCTTATACAGGGCGTTCCCAAACGGTCGACGAAGGGCTCGTTTTGTCGGCCTCACTTCAAAGGTCAACGCCGTTTCCGAAAACCGAACACCGACATTTTTTAAAGACTTTTTTGATATTTCTTCACTCGCAACAGCAGTATTTGAGCACAAGCTCGTATTCAGGGGTTTTAGTTTTTAAGTTATTGATCAAATTCCTACTCCCCAACACGTTTTATTGGGAGCAGATGGCTGGAAGGATGAATGATGAAAATACCTTGGGTAAATGCGGTTCTTTTTTTTCCATGAGATATTTTGGGGTAAAATCAGAATTCCACAGTGAATTTGGGGGTTGACAAATAGGGCCAAAACTCTGTTTACGGATTTGAAACAGCTGCTTGCAATCACTTAGCCGGAAAGAGCTCGCCGTTTCGAATTATTCAAACGATATCTGCAGAACTGCACGGAGTCTAGGCTAAAAGCGACATTTTGATTGTCTCGGGCATACAGAAAAGCAAACGACACACGGGGGTGTTAAAAGTTTTGTACATTGCACCGTAATATAAGGTCGTCCATGAACGGAATAATTGGTGGCAAACTTAAGAACCAGCGTCACGATATTCCATACATATTTTACCACCAATATCCCTGGAGATGCAATCATTTTCGTCCTACTTGAGACTCATTTGGAGGCTAGGGCGCTCAAGAGAGTTAGAGGACAAAAATTTAATTAGGTCGTTTATATTCAGGGCCATCAATTATATTTCCCAGGCATTGGTATAGACCTAGCGAAGTGAGAGGCCATTTTTCAAATCATCCCTTTTAATGCGTTGCATTTTCGTTATTTATTACACCATCGCGATTTTTTACGGGCCCACGGGTTAAAAATGAAATCTGGAAAATCGCTGTATTGGTCGCATAATCCGTGCGATGTATACGACTTCTTAAGCAATTTCCCCGGGAACAAGTGCATTAGCTAAACATAGAAATCTGTGCTAAACTCTGTTTATCCATTTCTGTATTCGTAGCTCGAAATTTGAATTTCAAATGGAACAGATATTCAATTTAGTAACGTCGCTTTACATGGAACGAAAACGGTGTTTCTTTGCCCTAAAATCGATCTGAAGAACTCTGAATTGGAACTGACGAGTTAGCTTCTTTGCGACACACATAAGACTAATGAACTCCGGTAGTTTTATATATACATATATACATATATACAGGGTGTCCCACAAGTGTTTCATTATATTTCAGTGGGTAATAGTACATTGAAAAATAATATGACTCCCTATATAAACCATATTCCAATAATGCTTCATTAAGAAGATACAGGGTGTTAAACTTAAAACACACCTGGAATATTTCAACGTATCAGAGTATCAATGAACAGGCGAGCTCAATTATGTATTGAACAAAATGGCCACCAATTTGAACAATTTCTATAATGTTATAGCAAATAAATAATATTTAAAACAAACTTAACATTATTAAAACCATTTAGAGAATATCGTGCATATAGACGGCATTCAATTTTTTACTGGCAAACGATACGTCGGACGAAAAAGAGTCAAGTGAGCATTTTTCTTCTAAATGAAATTAAACTTCTAAAAATAATTTTTATTTTGATAAAAAGCAGTGGCGCACCATGTTTTTCTTTAAAAATGTGCTGAGAGGTGTCCGTACGCACGCCACTGGTGAAACGAAAAATAGCCATTTCGCATAAATAAATGCGTCTATATTAACTCTCAAAACATGCCAAATTTCACTTACATATCTCAAACGGTTTTGAATATATCAATAAAAGTTAGATTTTTTAAGTAAAGTTTCAACACCCCGTATCTTCTTAATGAAGCATTATTGGAATATGGTTTATATAGGGAGTCATATTATTTTTCAATGTACCCACTGAAATATAATGAAACACTTGTGGGACACCCTGTATACAGGGTTATTCACGCTATACGGCTCGGAATATTGTGGCCAAAATACGAGGTTTTCTAAAAAATTTTCTTTTGGGTTATATGGGGATCTATTATTGCTACTTTTTAAAATTATTTTCATATTATACAGGGTGTCCCAAAAGTGCTAAAAGTATGAAAGTTGTGTTTTTTTTTAATGGAACCCCTTGTATATTGTTGCATTTTTGGATTCTCCGATCAAAATAAATGTGTGTTTTAATAAGGTTTGCAATACCTAGCACTTACGGTTTTTGAAATAATTTAAATTTTGTAAAAATTTGGCCTAATTTTCATGTTTTAACCACTTAAGCAGTATTTAAGTTATGTAAGCGTAATTTACAGTGTAGTGTAATAATGGATCATACTTTATATCCCAATCATGAAAAACTTGCCAGCTTATACAGGGTGTGCAAAAATTAAAACTATTCAAATGAGGACTTTAAGTGGCTATAACTGGATTAATTTAAATGCAATGCCATATTTTTTAACTTACCAGGATATGTAGTTTTTAAATACCCATCGAATGGTACTAGGATGTTCATAGCTAAGTCTTCGCGTTTTTGCAGAATGCACTAAATAATGGCTCCTTGCGCCATTTGGCGTCTTTTAGTTCAAAGTTCTAAATCACATATCAAGTATAACATAAAACGGACACAAAATATTTATTACAGATGTTCGAAATGTCGACCGTCCATTTCCAAACACTTACAAATTCTTTTTTCAAAACCACCGCTAATTCTGGACAACATTTGCGGAGTAACAGTTTCAAACGCGTCTCTTATACGTGTTTTCATATCCTGTGGAGTTGTTGGAGGCGTATTGTAGACAATTCCTTTTATGTATCCCCACAAAAAAAAATCTAGTGGAGTTAAGTCCGGGGATCTGGGGGGCCAATTTTGAAATCCGTTTCTTCCTATCCACCTGTTTTTAAAGTTGGCATTTAAAAATTGCCGAACCTCGCGATGATAATGAGGCGGAGCCCCATCCAATTGAAGCCACATGGTAGTTCTAATATTTAAAGGGACTTTTTCTAATAATACTGGAAGTTGGTGCCAAAGAAAATCCAGAAACGTCACACCGTTTAAAGGTCCTTCAAAAAAATACGGCCCAATTAAACGGACGGATTGCATAGGCATAGGCGTAGCCTGAGGGTACATTACACACTCTAGAAAAAAAGTACCTTTGCAGACTAAACTAAAAAATAAACTAAATTAACTATCTGATATTTTGAAATATCATAGGCAACTAGATACATTGGAACTTTGAACTAAAAGACGCCAAATGGCGCAAGGAGCCATTATTTAGTGCATTCTGCAAAAACTAAACAAACGAAAATCGGATAACAACATTTGAATTTTTTTACATTTATTTTTCATGTACAACACGCTCCTGAAGTTTGGCACGATCCTCCCGACTCACCCTGTATATATGTATATATATATATACATATAGTTGGAACTTACGTCTGCGCGTATTGGCCCAAATAGATCACGAAACTTAATCTAAAAACAAATCAAAACGAGTTCTACTGTCAATTTATTGAGCCTCAGAAATTATAATATTTCAAAATTATTACACCATTAGTCAGCGAGCTTATCCTATAATTTGATAAATCTGTTTACATGTCCTGGTTTGCTGTGACAAATTGATTATGTATTGCGATGACGTCTGACTTAGGAAATTTTCCTATAACGCGCTCAATCTGCCAAATGTAACTTTGGAGAGGGGGAAGGCTGTCCAACGGCACAAAAATGCGGAAAACGTGTTTCAATAAAGATTCGGAAACGGCCCAATGGAACCTTGGACGAAATGATTCACGGAACGTTCCGCCTAAGAATGACCAGCGTGAGAATCTTGGAAACGCACAGAGAAACGCAATGGGTCGCGTGGAAGAAATGCCGCCTAACATGCTACGAGTAGGACACAATTTGGTTGGCGTTGAACAAAAACGCCAGTTCCATTTTTCAATTTTTTTTACTAAGAACATCTCCTGAAAGGGTGAGATTTGCGGTCTTACACCTACTTTGGCGCTCTAATCTTCCCCTGCTTACATTTCCAAAGGCCTCCTGGAGGCGATTATCTGGCTCGTCCTTTGCTGGCTATCATCAGGGGTCAATCGGCTCAAAGTCAGCCGACTGGGCCGCTCCCGACCAACTTCGAACCAGTTTCCCTTTTTTTAGCTGATCATCATTATTAACTGCGCCATTTGGCCACGCCGTATGTATTTGCCATAAGAATTCCGGCGATAATTTACTCGTAAATTATCCACTGACGACTGAGCCCAGGAACGGAAATAACCCGTTGCGCAACTCGTTACCGGTGCCTTGAACCAGGTTAATTTTCATCTTTGAAACAAACCCAGTTTTTCTGAATGCGACTGGCTTCCACCAATCAGCGGTGGCCTTTAGAAACCCCCAATTCCTAATAAGAGCAATTTTCCTTCGTTGTGGAAGATGAGAAATAACGACTTTAAATACCGAGTAAATTTTTATAGCTGGTGCTATAAAGATGAAAATATAATGGTCCAGTTTATGGGGTTTTTATTTATATAGTCGGTCGGATGACATAACGTTGCTGTTTTCCTTTATGTCTCGAAAATTCATCGCCAATAAATCGATTAAGAACTCGTAAAAGCAATTGACGTTCTATTTTAAAAACGAATGGATAACAACCTGACATTGTAAAAAATACAATTGAATATTATTTTATTAACAATAGTTATTTTGTTTTTTCCTTGAACAAAATTGCCACGCATTAATATTACAAGCAACACCTACAGGCGAATGATAATAGTTATTAGTCTCGCATACGCGACAGCCGATTTAAATCCCTCTCAATAAAAACAAAAACAATAATTTTCCGATTGTGCGAACAAATTAAAAAAATATTCCGCCAATGTGACGTCACGTGCACATCACAATAACATCAGTCCCATTCCATTGAAATGAGCATAAACAATAGCTTCAGCGCTCAGCTACACAAAGGTCTTCAATTTACTTAACGTGACAAGACACAAAGACCCCTGACGTCATCTGGAGAGTTTAAAGAACTTCTTTAAGATAAAGTTACTGTCTCGTTTCAGCGACTGTTGTTTATTTTAACCAGAATTACGAGATGCTGTCTCGTCCTTATCGCTTTTGATGAAAAGCATAAAAGCAAATCCCCGAAAGTTCGTAAAATGCTTTTTAAAGTATTCTCCGGCGACGGGTCCTCCGGGAGTTTCAGAAACTATTAAATTTTGTTTGCCATTGGAAGTTATTCGTCAACTTCCTGTTCTTGGTAATTTGAAGAGTCACTCAATCCAGCGTTTAGGGTATCTAATGTTTTCACCCGGGAATTGCCATTCTGACTCAAGCGTTCGGTGTAGCCAACTTAATTAGACAAGTTGGTCTTTTTCCGGGTGTCCGGAAATTGGGACTGGAAGGCATTGATTACCCTATTTGCCAATACAGTACGTTTGTTTCTCACAATGTTTGAGACGTCGCAGAAGCTTGGAATTTCTTGAAATCGCAGCTTGTAGCAAAAACACCGAGGATGACCCATACCATTTTGCCCGAGCAAATTTCATTGCAGATAGAATGGAATTCGTTCCTACAAATCTTGAACTTATCTGGGAGATAAAAAAAACGCGAGGAAAAGGAGAACACACATTGAAGACGGTAGCTTTCGAGTTTCGACACAATACATAGTTCAGCACAAAACTAAGTACAATGGAGGTCAAATTCTCTTCTGGACAATCAGCTCAATTGCTCACATTGTTGCTACCCCCAAAATCAATTGTCTTCACGTATAATAAATGTTTTCAAAGTCGTCATTACATAACTGGCTTTGCATCGGCTTGCCAACTGGAATCAAAACAACAATCCTTTCAATCGGGTTTAATTCAATAAGATTACCATGTCAGCCCGCTAATTAACTCTGACACATTTGATAAACTGAACACATGTAATACATGACTCATGTTATTTATAATTTTCAAATCTGTTCAATGCTGTCACTAATTAAAACATTTTTGAATGTCGAACTAGCAAGAATTCCAGTAAGTTTCAATGGCGACAGCTCAGTTTTCAGTCCAACACACCGGGAATGTCCAATTAACTTCCCCACTTCTGAACTCAATTTGAGACCTCCAAATTTAAATTTCTCAAGTGTTTACTTTTCAGCTTTAATTCATGATATATGTTATAGATAATGTTTTGGGTGATTAGATAAGATATCCGCAGCTGAAAAGGGTTCGGTTGTGTTATGAAAATCAAGAGTGGCTGCGTGGTCCTCATGTAGTCGGTTCTGCGTTATCTGCCTGATACAAGTTTTTATTATGTGGAATTTAGCACCACTTAAAAATGATAAGAAAACACGATTTTCCAATTTATTTATGCACCGTAGCACACAAAATTATGTAGAGCTCCCTTGAAGGGAAGGTTAATGCATTTTTTACTGTTTAAACATGCATAACATCGAGAGAAGACTTTCAAAATAAGAAATATTCACATTTCACAAAATAAACAAAACCTTGAAGTGACAATCCAGTGAAAATGGAGTAATCTCGGAGTTTGCTTAAAGAGACAACTTACTGAGAAAATGTTTCATGGCTTTTGGAACATCTCATCATTTCCCAGGAAACGCGATCTCAACGCGCAACTTTACGGATACGTTTTTACCAGGTGTCGACGATGTTTGTATAATCTTCGTTTCTTCGAAGTCCTTTAATGATACACATCAAGATCGAATTTGCAGGGAAGGTTAGTTCGGGTTAGTCAGCCTCCTGAATTCTACGAGCGGAACGCTCCCTGGGAATGACGCAAAGCCCGCGCAGAAAATAAACAAAAACGCCCTGCCTGATTAGAGTGAGGAACGCATGCGCAAAGGCCAAACCGCCACCACTCACTTAAAAGTGTATTAGTACTGCATTACTACCGAATTAAAAATGACATCGAAAAACTTGCAAACACGACGTACGATAATGTTCCTTTACCGCAGGCCGTTTTATTTTTGAAATTGATGCGGTCACCACATCAGTATAAACAATTTAATGATTTTACGAAATTGAAGTGGTTGTAGATAATGTATTGCATATAACGCGTATGGTATTTGGTTATTGCCGCCCTCGAGCGATTGCGAATCTGGCCTCGCCGGCTGGGTTCATCAAACTACATTTATTAAAAATGATAAACATAAAAAAAAAACTCAAATAGGCGTTAAAACGGCAGAGGTACGTCTTGGATAAATGGTAAAGAGCCAATGGCTTAATCATCGCCCCCTTTCCACGGTTTACCGCCCACCGCGTAGCTTATTTTAACGATCACCCGTTATACTGTATTAAAATTGAGATATTTAATTTGTGCTATTACGATACTAGTGATTGTGGCGACACCGAACAGCGTCTTGTACGCGCATTGCTACTTGAGAGATTCTTCAGGATGAAAAGAAAAACCGGAACACTAATAAGGTTGATCTACGTTTATTGATTTCCGAAGGCACAGATATTCCTTAGATAAACCGAGTATTAGGGCTACGTAGTAAAACCCGCATCCCGAAGTGGCCCTTAGGCCCTCCACTGCACTTTTTATAAGATCCGAAAAAGCACCCGATGGGGCGTTTACAAAAGGAGCTTTCCTGCTGATGATTCGTCTGCTGAGAGTATTTTGGGGTTGTGTCTGCATTGGTGCCCTAGCCTGCTTTTTAAAGATAATAAATTTAAGTTTCTCTGTCGAGGAACTTCGTTCCCATGAAGAAGTTTCGTAAAAAAATAGTTATCGTGAATTTCCATTGGATATACTGGACACGTCAGTGCGACATAAATATTGAAAATGCGCCTCGTGTGTTTAAGGGTTGATACATTTAGGGCGGATTTAATGCGACGTTTCTGACTATCTAGCGTCTAACTTCTCGGATATCTAATATGATGAATGTTCTGCAACGAAAGAGAAAAGAGATCGCAACTAAATACGTGTGTATGTGCATATTCGAGCAATGCAGAACCAACTTCCATGAAAAGAAAAACTAAAATCATTGAGCACTGAATTATGCGTCTTTGCTGGATCTCTCTCGAGTCTTACTTTATTGGCATGTCAACCAAATTATAATTTTAGTAGTCGTATTCGTATCTTAACTAATGGGGACGGAATGGAAAGTTACTACAAGTGAATCCAAAGCAGCCTTCCCGCCTGGCGTCTGGCAAAACACCCTCGAAGACCCTTTTAAGCCAATACGTTACCCTAAAGAGGAGAAGGGGTCGTTTCGGGCGAATCCAATGTTGCAAAGAACCTTTCTATGTGTCGAGATCCCCTGGAATGCTCCATTTCCATGATTTTCCATAAATACAGAGAGGAACGGCGTTTACACGCCGGGATACTAGTATTGAATTAGTGCGACATACGTGTTAAAACGTGAAATCGCCGAATACGAGTATTCTCGTTCCCAATTTAACCATGTAAATGGAAAGGAACGACCGTCGTAAAGTTTATATCTGTTGCCAAACCGAGAGTAATTCCAAAGAATTAAGAAACAGGGACGTTTCGTAGTTCAATTGGAGTTTCGTAGTATCGCGAACATTAGCCAATAAATTCATTAGTGCTTATGTTTGGTAATTTTCGCGGATTGGAGTGGACTGGATGATGGTAAAAAGATGGGGGAGTTGAATATGAATATTCAGAAGGATAAAATATAAATCTGAATCACCATTCCGATGTGGGTCGGCCATATCTCGTGCATTCAAATTAAAATTTTCACGTTTCCACACTAAACTAATTAGGCCACCCTAAAGCCGGTGGTCGGTCCCTTGGGGTAATTAAATCACGGCAACGCTGCCTCTAGGGGTGTGACGCGCATAGATGTCGTGACGTCAGCGGAGTACGTAAGTGCGCGCGTTTGGCAACGCGCCAACCGGGTCGAGGGCCTTTCCGAGGAGCCGGTTTTCGGGAATCTAGATGATGGAAGTGCATATGCTTAAATCCCTATATTTTTCCCCTGTAATATGCCAATTGTTGTAATTGTTCGGGTTTCAGTCATACCTTTACTGACTCCCTCACAACTCGCAGGGAGAATCTATTAGCCGCCTTCCACCAAAAGGAAAGGCCTATTAAATTTTCATCTCCTCTGGTTACGGTCGCTTCCATTTTCCCCGGTATTCGCAATGATAAACTCAGCCAGAAAACCGCGTTTAACATTCTTGACAACTTTGTGCAGATGTCGATTTTCCAGGAGAGGAAATTTCTGCGTCCAAAATGGTCTGTAATTCAGGAAATGTGGGGGTTTGCCAGGGGCTTCCCCGTAGCGTATATTTACGAGGCTCGATAAACAATTAAGAGAAATATCTTGGAATCCGAAACACGATGATGAGGTGCAAATTACAAACAGACACGATAATTTAGCGGCATTATCAGCAAGGCGAAGGAAACATTTCCATATTTAAGTCGGCGAACGATAAGTTTGATTCAGAATTTGCCCGATACTTCTTTAAGTCCTTGACCTGCTAAGCATTTATTGCTTACTTTTTGAGGAAAAAATTTGCAGTTCTGTTACTCCAGCTTATACGAGTTCATGGTGTTTCCCAACATTAAGAGTGAAATCAAACACTGAAGTTGTTTGTGACAATACCACGAACATTACTTTTTTCTTTTCTGGATATAATTTCAATATCATCGTTTTTTTAACACCTTTCATGAATAATTTTAAAATCATTCTTAAGTGAAACTCATTAAATGATTTTTAACGGTTCGAAAAATTACACCTTTTGATGCAAAGAGAGTTTGAGTTAGTACTCGCAAATTGGCTTGCTTGTGGATTAAAATAAGACTGAATGGTACAAAGCACATAAAGGGTTGTCACTACTAAAAAATAAGCTCAAATAGGCATTGAGATATCAGAGACATGTTTCGTACCACTCAATCCCTTAGATAACGTCAGCAATAGTTAGCCAACGTTAAATGATAAACAGCAAATGGCTTATGCAACGTCCTCCGTTTGCGGTCGACTACAAGTTTTTTTTTGTAATCATCAAACTCATCTTTTCATTTTGACACTAGATGCTAATTATTTACTATTAGAAAGAATTTTATAGAAGAAAATGACTAGAACTTCGTTAGAAAATAGTTATGAACATTTCAGGTACGACGAAACAAGACACGGTACTCCTGTACTTACAGCTGGCACTTGTTCTTCCTCTTGGTGCTGCGCAGGTTGGAGCACCTCGTAGGAGTCATCGGACGAACGTCTGCTTCCGGCGCCGCAGACGGCGCGTCGTAAGGCGCTCCTGAGCAGCGCCCAGCAGAGGCCGCAACGGCGACGCGCGGCGGGACCGCTACTGAGGCGTCTGCGTCCCGCCGCCGCACCGCCCGTCACCTGCCGGCCGCCCGCGCCATCCCCGCAGCACGCCACTGCGCGCGCCTACTGCGATCCCGTCCGGACTGCGCCACTTACGGCACGCCGGACGCCCACCCCCTACTAGGGGCTTACGGCCGCATGGTAAAGCTTGTTTACGGCCCGGGAACTGAAACCAAAGTTATTGCCTCGCTTAACCAAACATAACAACGTCAAGTATATGGTGAGTTGTCAACGTAAATAAGTGGCTTTTGTTATATGGGCCTCGTAAACCTGTAACGATCAATCTTGGGGCTTACGGTTTATGACTCGCAAATCTGACGGATTAAGCTTGCCCTAAATTTCGGGCCGAATTGATGGTTTTATAGACCCGGAGAATGTCGCGACAATGTGATTACTTGAGGGGGAAGTGTAAACAAGTAAATAAGGGAGAACAAGCTAATACATACCTGCGGAAAACTCCTAGGTTCCAATGCGTTATCTCGTTTCAACACAGCATCACTATTACTACTACTATAGCACAACTAACAGTCACATTTGTTTATACGGCCATTTCACATCGCACTTTACATTTAAAACCGGCACGGTGCATTTGGGATCTGAAAGAAAACAGAAAATAAATAAAATGTTGGCGGTGGGCTATCGTAATATGAATGGGGCCTTCCTGTTCATCTGATATCACGCTAACGGTAACGTTAAATGAGCCGTATGTGTGACGCTCAAATTCAATACGCTTCGTGCTCATATTCAACTCCATTCCAACAAGAAAAAAAAAATTAACGGGTAATGGGTTTTGTCTAAAATAAAGTAACGATAAGCGCGCGTTAAGTAAATTATTTGTAGTAATAATTTTGATTTGGAAGAAAGCATCTTTTACCGAAAACTTCATGTTTTCCAATTAGTGAGAATTACGTAATTATTTTGCAAATAACATGAAAAAAATTGCAGTTGAAAATTCGGTGAAATAACTCGTAAACCAATATTAGTTGCCTTTTTAATCGAAAATCATTCTCCAGACAATCATTCTGTATAAAACACAAAACATGATTAATTAATATTAAACAATCAAAACCGCCAAAAAACCTTACGAATCTCAATTTTCAGGCCAAACCATTAAGTTAGTAATAATAAGTAGCGATAGTCCTCCTTTTGCTAAAATAATGATGAAATTAAGCTTTAAAAATTGAAAATCCTGCGGTAAACTGGAAAATTATTAGTCAGTTGTCATTTCATGTTGTTATTACCGCGATGCCCGTGCAAAAACTCCCATAATGACTAATAAAACGCGATGGTTTGCACTGGTTGACAAGTTATGACATATTTACGCACATGGGCCGTTATTATTAAGTTAAAATAATTGAACGGTAGTTATTAAGCTCCCAAAAACTTAACGCACGATCGTTTCGGCACAACAGGTGCGCCAAGTTATCAACACATTTACTCTCTACATTAATAACAATAATAAGAACTAGGATATTAATTGAAAGTATTCAAGAGTTAACTAAAATTAGACGGCTAATTTTATTAACAAATCTTCGCTTATTATGCAATGCACTTGTTTTATTTTCGTCCCGTGAACGCGGATCTGGCCTGCCGGGGGGTCTCAGGTTAATTGTTTTTGTTTGTTGATGAGTTTCAGGTGTAAATATTTAATTATCTAATAAAAGCAGTGTAATTGTATTAATTATTGATCAAAAGCATAGGTATTACGTGTATAACTTTAAAGTCGATTCAAGCAGCTCAATTTCCGATGTATATCACATGTATTTTCCGAGTTTTATCGGCCTTGTTGGAAAAACGCGGGGTTATCAAAATCGTTGCTATTTATACATTTATTGAGGCTAACCCACGCTTTCTGGCACCATGATTTGTTAAAAGGTTAATTTTACTAATTTTTTTGTCGTATATCGCCTGGATATCCGACGATCGAGGATGAAATTTATCGCTCAGCATTTGAATATTTGTCCGAAATGTGACGCGTTTCCCATCGCTTTGCAATGGAAATTGAGAGTGAACATCATAAACTGGAAATCGTTGTTCGAAAGAGTTAATATTTGGAAATTGCAGTGTTATTATTGAAGGAGTTTGATTTAACATCGCCATGGCTTCTCGGGCTTACTTAATGTCGTTAGAACGTACACAGCGAGGGAGCACAAATATTGAAACGGAAAAGTCTTTCATATAATACATAAAAATGGTCCTTTTTTTATCGGAAAACAACCTGGAAGAGGGCATTATTCCCGGGGATTTTTTTTCTGGGACACAGATTTCCGAGGGAATATATCAGCGTGTAAAGATCAAAATCTTACCGCCCCGAGAGCCAGATCCTGACTTATACGGCTTTCGAAAAGATATATGGACTTTCCTGCTGACGAAGATTATCTATCGGGACGCAAAAGGGTGTTATAACATCCCTCAGGGATTTACGGGATATTTTCTAATAGAGCTTTGGAGGGCGCAGCCAAGATGAGAGGAAATTGTTTTTCTAGAATTAGGTCCTGAAACCTTCAAACCGGGAGAATGTTATTATTGTTATTAGCACCAATCGAAACAAAGTTAAACCAGGACAAGGTTTCCCCATGCAAAATTTATTGGCTCCAAAACGAGTGTAGTAGTGGCGCCAAAAAAGTACATCGTTATTATCGGTACGAACGATCGGCGCCGTTTTGCTGGCACTTCGAAAATTAGTTTAAGAGAATAACACTGGTGCTAGTCAACTGGCGCCAATGGTATAGGTGTAAACCCCGCTTAAGTACCTTTTTGTTGCGAAAACATTTCGTTTCAAACCCGTTAATGTGTGGTTTTTGCATAATCAATCAATTATTGACGAGTTTAATTTACTAAGTGGACAATTTTATGACGAACAAACGATACCGGACTTTATTTTATGGTAATTGCGGAGTGGATTTGCGCCAAAATTTAAGTTACGCACGTTTGAAAATTTCAGATTTACGCGGCCTCGAACATACAAATTCGGGCCCCCTTTACATTGAGGAGCACTCCAGGGACGACCTACGCTTGTATCAATTCATTAATACGCCGAAAAATTACGTACGCGTGCCGGGAATAATCCATGTATGTTAACCCGGCGTCAAAGTAAGCTTTTTATAGTCGGAAGTAAAATAAAAGGTTTCGACCCTATTAGGAGCAACAAAGAGGAAATGGCCACACTTACGAGTCAGCCTCGGCGTGACGCGGGTCAGGAAATTTTGGCAAATTGGCACCCGCGGGGGTTCAATGCTAAAACGTGTCCATAGGTAGAGAAATGTGTCAACCAAAGGGAATGTTCTATACCCCTGGATACTGGATTATCTTTGCGGCGAATATGCAACGTAATGTCAAAAATATTGTCTGTGGTTAGAATGGCTAAAATACACCAGCAAAATAGAAATATAAATCACCAAAAATCACATATGACCGAAAATAAGTGTATCCTACATGTTGGCACAATAAAGTAGCAGGATTGTTTTATAAATGCTCTATTAGTCATCTCAACATAACGTTCGCTATTTTCCAGGAATTGTCGCCAGTAATTGCCTCCAATGTGTTGTTTAAGTTGTGGCGATTTATTCAACTTTCCACAATTCCTTTTGTGTATTTTTGTCACTCGCAGTTATTCTTGTTGCCTTCGTGTTGGCGCTTGTACTCGTAACAATAAACTCAGGCATTTTTCGCGATATTTATACAAGTTATTTATAAATTGGTGTCAACAACAGGTAATCGATCGTATATACTTGATATCTCTTCTCCTGGTTTCAATGTGTATATCCGTCGACATAATATTTAATACGCGTTCAATCAATTATTATATCATGCCGATAGCGATGCTAGCCAAAGATTACCATTTTCACTCACGTGTGAGAGGCGCAGAAATGCGAATTAAAATTCAATGGTCACATTTGACCCAAATATCGTGGTTCGCGACTTGGTCTTATCAGCCATTAGCCCATGAACGTGTAAAGGCATGCCAATGTTCAAAGTACCACTTGCGATGGGTTCTAATTACGGTCACGAGTACCATTTAAACTATCAACGAAATTCCGGCCTCTTTTCGCGGTACCAATAGCGATTGTACGCACGTCGATTCTGAGCCGCTTGACATTAACGCATAATTGACAAAACGGTTAGCCAGCCTTAAAAACACTGTTGAAAGTTTTGTTTAAGTACTGCCGGCAGGTGCTGGAGTTGCAACGGCAAAGCACAATCTTCGCGATTGTGCAAGATCGGATTGCAAAGTTATGCAACAATATTTGCATGGTATCTAAAAAACTGGCATGTCACGATTTCGAAACAATACTAAACTGTCTTTACAAAAAAAAATAAAAAAAAAAATAAAAAAATACCCATTTACGGTTTGCGAGTGTGTGTTACCTCACCGTGTTTGCTGTGAATTAACATCAAGATAGATTGTTTATTCCAATATTTATGTGGAAAAAAAACAGATAAAAATTTTAGTGTTTCGTGTGTGACCAAGATTTCCAATTGCCGTTTGTTGGCCTTTTGATTAGGCGGAATGGAGAAGTGATGTTACGGAAAAAACTTGCAGGAACCCTCTGCCCGCTGCGAAACGACTTAGCGTTCGAACATCCAGCGGGAATAAATTTATGCAGGCGATACGCGTCTCGGAAACGTCCTGAGGTGCGCTCAAAGAGCGTAATACTCTGCGCTCCATAACCGTGATGATTTTACGTGAATTATCGGTTCCAACACCCTGGAGCCAAACAGATGACAATCAGTGAAAATAAACGATAAATTCCGTAAAAACAAACAAACGGACCCAAAATAGCAGGTTGGCTCAAATTTGCCGACTAAAATGGGAAAAAGTCGTGGCGGCTGCACTCCGTGCACTGGTGATTTTGACCGTACACAAGCCACCCCCATATCGGGCCAACCGACCAACAGGTTAATTAAATATGTATTAACCCCAAAAACTAACCTAGACAATAGTAAAATTAGAGATCCATGGCCAGCGAGTTTACGATGTTATCCCAACTTAATAACTTAAACACCTTGCACGCGAGCACGCACGTACCGCGTCTCGGCGGGCTGCGATGAAGGCGGTGTCGTCGGCAAACCAAAGGAACGTGCCGATGGGTGGAGGTTTCTTTGAGTTAATCGCCGGACGGGCGTTAAAAATCGCGAATCGTATCAAAATTAGAAGTGAGAGAGATGGCCCGGATCGTGGTGCAGAGGGCACCGATGAAGTTAGACACGTAACTGCCTCCTGCTCGAGCAGATCAGCCCGGGCGGCTAGGCCTGCTGACGGCGTTGCCGCTGTTTACCGAATTTCGGGCAAGTTTGTGTAGTATGTGTGGTGTGGCATTTTTTTAATTTGTTAAAAATACGTGGGCGAAGATTAAAAAAAAAAATTATATATGTGCAATTCGGGCGTTATTTGCGTGCGCTTTTAATCCGAATTAATCGTGATGAGTTGTCCTCCTTCGTTTCGCTCGTCACACATACGAAACGTGCGGGAATAGCATGTTCAGATACAACTTTGATAATTCAGCTCTCTGTCGCACCGACTCAAGTTTGCGGAACGGGAAGCGAAACGGGAAGTTTTTCATTGGACTTTCGCGATAATAAACCTTACATTGTTTATGTTAATAATTACTAAAGATCGGATTGAAAGTTTTTAACGGTTCAACTTTTGTTATTCACTAGATTTTATATTATAAAATTACCATAAACTAGCCTAAATCAGGCATATGTAAGTTAAATCCGAAACAAAGGTGACGTTTCAGCGCACTTTCCAACGAGTGGTGCGCTCTACTGTTTCCGTCGGTTAAAAATAATAATACAAATAAAATATTGAAATAATTATCTGACTGGGAATCCAAACCCCTATCTTCACATCGTAAGGGCACTGAAGCTATTACGCTAACGCTTCCGTTTCATATAGTAGATTCACGCGCGATTACTTTTGTAATAGCTGGCTAACCGATAATTTTGACGTGTAACGCCGACTAGACGATGACTTTAATTGCGTAACGCCGACTAGACGATGACTTTAATTGCGTAACGCCGACTAGACGATGACTTTAATTGCGTAACGCCGACTAGACGATGACTTTAATTGCGTAACGCCGACTAGACGATGACTTTAATTGCGTAACGCAGACCGAGCACTAATTTCAACGTTTTGCTAAATGTTCTGCCTCCCCTGACCCGCAATAGTGCGTTCATCGGACTTCAATAAAATTTGATGTTTGCTTTAAGAGATTTCACGTTACGGAATTTTCTGCTCTTTAACTAGTCAGCACCTAGTACGTTACGATTTTAACGCACTGACGAAGGGTGTTGCTCATTTCCTGCCTCTCATCCAATTCGTGCAACTATGGATGTTTTTGTAGGTAGTCGTGGGAAAATATTTTACGCATCACGAACGGTGAGGGCAAATTGAGAGCAGTCAGACAAATTGGATGCCTCGCTGCGCCCAGCCTCGTTTATTACCGATCAGTACAACTTCCTTCCTCACTACTTGCTCTTGATGCTTAACATGGGTGATCGTTAATAAACAAAACCTCGCAGCTGCCGGTGAACCGTAAACGTAGGACGTTAATTAATCCATTTGCTCCTTACCATCGAACATCTGACTGACCGCAGGGTAATAGATGAACTTATCCAAGACATGCCTCAGATATTTCCACACCTACATGTGTGTGTTTTTTTTTAAAGATCGCCAATTACTGTTTCCTAAATGTACGCATTTTAATAATATTGTAGAGCAATAATGAAAATGAAATTCGTAAGAAAACTAGAAACTGTGTCATAGGAATATTTTCTTTTATTTTACTTGGGAGTAACGGCTCATGCCCAAGTCGGAATTGTTGAAGTGGTGGCATTGTACACTATTCCCAGTTGAGAGTAACTGAGAATATCTTTCTCCCTTTATTAAGGGCTCCGACGAAATCTTATCAACGTTTCGGTAACCCGGTTACTGGCTATTGCTCAAACGCTCAATTCAATAAATCCCTGTTTTTCTCATACGTGTCTTTTCTACTTTTCCCTGTTTTCTCGAGTTTGAGATTTATTTTTTTTTTGGACTTAAACATACTTTTTCGTCTTATTTGGCAACGTCGCAGAGGTCTTGGTGATAAAGGAAAAGCCGCTTACATATTATGTACAAACGCAGACCAGACGTTGCAGCTCGCCTGCTGCACTATATAGGGCATGTCCTGTAGTCCTGTAGTTGCAATTTAGTTACTTAACTGTTTCTGGGCTGTTTCACTTATTTATTTACTTACTTATTCATGGGTCGGGCCAAAGTTGTATCGCTATAGAAGCGGGATTTTTTTTTACTCGTTACACCAACCAATGCTGATGAAAGTTAAGTTCGTGTTTGATCAGATTTTTTGGCCGTTAGGTCAGCGTCACTGTAACAATTGTACTGTAAACAACGCATTATGTGACAAACAAGAAGTATCTCGATAACCGCCTCTATTCACATTGAGGCCATTGTAGCAACTTGAAACTGTTCAAACAACGTACTTAACATTACTCTACACTAATATGACATTCCAGAGTCTACGATTCGCCCTTATAAAACGGGCTGCCCGTCATGGTGATAAAAGAGCTGTCTGCGAGATGCGACATGAATAGTCTCTACGTAGATATGGTATTTCTATATCCTATACTCTACGTATCGAAAATGTAATGGTAGAGCGACGTCTATCCATGGATATTACACAATATGTTACTCTCCGGAACAATACTGCACCGTGGAGCAGGACGTAATCGGGCAACTTTCCATGTAACTCAAGCCGCTTATCGACAAACCAATATTTAACGTTCTGACGCTAATGGAACGTAGCGCTTTAAACAAGAAATAAAAAAAAGTGCTACTTTATATGTCACACGAAGAGCTGGCTAAGCTGGAAAGCAAATTTTCGAGTAAATCTTGGCCGGAGCCAACTTTTGCCCGCTTTTTAGCGACCATAAAGTTTATTAACGCAAGGATCAAAGTTCCGAAGTTACTTTAATCCAATTACCGACGACTTTAACTTCGCAAATCCGAATCGATTTTTATCTTTGAAATTACACGAACCGGCTTATGTATTAGTAAAGAGAAACCTTATTTCCGAATTGGAAGTCGTAGAACTTTCCTACGAATATAAGCGTCTAATCAAGTTGAGATAATTGAGAATGCGTAGGATTCACAGCTGAGCTCGATTGATGGGTATCAAATCCAAATTCGAGAAAACTAAAAAACTTCCGGTCTCTTCCTAGAGCGTTAAAGGGCACTTGAGTCTTCTCGAAATTCGAACAATCTCAATAATGACACGTCACTTTTGGTACTCTTCAAACGCTTCAAGCATCCGTTCAGGTCACTCTCTGGATTCCTTTATAATTCCCAACAGGATTTCTCACATTTGGTCTCGTTCCGCATAGTCACAGTGACAGCTTCTAGGATTTGACTATGTGGTAGTAAATTATCAGGCGAGTCTGATTATTAGAATTGATTATTGACGTAATGGCATTACCGCCCCCTCAGGGGGATTGCTCGCACAGATTGAACATTTCAATGCCCATTACATGACAAATATAATTACTCTAGCGGGGCAAATTTGCTTACGTTGACTTCGAATTATCAGCCCGTGACGTTACAATCGGAAAAACGTCGAACTCTCGTATGGACATGGAAAAAGTAGAGAATCAACCCGATGATCGAGCTTTCAGTGTCGACTCTCCATCTCCATTCGACTCGTTAATGACATTTCAACATTCTTTTTCAACTTCCAACGGTTTTAATGTGGTCCATACACAATTCGACCCTCCTGGCTGTTGCGATCGTTTCAGAAATAAAATTCGTGATATTTATCCTGTGCAAACATCTAAAATTTCATTTAACCGAAATATTCGAAAATTAATCGGTTTGATTGCCAAATCGTACACACCACGTAAATTTGAAAATTGAATATTCAAGCGATGTACCTACTCTCGATCGTGAACGGAATGGAATCCGTTATTTGTTTGTTTAACGTTATGCGCGGATCGTGTAATTAATGTAAAATGCAAAATATTTATCACACCCCGTAGTTTTCGATTGTTGTTCAATGTACCGCGCCGTTATAAGTTTAAGAAATATCGACGGCCGAAGCTGGGAAAGTGTCAAAATACGTCCTTCCCCCCTCCCCCGTTCTTCCAGAAAATTTCAAAAATGTGGGAGAGCAGTTCTATATCGTGTATGACTGATGGAGTTCTAACGTGAGTTTGAATACGACACGTGAGGATCAGGAGCCCAGGGTTCTCCAAAAACTCCTGACACGAAATCTGCAAACGTGTACATCGCAATTCCACACACACACACACACACACACACACAGAAAATGCCAATAACTTCTCGTCTGAGTGAACACTGTAGTCAATAGCCCTATCGACTAAAACACCATAAACATCCAGTTTAATAAATAATCTTTTCAACAATAATAAATGTCAAACTTTTGTTCGGTTTCAATTAAGTTTAACAATTTTGCAAGTGAAAAGTGACCTTACGGCAGCTATTTTTAAACACAGGCCGAGTTTTACCAGTCTGCCCATTTACTATAAAGGTTTTCCTCAAGTTCCCAGTCCCAGCTCAACCGAAACTAACCTGAACTGAACCCTCTTACCTGTTCCTGCCTCAACTTCGCTAAAACCACCTGAGCTCTGGGAGACAAATAATATTCTGTTTGCGGAAGCAAAGCAAAGGTCTTCAACCTGTGTTAATATCTTTGGCAAACTCTAATTTAAATTCCGCCCCCCATTTAAGGAGATTCCCGAACCGAAACAATGCCGTTCCATTCTAACGTAATAAACCTGGAAACTGAGTTTTTTAATTTCGAGAAAAACAAATATTTCTTAATAACGTTTTATAGTGCTTAATGTAACTCTCGAGTCGTAATTAGGTTAGAAAAAAATCAAATTTTAATCTAATTACCGAGAGAAAATAAGGCTACTTGCTTTGAGTTATTTTCTTCACTTTTATAGGCACAGGGCGTGATTCGTCGGATTTATCTTGGTGAGAAAATTATCGAGGGGCCCAATGATCAAAATTATGTCTGAATTTGCGATAGCAATCAAGTCATTAAGCTTGGGGTTAATAGTTTGAGGCTTTGGATGTACTCAAACAGGGGATTTAGGCGCAAATCCGGCCCTGCAAAATTAGTCTCGCCGGATCAATATTCCCAGCGATCCGATGCCGATGCTGAGGTTGAACACTTGAAGCCTCTCATTTCTTTACTTTTCCATCTCGTTTCATCCCCGGGAAATTTTATGCTAAACTCTCCAGTTTTTCAATAAGAATGGTCAGGAGAATTATTAATTAGTTTTTTCTTACCTCTTTTGAGTAAAAAGGCATTTTATTAGCATTTTAATAAGCTAAAAGCGTCTTTCACAATATTTTTCCTGGGCATTTGTGTCTGTCTGATACATTTAAAAGGCGATACAAAGGACAGACAAAATCCCATAAGTTGGAAAAGAAATTAACCAACGCGCGTGAATGGTAGAATATGAAACTTTGGAATTCTGGTTAAAAGATCAAGCCATTTTCCATGAAGATGTTGTTACTGTGTGACTTCAGGAAAACGACTAGCTTAAAATCGAATTAAAGTTTGCCGAAAAGCTGCATTCACGAGATTGGAAACCGGTTTGTGATTATTTAACCCGAAACATACACTTTAATCTGGAAATTCTGGAACTGAGTGCACGAAATTCAGAACTGACCTGTTTTCATATTACCACCAAAATTTCAGTCTGAACTGAAATTTCAGGAACTTTCTGGAATTTAAATGTGTCATGTTCATCTCTATGAAAGGTTCCCCCGTATATTTGATACTTTATGCAAAAAAACTGGTTTGAGACTGTACTCAATTCTGAAGAAAACAATTTTAAGAGCATTTCAAAGCATAGAGGCCATTTTAAATATTTTAGTCCTTATCTTTTGAAGTTGGAAGAGAATATTATCTGAAGCCGAATTAAAGCTCATTCAAAACTTTTTTAAAAGCTAAAAAAATAAAACTGCCTTAAATTTAATGCATTCGGAGATTTCTTGAAATTCGCGTCGTTTCCACAGAGGTGTCATTAGGGTTAATATTTTTTATATATTGTGAAAGGAACTCGTTTAAACCGGATTTAAACCTGTTAAAAACTGCGCCGATGGCACTCGCCGAGAGTTCGCCTGCACACGCGATTTATTGTTAAAAATTAGATGATAAATTTGGTTAACCGATAGATTGAGTTTAAAAGTGAACTTTCATCAAGCACATTAGTGCGAGCACTCAAATAAACAAAAAACAAATTTGACTTGGGAGTATGCCCACGTTCGTTCAAAATATTTCAAAATGGTGTCTCATCGCCATTTTGAAGCCAATAGCTGCCACTTCGACGAAAGCAAATGGATGTCAAGTTAACGGGGCGAAAGGGACCTTTAGATAAGATTGGTATATTATCTGGAAAATGTCAAAGTCGAAATGCTGAAAATGGCACAGCATTTGAAGGAAATGCAGCATTTTTAGAAGTGGGATGCAGGACTCCGGAGTCACCCACTGTGACATGACAGTATTTCGTTGCCTCTTGTGGTTTCGCAGATGCGTCTTCACCGGGTGAGGGTCTATCGGGCGATCATTCCCAAACTTGCCGTCCCGCAAATACGGCCCTGCACAGTGATCCCCGTTTCTATTTGTTCTTATTACATGTAATTTCGTAACTGCTTCACGAAGACCTAATTTGCGCATTTTGATTTCTGCAAATCAATCCGGGTTCGCACAATGCTCAATTAGCGAAATAATAACTTTCGGTACCTCATCCAATCAATATTATTAGCAATTAGCTAGTCGCAATGCAACAATTAATATTCACTCCGTCAACACACCTTAACAATAAATCTACTATTTTTAACAACGGTGACTTCAATGATACGGCATTTACCACGGTACTGCTTGGACCACCCGAGAGTACCATTTCATTTCTATCTTAAACGGGCCTTTAGGGGAAACTCAGAGAATTTGAAGTGGTCGTACGTTTTTATTAAAATAAATTAGAGAATCTGTTGGCGACATCGTTTCGATACTTTACGAGCGTGTTGTTGCCAAAACTCGCCAACAAAGATGGTATCTCGTCACCCGTTATTAAAAATTGACGTCAGTGGCGACGTAAAATTCAAAATGAAACTCCACGAACAACTACTTATAAGTACTTTTCTTATGTAACATATTTATAGGAGTCGTCTTTTACGAGTCTTAGTCGAACAATCGTCGTAAATTACACTGCAGATGCCCCCTTAAAAGTATGTTGGAACACCCTTTGTTACGCATTTGATTCGGAGACGATCCACAGAGAAATTGTGAAAGGAATGTCAAGGATAGAGCGAAGCTAAATTGGCCGATGAAAAGTCAAATTTTCGCTATTTTTAATGTGATCAAGCCGTTATAAGATCACATTCCATAAGTTAAATATACCTTTTTTTAACGAGCAACGGCTTTCCGCTATTATTATTTGCCAAACAACTTCTGGCTGTACACTAAAACATCCAAAACCTTTGTACTGTACATACATAGAATAATTCCAATACTCCGCTAATACCGGAAAATGTCGATAACTTTCCAATCATCGGCCATTGCGGGTTTCCAATCGGTCGCTATTAGGAGAACAGCAAGGCAGAGGACCAACCGATATTCCGGGATGTTTTCCAGGAAAAAACTGGAAAGCGGGAATTGAAGTTCAATGGGCAACGAGGCTTATGCAAAGAGGTAGGAGCTCTGGAGTTGCTGAAATTGCCGCGGGACGACTATCTTTGGTACTTCAGTTATTTTGGGATCTGTGATGGGCATGGATTTATGATAGTTGGATATCTGCGGTTTATTACTGCGCCTAATTTGAAATGGGAAATTGACGAGTACCCTTAACGGAATTTAAGAATAATTTTCAAATCTAAAATATTTTGCAATAAAAGAGTTCGCAGCAGAGCTCGTAGGACACAAGTACGTCCTCGTCGGAACTATGCGAGCTCTAATTACAGATTTCGGCTTTGTAGCTCGCAATGTAAAGTGTTCTCCAAGCTTTGACTCTTTCAGAGAACAGAGGACAAACGATAGGGAAATAATTTGAGGAATTTTTCGAATTTTTAATCTGGGTTTGGAGCTCTTTATGAGGGAAAATATTGTGGCAAAATTTGATCGTGTTTGTGTTGGTATGATAATATTTTCTGAAAATCTTTGTGCACGTCACAAAACGCAATGCAGATAGAAGTGGAAAGTGAATTCAAAAACCGGACTTCATGCTCAGGACCGGCTTTACGGGATGGGGGGCAGGGTGGCGAACTTTCTTGGACGCAGGAGTGATTAAATTTCGTCCAGGGCCCTAGACTTGTTAAGGCTAGCCCTGTTGATTATGTGGGTCTGCGCCAAATTTTAGATGCATTACACATTAAAGCGAAATTTTAGGTTTTATTTGGATTATTAAAGGACGTTTATGTAGAACACACTACATTTAATAGTAATTTTGAAAGGGCTTTACGACCGTTTATATAGATCGTCCGAGGAATTTCCTAATTTGTGAGATATGTTAGAGGCGGTGGTTTTTCCGAACTTTTTGAGATATTTCGGTTAAAATTTGAACACAATTTATGAAAGAAACCTTTTGTTAGCAACGGAAGCAGAAGATTAACCCAGAACGATAATAATAATAATACAATTTAAAGAGTAATTCAAAAGGTTTGGAAGGTTCAAAGCGACTGATGTCAAACTTGCGGTAGTTTCAAAGGTGTTTTTTATGCAAATTTTATATTTACGATCTTTTTTCTGGTTTTAAGCATTTTAGGATTTAGCAAAAGGTACCTGTAAAAAGAAATGAAAGAAGCGTATAGTCTACGGAAACACTGACCATCACGTGACTCATTACCTTTGCCTCATGGTCATCCATTCGAATAAATAGAGATTAAGAGAGGAAAATCGTGACGTCATGGTCAGTGTCGTAGATTTTACTGTAATTCAACATTCATAATCAATTTATTTAAATAAGTGACATTCAATTTACAGATAGTAAATATTTCCAAGAGAACTATGATAATAGATAAAAAATTAATGTTTATAGAATAACAAACAGCTTTATACCAACTAAGCATTGTCCCGGTTTCAATCATTCCACCACACTGTGAGCTTTTCTTTATCATTGCACACGGCATTCAAAAAGTTGATCCTCAAAAGTCCCACGTACAAATTCTGATCAAAATCGCATTTGCTGAAGTCCCTTTTCCCCTCTTTGATCAGTTTATTCACCTTATCAAGATCCGACATTCGCATCTGCTTCTTCTTTCTGAAGTCTCCCATCATGGACCTACCTGGAGCGTTGCGTTCAACCTTTAGTTTACTGTGGTTGTGTTTTCCGATCTTTTGCACTATGTTTTCATCAAAGGACGTGATCACTTTCACACGACATCCAGGTACACTGCATAAAAACACACTTCCTCCTTTGGATTTCAGATAATAATGATTGTACATTACACCATCTACTTTAATAAACTCAGTTTTAGAAGACGAAGAACACGTTGTGTTGCTAGCCATGTTGATGAGAGCAAATACTAGACAAGAATGATTAGATGAACTAAGGGGTAGGTATAAATACAGAGGTAGTAGTCAATTTTTATGACTATAGGTAAAATAGTAATTTTTCCAGGCCTTGAGCTTGAATTTTATGGCTACACCCTGCCAATAAACCTTTTTATTTGCAACAATACCGAAACATTCTAGAATGGCTAAATTCTAAGTATCTATTAGGCCGAGTTTAGGCCGATTTGGTCGTGCTCCCCAAGTGAGAAGGTACACCCTTCTTAACTGTTTTCTTTGAATACTTAGAAAAATATGCATAAATCCAACGGTTTGATAGGATTTCTGTTCCGTAAGCATAATGTGCTAGACACCAAATTTCTGTTCAAGAAATAAATGTTTGAATTTGAAGTAGTTCTCATACTAATTTGAGTGGCCAATTTCTGAATTTTCTGATATACAGGGTGTAACATATCGTCATGGAGACATTTCAGGGGGCAATAGTTGTCTGCGAAACAATTGGTCAGAAATGCACTATTTTCGATATACAGTGTGACAAGATTTGACATATGCGGTTTTGACCGCGGAACCATTAACATTTTTTTAATTATTTTGCAGAATACTATCGTCCCCCGAAATATCTCCATCATAATATGTTACACGCTGTATATTTCTATGGCCGGTGTTCATAACTGGCGTCTATTGATTAGGTACATGCCTCACTTTCCCGAATTCTCACGAAGCTAAGTTCCATTGTTGCACCTAGACGAACAAAATCAATCGCATGTGTTTATTTCTGCATGAGTTATCATTTTTTCCTTGTTTATTTTTGTTTTTTCTTATTCTTTTTCTAAAGCTTTAAAGACGGTGATAGGTGGTTTGTCACTAAAGCGCTAACAAGGCCATTCGTCCAAGCCCTTACTAGAGAGCGAATGTTATTTTCAGCTAGTGTTAACTATGGTTTAAATCACGTGACTTTTTACACACGTCCAAGCGTCAATCACCAGCGATGCCACATCTTTTTAAAATTAACATGTAGCAGATTATTTAAGAACTTGGGCATCGTATCAACAAAAATAATAACACCGAAAATAAATAATCAGAAACATTGTTTTAATCCTCAAAAGTACAATTTTTTACTGCCAATGTTGATAAACAAAGGGTGCCACGGTTAAAGTCACAAAATTGAACCAAAACGTCAATAAATTTAGCGGCAACCGTGCAAAAAAATTGTGTTATGTTCAGACTTTCACATATAGCTTTATTCTTTTTTAGCATATTAAATTTATATGACTTGTCATTTTACGTAAGCCGACTCCCAATCGTTACAATAAAAAGTTACGTGATTTGAACCATAACATCATGCAATTCCATGGCAACAATGGCCTTTACTGCTGTATGAAACATTATTCCTAAAAATCAAAAGAAGTTATATATATATTTTCAAAAATATGAGGTAAAAACTGATTTTGCAATAAGCATTATTTTCCAATTTTTGCCTGATGTGTTTTCTTTTTCATTTTAGTTAATCTCCCGGCGCACCCGAAAATGACGTCATAATCTACATATTTTCCCTTATGGATATAATAATTTTGAAACGCTTTCATGTATAATTTTAAACATATCAATATGATTAAAGTCATCTCTTACAGTTTTCGATACAATCACGTTAATCTTATCCAGGCCTGACACTGTGGCTAGGTACAGGTACTAAACATTAATCCCAATGCGAACTCCGCTGTTTTGCGTAAATTCAGATTATTATGGCATTCTACAAGATCGTTAACAATTTTGGCCTTACTTTGGGTCTTGACTGAACACTATCATAAAGTCAATTCGACCCAGGAGGTTGGTTCAATAACAGGTAGTACCGTTGTCACGTTGGTTCGATGAGTCAATTGTACCTATCCTTTCCATGCTGGCATGTTAAAATACACACCCTTGATGGGTGAAAAATTGTCGACTTTAAAGTTCAATTTACACCCCATATCTGAGGAAAACTCAACTTGTAATGGTTTTTTAATTTAAAAGGAGTAATTCGTATACGCGACACATAAACTGAAATGCTTTTTCAACAGGTAGCTGAGTCAGTATAAGCTCGCTGAACGGGGGTCGATGACCCGAGTATAAAAGCCGCCAATCAGCTATCAAATTCGTAACCGTTTCCCCCTTAAGTTTTGCTTGGGGCTGTGGATATCCGCAACAAAAAAAAACAATAACTCACCTGAATTTCGGGTTGAAGTTGTTGTTGGGAAGGCCTTCTGGGAAGCACGGCGATCCATTTTTCGCTTTTCTTGAAAACGGCACTACAGAGAAAGGGCAGCATAGTCAAAAATCAAAACCCGGGGACTACGCGGTCGGATCATTTATAAAAATTGCCGACGGCAGTTCAACAGACAACAGAAAAACGCCGAATACAAGAGGGCGAAAAACAAATGCTGTATTCCGTTTCCGCCATTTCACCGGCACGGCACACTACGATTTTTTGTTTATAATGTACTGTATGCCGATCTGTGTTGCCGTGCAACGTCGCCAGGGGGCGGTAGCGTGCAGGAACACTGCAGGAAAGTAGAAATTATGCTTTGCTGCTTTTCCCCTGTTTCCTGTTTCGTTTTGCTTGCTTCTGATCGATAATAAGTGAACACATATACTAAAGATATTGAGAGATTAGCGTTAGAGACCTGAGTTTATACAGAAAAGTTTAAATGCATGCAAGGAGAAAGGGGAGCAACGCTTCATTAATTGAGTTTTTGCCAAACCAAGGTATAGCTATGAATTAATTTACTTTTAGAGTAATGTCGTAAATTTGTTGTTTAACGGAGGGTAATGGTTAAAGGAAAATCTTGCAATGGGTGGTAAATAGTAAACGTAGGGCGTCGATTAAGTAATTTGCTGTTCATCATTAAATAGTTAGAAGGTAAATTTATCCAAGATATGCCTTTGGCAGTTCAACGTTTACTTAAGGTTTTTCAAGGATCACCCTTGAGATAAAGTGATATCGAAATGATCGACATCTACCTACAAACTTAATAAATGTCTAAAGAATCTTTAAAAGGAGTCACTGTACTTTAGGACCCTCCTCTCTATTACATATAAATCCCGAAGTATCAAGCCTATAAGAGATAACGAACAAACGCCCTTCGTAAAAGTGGATTTTTAGGAAATCGTTAAGCTCCTTGCGGTTTGTCAAATATTCAGGCTTCCGACAAAGATCTGCTTACATTAAAAAGACATAAACGTAAGAAAATTATTTCAAACTTTCTTGACAATTTGCCGGATTAAGACTCCACGAATACGTTAGAATCTACATACATAATATGACAAGCATATGGAAAAAAACAAAAAGATCTGTTTTTTGGTCGAAAGTGTGAAAAGAGGCAGCATGTAATGAAATTCATTCGAGCCTAGGGTATGGGTCTAAAAGATCATTAAAATATCCATACTCCAGGTAAAAATTACCCCCATTACAAAGACCAAGACGGAAGAAACCTTTTAAAAACTTTCTTGAGAATTAAGAGGTCAAGATTTCATGGTCATCCTAGAATCTGTATATATAATATGAAGAGTACGGATTTTAGATTATATTTTAATGTTTTCATCTTGTATACTGTTTTTTTTGTTTCTTTGACTCAGTGTCATTATGTAATTATGCCAATTGTTCCTATATAGACAAGCTATCTGCCATTCGCCCAGGTCTTAAAACACTTCGAATTACTTCCCTTTAACTCCCTCCAATTTTCCAAGAAACTCACCTCAAATTTTATTACAGTAATGGCCCTAACTAGAAGTAAAACCGGGGAACAAGCAAAAAACTCAAAGTATTAATTTTTCCGTCATTTAATGCTCACAGTAGCAGTTATTACAGGTTTAATGATCATTTCATTTTTTAATCTACTACAAAATATCATCTACAACAGCATCATATAGCTTATTCTTGTTCAAATTTGTTTCGCCATATAAAAGCTTTATTTCGTGGAAATCACCAGTTACTTCATCAGTGTGTTTGCACCTAAAGCTCTAAGTTTATTTGAGAAGCAAGCTCACACCCGTGAGGTTTACAAGGCGAATTGGCTTCTCAAATAACAATACATCAGGTAATAATATTAGATACCTAACTCTTAACTTCACCTCTGTTAATCAAAAATAAAATTTACCCACTTCTGCTTTGTTTTGTCGTTATACAATAATAAAATGTTTTACTCTCAACATCTCAACAATGCAATATTATATTATACTGGGAACTTTGACAGAGTTTTATTTAGAAAAAACTTATGCCTAATTTCATTCGAATAATAATTAACTGAACAAAAACGAAAAATTCGGTATAAGAACGTTTTTCACCCAAAGAAGAAAAATTATCAAAAATTCACAATTTTAGGGCCCCTAATTTTAGAGCGAACATTTACCGCGATAAAAATGTTTGAATTGTCAGCAATCAAAGCTCCTAGATCCGACAGACATTTTTTCGAAAAAAGGGTCAAAAAGGTAAATTTTATTAAGGCCAGCCCATTAAGGCGATTGTATAAAACATGTTCATATAATATAGAATATTATTATAAGATATATCTCTGCACATGTAAACCTTAAACGTAGGTATTTATAACGGTAACGTTGAGTTCTAATAGTTTATCACTTTGCGAAAGTCCTGCAAAAAGGTTTGAGAGACAATCCTTTGGAATATGTAACAATGTTCCTCTCGGACCACTATAACGAAGGTACAATGAATAACTTATCTTAGTTTAGTTATGGGTAATTCTTGTTCGTCTGAGTGAAACAATCAGCTGCATGGCCGAGTTAAACGGTCGAAGCTCAACATCAACAATTTGGAGTCCGTAATACGGTAAAATCTTGGCAGTGTGGCATGTAAATGCCATTTTTAAAAAGTGCCATGTTAGAATAGTCTTTTTCACTAGGTAGTACTAGGTATAAGTACTCATGTATGCAACAAGAAATATAGTACTTTCTCAACTGCCAGTATCGAACTGGCACTAACAACGTGTGTCAGAAAATGTGAGTTTCTGCTGATGAAACGATAATTGACCAAAGAGTTTTCAGACAAAAAATTAATTAACCTGTTGTCTTTTTCTTGATTATTATTTTTAATTTACAATAATTTATTAACCACTAATGCAACAACCTACAAACTATAAATTTCATAGCGATAACGTTTTAGTGCCGTTTCCTCATCTCCTAAATTATTCTGTAAAACTTTTGTGAGCATTGTACTACTACAGAAATTACTACGCGATAGGCGGCTATTGTGCGACGCCCACCCGGTAACGTTAACGTTTTAAAGAACATTGGCGCCCGCACACTACCGTCCTTATGAGTAATTCTAACTTAACTCCAACCGAAAAAAATAAACTATATATAAACATAAAAACAAATAACAATTAATCTACAATATAACAGCTGCTCAAACGACGAGACGAAGCGCGCTGCGGAAAATGCTTGGGGGGCTCGGCAGAGGGGATGATTCAATGCAATATATCATTATATTAATCATATAACGGCCAATTCTAATATAGAACGTATAGGACCGCCTTCAAATGCAGGTGATAGGCTATATCGAGGGTGGTGCGAATTCGGCATTAATTGATTTATTTAAAAGAAAAACACTCAAATTGAACAAAAAAACCATTCATACAAGCTTTAAGAGTTTTATGGGGGTAAAGCCTCTTTAGCCACGGGTCCACCCCGCAGTGCGCTAAACGCTAAATGCTCGCATTTTGGTGGACACGCCGCTGCAACAACTTCAGGGCAGATCACCCAAACATTTTCCGCTAAAGTTGATTTTAAACAAAATCTCTTGTAATCCTACACTACTATGGTGACTACTACATAATGTGTATGTTTATTTACAAATGTTTGGTAGCAAATTTAATAATGTTAGTTTCAAGGAACACTGACTTCATCAACTAGTCTATGGCGCTTTACAGCATCGCTCCAACGGTTACTTAAAGCATCGATTTTGACTGGTTCATTTTGGTCATCCTTGGCAAATACCCCTTAAGAAATCACCCCGTTTTTAGCTTATCGGTCCCGAATTTAGGCGCCATATTCCTTCTCAAAAGGCTCGGCCTACGAGAGGCAGCTGAAAGCCTTTCAAAGGCTCCGCTGGGTCAAACAAATGAATGAAACAACATTGGAAGGTGCTTAAAAATATTCTTAAAAAAAAAAAAACAGTATTCTGCCAAAATGTGAACATTTTTGAGCACCTTTTGAAGCATGATGAACTTAACGTAAAAGTGTCAAATCAAGAAATCAAAATTAATTTTCTATATCGGACGATTCCGCTGCTAGAGAATAAGGATGTCACGGTATCCTTCAGACTTGAGAATTTTTAAACGTCCTCGTATTTCGCCAATTTGTTCTGCAGCACGAGGTTTTCTTTCTTCAGTCGTTCTAGCTCTTGGCGAAGTCCAATATTCTGCAATCGAGGATAAAACAACGTATTAATAGCATGAAAAACTGGTATAGAATGCACGCTATTGGATTAAGCAAAACCGATTTCCGGGGGCCCCGGAATATGTGGCAATTCCCCAGCAGTATCGGCCTCGTGGGGGCGGGGGCGAGCAGTTTTCGGCTCCATAAAAATTTTGCCCAGACCGGCCCTGTCCGCTGGATTCATATAATTCATGAGAGATTGTTGCTATAAGTTTTCTAAGCGTAATAAAAAGCAATGTTGCCAGATTGCAGGTAAATCGGCGAATATTCCGACAACCTGGCAACCATGTTTGCAAAAAAGAGCAATCCGTTATCTACACCCTGTAGAATCTAATATATTTTCGAGTTAGAGCACCTAGTTTAACGATATTATTTTTTTAATTAATATATTTTTCCTAGCAAACCTCCGCGCGTTTAAACTTTGCAACCATTTCTCCAACATCTGCGCCACTGTGTACCTATATAGACCAATAGCTCCATAGCATCGTGATATATTCACGAATAAAAATTGGAAAATGTCAAGGTTGGTGGATTTCCTCCACAACAAATTTCAAGCCACGATAAACTGGCTGATTCGGGTATAATGTCGACTCTTGATATTTGCCACATAAGTAAACTGAACGATTTCGGGACGCCCTGTATAATCGAGTATATTTACCGGTAAGGGCACTCAATTTAACGAATTAATTTTTTTAAATCATATAATTTCTCGTCCGAGTTTTCTAGTGATTCGATCCGACGGGTTCCTCACCTCTTTTTCCAGGTAACCAGCTCGAAGGGCGATCTGGTTCTCCTTCATCCTTCGAGCGTCCCTCGACCGTTTGGCCGCCAGGTTGTTCTTTCTGCGCCGCGCCCAATATTTGTCATCTTTGAGATCATCAGGGACGAACTGTTTCCTGGACTTTTTGATGATGGGCGTGGGCTTGAGTTCCTCATCTGAAAACGCCCTTGTTCGTGGATCGAAGTCGCGACAGCTCGAACCCATCGAGAGCGCTTCAGAAAAAACTGCATTTTAGACGTTAATATTCTGAATTCGCCTTTCTTGACAATGTGGACTGAGTGGGCCTTACTAAGCTTCGCAGTGAGTCTTAAGTCGCTTACTGTTGGCAGTGTCGAGTACAATACATAAGGCCCTTTTGTGTCGAAAGTGTTGTTAAAATGCAATTTTTACTGTATGTTCTGAGAGCATGCGGTTTGGAGAAGTTTAGTAAGGCTTTCAATGTAAATTGAACTCCCAATTGGAGCAACCTAAAGCAGCAGGACTTGGAAGAAGAACTGACACGAACTCGCAACGAAAACAATTCTTAAGCTACGCGAGTTCAATTTACATTTCAATGGAAAACACTGATGATCTTGAGTCCCTCGATCTGTCTCAAGCCCTCCACCATTGAAAAAATAAATAACCACGATACTCACTCGAGTCGGCCGGCGAGGGGGGGTTGATGGTGTCCGGGCTCATGCAGTCGCTGGGACTGGGAGATCTCTCCCGCTTGGGCAAGGGGTGAGTGCCGGAGAGCGGGCCTAGGGCGCCGTGGGTACCCAGCCCGTCCATGGAGACGCCGTTTTCCGAGAGGAACTCATCCAAGTCCACGTACTAAATTGCGAAAAAGCGATAAGTCAAACGGCCAAAGGGCGAACCAAGGTCTGTCGAACCTTGAGGTCATTTTCATAAGATTTGTCCCATAGGTTGGGGCCTAGGAACGCAGTCTGGGCCTCCACAGTGTTCCAGAGCTCTCCATCGTCCTTTTTGTCGTCGCCCAAAATGGCGCCCGCCAGTTCTTTGATCGTCGAATGGCCATGTCCGTTGTGGTGTGAGGGTTTGCTGTTACCTGAAAAAATTCGGTCGGTTAGATTACGCACCCATGAGACACGCGTGTGGGGATATCGAGGAAATGGTACCTGCAATTGTTCCGGATGCCATTCGCTTGAATACCTCCATGTAGAAATTGTAATAATTTAAGTAATTCATGGGAAATGCCGGATTATAGGAACCACTGCCAGAGCTCTTGTATCCGAACATCGTTAAAATGTATTGAGTCAAAGCTTAAAACCGCACTGCTCTGCAGACGGTAAGATCGGGGAACTAAATTATCTAGGTTCCTTATATTCGTAGTAACATGAAGATAAGAGCGAATAAAGGTAAAAAAACGTAGCAAAAAATATATTATTGGTGTTGGGGGCCTGTTGGCACGCAACGCGAGTACATTCCTGCTTAGGCCGGACCTCAAAAATAAAATAAAAATAAATAACTTAAAAATAAAATCACGTCTTTGGTTAAAGCAGCAACTTTTGCTGGCAAGCGTGGCCCGTACATGGAACCATTATTATTGTAAAATCGCACTAATCCGCTTGAATATTCATACTTTTCGCACGTATGAAAGTTCACTTATTCCGTCTAGCATAATTAAGTGTAACAATCGATTGTTAGATAAATCGCCACTAATTTATGCCTGTATCAAATTGCTGAAATACGAACCAGAAAAAGTGTCATTGAGCGCTAGATACACGTTTTCTTAGAGACAGGTTCTTGCTTATAATGGCTAGGTGACAATGTATAATAAGGTAATAATGCAAAGAAAGAGCCAATTAATATAACGCGGTTTCAATGCAGGCAGTTTCTTATGATCGCATGAAGAAAATCGCGATTGGGACTCGCTTTCAAGCGATGGATTGATGCGGGCCTCACGTCGGCCCCGCGCTCCCAAGACGAGGGCTGGGTTCAGCCCTCGTCGGAGGCGATTTAAATCTTGCGAAAATAGTGGAAACTAGTTTTACTGAAGTGGTCCATAAGTTTTCTAAACGTTAACGGTGCCACTTGAAAAATTGCCAAAGAGCTGCATGAAATATTAATTTTCCGAGACTTTTTGCTCATCGCATTCAACGCCTCGTTTATATGCATTTGGATGTCGTAACGCGGGTTTAATACAGCTTTTATTTATTTGCGTGCCGTGTCAAAATGTAGCTCAAAACAAAGCTGCCGTTGCTCTATTGGACTTATAATTAAATTAAAAAAAAAAACAATAAAAATAATTAAAAAAAAAATTATTGAAGAAACTCCTTTTATCACGGTGATAATGGAAAAGCGAAAAATGTTAAGAGATGAGGTGCTATGAGGTGCTCATTGTCGAGATTTGCTAAAAAGACCATGACGCACGCAGAGTGTTACAAAACTCCGAGAATCAAAGAAGTGGTTCGATTTTTATTTCGTGCGTTCCTGAAGCTCCTGTAGCGCCTCGAATAAGAGCCCCCGTAGCGTAATCTTTGCCAGAATGTAAACTCCTTCGATAATTTAAAAGTCGAAGTTCTCAAGCGACACACTATATATTTTCACAAAATTTCAACCGCGCAGGTCGTCGTTTAGTAACACCCTTAATGTTTCGTCTCTTTTCGAAGCCATAAGGCGTCAAATGCGGGGCCTCTAGTAGAAGCGGGAACTCCGGTAAAAAATTTTCGGGCATCCATGGAACTGAAAGTTGCACGTTTCGATCCAAAATTCGATTTTTCCAGATGAAACATCTTTGTGTGTTTTTACTCATTTTTAATCTGCGCATCGGAAAGTGACTTTCGCCATCTAACTTTTACGCCCTTACAGTCGTCTCTCCCCCTTATGAAGTGACATTATCTCCTAGTATTTCCTAATTCAACGTAAGATATTTCTCTTCATTTGATGCCATTTTTCTGTGAGCAGGGCCGGCCTCAGCCCTAAATTTTGAATCATCTCCCCCTATCCCCAAGAAAGGGTCGCTACGGCCGCTACTGTAGACGAGGTTGCGAAGGCCAATTAGGGAAAACGGGCCGTTTTCCTATGCTACATCCTCAAACAGCTGAAAAGCGGTTATAGATAGGGAAAATTCAAAATATAAAAAGGCGACTATTGGCCGACGAGTTAAATTTTCAATTTAAGCAATTCGAATAAAACTAATCGGCCAGTGGCGTCCTGCAGAACAGCTTGGGGTGGTACGGGGGGGATTGCCCTTCAAAACCGCCGCCCTGTGGTCATTCACCGCGGGTCGGGGAGCCTGCCGAAAAGGACAGTTATGGAAAATGGAGACCTCAAATTTGAGCTAAATATCTCAAAAACTGGATGGACGCCCTGGATACCTCCCGTATCTCCTGCGTTTTATTTCGATTAATATTTTCCTGGAAAGGCGTATTATTTCGCGATTTTCTCGCACCCTCTAAAGGGGCACGGAGCTTGGGCAGCGATAATGAAGCGAAGCTCAATCGCATTGAGAACGCTCGCATGTATCAATTTAAGCAAAATTCACCGCGTGCGGCGTGGAAATAATGAAATGACTATTAACTTCGCCAAGGTCAAGTTTAGATCGATTTGTGCAACAAAATGTGTTTATTCACAAGGTTACTATTTATTGCTGGTTACGATAATTTATTATAAAAGTACAATAAAATCAGGAAAAAAATCGCGGCCGTCCGAGGTGCACCTTCATTGAAGTATACACACTTTCAGTTTCCCTGCGGACTGTGAGGTTGATGCGGTTTTCAAAAAACAAGATTTTCAATTAAAGTTAGAAACCATTTGTTAGACGGTTTTAGCGGGAATTAGCTTGGCGCTCATAATTTGTAGATGCAACGGTGCTAAACATGACCATTAAAGCAATAAGGAAGTAAAAGTGTTGCTGGACATAAAAGCTCCTGCAGCCTACACGCCGTAAAAGGTCAAGAAGATTTGCAGGAGAGGCATCATTTCTTAATAAAGTTAGAAGAGAAATTTCTGCTTTTGGTCGGTAAACTGCGGCAGAAAAGCCCCGTGCAGACGCACGAAACAAAGCGCATAACTCCGTGTCACTAATTGGCCATAAACAATTGCACCCGAAGGAAAAATCGCTCGATATTATTTATGGCCGGTTAATAAATACCCACAGTAATTCATTTTAATTTAATAGCTCAAAATTGCATTATTAAACCAATATGGACATGCACGGAATTATTCTAATTCAAAAATCACGTTTCACACTCCTTCGTATCCCTGCTGGTAGACTTGCAGGAAAGTTATGACTGAAGCCGTCTTTGGCTGGAAAGGTTAACTGCTATTTTGCCGCAAAATACTTCATCTTTTATCGAGACAAGAGTAATTAATAATTTGCTGAATTCACTTAAGGTGTTTCTGGTTCTATCTAGCGAAATTGATGGCCGATTCTTGACAGATTGGCGAACGACAACGCGTTGGTACGGAAATTAACAATAAACAAACAAAAAAAACACTCACAGCGATCAGCAGCTGAATGATTAACCTCCATTCGTGGATCGAGGCAGTATTAAACGACCGTAGTTACAAACGCCCGGTTTTTTCGCTGTTACTCCAGCTGTGTTCAAATTTCAAGGACTCTTTGTAGACCCACAACTATAGACATATGGTTTTTGCTTCATCTGTCTTCAAGAAGCAGAAGAAGACGTGAAACGGCCGACGGAATAAACCGGAGTTACGGGCAGCTGTTGAATACAAATTAAGTCGGTTACGTAACGTTTGATGAAGAAAATGATAGATTTGGGTAGGGAATAGGTTCACGGGGCCTTGGAGAGCTCTGCCGTCGAAAAGCTGCTTTTGCCTACGTCTTCACCAGAGAAATTTGTTGTCCCCAAACTCGACCCGCGCACACATGGATTTTTCTGTTGCCCATAAAATCGTGAAAAAATCGCCTTATGGATAATGTCGATTCAGGTCTTGTCCGCCAGTGTACGTATAAGGTTATATAACTCACTCCTGCAAGACAAAATGTCAGCAATTTTAATGCTGACCACCGTTTCCTCTTTAAAAGTAATTACCTTCCACACTGACAAGGTGTTTTAAATTGGCCAAGTGCTCAATAACTCATTTGTCGATCCATATCTTGTATGAGTTCGCACTTCACATGATTTATTATTTTAATACGAATTCAATAAGATAATTGATTTTTTAAGCGGTTCTGAAGGGATGTTTATTTTGGGAGTTAATATTCAGAGTAAATCATTCAGCTTTCGCAGTAAAATCAATGTTTAACAGTGAAATATGTACAGGGTGTCCTGATTAAGTTGCGCAGCGCGGCTGCCAGGCTGCGGACGGGTTGGCAAATCTGGAGAAAATGAAGACTGGTATTAGGGGCTGCAGACATGCGGAGCGTTTTTTCCCTTCGATTTGGATCGAATTCGCGACCTATTAAGAAGAACACCAAAGCGAATGTAACAATACACATGGGAATCGAAGAGCGAATCAATAAAATACCTAAAGCATCCAAAGATATTTAGCGGCCAATTCAGACGTCTTTGCGCTTCACCAGCGCCCATTTTATTTCTCGTTCCATTCATTTTTCGCTCTAATGTATTATGCATGAAATATGTCAGTTATATTAGATCAATACCCTGATACGGTGGTTCAAAGAAAAGAACCACAAACGAACAAGAACAATCCTCTTCATGCTCAAAATAATTAAGCAAAGTTACGTAATGCTGGTGCACCACATTAAAGCCGATTTGCATATAATGACCAGCTCCAATAAGGAAATGCGGAAAAGGAACTTTACCACGGTACTAAGTTAGTAGACCACTAGAGTAGAGCGGACCCGCATAGCTTCGAGGATGATGTAAGGTACTTCCTTGTGAAATCATCTTCGCAGAAAGGAACCGGCACCAAATTGGTAAAAACACCCTAGATACTGGAGTTTTAAGACACTTTTATCGATTTTTGATGAAATTCACTAATAACTTTCACTCGGTCAATATCATTATTATACCATTAACTTACGTAAAAGCTTGTCCATCTGCTTGCGGCTGTATTGCCCGATTCCATCGTTTTTTTTTTGGTAAATTAGCGAATAAGGATTAGCGCGTTTTTTCGGTAACCAGTTAATTACATGGTGTGATGAAAACTAATTAGGGTGTTGTGACGGTCTATCGTGATAATTGATTAAGAATTAATTTTTTTAAGATATAGAATAAAGGTATCAGTGTATGTTTTGGAGAGTGATGGTTCATGCAGTAAGAATTCAACAGTGGTCAAATTTCCATTAGACGCTCTAAACGACGATGGAAATCTTAAGAAAACTCATTATGAATATGTATCCCTTCACCATTTTGGCCATAAACCGCAAAATTTGAAGATTTCTTTATTACAAACAGGAAGAGTTTGAAGTCTTAAGAAAACGCATTAAATCGCTCCTTCCTTCACCATTTTGTCCATAAACTTTGAATTTTTAGTTTTTTTTCTTACAGGCACGACAGCTTTGAGACTTCAAGAAAACGCATTAGATGGAAAAAAGCTTTTTACTTTACGCCAAGTTTATCTACTTCTCATAAGTAACTATAGACCATTGCGCAATGCTTCATTACTACTTGGGTACTTTCTCATCAACCTCCGGGTTTTTGTGAAAAAAGGCACGTCACGAAGATGTCTTCTTGACGAGTCATCATTAAATAAACGATCTGCGTCCGACACGAAAGCGTATTATTTCATCACTCAAAGATTGGTACCAGCCGGGTACGCCACGATCCAAAACAAATAAAAGCGAATTTCATGAAAGTAGGAGAGTCGGCCTCGCCAGTAGGTCAACTGGTTTTACTGCCGAAGAAAGTGAAATTTCGTAATTTCCTCGAGATTGTTTTGGGTTTTGCAACATCCCATCGGCGTTTTTTCCCTTAAGTTTCAATCAGTCGACTGCGCGTTCCGAACAAAGGCCTCAGTGTCCTACGCGGGGCGAGGTCGCCAATATATCTTAAACCTGACCACTTCCCTGACGTGTGTTTTAAGCATTTTTAAACAAAATTACAAAAATTTCTTGCTTGTTGCCTATTAGCGATTCAAAGCAAATGCAAAGCGTATGCAAACTTTAGAACACGGTGGATTTTTCGATTAGAGTGTGACAACCAAGGCCATGGGTTAGTTGTGGAAAATGCAACAACGCTTTTGTTTTAAGCTCAGTTGGGTTTTGAAAGGGAAAATGCGTCATTACTATTGTTTAAATGAAGATAGCTCATTCATAGTTGTTGCTGCTATTGCTGAAAGGAGGGAGCGTATTCCTGATGTTCTTTCCAATATCGATCGATTAAATAAGTAATGCATCAGCATTCAACATGGAGTAGCACGTTTCATATCATGGCCATTTATTATTATTTATTATCGCCATTTATTAAGTTACGAGCTTGTCAGCTTCACAAAGAGTACGTAGGATGATTTTCTAGGAAAAGTCCTTAACAATAGTTTCAAAGATAATTTTTGTGCTTCTTATTCAATTCGTTCGAAGCTATGTTCAGCCTCTACTACTAGTTGGTTATCAATTAGCACTAGCCATTATAGCTCCACCTGCGAGCTATAATAGACAAATGGATAATCGCGGAGCCCAATTATTAACTAGCCATATCCTATCGCCAAATCAGCCACTTAATTAATCAACTATAGACTTCCTTTTTCGTTTGTCAATCAATTAAAGCACACTTTAGAATGAGTTATTACTCAATTAGCTTTCTTTAGTTGGGCTCGTCACACTAGGCTTCTATTTTCAGCGTCATCGTCACATATATTTCCCTGGTTTGCGTATCAAATGCACAAGGTACGATTCAATGCAAAATATTGCAAAACGCGACCAAGTTTTCCGGAGCACATGTCAGGACATGTGACCTATTCTCCTGCACAAACGTACGTGGCGATGAAAGCTTACATTAAGGTCGAAATATTGCTAAATCTAAAGGTTAGGCAGAAGGAATTTCTTCTATTTACGGACTCGGAGGGGTTTGGTTTAATAGACCACAATGGAGGAACCGCTTTTAGCTTCTCCGCTCAGGGATGGAAGCTATGGGACTTTTCTGGACAGAATGGCGAATACAAGTTTTTAATGCAGCGAATCGAGCTATAGCGAAACCTTATTATAGTTCATTAAAGTAAGTGTAGGTAAAACTGATGCGAGCACTGCTTGGGACAAGACGTCAATGGGATTGAATCAATAAAGGGCGTTTCAAAAGGGTGAAATCAAAACCAAAGAGTACCCACACCTTGAAAAATTGTGTCACCCTATCACTACTAAAAGTGCTGAAATAGGTTTGAAAGTAGCACAGTTTTTCGGAGCGGAAAGAAAAGAATCCCAACCACGTTTAGGTATACCGGGTGACAACAGAAAGTGAGGATGCCGTGTAGTTTCTTTGTTATTTTATAGAAAATTTTGAAATTTGGACCCCTTATTTTTTGAAGATAGATAGTTTTGAATATTTGGTTACTTCGGGTTTGACCGGAAGTTTCAATTTTCGAATGCGATGCCTTAAATTTGTCGATTAAATTGCTGACTTTAAGTTAAAGTAAAATGAACAAAAAAATTAATTCATTAAATATTTTTTTTTTACTGAAGTAATACTAGTTTCTTAAAATCAAGGAAATGGCATAATCTCACGTTATCTTTGACTACAGTGGCCCAAAAGGTTCGTTAAAAAAAAACCAAGTTGCTTTTTTGATGAAAACCTTTACCTATGTAATTTTAAACGAAATTGCTCTTTTTCGCAATAAACTGAACTTTTTAGCTTATAATCCAGTTTAAATTTGATTGCACATGTGAGTTTGCTGTTTTCGAATTAATTACTTGTTTTCTACTTACAATGCATTTGAAACAACCATGGGTTCGACAAAAGTCGGCACAGTGTATTTGAAACTTACCTGAAACAAGAAAATAAAATGTAGCCAAAAAACACATAAGTAAAAATTCGTATAGCAATAACTACCTATTATATTTCCCTAACTGAAAGTAATGAGGAGAGATTACTAACATAAGTCACATACTTGTCTAAGTAAGTACTGTTTTGAAGCAGGAAAGTCCACTTTGGTGGTTGCACCAGACTTTTTCTCCGTCTAGTTTAACCTAATAACGCAATTTAAACATGTTTAGTAAGTTTTTGGCCTTCAAACCGTCTATTTAATTTAGCCCGATTTCGTTGACAAAGCCGGAGGTGTGTTGTTTAAACAACATGCCATTACTTAGCAAAAAAAAAATTGCCGGACGATCTACCCAAATAACAGACCCAAATTTCGCATTGTCTTCCCGACTACTAGACAAACATTAGCCCAGGCAAATATGTTTTTTGACCGATGCACAAGTCCAATAGTTGAAATTACACTGCGAGTCAAATTGGTAATTGGATAAAAAACCCCCCCCTCATAGATCGGAGATAATGTAATTAACATCGGACAAGCATAGTGAACACGAACCAGGAAGGGAACACACCAGGAAAAGACAAGAAGACTTTCGTTTTCACCGCAAAACCAGACTGGTTCAGTAGGCCAGAGAGTGCATGCGAACTACATGCGTCGCGGGTTCTCCGGTTCTTGCATTCCGAAGAGAAATGCAGGTATTGCAGCACTGAATACCTGTGCATGGCTATTTGCAATGGAAATTATACCACACGTTACATTCTCAGGTCTTCTTCCTTTTGGAGCTCTTATATAAGATACGTGAACGGGTTCCTTTTGATCGCAATGGCGGGGTCACATTTTATTCTTTGCCGAGTTCAAGGATGCGATTAAGGATTTCTCGGATTCCAAATCTTGAACCAATTAAATTAATAGTAAAAAAAAAAATGAAAGTTTTCTTGACAAAATGGTGACCGAGAATTACACATGCATATCAAAAGCTGCGTCACGGGAACGTGGAAAAACTGACGTACTATATCACTGTGTGGGACCACAAAAGCTTATAATTTGTAACAATTAAATGAAAAACTGCGATAATTATCAATCATTAAGTTGTCACACATGCACGAATGTGCAAGGCACCATAACATTTTATTCAGGTATTCAAATCGTACTTCAGATGATGTGAGAAACTATTTTGTATTTGCTACATGCGAAAAGTGCGTTCGATGAATACCAAGTCCGCGCATTTCAGAAGTCAATGTTGAGGCCAGGAGTGGCGATTTTTGGAATTTTCTCTTATTTTCAATTCAATCAATCAATAAAGAAATTCCCACATTTTAAGATATTATACCAACAAGTAACCACAAAGTCACCTATCATGTGGTATTTAATTGGCATTTGAAGCAGTCGCATCAATAGAGGGTAATCCCCAAGTACCGATCAAGTTTTCAATACTAAACATTGTGTCATCATAAGTGGGGTTGTTCCGTAGGTTACATAAACACTCCTAGGAGGTGAAGGAATATCTTCGGCGGTAATTGGGTAATGTTTGCTTTGGAACATGAGAGATCCTTTATTTGTTTCGCCAACGTCCACGGATGTGAGCATTGCAGGCTAAAGACCGCCTCAAGAACAGTTTGGTAACAGTTGTGCAATGCTTACTTCACGGCAAGTAATACTTTACGATGTGGCGTGAAAATTGATTAGATACTTTCTCCTTCATTGGCGTTCTTAAAAGATTTCAATCGCCGCTATTTAGACTTTTTTTAGACGTGATAACTAATTCCATCTGAAAGGAGATGCCACAAGACCCAGCAGTCCACGCTCGCTGTGTTTTTAAAACTTTTTTAAACCATTTTTTTCTTTTTTATCTAATTAAAAAAAAACACTACGGTTCTCTATTTTTCAGGCGAATGATACATATTTCTTCAAAAGAAATATGAATAAGACAAGCAGGCAACGCTGCATAATGCAGGATGTACCCGGTTATGTTCAACAGATGGACAATGCGACCACTCCGGGTATAGGGGCAATGTTGCCACAAAATGCTCAAATTTCTGCATTCCTACGAAACTTCTGGGGCAATTGAGGCGCTAATTTTGCTCAAAATAGTTGACTAATTTGTTTAATCTAAAATAAAAATTAATGCGAAGCATGTCAATCTTTCGTCAAAATGCCGGGAGGTTTTTCAGTCTAGATTCAAAGAAGAGTGTAATGAGAAGTTTAGCTACCGATGGGAGCGCTGCGAAACGTAAATAACCCGGAGAAATCGAGTAACAAATCAAATGGTTTGTTACTTGTTAGTCATTACTAATGACGTAGAAGAACTGGACATAGTAAGCAATCCGTCGCTATTCCGCTAAAACTATGATTAATGTCTCATTTGTCAAAATGAGTGAGGGGAAAAACGGTAACAAAACAGTGTTACCCGACATCGTACATTGGCTTTTTGCCCACCAGGTGTCGCTTTAATTAAAACCCTCAACCCAATGCATAAGAATTTCGAATGTAACAATCGGACAGCGCTCCATCATAAACGAATATACTTTTGCTTTTTCGGTTTATCGAAATGGCAAATGTGCAGTGTTGCCAAAAAAGCCAAAATTCCTGCATTCTTGCCAACACGCCTGGGGGCAAATGAGGTGAAGCTTTGGCAGGGGAGATGCGAATTTTCCTCAAACTAATAAATACGTTTATTTATACGACTATTTAGAACAAAATTAATGTTTGTCTGGATCTGAAAATTTCGCGCGAACTCGAAGGTGTTCTGAGCTCTCTGGGGAGAGTGTTACTGAGGAATTTAACTAACGGCGGGGGAACTGCGAGAGGTAAATAAACCGGAAAAGCCCAAATTTAATGCTAGAACTGCTCGTTTCCTTATGCTAATATTTTGATTTCCAGCAGCTGCACTGATCGTTTTTCAATACTCCCCTCAGAACGCACAAGGATTTTGACTTTGACAATCAGGCAACGCTAGATGATGCAAAACGTGCCTTTCTTCTCTCTCTCTCTCTCTCTGCGTCGAAAGAAGCAATGCGCGATGTTGCCACAACGCCTAAAAATTCCCGCATTACCGCGGTGAATGTTCTTAAAACCAATAGATCTGTTTGTTTATGCGCTTATTTAGAATAAAAATAATATTTGTGGACGTTCGAAATTTCGAGCTCTCTGCCAGAAAATCAGGCCATAAACCACCTACAGCATCTGTCAGCACTCGCCGGTATCTAGGCCGGTCTTGTCACAGAAACTAAAATCATATGACTTTTATTACTTTCAGCTGATGTAGGTACTACTAATAATCGTAAGCGTAAAATTAGAAACGGGCTCTCCTGCCAACGCTAAATTAACCGAAATACGCCGACATTATCCTGAGCTATAAAAAAAGATTTTTGTCACGCAAGGTCAATGTTACAAAATGCGTCAGAGATACCAAGGATTTCTTCTCGGATGCCAGATGCCAGATTCGGGCCTGATTAGAGCAGCCGCAATGTTTGGAAACCGGAACGTGATCCAGATTGACACTTCCTTCAACACGGGCACTCGAAAGGTAGTGCGCGCACACTTTGCACACGCATATCGGTGCGCAAAGTCTTCATCAGACGAGTGGAATTCGTTTGATGACGCCCAAAAATGCGGTGGCCTTCACGTGTTTAGGAAATGAACTGCGAGAGCCACACGCTAAGTGGGCACTTCAGGTTCACTAGGAACTGTAAGTGGTTCTAGACCGCCTAGAGACAAATGGTGCTGCTGGAAACTGGTTCCCGAAACCGAATTTGGATGTACGATATTGGGGAGTTTTCGCCGCGTTTTCCCGATGTTTATGGCACAGAACAAAGGCAACGTTCCGCTATTGTTGCGCCAAGTCCGCCGTCCTTTGGTGTGTTTAATTAGCGAGAGGCGGTTTTTAAGAAGACGTTTTTCCGACCATAACTGAATTTCACTGCTTTTCCGAGGCGGCGCCTTCGAAAGGACCAACTTTGACGCATCGTAACGCTTTTGGTAGGCTCACAGATGGCGGGTACACCCATTAGGTGTCCTAAGCTTCTCTAATCTCATCCTCGTTCATGGACAACCGCTTTTTTTACGCGCGGCCACAACAGTCAATTGTTAAAGTCATTTCCACGTAAAAATCAGTAGGCGGGATTTACGACTGCGACTCGACCTGAAACTAATCGAGCAGGCTGGTGCTAAATCGGTACCAAAAACAGAAGACTGTGCTTGGCAAAAAAAACAAAAGGTTCACGATGGTGCCTATTTTGTATGCGGAAGAGTGGCGGTTTCGGGTGAACGGCAGGAGTTTGTGATCGGGGAATTAAGTTTTTTGGGAATTTCTCTTTTGGCTGCTAAAACCGATATTAAGATTTTTAATGTAAAAGTTCGATCTGGTCTGGGTAGAACGAGGTGAACATGTGATGACCAGCAAAGGGTGGAGGGAGGGCTGGCCGTAGTACGCGCGAGACGAGCCATCTGCTAAAAGGTCATAAAGGAAAGAAAATATAAAACATTCCATGGTGGCCGTTAAAGAAGTAATTTGAAGTGAAAGGAAAAGGAATACGTTCAATGTTGTCAATCAAGGTTAATGTTGCTTCGCAATATCTTCACTTCCACTAGGGGCGAAATGTCGAACAAGTCATTAATTCAGGTTAGTTCAGGTTAGTTCATCTCAACCATAAGGAAGTGGGTAATGATCAAACATACGAGGTCGGTTAAATTGTAGAAAATATGAGTCAAAAATATGCCGTTTTAAAATTTTAAAAAATTCAGGGGACTATCGGAGATATTAAAAAAAAAACGAACTTTTGAAAAAAACGTTTTCGCTCTTTCCTCGAATTATTCTGAGGGACCATTCGAGGTGATTGACACTTCATCATTGCAACCTTTTCTCTTCTACCACGTGGCGATGTGTTATTCGAAATCCGACGTTGCGGTTTTTTACAGCCATCATCAACATCGGTTTTTCTTGCGGGTTCCGTCTTGAGGATTTGTCTCCTATCGAAGCAGCGATAACCGATGAACCTTGTCGAATGCGAAGTTGAATGTTCAAAAATCAATATTTCGTAATTCTGCAAAAGAGAAAATTCCAGATATCAGTTTTCTGTGAATTCTCAGTAATTTATTATCGACGCAATTAGTGATTTTGCAAAAACCAGGCGGATACCAATTTCTTCTCCACGAATTTTTGCGATTCCTAGAATATCCTATTGGACGTTCTACGTGTTAGATTTGGCGATCAACGGCGAATTCACCCCGATTCCTACGAAATCGCAATTTCGTAATTCTAACGGCAAATATCACCAATTCACAATGAATTTCCACTCCTTCGCAGTCCACACACTGAGTCATTTTACAAATTAATTGTTACGGGAGGTTTCCTAGAATATGCAGAATTAAAATTAGGATTTCTCTACGATTGTTGGAGCGGCCATTTGCAAATTGTGATTTGCTCGAATTCCAAGAATCTCTTCTTCAACGGACTTTACAAATAATTGGTTTCCATTTAAGCTGGTCCCATTTTTTGGACGGAAGCTCGTCACGCATTGGTATCCCTATGACGTCAGTTCGTCACGAGAGATGCATCATACGGGGATGCAATGTTCGCACAAAAGACGTACGAGCCACCATGGATTAGCGCCCCTTTGACGTCAGTTGGTCGCCAGACGTACGTAATATGACGGAGCAATCGTCGCACATAAGCCAGAAGGACCGCCACGAATTGGTGCCCCTATGACGTCACTTCGTCGCCAGGGATGCATCGCGCAATCGTCGCACATACACCATAAGAGCCGCCATGGATTAGTGTCATATTTGCCGAATAAGGGTCAATAATCAGATTAAGACACCGCTATTTCCAGATGTTCTAGGCCGCTGGTGCCGATAAGAGTTCGAATGATAAGTCCACTTAAGTAAAACTGATTTTTGGCAAATTTGCCATACGGTTTCATGAGCAAAACATAAATTCTCTGCCAGCATTGTGGTAGCAGAACTTTCACTTAAAAATATAGGTTCAAGATCACCCAAGTATTACGTTATAGAAAACACTTCCTTGTTTTGTTATAATGGATACCTTTTGCACCGTCGCTTTCTTTTTAAACAGCGGTAGATCTGATGGGTTTATTATTACACTACTTGATAATATTATACACTCGTAATATTCAGTTAATTTAAATCTGCAATGCAAGAATTGTTACCATTGTGTGGCACACTGGTTGCTTTCCATCCTCTAAAGAAACCCATTCCAGCGCTACTACATACGCACCATCCAATCTATTTCACAATCAATATTAATTTTTGCATATTTATTAAGGGTAATTAATTTAAAGTTCAGTAATCGAGCCGTTACTACAAAATTCCGATCGAAAGGTATAACTTTCTCCGTGAAATGATTTCTTCCGGGATTGAGACACAGTCTGTGGTTCACGTTTAAGGCAGTGTTTCAAATCATTATTGTTGTGTAGCAACTCGCTTCAAGGAACCAGAGAATAAAAAAATTTGCTTGCATTCGTAGGTACCCAAGACGGTAATATATTTAGAAATAATAGGTTTTTTCCTGCTATATCAAGCTACGATTTCCCGCAGTAGCGTACAAAAATTTATGCCATCATTGTGTTGTATATGGAGGACTGATTACCATGATTACCTAGGTGTTTGCCCATGAAAGAATGCTTCATAAATCTAGGATTTGGCCAAGGCCTCAGACACTGCTGCACTGGAACCTCTTTCAACTCTTTGCACTTGTTAGCAGCGGATTCCTACACACCATGTGCAACCCAACAACAACTATTATAAAATCCGTGTGTTTACCCACAACAACACAGAGCAAGGACAAATCGATGAATGAGATTCATTTACACATCACTGGGTCAACCGTTTATGCATTGGTCATTCCTAAACCCATCACCAAATAATGGCAAATTACCGTTCATGTAAACGTGCTGCCGCCATAGCTGCTGGTACTGTGACCATCTATGCGCGTCCTGAACATCCGGGGTTCCGTTGGTACCCTGCAGGCCTGCCTGGACGTGGGTGAGAGTACCCTGCATCACTCCCACCGCCACGGGGTGTCCCGACACGGGGGCTACAGGGCTGTTCGCCACCTGGGGCTGTTGTGGTGGTAACTGATATTCCATCCTGAATTCATCGGGGGAGAAGGTCAAAGGGTGGTTCGGTATGTTGCCCCTCTTTTGATTTGGTTAAAGCGTGATTGAGTGCAGGCAACGGGGGAAAGTTTAAATCCTCCATGAGTTTAAACCATTCGTAAATTTAAACCTGTCACGAATTTAAACCCACACCACCCAACATACGGGTGGAAATCCAGACTTTTTTCTACCTTCGATATAGAGCAATTTAGGTTCGGAATTTGAAAATACATATTTTCCGACTTCCAGAATGAGTATTACGATAAAGTAAATCTTTTCACGAAACTGAAATTCCTGGAGTGGTGACTTATCTGGTGGAGCCTTTCCATGGATTTAAATGTAATCGATACTACTCCTTCATGTTCACATATCTAGTTTTTTATGTCTAATAAAATATACAGGGTGATTCATCATTATGGTTCGTCCCTTTAATTTATTTACAATTTTAGATGAAAATTGAAATAAAACTGTACACAGAGATCCAAAGGTTTCCGCATAAATTTATTTAAAACTGTTGTGATGTTTTTTTAATGAAAATGCTCGAACAAATAAATTTTGTTCTTTAGTTCAGGTCAGTTCCTGGTCATTTTTTTGACAACGCCATTTACGGCATATCAAAAGTTTCCAAGAGTTGCACCTTCCTTCTCAGTTAACTGATTTTTGTAACTCTCACCGCTTTGGAGTTCTTTTTATTTTGTTCTACTTTTGAATAATTATTATAATGGTCATCCTGTATACTTGTCTATCGTCTCAAAAAAAGTCAAAAATTAAAAATTGAGCCGATCGAGCATTTTCATTTAAAAAATCATATTATTTGAACGAGGTTAAGTGGGACTTTTTCATCTCGATATATACAGGGTGTTCCATTTTTTACGCTTAAAAATAGGTCTGGTTTCTTATAAAACCCCTATATGTACGAACACATTTCGCAATAGAAAAAGCGATGAATGTAGCGTCGCTACAATCGGGAACACTCTGTATCAGTTTCTACAGGGTGACTAAAAATCCGTGGCAAACGTAAGTTCTTTTTAATGGAACATCGCCCATATTGTTTTTTCTTTGCGTTCTATGAGCGATAGTCAATAGTTCCTGGGTAGCATATTACATCTCTATCTGCAACAGTTTTTCAAATAATGGAGACAAAGCCAGGAGAAAATTTTCCATTTCCGGTATTCCAAGAACTTGCAGATTCTGGATGCTTTGAGATGAACAAATCGATTTTCAACCACCATGTTCGAATAAAAATTAATTTAAAAAAATGAAAAATTCCGATATTGACAAATTAATTATCTCAAAAACTGTTCTGACATGCTACACATGGTTTACTCAAAGTCGCCCTTAAAACGCATGTACTTAGATAAGAGTAACCCTGTACCTGCTCACGGAGGATCACTATGTAAAAAATTTTGAACTCAACAGATTTGCTTTGGCATGGGTTCCATTGAAAGCACACCAGCGTCTCCGGAAACTTTAGATTAACCACCCTCCAAGGAACCCCGCGTTAGCTCGCACTCCACCACAACAGCTTATATCCAGCTTCCCTTATATTCAAAGGAGCAACATAATCCGAACCACCTACTTTCTAGCGGGTACCACTAAACTCATGCCTGGCACATGCTATAACCGTAGCTCCCGCACTCTCGCTCTAGTTTGACCGGGTCGCGAGCCTGAGTCCAATCGCAGGATACTCGAAGTTGGGGCAGGATGAGTCCTTCGTCCTGCAGAATTCGACCGCGGGGGCGCCGTTCGCGCACTCACGAAGACCGAACTAGACTTTGGTGTGCGATCCTGCGAGCCGCCATCCTCTGGGGACCACTTCTTGAAGGGGGGGACTCACAACCGACCGATTGGTGTAAGCACTCTCGCTTTTACCGGGTTTTTGCAAAAGCCGGAAATCTATCCGCGGTGCGACTGTGTGATGCTGACCGATTGTTTTAATTCTTTCTCTGTCTGTTGAAAGGCTGGAGGTAGGTAACGACCAGTGGCGTGCTCGCGGCTCTTCCGCACAGGTATCGCCATTTTATTATTTTTGGGAGCGTAAAAATTATGTTTTTAAAAAGTGGAAGCAGATCGCAGCTAATGCCAAATTTTGGGTCTGGTACTCAGTTTGCAGCGCACACCACTTTTCAGCAATAGCAAGTTCACAATAACCACGTTGTTAGAGTCGTTCGTATCCGGACTGTACCATGAAATTGTGGCCTCATCGGCGAACAACGTAAACTTACCGGAAATCAACATGCAAATCGTTGATATATTATCATAAAGAGGATCGGTCCGAGGACAGAGCCCTGAGACACTCCCCAATTTACCCTCGCCACCACCGAGAGTCGATTGCGATTTAGAATGCATGGAAAACCATTGAATGGAGATATTAAACGACCGTGGAGATTTTCAGCAAAATTTTTCAGCTTTTGACATACCGTTTTTCGATCTAATATAGTGATATGAGCCTGGTGAATGACCACGGATACCTCAAATCCGCATCTTTAGGGATTGCACAGCACTTTCAAAATGGCAAAAACGGATAGAAATGTGCCCCCATATTTCCGAAACCAAAAGAAACGTTGTAGCCCAGTTTGCGTAGCATCGTAGACGATTCATTTCAGCTGTTTTTCGAGAAAATTACTCCACAACATCCCAAGATATCGGATTTTCAAATTTCCTCTGAATTCCGCCGGAATTTAAAATTTTCCGAAAATTTCAAAAGAGCTGCGGAATTTTTGTGATTTGCCTCTCACCACTAGGACCTCAAAACTGTAAGAGAAATAGAGTTCATATCGCAATTGTCCAGAAATTTATGCGCTTGAGGCCGTTGACCAGGAATCTGGAGTTTCGTGTTTTTTGGTCTTATGCTGATGCGTCACATTCCAGTAAGTGTTTACCTACGCCTCTGTCCAATATGGAAACAATACAGTGTATAAGCAATATTATCCTTAAAAGCTTTTCAAGATTGAGTCTATGTAAGTAAATTGAATGAAGGTATCTATCTTCATGCATGCGCCTCCTAAGGGGAAAACTCTATTTATTTCCCTATTAGACAAATTAAATTATGTTTTCAAATTCTGATAACTCGGGTTCAACGCGTTCATACTTTTATACAGTTTCCACATCATGCGATATTCATATTTTTTCCTCAGATTCACTAAAACGCTCGTATTATTCAATTCGAGTCGAAAAAAGAGCCTGCAACAATTTCAGTCCTTTCTTCTGGCAGTTCTGGTACTGCTTCGCGCTCGCACAAGTGAAAGTTGCGGGCAAAAGTGTTGAAAATGCCAGCCCGTCGTCGGTTTCATCGAAGGAGAGATAAATTGCGATTTTAACCAAAAATAATTGGAATGATTCGAAATTGGCGGAGCAGTCAACGACCGATCACTTTACCGAATCAAAAAATCAATCACTTATTTTGCGCAATAACCACTAAAATCGATTTACCTGATGCATTCAGGTACCTGATCTGGTTCCCCGAGGAAAAAATTTGTGTCGAAGCTATGCGCAGTTGGTTCCGCATTTCCTCATAGTACCTAAAATATAGGTGCGCCAGGCCGTACAGATGTTTTTCCCCAAAAACCAAGGCCAGCGACAGTGGTTAAATTTGAAATTCTACTTTTATTAAGAATGCGCCAAGTTTCTAATCTCATTGTGACAGTCAAACATAAAAAAAAAACATATGCGATCCATGGCGAGCAGAGATTTTTAATCCGTTGCAACAGCATATAGGTGCGGCAATGATTTGCAAATTTTCATTTTCACGCGCCAACCCGTTTCATATTTCTCAGATGTGATGGTATAACCTGCATATTTCCATATAAAGAGTAGCAAATCCCCATCACATCTCACTTAAGTTTCTTCGAAAATGCATTACTGGACACTTCATCGAATCAAAAAATCAATCACTTAGTCTGTGCAATAACCATTAAAATCAATTTACCTGATGCATTCAAGTATCTGCTATGGCTCCCCAAGGAAAAAATGGGCGTCGAATTTAATCGCGATGGGTTCCACGTCTCCTCATAGTACCCGTCCTCGTTGCAGCTGCCATAGCTTACAGGGCGCTGAGACGGATTGTGGTACCCGTCACTGTAATTTTCCCGAGGCCAATTGGGGCCCGAAATTTTAACACGCTGTGAAATGCGCTGAGAGTCCAATAATTAACCACGTTCTATTTCCTACTTGTATTGAGTCGAAACTGAGCTAGAGTGAGGGCAATAATTTGATTTAGTCATTTTGAACAGCTGAGCAAAAATTACCCAACAGTTTCAAATGACTAAATGACAATAGATTAATTCGTACACTGAGGGGGCACCTGCTCTAACGTTCTCCCAATTGATTATTGAACCTTAAATAGAGCATTCGTCTCTCTGTATACGGTTATAGTCAAAAGTAGTCAATCTAGGAAAGCTACGACCCAATACCACTGTGTATCTATTCACGATTCGAGTAATCCGTAGTCACACAGCACAAGGTCACTCATACGCAGTGATATGGTTAAACCGCTTTTAAAATGCCGGCTAATCTCGGAATTAGATTGAAAACGTCCTTGATATCCACAAGGAACTCGAACTGGAACTGAGCTTGATCTTCTGGAGTTCCGCAGGCTGAGGGGAAGCTCCATCAGGCCACGTCGTGTTTCACGTGAGTTCTTCATGCGACACGACACGTGACCCGTCCCCGTGTTCGATTTCCAATTTCAGGCTGTTTTGCCGGATGATAAATCGAACTAACTTCCTTCTCCTTATGAGAAGCTCGCACAAAAGTCCATTTAATGCAAAACGACTAATTACAAAAAGCGTATTCTTCAGATCTTCGGTTTATTCAAATCCGACACGGTTTATCTTAGCAGGCAGCGTATATGCTCAAAGCGACGTTTCGCAATCATTGTTCTTCTTCCTGGCAATTTATATGTCGCTAAATTCACACAAATTTCAACCTTTGCGTTTGGGCTTCTGAACAAAAGTGAAAGTATCAGGAAACGTAGGTGTCTTTCGGGTCGTGTGCTTTAAAATCATATGTAGGCCGAGCGGTGCACTTTCGCTCAGAATCGTGAATTTGAGTAGACATTTGATTTTCTGTTCAAAAAGTGGTGTTTTCCGTGGTCATTCGGCATCGCAGACCTCCAAATACGCCGCTTTCTTCAACAAAACTCGGACTGGTTTAGTTTTAGGAATTAATACCGGTACGGGCAGCGAAAAATGGAAATTTCTCTTAAAATGAAATGTTGTTCTGGGTTACTCAGGCATTTAAACTGCGGCAGGTTATTCGCCCATAGTTTCCTGCTTCAATAAATCACAAGCCAAGTCCTTTAGTGTACAGGACGATCGTTTTCCCAGTTTAAGCACGAGGATCCGGGTGTTATAATACTTAAGGGGTCAGTGGAATTCGGACGATCCTGTGTTATTTGGAGGTCCACACGATACCGTTTCGAAATCATCTAATTTCCGACTAATTTAGAACGCATTTAGGAATTTTATAACAAATATTTGATTTTTTCCTGCATTTATTTTATGAGAAAATAATTTTTTTGATGCGACTCTGGGCCCTGCAAACCCAATCCAACCCCCTTTATATTCTGAATTCAAAACATATTGCCGCAGAAAACGAGTTTTTCTGCGAACGTGTGGTAATAAGCGAAATAAGTAACTCTTAACGCACGGGCGTACGCAACGGGTTCTCCATAAAGTCATTGCGTGTTTTTCTATTCAGCTAGTTTAACTGCCTTAAATTGTTGCTCACTTCATTTGGACCTGCCAACCTCCGATCCACCCTCTAAGCGAGAAGAAGATGAAACTCATAAGAATAGGTGAAACATGGCTTGTCTATAACAATATCGTACGTAGAAGATGTTGAGCTAACCGTAATGGAAAACCCAAACCACTCCGAAAGCGGATATTCACCAAAGAAAAGTTGTCTCATCCGCCTGGTGGGATTACAAAGGTGTCGTTTGTTTTGTACTCCTTCCAAGGCACAAAACCTTTGACTAGGCTACGTGCTGTTATCAATTCGATAAATACACTAACGGAATCTACGAAAATTATCCAGAATTAGCCACTAGCACAAGTTTTGTGTTTCATCAAAATAATGCTAAAGCACATACAAGTTTACCTTCTGAAAATTTCTATAACTTGGATGTTGTGCCATATCCACTCTATTCCGCAAACCTGGCACCGTTAGATCATCATCTGTTTTGATCCCTGCAAAATGCTCTTCCTGGAAAAACCTTGACGATTGATGAAGATGTAAAGAGGCACTTCACCGGTTGTTCGCCGAAACAGAATCTAATTTTTATGAGCACGGTATCATGAAACTGACCCTAAGATCGAAAAATGTTACTGAACTAAATGGGCGATACATTATTTGATAAAGTCTTAATTTTTAGTGAAAAGTTGTCTTTTATTTACATTGTCAAATACGCAATGACTCTGTGGACAGCTCTATATGTGGCAGTTATGTACAAGGCGATCACTTTTCGAGTTCGATCCCGGGGATCTAAAATATATGAAGAGTTATAAAGTGGGACAAATTGCGTAATTTAGCTTAATGAATACACAGATATTAACTTAGCAAGCACGCAAAGTGATACTTTACCGTTCACTGAATAAATTAAAAAGAGATCACCCAGGGAGAATTGAACCCGCATCTCAGTCGTCACAGTGGAAATCTAACTCTATAACATCGTTGCAGATCTGCGCATTATCACTTTCAAAATGGCCGCTACCTTTAAGGTTGCCTGACATTTCCTGACATTTTCTTGAGTATTATTATCGAAATTAACATCTTTTCGCTGTTTTGGATTCACGTTGAGCACAGCTGAGTTATTGGTAAGTTGCCTAATTAACTATTACAACAGTAATAACAGCGAATAACTCTTTTAGTCAGAGTTGTTAACTGGGTTGTGTCTGCCGCTCATTTGTTTTCCCTGACAGACGCCTTAGCGTTTGTTTTCGCGACTACTACTAGCGGTCAAGAAAAAATGAAACATAAATAAATCTAATTAATATTTATTTACTTACCCATTTACAACACATGCTGAAAACGTCGATCATTATTTTCTAAATACGAATTAACTCTACGTTTCATATTATTAAAGACTCTAATGAGAGTCTGGGGAGAAACACTTTCACATTCTTGTCGAATTCTGTCCTTAAGGTTGTCAATTGTGTATATTGGAGTGTTAAATTTTAGCTAATCAACACAAGTCCGTGAAGCCTTGAAAAATACTAGTTTTCATAAAATACCGCAAGTAATAAAGATAAACGGAGTTGTATTTAAGTGAGGTTAGGTTTATTTGTTCGTCTACGAGATTACGTAGGGAACGCAACGACACACAAGTTCGGTGTTAAACAAATCTAAAGCCTACTTGACCAGAATTTTTTTTAACGCACGATATCTTCGTGTGTTATGTCTACTTTAGGAGGGTCTGGGGAGAATAACTTTACCATACGCATTTGCAAGCGCAAAGTAGCATTTTACCTCACGTGCGGGGTAAAAACTTTTACTGCACATAAATCAACATAACATGTGTCAATATCGAAATTTTTGTGAATATTTGACATTAGCCCGCGTGCGGTAAAATGTTTGGCCGCGAGCCGTTACCAAATATAATCAACGAGATTGTAGTCGTAAAAACAAATATCACGACTATGCCAGCGAATAAAATAACTAATCCAAATCACCGAATTTAGACTAAAACGTAGATGCAGGATTCGATTTAATACAGAAAAATCCAGAATCGTTTTTGATGTTGATTAACGTTCCCCCTAAAATTTTTGCCTGTTTCGTGATTTTAATACTCCCTGGAACCCCAGAGCCTGAATGAAGGTATCCAGGGTCAACGTAGAATCCATATTTTTCGATTTCTGAGGGGTTGATTTTCAGTTTGACAGAGCGATACGGATGCGATATGGATCCTGGGTACCTCAATTGAAATCCTGGGGTCCAGAAAAGGCACTTTTGGAGACCTCCATTTCGCAGTTAAGCCTGAAAGCACCGCATCGTTGAGGGCAAAAAATGTCTTCGATGAAGTGGGGATTATTTTCAATTGCCACGCGAAATGAAACCAGAGAAAAGACAGATTTCTTCGGGATCTTAACCGAATTTTGAGCTCTAAGTTACGCAACTTTATCCTAATTCGGCCGACCTCGTAATTAATGAACAAATCGATGCTGAAACTCGAAAAACGGTCACACCGTATCTTGCCACTATTATAGTGTGCTACTGTGCCGGTTACTTGTGGCTTCAACTCATGCATTAAAGAGCTTTAAGAGCACCGTCTACGAAAAAACGTAAACGTTTTAAAACGCAGACAATGATATCTCGTTAAAAGCTTTTACTTGAACAAGTGAATATTAATTCCCCGGTTTTCGCGCAAAAATCGGCCGAATTTTTAACGACCTCCCAGTGGTAGTAAAATATAATATTAATAAAGTTTTTCAGTGATTTGCTCCAGTGCCTGTCATTACTTAAACTTTTATTCACCGAGCCGACTTACGACCGATAATAATAAAAAAGAAAGTGAAAGTACCGAGTACTGATGGCGGAGAAATAAGCGTCCAATTTTGGAAACCGAGAAATACTCAAACCAGTTTAGAGGAAACCATATCCAAACCGATTTGCTTGGTTTGGTTAACTGGGTGTGGGATTTATTAGCGCTGTGTACCAGTGTCTAAACACCTGACAATATTAAGAAATTACGGTAATCCCCTGATAGATTCTGGGAAGTATAGATTCTTTCACACCGTTACCCACAGATCGAATGCTTTCGATTGAATCAACTATCAAATCACATTATTATTCTAGATGAGCATCATAATTTCATCGCATTACGACATACCGGTGTAAGCAACAAAAGTAAAAGTTATTCGGCGTATTCTCGTTAATCTGACGTCGTAGCGTCTATTCACTGCCTAATTAAATTATTACTTCATTTTTCACGCACTTTCTATTTCTTCGTTTGCCCCCCTGTGATGTCTCGAAATTTCGGAGGACTGCTTTCAAACTGTGATTAACAACACGCTGCAAATATTTAATATGAGATGTTCTTTGGAATTCAATTGGAGCCTATGAGTTTTTTGCATGACTCTGAATCTGAGCAGTCACTTCTCAGTCACCTCTCAGGTTCAGGGAAGCTTAGCAAACTACTCTCTAATTAAACAACCGGCGTGATTTTAGGAAGTCTACCAGGAATGTAGAAGAACTAGAAGCTCCCTGGGTATATACATATGACATCATTTGTCTTATGTGCGCCGGCGCGTGTATAAGTAGCAACACCTTCTAGTGACTTCCTTCAATTCCGGCGTTATGGTTTAGCGCCTAATTTGTCCAAACGTAATGCTACATCCACTTCTCCTAGACCGTTGGCTGTGCCTGGGTTTGAGAAAATTGTAAAAAATTCCCATTAATCCTGAATTTCCCTTACAGAAGAACCTTTTTACCCAAGACAATTCCACGTGCCACACATTTCCATAAATTAAATCGCAGTACCCCTTCCCCTTATTCTTTATATTTAAAGTTTATGCATTAATCCAATAGGGCAAACTTAGACACACACAAACAAAACTGCAATTCGATCAAACTGCTTCTAATGGAACTCCCATGTAATAGGAGAGTTAAATTAACTCCAAGTCACATGTTGGCCACCGTGTAGCTGAGAGTCACGTGAAACGCGGTGTGTTCTTTGTTTTGGCTTGGTGAGGGTTGTCATGGGAATGAACAGAGTGTGCCATCGGGGCGACGTTGTCTAGTTGTGACGTAAAAAATAAAGATATAAGCCAAAGAGAACTGTCTTGTGCGTGAGCGAGATTTATGAAATCATCTAGTCCGACAACGTTATCATGTGCGTTATTTTTCTGGAAAAGCAAGTTTGGTTGTTATTGTTAAAATACGGTAGTTAAAAACTATGTGTTTGTATTTGATTCATCAGATCCACTAATTTTAATCTGCATCAAGAACCACACTACAATATTCCAGAGTAGCAAATTTTATCGTCCAACCTTGAAATATTTACATTCACCATAAAATCAAGAAGTCTGTGTTCAACTCTAATTTTTTTTTTTATACATATATTTGATTTAAATGACAATGTTAAGTACTATTTTCTTATCGTTTGTTTTATTTTAAGTGGAATTCTCCTTAAACCGAAAAAAATCTAATTATGCCAAAAATACGAATCATTGGCACTAACCTTTAGACCGAATTACGCATTGTGAACTTGAAACGACAAAAAATACGCGAGGTTTCGTAAAATGTGTTTATTTCATTGCTTAAGTGACTTTTCCCGCCTTTCTGTTAATATCGCCTGGTGATATAATTCGCGCTCCATCACTGGTTTTTAGTGGCTGCATTTTCCGCTTCCTTAAAATATTCGTAGGTTTTGTATGTGCGTAGAATCAGCAAAAAATATATATACTTTTAAATTTTCATGCGGCACCTGAATTATCATGAAGATGACAAGAAGTCTTGATAGCATTTATGTTTTTACTTTATTGAAATATTGGTCATTAACTCTGTTAAGTTTTTCAAGATCATCGGGCAGTAGTAAAACTATTCACGCTTCGTTACGCAAAAGCTCCTAATCCTTAAAAACTTGCAAATCTGGTTGGGTAAGCAATTTCATGTTCTTAATGTTTCCAAAAACTATTTAGTTCCGCGTGCTTTCAATTACGATATTCTTTGGACAGTCAATAGTCTACCCTGGTTTTTTGCTGTTACTAAAAATACTATCTTTCAGCAAATAACCAAATAAAGCACAATTATGTGACCCTTTTTATATGAGAATATTTATTATCCTAATTAGGTTTGATGTCTGAGGTAGTAATTATCACGTAAACTTTGACTAGGTTCTGCATGGCATAAGATAATGGAAGCATTTCTTGATGCGATGGCGAAGGAGGTGTTCTCCATTTTGTATCCAAAAAGAAAACCATTAACTAATCGTAAAGTTAAAAGATATGTGGTACAGACATCAACGTTGTGAAATTATGCATTAGACAATTTAATGGTCCATGAGTTAATATAAAACTAACATGCAAATGCATTAATCTTCAAATAACGTCGTAGATAAGTCGACTTGTTGCAACATCCTTTAATTTAGGGATCTGTACGATTCTGGATACTCGGTAAGATAGTACTCGTCCCAACCACGTATTTGATTTCATTGCACAAAGCCTCATTCTATCAGCTCTCTGGTTGCAATATGGTTCACGTAAATTTTGTTATGCCTAGTGTTTACCAATAATATTGAACGATTATAGAACCTTTGATCGGATTAGCAAATTTTTTAGGGTGTTTTATCAACAGGGCGATGTCCGTCTGGCTGGTTCCAAGTTCAAGGTGATTCTTTGATAAAACTATGTATTTGTAACTACAAAATCAACTAACACTGTAAACAGCCTAGGCATCAATTTGATGTGTGGTTCTTAGTATCACCAGTTTTATCTTGCGTATGAGCTTTTTACCGCTTTGTCTAATCCGGGCTTTTAATTATTACTAAATCCCTGCATTTGTTACTTACTTCCTAAACTTACGACGCTATAAAGCTCAGCTGGTTCCCATTATAAATTCTACAGTATTGCTAGAGCACAGCGTACCTGAAACAATAAAAAAATCGCTAGTCCAATTTGCACGAAAATAAATGTGGAGTGAGTAAAATAAAAATGGAGCTTTTTGGCAGCGTATAGAAGTGGAGAAATGCCCAATGCGATCCACAGGAGTTCCTCAATGTATTTTTAGGAATGTTTCCTAGGCCATATGCTGTACTTGTGTTATTCTAAGACGTTGATAATATTGGACAGATGCATTGATTAAGCCCATTATCGAGTAAATTTCCCTACTTCGTGATTGCTATCGCATTATTTCCTCATTTATTATATCATAATGTATTTGTCGTGTATGCCAGGCTCTCATTCAATCAATCGAAGTCGTAAAACTGTCTCTGGCTGGTGATACAATTACATAGTAAGTAAATAAGAAAACATATATTTACATAGTACTTTAGCACGAAGTATGCTTTCTATGGAACGGTATTATCATTATCTCTGAAGATTTTCATATTTTTTGATAAGTGGTTGTGTATAAGTACGTATTCCTCATTTTTGATCAGTTCGAAAAGACAATATTTTTCTTAATAACACATTTTTTAAAATAATATAGACATTAGAAGAAACATACAGGATATCAGTTCAAATTTAATTTTCCTTTTTCATCTCTAAACTAGTTTTTGAGATGTTAATGAAGATTTTAGAGAACTCCCAACGGTGAATATTTTCCGGATAGGTCCCTTTCTCAATCTCGAACTTTTTTCCCAGTACGTCAATGGGATATATTCATTACCGTTTGAATTCGATGTTCAATACAAAAACGGTTTCATCTCTTACATTTTTTCGCATCTGCTACCATTTGCCAATTTTCCCAAAACAATGGAGAAGCACACATGACTTTCAGACTGTATACGTATGCATCACGTGTTTGCACTTGCATTTCCAAATGCATAAGAAATTATAGCAGGAATAGGGTCAATATTCTAATAGTATTGGAGAAACCGCCAGGTTTTTACCATAATTCACTTAAGCGTCGGCAGACCCAAATTGGAATACCTAGGTGCTTCTTAGGGGAAAACTGTGCATTCCTAGACGCTTTTAAAACGACGACAGGTGCGAAAAAGGCGGAAGGGATAAAAACTGTGAAATTAAACAGCAGTTTCAAATATTGCCTTATTAACCATTGGCGTACCATGAAAAATGTGACGCGGAAAAAAGAGACCCGACTCCAAAAAAAAACATTATTTTGGATATTTAGGCAAGTGATTAAGACGTCTATCTACGTAGAATCGACTGAGTTACTCATTCTCCGAATTTCAACGTAATATGTTAAGAACTGTAGGAGCCATGAGAAAAATTTTAATTTAAGTTGAACACCCAGTATATCTAACAGTTCTAAGAAATAGGATTGAAATGTGCTACTCTTCGATTGTTTTATGTTCGTAAAACCCAGAGTTAGTTGATTGGCCGCATTTCTCGGGACACCCTGTAGAAATGAAAACTTTCACACCTACTTACATTTGGCCCTATGCAACGAGCTTAAGTGGTCATAATTTATTTAAATTAATCCTCGCTTTGTGAAAATGCTGGAAATCCCCTATAAAGATAAAAAAATGATTGATTGGTAAACAACGCTTAAGAACAGTTATTATTATGCGCTCTTAGATGCCTGCCCAATAATATTCCTAATAATTTCTAAAATGCTATAATACCTAGTAATGCTTCATTATACATTGCTGGTCAAGGTCACTTAATTGGCTAAATACGCGATTTAAAAGAGCTGAAATACACCAGTTAGATTTAGTTTGGTTTGCTGTTGCATGTCGGATAAGAGACCTATTTCAAGAAAAACCACAAGAGTCAATACAGACATGATGTGGTTGTTTGAATTTATACCACGAACATGCAGCACAGCAATTCAATAGCTGTTATTTATCTTCTAAATTTTCTAGAAAGCAACGATTGCCCTGGAAAGGTGCTTACGAGACTCCGTAACTCATAATTTATGCTCGTTGCTGAAGGTATGAAATTTTTGCTTTTGCCGACTAAAATAATTATTATGCTTTGACATGCATTTTGACGAGGGTCTTCTCCGAGAAACCGAATTTAATACTAATTTTGTTTAATTTGCAAAACACGCACTTGCAAGATACTTTTCCATTCGAAATATTTTCTTACGCCCTTAATTTCTGCTACAACCATATTTACCCGCTGGTGTACGTTTGGTTGCCGAACTCAGGAAAATGATTACTTAATCGTAAAAATGGCTCGTTAACTATTGGGCATGGCCATGATCGCGGGTGCCATGGGCACCAACCTCTAGCACACGCGCGTGCACGACACAAGTTCGAAGATGGCAACAACTCCTTTCGGGTTTTGAGTTTGTGAAAAATTAAATTAATCACAAATGGGTCCGAAAACTCGCTAGATCAATCTATTCTTATTGACGAAGCCCTTCAGACCGCACAATCAAGCATGGAAATTATCCTGAAAGTTAAACGTAAAGTGAAACCTTTAAACGTAAACTGAAGCGTTAAGGTCCCGATAAGTTTTGTGCAGTTTTGTGTTTTCCCGGATTTTCATTGCTTTGAGGTTCGAAATAGTCGATACTTTCAGTTTTTTTTGGGGGCGGCGGTGGGGAGGAGGGGGTCCAGTAAATAGATAAAAGTCAGGCAATTTTGCTAATTGGTGGTGTTTTCCTCTGCCAAGCTGGCAACGTTCTCTAATCGAATCATGTGATTTGGTTTCTTGTCGACACGCAAATAATATGGCAGCGTTGCCGAGCAGAATTGGATTATTGTCACCTTGCGACCAAATCCAACAACTTCAAGGGAAAGCGCATTTAAACAGCTAATTTAATTAATACCTTAACTGAACCCGCTGCCGGCACTCAATGTAATAAATTGCGGGAAATCCAAAGATCGCTTTTAGTCCTACGGGTTTCTAGAGAACGCACCATAGGACAAATAAATGTCAAAGTGTACGTTTGAATAACACAAAAAGTTCCTACTTAGTTTCTATAATCAGATGCTCCTTCAAGGAAGGTCACTTCGCAATCCAAATCAAAATAATGATGAACTTGTCGGATTTATTTAGATGACCTACTGCACTGCTTGTGGAAACACGTGCGGTACAATACAAAGACATGCGCAATGTGCTAATGACTTTTAGGCCAGTCATTGAATTGTCCTAATTTTTTCGGTTTTGCGCCTAGGATTGCTCCCAAAAAGCTCACGGTTAAACACATCTAAAAGGTTTAATTGCGTATTCACTTATGTGGGAACAATTTGACACGTCCCTGCTTTTTTATTATCACACGTTTACTGAGGGTATGCATAAAAGGCATTATCATGGAGATAAGAGAACAACTCCTTTAATAATTTTTCCAAGAGAAATTTGAGTTTGCTTGCTGTCGGTCGATTTATTAAGTGATGCTAACCTTCCCATCGTTGCCTCCGGCATTGGCTTAAAAAAACTCAGGGCTAAACATATCTGGAAACTTTAGATATTTAACAAATTTAATTGTAACAATTCGGCACATCTCTGCTTATATTTATAATCACATATTTGCTGAGCACGTGCATATAAGACCTTATCGTGCAGATAAGAAGGCAACTGTGGGAATTCCTTTAATCATCACGTCAGAGAAGAATCTAAGCTTAGGGCATTATTCGTGGATAAACAGTGGAATTTTTGCATTTCCTACACGTGTTTCTTTGCATTAACTTTTGATACCAGGCACAAGTACGCATCTGGCGAGACTTTGGAACAGAAAATTCCATTGGAAAAAATGCTTCAAAAATATTGTATTTCCGTTTCTTTCCACTAAATATCAGCTAGATATAGAATTCCGCACAAAATTTAGCAATGGAGTTCGTCGTAAGGCAATTTTCAAACAGCACGTGTCTGCGAATACCGGTTCCACAGTGACGTAGTGAGATTTTTTATTAAGCCGCTGCCCCCTCACTTTTTTGGGCACAAGTTTAGATCTAACACCGAAGTGATGCCACACCTTCAATGTGATTTCGAGTCATTCCAAATCCACTCACGCGACATCGGAGCGTTTTACGTTGCTCCTTATCTTATCACTAAATTTAAAGAGTTTAATTTGTCTATAGTTTTTCATGTTTGTAATGTTTTTAGCTAAGCTATGGTGTTGGTCGACAATACGTATATCTATAAGGCGACAATTTAAGGCTTTTAAGATAAATCGCTCTCCATAGTAATGTGTTTTACACTTGTTTGAGCTGCGTTATTTTCAATGGCATAACTGTGATAAAAAAACTTCCAGAGAGGCTGCTTCTGATTTCTATTTCGATAAATCTAAAAATTTCTTCAAAACTAAAAGTTTTTTTTCGAGTTTGCCCCGGTACATGTTTGCACGCAATAATGAGAAATTGTTGTCCAATCTACGAACTTGTTTGCCAGTCGTGCACGTCGAACATTCAACCAATAATAGCTATTGTAATTAATTTTTTTACCAGATCATCAACTCATGTAGGTCGGTATCGACGGTTTACACTTGAACTACAATTTGACAGGTTGCTAAGCTCGTTTCTGGGGCCCCACGCGGATTGCACAAGATCGTTGGAAACACTTTTCGCCTATGCAGCGGATGTTAATTATTGTAAATATTTTATCCAAAACCTATTAATAAGTATCCCCAAGGAAGCGAGGAATTGAATACTCTCCTCACAGTGATAGATGTTCGTATTCGAAATAGATAAATTCGAAATTGAAAATATTTAAGTTAGAACCGGAGGCCAGAAGGTGTCGATGAAAAATTCAACTAACGTCAAATGCCTCTTATAAAAATACGTACGGACAGTTTTGTTCCAGCACCGAAATAGAAACTAGAACCAGGCACAGAAATATCATTCATTTTTCACAAGTTAATTGAGTCGTGGAATTATTTCGGAAGTTCTGGCATTAGGAGAAACAATCATTGTGTACGAACCTCTGTACAAAGCGCCAATTTTACCTTAAGCCCCTGTGTCAGGGTTTTGCCACGTTTTCTTGACTTCACATTTACATTTCTTATCTTTGCAGATCTCTCTTGAAAAGGCTCTCTGCACCAAGTCAAGGGTCAAGTCGGCTTTCTCTGCTTTTGAAGGTAATGCATGTCTTAAAATTTAATTAGCTTTTCCGTGTATTAAATATAAGTTCCAAGTCAACATCCAAATCCCCCCCTATTGGGTTTATTGCTTTTAAGTAAGCGTCCCGTTGTTTGGTCGTACTGCCGCTGTTCCATCACTATTTTAATCTGAGCATGTTTTGACGTAAGACTTTATGCTGACGATACCTGTATAGTTGCGAGAGTTGACTCTAAGCGCCTCACTTGTGGGCGGAATGATTTTAAGTCACTTTTACGCACATTTTGACGCACGCACTCACACGTGGCTCACCGAAAATAAAAATCCCCTGTAAACATAAGGTAATTAGAAAAACGGAAAATTTTTATATTTTGTCCGTTCAGTCAAATGGATATATTATTAGATGTTAAGCCCAGCATCACGTGAAATTCCTGAGGCTGAGCCAACCGTAATTATTTTAATAGGTGTTTTATATTCGGTTCATTATTTGACATTTTCACTGTATGTGTGTATTATATTTTTATTTTCGATTTTCAACCGCGTACCCGTGGACGACATTGGTACTGACATTTCACAATTTCGAGAGTATCACTCCCTTTCCCGTTTCGATTTCCCTGCCTTATGTCAGGTCGCAAGTAAAACGGCATGCTATCGTCAGACGTTACTGACCTCCGACAATTTTGAAAATGTCATACTACTGTCATCTGCTTCTCGTGCCGGTTTCCCTGGGCGGCGCCCCGCCGCATACTAGTTGAAAATAAAATAGTATGCCATTCTCGGTGGGAAGTTTAATTGCTCTCGAAACGATTACGTTGAGAAATATAATCTCTCGACGGTAAGAAAACACTTTCCAGCTGCCACTGTAATGTACTATTGCCGTAAAGGTATATGCCATTAATAAAACTCGCCAGCAGTCAAAATAAAGTTGCGTGCTTCCACAATAATTTAAGCCTCGAAACAATGGGGAGTAGACAGGTATTTTGCAGCCTAAAACGAGGCTAAACGGACCTTAACAGTGGTAACTTGAATCTAAAAAACTGGTATTTATAATACTTGGAGCTTTGCCAGGTGTGCCAGCACTGTTTCGAAAGTAGAAACACAGGCGAATTTGCCTTTTGACATTTCCGAACTAGGAAGTTTATGGCCTATCCGTAAACGTAAAGAGCATTATGGTGGTTACGGTGCCGAGAGGGTCCGCAACGAATGCTCTAAATGTTATCTCCTACCAGCACGCATAGGATGCATGAGAATAGTCATGATCAGAAAGAGAAACTGGGGGTGTTCGCAATTTGGTATGATGGGCGATAAAAGCTTGAAACCCACGTCGTCCCAGCAAATGGGGCGCAGCGTGAGAAATGCATCGAAACCTCGTGCTTTCTGACCTATAAATACAGATACATTAATGTAATACTATTATAACATCGAAGGCGTCACGAGTATCCTCCGTTGACGTCGGGACCCACGTCGCATGCGCCGCGCAGGCGTCGCTGATGTCGCAAAACATGTGACCGCTAGAAGCCCACCGATTTTTTACGGAAAAATACATTTCCCAAATTTTATTACTCACTAATGAATGAAATACACGTCTGGATTTTCAATTTTCGCCCGCCGAATGATTTTTTCGGCGAATGTCTTCTCTGGAGGATTATGTCTAAGCCCTGCACGATTATAGGAAGAGGGTGCGCGCAGGGCAATTGTACCGACCCGAAACTGGGTTAATATGCTAAGGGGGTTTGGACCTTTAGGCTTACCGTTTAATAAAGGGAACGTATGTCCAGGATGTCCTAGGAATGATTTTAGACCGCTTTCCAAAAGTATAGGTGAGCCACGGTCCTTGTAGCTCATCTCACTATCACTGTCACTGTCGAAATTATAAATTGAGCGCGGAATTTTGGCGGTTTTGTCGAGAGGTTCGCACCCCTCAGCCGGTCAACATACGAGAAAAAGCTCGCGCTAAACGCGATAGAAACAACTAAGATCTCGCCTCGGATCCCGCTGCCGGCACACACACGGTGTAATCAATTCAGAAATAAAATTGTCGTAGTAGTCGGTAGTGCAGGCGCTCTGTGTGCCGTGGTCGACGCCACCAGCCGCAGGTTACAGTCCAAGGCTGATAAGGGAACAAGTGATGGAAAATGAGCATCATCGAGGGCTGGGGCACCAGGAAATTTTCAGTCGGAACATAACCTCGGATGCACTTTTTGGAGACACCGAGTTGTGCCCCAGGTGGACGCGGTGCACCAACATGAAGCGCAAGCGTCGCGGTGCTTGGCGGCGACGACGCTTCCGGATTTTCATCGACGGAAGGCCGGGATTTGCGTTCCGGAATACGCGGGCTGGCTAATAACATCCGAAAAGGTATGTTACCAAGGAGGATCTAAAAATGGATAGTATTGTGAAGGAACTCGTGCTAGTTACCGTTCACTTGTCTGAGCGATATTAGGTCCTCGATGTCACGATTCTCTTCTGTGGTGTTACGACCTTAAACTGCCTCGGCTATACTTTAGACGAACTGGTGGTTGCTATTGAGGATCCTACATACGAAGAACCATCATTAAATTTATCTTTGGGCACGCCCATATTGGCCGTTCTTGGGGTAGAAGATTCGAGGGTCACACGAAGCGCTTTTGCCCCAGATCAACTCACCTGAATTTGCATACCAAGCAATACAAAGTTGTTTACCTTAGGAGACATCCATATTCCTGATTCTGATGGTGGAAGATTCGTAGGCACCTTCAACTTCCTAATTCCACCTCGTAACACTCACCTCTATGAGCTTTCAGTCTTTATTTGTAAATCAGTGTCTTAAGGATAACCCCCGAATAACAATCCACATGGTTCTTTTCGACTGTCTAAAGTTAAGATTAATATATAAAGGCTTTTTGGGTCTGGCGACAAGTTGCTGCGAAAGGAAGAGTGGAAAAGTTGATCAGTTTGTCTCTCCATAGCCTAATGGTTCATTCTTCCAATCTACTTTCTTACACTCGTAGAATTTAAGGCGTTCTTGATAACGGAACAAAAAGTCAATCAATTTCATTGTTTGAAATCGGCCATCAAGGTTACGCTATTAATTACCGCATTATACACGGAAAGTTAAAATTAAGTAAATTTTCGTGTACCTTACGCTGTATCCGCTGTCAGCGTGATCTTTTTGTTTACTCATATATTCAAGTTTAAGCTGAGTTGGTTTAGTTTTTACTTCTCGCTGCCGTATAATCGTCAGTATCTTACATTTATATTTAAAAACAGTGGCGTACCAATTTTCTTATCAAAATATTCAGTGTGGGACAGTTAATATGCAAGTTACTGACCAAACTAGAAATATACGTTTCGCTGCACAATGCGCTCCTTTAGTGACAATTAACCCCTAAAAGTTTCGATTGAATATCTCCAGTCGATTGTCAAGAATTAATACGTTTGTTTTTTTAAACCAAACTTTAGCCCCTTGGAATTTGGTAACGAAGCACTTTTTGAATAGAGTTTATGTGGTAAAATAATAATATTTTTAACGTAGAATACATGCTCAAATTGTGGTCGTTGCAACGAGGGACCTGTGTGCTAGAGCCTGATTATTGTTTTTTTCTTGATGCGTTGGTGAATGAAACTTGGCGCGTTGGTTAAACGCATATCACATCGTCCAACAACAGGAACTCTGCCTGCGCTCGAACCAATCACCCAATCAATGAGTAAATAATGCTCGGTTTTATTGTCATGACAATAATTTAATTTCAAAAATGATTAATAATACTAAGTGAAATCAATTTAACCTCCAACATTACTCAGTTCGTATTCTCCTTAGAGACCACTATAAATTAAGTTAAATTATTATGTATTAGTAGGCGAAAGGTTAATCCTTAAGCAACGACGAAAAAAACATAATAAATTACACTTCATAATTTTGTTACCGAAAACTACTAAAAAGCCTGACATAATTGCACAAAAAAACGCACATTCAAAGCTAACATTCTAAACCCATAAAACCTTCATGTTCGGGGTGTTGGTTTTCTCATTGGAAGTCGAACTCCGTCTTTTCGTTTGTTTTGAGTCTGCTTCCAATAGTGTACCAAACTCACAAATCATGGCCATATTATTCCCTGTAGATTCCTTCTTAACGTCAGTTTGGGTATCAGCAGGCTTCTGCCACAACGTGACGTCGCTTGAGCAGTACTTTCCGACATGTGCTTCAGAAAAAGAGTTAACGTCTTTAAGCTTGCATTCCTTGGTGTAGTCGTACATTCTAATGGACCTGCGATTGGTCCCGGGTGAGCTTAGTGTTAAAGTGGCGTCAGCCACAGAGTCATTACTAATTAAAGATCCGTAATCGCTGTTATTGTGCAGCATACTCTTCAGAAGGACACTTCTTGCTGAAACCTAAATGAACTTATTGGTTAAAAACATTTAAGGTAATAGGTTTAAACGTACTTCGTCTATTGCAGTGGAGTTCACTAGTGGCAGCCCGACGTCTTCGAAAGAGTTCATTGATGAAAACCCGCTCTCGTCTTCCGTGGAACTGATACTGGCAGTTGCCGGAAATCCAGGAGCTTTCTCCACAATTTTACCTCTATGATCCGCCATGTTTTCCAGCGGTCTTAATGGATCCGCCTGTTGGCCACCTCCCAGTGGTAGGGAGTAGCACTCAGTCTCAGTTATTGACGCTCTAGCGATGTCGTATTTGGAGTTCCTCCGAGTATCACCAAGCTGCAAAGACAGCTTTCTATTGAAAGCCGTTGAGATCTTGATGTCGCTTTCCGGTAAAATCAACTTCGGCGACACACTGAAACTGGCAGGTCTTTGACCGTCACTAGGAAACTCCTTGGCTAGTTGAGCGAGAAATTCTATATCTGATGGCTCCTCTGGAATTTTGATAGAGTCTTGAGAGCTAGTTAAGTTAGGTTCTTGCATGTGTAAGAGGGACTGAGCAGTCCTGAGTAGGCGAAACGCTTCTTGGGATAGCTTCTCTGGGGGAATTTCATCCGGATGCAAGTCAGCTTTCTTGTTTGGGCTCCTACGAAAGTGGTAATTGAATTGAAAAAAAAAGTTTATTTGCAGTAAACTTACCAAGAAGACAGGTGCTCCTCTACCAAGGCTCTTTGATCCATTACGGTGTTGCCACGTTCAATGTGATACTCGCTCTTGGATTTAGTTACCGAACTCTTTCGGTTGAGACGATTTCCCAGGTGTTCTAGGCTCGTGTGGGCTTTTCCAAGGAAAACTACGATTTGCTCCATTACGGCTTTGTACATTCCGCGGCTTTTTTCGATCTGAAACAGCAGCGGAATCAGTTGAAGGCGCTTTTTCAACGATACAAGATCCCCCCTCGAAGCTCCACCGAGATCTTATTACCTTTCTTAGCTGCCACTGAAGAGTCTCAATTTTACTCTGATTATAAATATTCTCAACCGGAATTTCTCCTTTCCTTGGGGTTGCGAACAGAGAATTGCGCCTTGATAATATGCTCCCACATGAATACCTCCTAGAATCGTCCATGCTCACGCTTCGAATGTTCTGTAAAGAGAAAAAACACATCATTCATTAGCAATTCTTCGAGATTATTATTCTTGACAGGCATTTGCTTCTCAGACAAATACTTCGCAGACAACATCAGCGTGAGGCAACACGGTAATTTACAGTTCACACCCATGAGTCAGGTGGAAGGACTGAATATTTATCCCAAGGGTGTCAAAACCTTTTAAACGAGCAATGGGCAATTTACAGCTAGGTATAAATGCGATTATGGTCGTTTTGGGTGATATCTTACGTAAGTGTGAAAGTGAGCCCCAGGGAGGGCGTAAAAAATCCTAATTGTCCCAGCTTACCGATACTGGTTTAATGCTCAATAAGAGGACAGTCAATTAAATCGCCATTCTAATTTATTCGTTCACGCCGTGTCATTTATATCACTCTTAGGTCTTTATGACGCCTAATCAGAACGGTTGTTCTAACGACGCAGATGACACGCTTTTTTCAGGAAAAAAAATAGACACTCTTGACCGCATATCTATGCTGTGGCAAACGCGAGTTTTGACTATTGCATAAATCACCTATGGGAATTATGTTTGTCTTGTATTAAGCATAGTTATTATGTGATGCCTAATAGGCGTGCTATCATTCGAACGGAATAATGAGCTGAAGACCGCAAATTTGAGGTCCGTTAATAACGAGTTCTGCCATTGATGGTACATAATATGGGTTGATTAGTATAATGAGAACAGTGTGACCTCAAAAAGTTTGTTCCTCTGTAATTGCAAAGGTAGAAAATCGCGAAACTATACGGCTTTATAAGAGAACATTATTAGTAAAAATATATTGCAGATACAGGATGTTCAGTTTCTTTCCTCTTTTTTAGAGGGGGAGTACTGTACTCTCTATCCGTTTGGGTCCATAGAAATTGTTTTCGCTTCGCGATCTAGCCTTTTTTGTTCCATGCGGTCCGTCCCCCTCCCGAAAACGACCCGTTCGTTTCATGAAGGGTGCTGATGTACAGGGCGTCCACGCGTAAAGTCCCACCTCCTTCTAACTTTTTAATATATTGACGCAGAAAGAGCCTCTTAACGTTAAATGCTTGACAGCTCTTTAAATTTTCCAAGATTGTTAGCAGTTTTATACGGGGTGTGCAAAAACGTGTGCCAACCCAATATTGCATTTTCTGAACAATTAAGCATTACTTTTTTTACATATTTAGATTCTGTGTTTTATTGCGAATTCAACGATATATGCACCTACGTCATACCTCAAATCTTATAATTATAACGAAAAGAAGAGTGTCAAATATAACAAATCTCCTCAATCGGAGTGATATAATAACAAAATGCCTACAAAGTGTGGAAAAAATATTTCGACCAAGTGGTGAACATGATGGAAGGAACTCTGAACAATACCTGTAAAATAATAACAAAAACAAGGGAATAAGTTTATTCTGCCTTATTGTCATTGTATTCAATTTAATTAAATTCGAACATTAATTATTAATATTAATTGCGCTTTTGTTGGGTTAACAAGCAAATATTGGGTTTAGAAAATAAGAAAAATGAAATATATCTTTTGAAGTAGCATTTTTCCCGTATTTTCAGTAAATTGAAAAAATTTGGCAACTTTCTTTTTCAGTATATATATATCATTTTTCATAAAAAATATTGATCATAAATGTCAAAAACTATTGAATTTAATCGTGAGACAATCCATAACAATAACAAAACAGATTACTGCTGACCATATCAGCCATATTGTTTTTAAAAGCTAAATAAAAAATAAATAAAAAAAATATACATATATATATATATATATATGTAGAACACCGCCATTGAACTATATTGCATGAGAGTAAATTTTTGTAAATATTTCAAAAAATAGAAAATTGTGTTGGTACACCTTTTTACACTCCCTGTATAAAACCGTTGACTTTCTCAAAAAACTACATGGACTTTCAAGCACTTTTGTTAGAAATTATTTTTTCCTATTTCCACATGTTAAAAAGTTAAAGAGAGGATGGGACTTCTCGCACGGACACCCTGTACATGTCTAGACTGAGTGATCTGTGAGGGGTCCCACTGAAGCTCCCGAAGAACGCCTCTACGTTTGCGGACGAGCTTCGAATGCATCCAGCGTCCGAAGACAGTCCGTAGTGCCTCTTGTATGCCGGCATAGATGTAAGAGCGATCGCAGCAAAATAGAAATTTTCTTTGATTGAGGAATTATTGTTGCTCAATGGTAGGTTCGATGCGTGCAGCATGGGTACCACTCATCGCCGAAGGCCCAAATTACCTAATAGATGACATAATCGTGGTAATAATCGAAAACCACGCCCACGAGGCGCGGATTCATTCTCATTCGATTTTTCTGATTACAGCCTTCATAAAATTCGAGCCATTGTTGTGGGCAATTAGGAAATATTTTTAAAATCGCAGTTCCAAAGTCGTGATCCATGAACAATACGTTTCAATTTAAGGTTGCTTAGGGGTGCCTGCCATTTATTTCTCGTCTATCGAATGAGCAATAACCTAGATATTCAGGAGCTAATTCGACTTACGCCGTTGCAGCGCCTTTATGCAACCTCAAAAACCGCCATTAGGGCATTTGTTGCAATTTGTTGTTGCGAGCCGATTTTAACCAACACCAGGGAGATGATATCGCGTTTTTACCGTACATAATTCCATTTTATTTAATTAAAGTGCCACTTTGATCAAGATAACACCGAGAAGACGGAATATGTATATACATATATACAGGGTGTCCCAGTTGTTAAAGTAGTAAGTTCAACCACGTATTCTACACCGAAAAGTAAGTGTAGTTTATTATATAAATTATATACGAAAAATTCTTCGTTACAAAATACAGGGTGTTAAAGTTTTATTAAAAAATCACAAATTCTTGAATATGTCCGAAACCACCTGAGATATCTTAATGAAATTTCGTAGAGTTTGACAGTTAATATGTACACACTATATTTTTTTTGTTGCGGTTTTTTGGTGGTAAATGCATGTATACAGGGCGACCCAAAAACAAGCTACCACCACGAACTTCATTTTTTCAAACAGAAATAATTTTTTTTTTTCATTTTTGAATTTTTCGTCGAATTCTAAGTATATTTTATGTAGCATTTTCTATATCTGAAATCAACAGTTATCGGGAAATTTCATTATTTATTTTATAAATTATTCAGGCGTCGGTCTACCGAATGGCCACCAGTGTCTCGGAATCTCAATCCTTTAGACTATTTTTTTCTGAGCCCATCTATAAAATGTACAAAACTAGATCTGAAACGATTGACGACTGAAAAACTAGAATCAGAAGAGAATGCGCTCATATTAGTCCAGAAACAATAAATATGATTCAGCTCGAATTTATCCACCATTTGTGTTACTGCCGGGCACAAAAAGGACTTTATTTTAAACACTTAATTTAATAAATACTTTTTCCTACTTATTAAATATTATGTTTCGTGAAAATCTATTAATAGTTACTGCAACCATCATCTTGGTTTCTGATATTTTCAGATGTAAATTTCTCGATAACTGTTGACTTTTGGTGTAGCAAATGCTATATAAAATATACTTAGAAATCGATGCAAAATTAAAAAATGAAATAAAAAATAATTATTTCTGTTTGGAAAAATTAAGTTCGTAGTCATAACTTGTTTATGGGTCACCCTGTATACACACGTTTACCATCAAAAAACCGCAACAAAAAATAAACATCGGCGTGTCCCAACGCTTTACCAATAAACAAACACCTGATTTTTAATCGAATTTATTCCATCTTTGTGCACACACTGTATATAGTCCACATGCAGGGTGTTGCAAAAATCAATATCAAAAATGGTATCATGAGATTATTACGGTCAAAAAATTAAAATTTGATTTCATAGTTATTTCAAAAAATTGTCTCGTTTAGGTGCTATTGACCGTCAAAAATCTTCAAAAAAAAAAACAACATACTTTTTGCTATATCTCGAGAATGCTTTAACGGATTTTAATGAAAACCATTGCGCATTTACCCCTCAGTACGGGGATTATGTTCATGTAACATCCATGTCTATTCGCAATGTGCAAGGACCGGAACTTTACACAGGGTAGCTCCATCGTATTGATTAATTTTTCCGATGATACATTTCACATGATGATGCACTCTCCAGTCTCTTGTGAATTTCTCGTGCAGTTCACATTTCATGCCGAAGTTTTTTTTTTCTCATACACAACACTAACGTGCCGTCTCTTCGACAATTAAGGACACTTGTCGAAGTTTCAGTTGAATAGCCAGCTAGCTCTCGTTAGCTGTAGTGAAAACTGAATTAATAACAAAAAAATAAATAAATAAAAAACAATTTAAATGAATTATGAAAGCGTTCACATTGACCAGTGTCGATAATTATCGAATGAGATGGCAAATTGACGTTCTCTACGAGAAAAGAAAATAATTTTTTTCAGCGTGAAATGTTAACCGCACGAGAAATTTCCAAGAGATAGAAAAGTTGGAGAAAGGGCTAATGCATAATCAGGAAAAAATCAATACGATATAGCTACCCAGCAGAAAATTCTGGTAATTTTTGTAGGAAGATGACTAACAACGTACTGCTTGCACACTGCCAATGGACATGCATGTTACGTGGAAATAGTCGCTGTACTAAAGAATAAACGCACAATGGGCTTCATTGAAACCCATTGAAGCATTTTGGAGATATAGCAAAATATATATATCTTTTCAAGAGCTTTTGAACCAAATCTTAATGTTTTGACCGAAATAATGTCATGATACCATTCTTGACATTGATTTTCGAAACACCCTGTATATATTTCATATATAAAGGGGTGCACATACATCCTTTCCTCGGATGCCTATCAGTTTATTTGTGATTTCATAAACATATCAATTATGAGGATGTACATGAGGCTCACAAAGGTACATTTCAAAACTACGGACATCTCTACAGGTTGTCCCAAAAGAGCGTAGCAACACAAAGTGTGACTTTTTTAAACGGGACCACCCGCATTTTTTTCACGTGATAGAACCCTCTTTTAAACCTGTATTATTTCCTAGATTTTTTTCACCCTTACACGCAGTGGCTCGGAGCTACGACGTTTTAAAAAAAATGAGATATTTACAGTGTGTTATAAAAATAAAATTAATATCGTAGTTACCTTAAGTTAGATTTCGATCATTTCAGGATGGATTTCCACGTAAGATCCCCTTGGCTGATACTAATTCTCACTAAGCGAAAAATGCATACAGTGTAACCACAATAACAACTTTAATTTTCACTTTTTCAACTTCGATTTGTTTCTGTTTTTGTTTTTTTTTTCAAATGTTTTTTATGACGCAGGCCGAAAGAACATTAAATATTCTTCATTTTGGTGTGAAACAATGTCAAATTTATCTTAAGGGTTAACAGAATTATTCATTATCCCAACAAAACTTGCATTCGTGGCTAAGTGTCCGACTGTTCAGCTTGAGTACGGTTCCTGGCTAATTTCTCCCACCTTGAAAGAGTGAAAATTAAAGTCGTTGTGAACGCACTGTATGTATTTTTGGCTGAACGAGTATTGGTACTTGCTAAGGGGGCCTCACGCGAGAATCCATCCTGAAACTCTCAAAGTCTAACTTAAGGTGACTACGATATGAATTTTTGCCATGAGGCACTGAAAATGTCTATAGTTTCTTATAACACGTCATAGCTCCGAGGGTAAAAAAAATTATGAACTGGCACAGGTTCGAGAGAGGATTCTGTCATATGAAGAGAGTGCGGGTGGTCCCATCTTAAAAAATTCCACTTTGAGTCGCCGCGCTTTTTTGGGACACCCTCTATAGAGATATATATGGAATCATATGGAAACTTCACGGAACGAAGGATAAACGACCCAGCTGCCAAGCAACCGCAGAACCGGACAACTTTAACAGCGAATGTTTCGGTTAAGTACATGGTGAAATTAATCCCAGTTGAAGCGCCATGGAACGTACCTCAGGAATTCCAACCACCGACCAACACTGAATGCTTCACCACTGACCTATTCTCGAGCATTTTCAGATTAAAATTCAAATGAGTATACAAGTTATCACACGCCCCATTATTACAAGATTTAATGAATAATTATTGGAACATAAAGAACACGATCCTCTTTGACCTTAGTGGTACCGTAGTGAATGTAGGATGTTTGCATTTGTTTCCTTTCCTATTATTTATTTATCAGTTTCTTTGCGTTTCTGTGGCCGAGGCAGGGAACCAGTTATAACATAACGGGTGGAGTATTGCCGACCATTTCTTTTATTGACTTCAAAGGCCAAAGGTCGAGCCTTGTCCGATACGCTCATCGTTGATAAATTAACGACGGAAAATGACAAGAACTCACGCAACATTTCTACACTTAATTTTCTTCAAGGATTTGCAATTTTCGTGTAGAAACGGAGGATATCCTTATTTATTTTTACATGGTATAGTGCGTATCTCTTTATTGTTATTTCAAGCGTGGTTTTGCCCGGAGTTTTCAAATAAAACTGAAACCCACATCAGAGTTAATTGAAGCTGGGTTGAAGGCTCGTTCCTTATCTCATATAATAAGTATAAAGTGGTATTATTACAAATAATAATAATTTAGGAATTTTACGTCGGGACGATTTTATCGAGGGAATGCGCAATTATATCGAGGCACTTTTTCAGGGATTATCGTTATTGCTACTCTGTGAGGAATCTTCTGAATGATATACGGGCCTAATGTCTTTGGAAAAATGCTCTGCTAATGGAATAACCGGAAATTATTTTATTTCTCATGAGATATTTTCCAGGCAGCTTTGTTTGCACCAACGATGCCACATAATCCCTTGGAATGCGAGCAAATGCCTTGATCAATCGATACTATAGGCGGATCAGCGCACCTTTGCATGCGGCCGTACGACGACGCGCATGCGGTTTCTTTTCCGTTCTAGAGTACTACTGAACGAACGTACGGGGCTGAAACGTACGTCGTGCCGGTATAACGCGCACATACGGCTCAGTTGCATTATTTTGAGTACTATGCTCGCCCATCGTGGCGCATTTTGTCGAATATCCACGCTGAGCAAGAGAGCAAAATTTCACTCTCCCCTTCGCCAAGATATATGCTGCGTGACGTAGAAAAGAGAACACCCCGTGAAAATGGTTTTATTTAAATAATTTTTGATTCGCATGTTTCTTACGCTAAGAAAAATCCTTCACTAAAGCATTAAACAAATTTAATTGTTAAAAACGAAAAAAATATTAATTATTTGTCGGCCCTTTGCGATGTCTTACACATTCCTGTACACCTCTAGGCATGGATCTGATGTACTCTTGGGGATCTCATTCCAGCCCAACTGGACAGCATGGCGTAGCGTAGCTAGGATTTTTGAGGAATGGGGTAAATTAAACAAACTTCTACCTACAATATCCCATAGATGTTCAATCGGTGAAAGATCTGGAGATCGAGGTGGCCAAGGTAGCAGATTGATTGCATTTCGTTGAAAGAACTCGGATAAGGGACGCGATGAGGTTTTAGAACTTCTTGGATGTCTGTTGGGCTGTCATACTGCCTCCGATGAAAAGTAAAGGCGACATGCTACCATATGCAATAGCACCCCGAACCATTGCCCTAACACTCCGATGGACATGCCTCTGTATTGTAAACTGAGGATTCCGTCTTTCACCGCTTGTTCTTCTTATTCATGCTCCGCCATCATGATGCCCAAACAGAATCTGGATTCGTCACCAAACACGATATTGTCCCATTCCAGATTTCGATGTACCCCTTCTCTGTACCAATGCAGTCGATTTTGACCATGACTTAAGGTGAGGGTTAACGCAAAATGGGGACGGTGGGAAATCAGTCCGAAACATCTTATCCGGCGATAAATGGTTCCAACCCCAATGGGCCTTCGATACCCAGCGAACCACCGATCCGCCAGCGTCCTCCACGAGACGGATCAATCTCTTAGGGGTGTAATTCGAAGGCGGCGATCTTGGCGTTCTGTAGTTCTTCGGGATCGTCCAGGATCTCTTCTTCTGGCTGTTTGTTCTTCTCGGAACTATGCCTGGCAACATCTTACTATAGTGTTTACACTACGGTTCAATCTAGTGACGATTTCCCTAAATGATCGGCCAAATTTTCGTAGATCCACCATTCGGCCTCTTACAAACAGACTCAATTGATAAAAATTTCGCTGTATTCTGCATCTGAGCATATTTAAATAATCTAAAATAATTTCTAAGCCTTCTTATACCGATAAATGATATTTTGCCGCCATATTGCTGATATTTTATTTCAATTTTTATAATTAAAAAAAAAATAAAATTCCTGATAACACATAAATCGACTGACAAATATAGCTGAAACTTCAATTGTTTTTTGTGTTCCTATGTACAAACATGCATACCAAAAATTGTTTAAATAAAAGCATTTTTAAGGGGTACTGGCTTTTCTACGTCACGCAGTGTACATGTCGCGTGGAGTTTAACCTGCAAATCTTCAAAGACATTGCGTCTTTGGTCCTGATTGACGATGTCACGCAAAGATTCATCGACTCGACTGTGGCCGGCTATTATAGTCGGGTCAACACCCAACTTAACCAGGCAAAAGTAAGTACAGTATGGTACTCACTAAGATGCGCCACACCACCTGTGCATCTCCTGCTGCATTTCGCGATTGTAGTCAGTTTCTTTTCTCATTTAACCCCGCATTTGCGAATTCCTTTCGATGCCATGTAAATTTTAAAACTTTTTTGATTCGCGCCACTTTGGCACCTACCCCGCCGAGAGGGGTTCCCCTGTAGTACGACTTATTCCTGCGCGCGAAAAAGGGTCACATATGACCGTGTCAGTCATAACATAATCTTGCCGATTATGACCCACCGGGACGACCTTGGTCTTCTTGATCGGTTTGTTTTTGTTTAGTGTCCAGACTCGCTTCTTCCGTACTGTCTGGTGTTCGATTTTCTCTTCCCTGGTGCAGATAGTCAACTATCTCATTTCAATCTTTCATGAACGGAGCATTCTGGCTCCCTGAAGGAAGCAGCACATTCACAATTTCGCTTGTCTGCCACTAATTGCGGCCGCATAGTTGAGTATTTTATGGGTTCGTGGCGGAGCACCTGCGACCGCGAGACGAAGATAAAATCGGATTTAATCGACGGACAATAATGATATTAATGGCCCCTTTAACACACTAATCTACAACTTATTAAAAGATTTTATCAACCTGTTGCGGAGCTTACCTGCAATTTAGAAAATCCGGACTTGTGGAGTAATAATTATCAATCAATCACACACTATTTTACGTCGAAGCTCGTTCGGGAGCGAACAACGAATGACCAAATAAATCGCAACAAAGTACCAAATCATCGAATCAGGCAGAATTGTGGAGGTTTTTGCGGCCCGCTGACAAAAGTTGCAGAACGATGACGAAAGTGTTTTGTAGTCCAATTGCGGCATAGACATGAAAGTTACATTGAGATCAAAAATATGGGCCGATTTGTGGTATTGTTTAACTACCATCGAACCTTTGAAAAAGCTATTTTAAAACTCGAACTTAAATGAGAAATCCTGGAGGCATTCTCGACAAACCGAACGTCTATTTCCAGACGGCGAAAGCCCCAGATTTAAGGCTTCGAACATCCACGAAATTAATTTAAAATGTTGATTCGGCCATAAGATCGTCATATTTCGTAATGGTCATGTCGGGGAATCAGTGGTCTTATGTGCCGTTAAACCTGGAAGTGGGACGAATGCTCTGGAGAAGCGGCTCTTTGTAGGCACTTGAAGGAATTCAAGCGAGTTATTGGAAATGTGTGATGTGCGGATTAACTTCGGTTATTGGCAGAATTACCGCGGAAGCGTTCCCCCTCGCGCTGAAACGAAAACGCTCATGTATTTAGGTTTCCAAAGAATGAGTTTATTTGCCTTCCAACAAGGGGAAATAATACATACACAGAAATAAAATCTCACTTTACGCAAGCCACATCCTGGGCAATAAAGAACGATATTATATTGTTCCTTTCTGACTACTCGAATTGCTTTTGGGGCCCCCCCGATGTTTATGTATTTACGCGATAAAAGCCCTCGTTGGCAGTATCTCCGCATGCCACTAACTTTGTGTTTACCGCTCGAAACCTTATGTGCTTTTGGCCCCAAATTCCCGAACACGAAACAAGAGTGTTTTGGGTGTCAACCACCTTGGCACACTTAAAAGCAGGTTGTTTGGCAAAATAATCGGCATTTCGGTGCTTGTAAAGCCGCCCACGCTTTGATATTAAATCATGTAATATAACGCAGATGAAATAAAGCTACATTCCATCAATTATTATCCTCGGCGCCAGTGGGGGGAAAGGGGAAATCTCTCCATCACTGAAGAACTATCTGCTTATGGGACTTCACGTTCTTGCTGTGCGGCTGAATTAAAGAAATTGTTTATTGTCGTTACAACATATTGGTTTTTACATACCTCAAAACGGTCCTTAACGCTCGGCTTAACGGCCGGTGGCCGTTAGGTTGAAACTTCCTCACCCAAAACCACATTAAATACGAAGTTTTGGGGAGAAAAGAACGGAATACTTTAAATCCATCATAGTTTTAAGTCAAAATAGTTGATTATTAAAAAGTGAGCATAATATACAAAAATCGAAGTACATACTTAACAGTGTTATATACAAAATCAAATAAGTTCATTTCTACAGATATAAAAGGAATGAAAACAATAAATTATGCTGGCAAAAAGTATGGAATACTTCGTAAAATCCACTATAATCGATACAAAACTTTAAATAAACTAGTATTTTGTGGCACATCCTTTCGAGTCGATAACAGCCTGACATCGACGGCGCATAGAATCGATCAAACTTTCACAAATGGAAATAGGAATCTTCACCCATTCGTCCCGCAGGACTTTCCACAACTCATCCCGATTGGACACATTCCTGGCCCGAATTTTTCGAAGTGTTCCCAGAGATGCTCAATCGGATTCAAATCCGGCGACTGAGACGGCCACTCTAACACGGGGATGTTATTATCATTCGGCCATTTTTTCCCTAATCGGGATGAAGGTTTAAGACCGTTGTCCTGCTGGAAACGGCAAAGTAAAGATATCTCTTTATCATCAAATGGCAGCATATAGTTCTCAAGGATGGCTTTGTATTCAAGCCGATCCGTAATTCCCTTAATTTTGACCAATGGTCCACCGCCGGATTGGGAAAGACATCCCCATACCATTATGCTGCCACTATCATGTTCCATTGTTGTTATTTAAATTTAATGGTTGGGATCAAACTTAGGCGCCACAGGTCGATGAACGTAACTTTTCCCATCAGAGTTCAAAATGTTAACGTTAGTTTCATCACTGAAGAGAATAGTACTCCACGTTGAAGGTGGCCAAAACAAACTTCCTGGGCAAACTTAGTCCTGGCTCTTCTGTTCTTTTTAAAAATTAAGGGCTTCTTCGCTGCAATCCTTCCTACTAATCCCATTTCGCACAACCTACGACGTACGGTGCGATCGCTTACATTGATGTCACTATCGTTAGCGATTTCTTGGTTTGTAATCCTGGAGGACTCGACACGATCTGCAGATGATATTTTTTTAAATCCGTTCATGCGAGGTGGCGTCCGTTTTTCTTGGACGTCCAGGGTTTAGTCCATCTTTTACATGTCGAGAAGCGCCAAATTTTCTTAAAATTTCGTAGGCGGACCCTCGGCTGATTTTTAACGTCTTTGCAATGTGTTTTTGTTTGCAGCCATCACGTAACATTGAATTTCGAAAATATTCCGAAAAACGCGTTTCCTTTGGCATATTTCGTATAAAATGGAACGCACACTCGAACTGAATAACTGATAATGCCCCCATAAACAACAACACTGCATAGTGTTCCGTAATTTTGTCTAACGAAAAGATCGTTTTTAACAACCATTTTTTTTAAAATAACTTTCCTAAGCGAAATGTTGTACGGTGAATTTAGGAACGTACTTTTATGTTATCGACAATTTTGAAGCCGAAAAGGAAAATGACCACCAAGAAAGTATTGTTTCAAATAATGTTCCATAGTTTTGTCCACAACTGTGTTCCAGCTTGCCTCCGATAGTTGTCACAGAATTAAATGGAACGACTTACATCCTTCCCAGGCAACCATTATCATGGAAGCGTAAAATCAAAGAAAGTGCATATATTTTACTTAATAAGAACCGATGTTTGGCCTCTTGTTCAACAAGCATGGTTAACACTTGGTTACCTATGCTTGAACAAGAGGTCAACCTCGGACGCATAAATAGAAACTAAACATTATCTCGTGGATATCTCGAAAATAAAACGAATTTCGACAAAAACACTTAAGAACTCTCGTATTTTTTGGGCATTCGCTGGTATGTGGTACTACGCATTGCACTCTTTCAAATGAGCCGTGACCATTATGGAGGTGCTTTAAGTGAGTTCAGGTTAATAACGTCGTTTATTCAACTGACATCACTTGTGGCACTATTACAAGAACAAGGTTAATAAAATTCATGTTCCTCGCGGTTTAAAGTTTCAATAGAGTTTTTACGTAGGTAATGAATGTTGAAAAGCACCACCCACACCATCTTCACAAATACATAACACGCCTCTTGGCTGACTTTATTTATGGTTCATTTGAAAAAAAAAAACAACGAAATAAATAGCACTGTAAAACCAGGCAACTATTTCAACATCTGCTTCGGCTGTCCCTGACACTTTCCCTCCAGATAAAGTTGTCAGTACCTTGAACTACTTGCCCTTAGCCTTGGCCTGAATTAACCTGAAGCGCTTCTTCACCAATACTATAGTGAATTTCTCCGCATAAAATTAACTCCTGGCGAACTGACTCCCCGAGAAGCTGAGGGTGTTTAAGTGCTCTCCATTGAGGGCGGAGCCCGACGACTCAAACCCATAACCACAGGTACATGGAATTTGCATTTCAAGTGCGTGTTCATGGACGCTCCAAGGAAGGAGCGGAGGAAATCGGATGGAACCGAGCAAACCTCGTCACTGAAGAAGGTACGAATAAAACCAGAGTGGAGGCAAATACGTATACAGAGTGTTTCCTAGATGCGGTACGTAACTTCAAGAGCGTATTCTGTCTCTAAAGTAAAAGTAATTTTGTTATATAAATTGTTTCCCAAAAATGCTTTGTTACGGAAATACAGAGTGTGAAAATTTTATTTAAAAATTACGTGGTAAATTTGGTACCCCAGTGCCCTTTTTTAATATATTTTTTCTTTTTTAATTGTTTTTTTCTATATAGAAGGAAAAAGGTCTTCTGTGTGTGCTTGTCAGTGCCTCAACAACTCTTTTCCTAATCGCTGGATTGGACGTGGGGTGCCCAAGCTTGGCCAGCTCGAAGTCCGGATATGATTTTTTCAAATTTTTATTCACGGGGCCTCCTCGAGTCACTCGTGTATAAGACACCTGTATGAGATGAAAATAACGTAAAAAATCTAATAATTAAAAGTTGCGATGCCATAAGAAATACTTTAGGAGTTGTTGACGGAGTGAGACAATCAATGATGAGACGACTGGAATCGTGCATTTTTTCAAAAGGTGGTCATTTTCAACTTTTGCTTTGGCTCTGTGTCACAAATAATTATTTTTATAATTGCTATTAGTCGTTAAACAATAAAAATAAATTAAAATGGCTCGCCGTTCCTTCATGTATGGTAATTATTACATTACGGCGCACTACAATGTCTTTTTTTATCGAAAACGGTGCATCCTACGGAGAACCATCAAAAGGCCTTTTTACCTTTCGAATCGAAAAAACAATTAAAAAATAAAAAAATGTTGAAAAGCACACTGACGTACCACGTTTGCCGCGTAATTTTCTAATGAAACTTTCACTCCCTGTATTTCCGTAACGGAGCATTTTTGAGATATAGTTTATATAACAAAATTACCTTTATTTCAACGGCAGGACACGCTTCCGAAATTACGCGAAGTACTTAGGAAACACCCTGTATAGGGGAAACTACAGTCAAGGGTAAATTCGCCGGGGAAAATCTGTGCTGCTAGGAAAATATCTGCGGGTATTCCCCAAAATGAAAGCGACTCCGCCTATTTTTATTAGCAATTCGCATCAACACGCGGAAGTTAATATAACGTTTTCTGTTAACCCTCCATTAGGCCAACTGTATCTGTAAGATACACACAAGAGATGCATGGTAAATTCGTTACATTGAAATGAAATCAAATGTTTTAAATATATAACAAAAAACATGTCATATAACATATCCATTGATATATAAAGATACATTGGATTAATAAGAGAAAAAACGAAAATACGCATATTATTACAGGTATACAGGTTAAAAAAATTATGAGGATTCGTCGATACGATATTCAGGCAGACACAGGGCATCTTTGCGTGTTTTTTCAAACACAGGGGATTTTACCCCCTCCTCCCTTCCTCTGCATTGCAGGCGCCCGCCGGAAGGATATGTTTACATTAAAAAGAACTAACAAACAACATTCCGCATTCTTCCCACGCTCATAGACCCTGTATTTTCCTCGCACCTGCAAGCCGAATTGATAAGCAAACCCTCCACCCTTTACGGTAAATGGTGTATTGCAATCACCGTAAATGTGAACTATCAAAAACGTTCAAAAAGATAAAAGGACAACAACCGCTTTGTGACGTACCACATCATATTCTCGCCAGAATGCGTGGCGGACACCGGGAGCGAACACAGTAAAATGACTTAAAACTGTTCTCGTAAATGGCCAAAATTAAAATGGTTCAAATGCGTTTATGAGTAAAACAAGGAGGATCGCCCGGTATATCTCAGACGAATGACTCAACACTTGGGCGAATTTATGGCCAAAAACAAAAAAAAAATCGCATTCGCATTGGCTCGTTATTTCATATACGTTTTCGGTCGAGGTTAGTGAAGGAATACTGCAAAAATGAAAAAAACGAACTCGGAGAATTTAAAAAAAAAAAAAAAAGAAAAAAAGAAACGTAACGCACGCATCTCTCTGATACACGCGCGACTCGTGGGGGGTTGAGAAGACTTTAACGCCCAGTTTCGGGGTGGGTTTGGAATTTTCGGTAAAGTACCGAGGGAATAACGACATCTTCCGCCCCAATAGAAGGGTGCACCCAACACACAAGCCGGCTCGCGTTCAGATTTCAAGTCAGCCCGTTGATTTGTTCATTTAAGGTGTTGTAAGATTACGGAAACCATGCATAAATCCAAGACATCCAAAGCCATAACAATTCTAAAATGAAGTCCCGTTATTAAGGAATCAAAACATTTCCTAATGGAAGTAATTGGCACGGTATTACATACACGTCACAATAACTGCGACAAAGAGCATCTAATTATTTCCTCGGTAGATTCGACTTGTTTCTGTTATTATGGTGACAGTGCGAGATGGTATAATACCGAGTAGTACTGGATTATTACAGTAATGAAGCAAAACTTGCGTGAAATCGTAAAATTGCCTCTAACCAAGTTGATTTATAGCGCATTTTGCAGTAACTTAGAGAGTTAAAATACCTTCACTGACGAATTAAAAGTACGCAAAGTACAAGCTCGTTTGATGAAATGTGTCAGATAAACTAGGTATGCGCGCGGGAATGCTAAAAAGAGCAGGATGAAGCCTTCAAGGTATTTCAGTTTTGACAAGTGAGTTCATTAGTGTCTGGCTAAAAACTAAAATTAATTTGAGACCGGTGCTTCAAAGTCGTAGAACCCCGAAGCCGTTTGTCTCCTGGAAGCTTTATACTTAGCATACAATAGGAAAAAGTCGATAGTCTCCAAGGGAGAGTGCGGATTGTTGTGCTGAAAATTATTGCTACCGATGGCTAATTATCATTGTTACTGTGAAATTCGCGGATGTTCCCAAGGAGCAATTCGAAAGAAAGAGATAAATTCTTTGGGCACAAAATACGCGAATTTATGATTCATGTAGTTCAGCAAGGAATACGTAATAAATTACCCGAGAAACAGCAATAAAACAAACGTTTTGCCTTAATGAACGTCTGAAAGCTAACGGATAGTCGGGAGATAATAATTTCTACACTTGCATAATAATCTGCATATTTTCTGCATCCGAGGATTAAATTTATGTTTATGGTCTCCATACGCACACGGGACGAATCAGACCTTGCAGGCAAAAATATTAATAAATTATGGCAAAATGTATTAGATAATACAATAACCGTAATAAATAGCGATCGCTTTGGCATTTAACAGCTTGCTCTTAAAAGAGAACGGGATTTCTATTTGTGCGTTACATAATTCAGCTTTAATTAGTTAATAGCAAATACATTTGTCGGGTAATGTGTATTTATTGTATTGACTACCTTCAGAACTAGGAAATGGACAGGAAGACACGTCATTAAGAGCGCGTGATGGGGCCACTTCATCTCGTCAAATAGGAGTCAATTGAATGGAAATTGCTCAAAATTGCTCAAAAGGGGCAGGGGATGGCATCTCGAACTTCGAATTTGATTTCTAATATGCTGCGGGGCACAGATAAGAGAACACTCCGTGAAAATGGTTTTATTTAAATAATCTTTGGTATGCACGTTTGTACATGGGAACACAAAAAACGATTAAATTCTCAGCCATATTTATGAATCGATTTATGTGTTATCAGGAACTTTAGTCTTTTTTCACTATAAAATTTGCAATAAAACATCAACAGTATCACTGCATAATACCATTTATTGGTTTAGTGGGTTTAGAAAGTGCTTTTCGATTAATCAAATATGCCCAGACGCAGAACGCAGAGAAATTTTCGTCGATTGAATCAGTTTGAGAGAGGTCGAATGGTCGGTCTACGAAAATTTGGTCGATCATTTAGGGAAATCGTCACTAGATTGAACCGTAGTGTAAACACTATAGTAAGATGTTGCCAGGCATAGTTCCGAGAAGAACAAACAGCCAGAAGAAGAGATACTGGACGATCCCGAAGAACTACAGAACGCCAAGATCGCCGCCTTCGAATTATACCCATAAGAGATTGATCCGTCTCGTGGAGGACGCTGGCGGATCGGTGGTTCGCTGGGTATCGAAGGCCCATTGGGGTTGGAACCATTTATCGCCGGATAAGATGTTTCGGACTGATTTCCCACCGTCCCCATTTTGCGTTAACCCTCACCTTAAGTCATGGTCAAAATCGACTGCATTGGTACAGAGAAGGGGTACATCGAAATCTGGAATGGGACAATATCGTGTTTGGTGACGAATCCAAATTCTGTTTGGGCATCATGATGGCCGAGCATGAATAAGAAGAAGAAGCGGTGAAAGACGGAATCCTCAGTTTACAATACAGAGGCATGTCCATCGGACTGTTAGGGCAATGGTTCGGGGTGCTATTGCATGTGGTAGCATGTCGCCTTTACTTTTCATCGGAGGCAGTATGACAGCCCAACGGACATCCAAGAAGTCCTAAAACCTCATCGCGTCCCTTATCCGAGTTCTTTCAACGAAATGCAATCAATCTGCTACCTTGGCCACCTCGATCTCCAGATCTTTCACCGATTGAACATCTATGGGATATTGTAGGTAGAAGTTTGTTTAATTTACCCCATTCCTCAAAAACCCTAGCTACGTTACACCATGCTGTCCAGTTGGGCTGGAATGAGATCCCCAAGAGGATGTCAATCACCTCATTCGATCCATGCCTGGACGTGTAGAGGAACTCATGAGACATCGCGAAGGACCGATACAGTATTTTTTTCTTTTGGTTTTTAATCATTGAATTCGTTCAATTGTTCAATCAAGCATTTGTTTTGGGCGTAAAAATTTGAACAAAACCATGTTTACGGGGTGCTCTCTTTTGTATTTCACGCAGTATACATGCAGACGCTGACCGGCCTCTCAATCAATCCACGCAAAAACTGTCATCAGCGACGTCGAGGAGCGCTGCTTTTGGGTCGCCTTTTTCCCACATTTCCTTCGTGATGTCTTCAATTTTATAATTTACTGAATCCCAACGCATTCATCAACCTCGGCACTCTGTGGGACACCCATTTCAATCAATCCCATAGGGCGCATTGTTGCGGCGCGCACGGCTCTCTGGTGGTCAACGGCAGATTGCTTTGACCCCCCTTGTTTTCGCGCCACTGTTCGTTCACAGGCACGGCGTTTGTTCGGGCGCACTAGCGATGTCCGTTGAACACAAATGCCTAGACTGGCGTTGGGATTCGATCGATTGTTGCCTAATTGAAAACGCCACGCAGGGCAAAAAAGGTGAAAGAAAGGCCAAAGACAAAGTTGTTCCACGACGCAATCGCGAGAGTGCTTCGTGGAGACTGAAGAAGATGCCCGACGGAACCCAAAGGTCCTAAGAATAAAATTCAATCTATGGGGCGTTCCGCGAACGACCGCCACCCCAAGGGGCGGCCGCAATAGTGACAGAATTTTTCTGATTTCCCATCGTCCCGAGTTCGCCCGATTTTGTTGATATCTCAGCAAACCGATCACTCCTGATTATTATTCCCAGTTTCCGGTTGATTAAAGCAGTGACGGCGTCCACGGCACTGGCACAGAAGACCCTTTAACATTCCGCGCTCATCTCGGGAGGGCTCGGCATTGTTTTAAAATTAGAATGAAGGAGCAGATGTACCTTTTCAGCCATCGTGCGGTCGCAATAACATATTGTAGGCGCCGTCATTACATCGTAAGTAACGTGTGCTCACGAATAAGTAAGTAGCCACCAATGTCACATTTTGCATAACAACCAGCCACCGATCTTAAATTGGCCCAATTTCCATTTATGGACTTTCAAGCGATTTGAGGGCGAACTGTTGGCCAAGACGTTGCGCTTCTTGGTGGTCATTATCTAAAGAGTCCCGCAGAGACGACTTCCTGTTAGGTGACTTATTTGAAGTCATACACCTGTACAAACGACATAATGAGAACAATGCCATCAGTTTTGTGTGGATTTTCGACGACAGACCCGACGCGTAAACGGTACCTAATTGCGGCAATTTATGATGGTTTTTGAAACTTTTCCCTTATCCTTCTATCTGTGAGATAAATTTGCGCCTGTTTTGCAACTCATGGTTGAATATAATGGGCAGTAAAACTGTTCGCAATTGAGTTTAAAAGCTATTGCGGCATTGACATTTTCTAGTGAACGCGAAGAATTTTTTCGAAAGATAAATGAACGGAGCTATTTTGAAATCGGGCCTATATTGTGAACGAACGCTCGAAGATTGCCTATCTATTTACAGACGGCGAAAGCTTTAAGTTTAGATCCTCGGAATGTCCGGGTATTAATTAATAATTGTCAATATTCATGATTTAAAGTCAACAAGGTTTTAATGGAAGCTGTTGGGCCCAAACGCCGGGGAAGCGGTATTTATAGACGTCCAGAAACCGCGGCAGAATCTGCTCACAAATTTGGCAAAAATCGCAAGACCCCCGGAGTGAGCAAAAAACGGCAAAGCGTGAAGAAAGGTCAATTATGTAAGGAAATTTTCTTGCAGTTCACGTCTGATACCATCGTGTTTCTTTGTCTTAACATCCGTTTGTAGTATCCGTTCGACGATGAATGCGCAACATACCCGTACAATAAGAACCCAAGAAGTAACCTAACGTGTTATTTTAGTAACTTCCTCACAATTTGCATATAAGACTCATGGTTTTTTCACGATATTATTGTACTTGTCCGTAATAATAGCCCATTATTCCGGGCTTAACAGCCGATTGTCTCAGTTGCTGCTTGCGCCGTATACGCGCCTGGGCTTGACAATTCAGAGTACCGTGCTGTACGCGAGATCAATCAAAGTGCAAATTTTCATCTATGACCATCAGGAAACCAGGACAAGGCCTCAAGTCTCAGAACCAGCAGTCACCGTTACGAAGAGATGCATTTACCTCTAATTGCCTTTGGTAAATGGGCGAGGATTAATTCGAGCAGATTATCCTCCCGAGATAAGATAAACTATTTACATAAATCTCGTTATCTGGGAAGGAAATACGAAATCTGCCTAACAATACGAAGTTGCACACAGAACGGAGGATTATCTGATGGGGCCATCTTTAAATTCGAGTTCGTAGCATTTTTTGCGCAAAACGCAGTGCTCCCCATATCTTAGTCCCACGCTGCAACGAGTAAACTAGCAGGTATGTCTGCGTAGTCCTATGCGAAGGAATCCGATCTCCTCTCCGGAGGAGGATCGCAAGGCATTGAACGTTAACATGTTTTTTATTTATGTTTTTTTTTTATATTGAGAGAGAATGTTCGTTTTTTCTCCCACTGCGTTTGCTAAATTTGTTTGGCTCTTGCCCAAAATAAACGGCCAAAAATGTGAAAAACGCGAGCCGGCCCATCATCGAACATGCCGAGAAGCGATTCTTTCAGCAAAAGAGGCACAACACGCAATTGCGAAATTAGTGTTCGCGATTTTAAATTCTTGGCACTAAAACCCTCTTATTGTGGTAATTTTAGCTGTTCAACACTTATAAATGTCATGGCGAATTGGGGTTTCGTCCGAGTTAAATGAGACATCTCCAAGCGGAATAGGACAGATTATGATTATAGACCACAATAACATGGACCAGACTTCGTCATTGTAACGTTGCGTGGTGCATGACGAAATTAGCTATACTTTTCCTTTTAGCGACAACTGAAATTTCCCAATGCGTACAGGGTGTCCCAGAAATATTGGTACATCTCACTGTAGCGTGCTAGCGGGTAAACGAATACGGCGAATCAGCTCGTGAAAAAATTTGCTTATTTTCCTTCGACGGGAGGCTTAAGTTTTTCCTGTAAATTGGGGATAAATCACGGTTTCGGTCAGTCTCTCTGTGAAAACTCGTTCTTCGTCAACAATCTTTTCAATAGATCGACCGCGGACCGGTGGTCGAATTCGTCAGGCCACGTCTGACCTCAACTGCGTCGTGACCGCGTTTTAGAGCGCAGACGCGGTGGCGACTCGAACCACTGCGACCTCGGACAACAAACGAACTTCGGCAAGTGTGTCTTAGCTCCCTTCAGGAGTCGCGCGTGCTCTCTCACTCCTCAGCGATATTTTTTTTTGTCAAATATTTTTTGTTAATTTCCAGTAAGTTCTCCGCCCCCCTTCTCAGCACTTTTCAGAAAAAGAGTGTTTCAGTGTAAAGTGAACTAAGTACGAAGGTGGTTTTGAACTATAAAGTCCAAATAGGCGGTTCGGCCGCAGCGAAGATAGGCTCCGCATGCTAAAAAATACACTTTGTGAAAATTCACTTTTTTTTTCATTTTAAGTCTCCAGAATCTTGTTTGGTCGTGTCAAGTAGATTTGTATCAATCTTCCGATGTAATTTTTATCGTTTTCATATCCGACGTTCTGTTTCGTTAAAAAGCGTGGCGTTTTATGAGTCTCTGAGGGCTCAAGCAATAGCATGCCGTGAAGGTTCCAAGGGTTACTGTTTGCCATTTCCTTCAGGTACCTGCTTATGCAAATATTGCCCTCTTCGAAGAATAGACTGCATGTTGGTCCGCGGCGACTAATGATGTAATAAAACTATCGCAGAACTTTTGGCTGAAGCTAAAACGTTTTAGCCGCTTTCATTTGATATTTGCTGCGTCGTATCGCCACTATATTGGTGTGTATGAACCTTGACTTGATGAATCGTCACTGCTAATTCAGATATCATAATCACCGATTTCGAGGTACTTTGATCGCCTTTCGCCTTGTTTTTTTACATGGTGGCCACAGTTGCCTACAACCAACATTCCGAAGCAGCATAACGTCATTACTGATTTTCGGCCTGTTTTGGCAACGTTGCATTCGCCCTGCTGTTTCGCACTTCTGAGAAACCGTGTTAATATACCGGGTTTCCCAGAAACAATGGTACAAACGCGTCTTCGGTGCCGCGGTCAGAGATACGGGCTTTCGCAGAATGCCTTTTTCATGCAGAAGAGTTCAGAGTATCAGTGATACTGTAAAAAAAAACAGTTCAGTCGTTATTTTACTGAATCAAAAAAGATACTTTCACAGCCTCTAGATTGAAAACGAAAACTTTCGAGTGCAGCTATATTTTTTTACACTAGGGCGCCCAATACTCAATTGTGCTATTGTTCCGGGAACACCCAGTATATTGATCTACGACAATCACGCTATGATAGTTACATAATAAGATGAAAATCAAGGATAGCAGATTAATATTGCGAACATTAATACTGTGACAATCTAACAAAACCATTTTGCCAGTTATTGTTAGTGCTACTGCCGATTATCAAAATGCACCTTATCACAAAACGTAACAAGTGATATCCGAGAAATTACAAAAGAACCATAATAACGCGGTCATTATCCTCGGCTGCACGTAGAAATAGCCAGCGATCCGTCGAGAGTGAGGAGTTTTAAGTCTACGGTACCCCCTTTGAGTTTAACCAACATGGCCAATAGAGACAAAATTGAGAAATTGGATGACCTCATCAAGGAGAGCATTGGGGGAGAAGTTCTGGAACAACACGCCCAATCCCTGCTCCCTCCTGGAGAGAATTACGGGAGCGTTATGTACAAAGTAGATTTCAAAGTAGGTGCTTCTTTTTATTAATCACAACAATGAGGTTAGCCCGAGAGTGGATTATGCAATTGTGTTTAGGTCAGGAAGGGACGACGGACGGAAGAACACCACGCAGTGGCGAAGTGCACTCCTACCAACCAAATTACTCAAGAGTTATTCAATATCAAGGAAACCTTCAAGGCCGAAATCGCCTGGTATACCACGGTCATACCCACCCTAAGAAAATTTGCCAAAGATCGCGGATTGGACAGAGACATGGATTTTTTTCAGGAATTCTACGGAGCCAGAATTAGTCTAGATCCTCGAAGTGATACTGTCGATTTAGATGGGGTGATACTCACCGAAAATCTGAAACAAAGAGGCGCGTAAAGTGACTGAACTGACCACCTGGAATTCTAATAAGTATTCTGTAGGTTTCTACAACATCGACCGCCACGTCGGCTTCGACGCATCCACCACTTTCAGCATCCTCAAAGACCTGGCAACCTTCCATGCTGTTCCCTTGGCGATGCGCCTCAAATACCCCGCCCTTTTTGACACCAAAGTGGCGCCCTATTGTCCCAAATTCGGAGGTGCCGAAGGCCCAAGTAAAGAGCAGATAGACAAAGGGCTGCTGTCGTTTTTCGCTTCCGTCCCCGAGATCCAGCCCTACATGGACCAGATCACAAGAACGATCAAAGAGTCGTTTCCCTTCAAGCAAAGGGAGCTGCGCGAGCCCTGGATCTCGGTAATCCATCTGGACTTTTGGTGCAACAACATTATGGTCACCGGAGGTAAAAACTCAAAGAACATCATCCTGGACATGCAGGTGCCCATGATAGCGAGCCCTGCAGCGGACGTGATATTTTTCTTGTTGACCTCGGTGAGCTTCGAAGCTATAAAGACCCGCTTCGACCTGTTTCTCAAGTTCTACTACGAGGAGTTCATCAAGAACCTGAAGCAGCTCAAAGTTGAGACCAGTGCTTTCACTTTCGACAGTTTCATTGAAGAAGTAAATCACGCTGCAAAAACTGCGGAACTGGCTCATTCTTTGGGGCACGTGCAGATGATTTTGATGGAGAAGGGCACGTCCGGAATGGATTCTAGCAAGACGGATTCTAAGCCCGAGGACGTGGCAAATATTATAAGTAAACCCAACCCTAGACAAATCGAGAAGACCAAATGGTTAATCCAAGAGGCGGTAAAGCGAAATTGGTTTTGACTTGTGTAAATCAGTTAAGAAGGAGACCACTTGAAATATCTGTAATTATTTAAGGTGTTTTCCTAATTTTGTAAATTTGCCCTAGAATGTGAAGATCTTAGATAAAGAAATACAAAGTGCAATGGAAACTCTTGAATCTTAAGAGGCTATTTTACACAATATGATGATTTGGTAAAAATTGATTTAACTTAAGCCTTAGTGGTATCAATTATTAAACAAAAAGCATTTGTTATCTAGATCTATAATAAAATTTATATCAAATACAATTCAATTAAAGATTTTAACGCCTGATTTAACTTTAATACCTATAGAAAATCTTCGATTGAAATAAGTCTCCAATTAATAGAAGATATGATTTCCAGGTAATTGGCCGAGTGCAACGTTACCAACTGTATTCGGAAATAATGGCAACATGGAAATATTTAAAAGATAGAAAATCGTATTTTCGACTTTTAATCGTTTTCGAGATAATCACATTTTGACGACGGAGACGCCCTAAACAAATAGTAATTATTAAATCAATGTATGACAAATAAGTATTTTTTCCATAAACAGTGGCGTACTTAGGCAACACTGAAGTACGCGAAAAATACGAACCTCTTCTATAAATGAATAATATCCAAAAATTATTACTTCCGAAGGAGATCCCTTACAGCAATGAAAGTTAAGGAAGACAACCCGAAGGATGTTGTGAGTTTGCAAATAGAATTGCATCTTGATTGCGTAGAAGTCAGTAGCGTAGTGAAAGTGCATTAAATTTAATGTAAATATATACGTCCGCAGAAAAAATAATTAAAATATTCCATGAACCGGATAGATCATCCGCATTAGTGAAGAAACAGCGGCGTAGTCGGGCACCATTCGAAAAATGCCAAATTTTTCACCAACGACCCAAACTATCAGGTGAATTTACATCCATCGAGAGGTTTAGCTGACTTTTTTTTAGTTCACCATCAAGCTCCAATTGTTGAGGTTAACGCCGCCCTTTGAATTCGGATGATAACACGTATCAACTCACTATACGGGGAATTTAACGTACCACTTAGTATCTACCCGTCAAATGAGCATTAAGACTCCTGTCTGAAAAGTGAAGATTAAACGAGTGATGAAGATTCAAAAAATAGAAAAAAACATTAATTAAAAATAATAAAGTTTGCGAACTTCTGGGATCCTTGCCAGCAAGCTAATTTCAATGGAAACGCCAAAATTAATCATTTCCATGATAATTATGTTTCTGGCAGGGTTACAAAAATTTTCAAAAATCTGATCTTAATGAGATTGCCACTCTGATGAGGAAGGTTATCGCACACTTCAAGGCCATGTATCAACGAACCATGAATTGAAACTTTAATTCCTTTGTTATCATCAATAAGCGAAATATTCTACGTACAAATCAATCACCTGATTATTTCCAGAAATGGCGTGCAGAGGAGCAAACGTTGGTGTTGGATGAATTGATCGAATGATGCGAATGGGGTGACTATAGTGGAGCAAACGTCTCCGGCCCTGCTATTTCCAGGAGAAAACTAAGCGGTTTCGTTTGTAAAGTGGATTTCAAGGTGAGCTATTTAACTATTTATAGTGCTATCGACACATGAACAGCTTGAATAGGTGCAAAGAGATGAGGAAAAAAAAGATTCAGACTTAATAAGTTTTATTTTGGGCAGTTATTACGTCACAACCTGAACCCATTGGGAAACGACAGTTGTGCAATGTCTGAATCACGGTAATGCACCTGGGCTTTTTGTCTAATAACATAATGGTTATGTAATTTTGGCGGTTTGAGGACTGCGAAGCCCCGCAGGGGACTTAATAATAATTAGTTATTTAATTAACTAAATCAGCCACTAAATTATAATCTATGTATAAAATCGTTGATGAATACTATTGGGAGGCAATGGGGTTAACGATACTTGAGACAGGTTAATGCGGATACTGCGAACTACCCCTATGAAGGGTTCGTAATGGAGATTGAAGTGAAAACCGAGAGCACGGATTTTCCGCGGTTGCTATAAGGTTAAAACACTAACATATTAAGTAAAGCAGTAAATAATAACAAAACCAAAGAGTGAGAAGACTTATGCGAATTTCAGAAATTCGTCTAGAAGATTCGAGATATTTATAGAAACTAAAATGTGTGATAAATGAGAGCTCAAGACGCACCAATCCGCATCGGTCCGAATATGAAATCGAAGTCCGAAAATTTCCGTTGATAGGAAGCAATTGGCACACGATATGTACAAATTTTCAGCAAGTTTTGATTTAAAAAAATATACAATTAATTTAAAAAAAAACAACAAAAAAAGTGTTTTTTTTTATACCCTGTAGATCGAAGCACAAGCGTTTTTGAATATGTCTTCATATGAATTTTTCTTCGTAAATTTGCCTCAGGATAAAATTTTTTAATTATCCATTCAGAAACACCATGTATATTAGGGGACTAAGAGATTAGAATTCATAAGGTTAGATTGACCATGCCCTTCGCAGAGTCGAGTGTTAAAATGTCAACCGTAAGAACCTTTTCGCAAGTTCGCATTTAAATCATTTAGACCACAACCCCAAATTCATGGGAACCAACTAATCAGTGTTCTGATTAGTCAGTCAGAACAAAGAAGGCATATGCCGAACCCTGGTCGTTTCCTCTCCAGAGTTTTCCCAAGAAGGAGAATAATTTGGGACTGAAGCTGAAAGGTAGTTATCTACGTTTTCTTCCTAACTCAGTCTTAATTTGTTTTCGTGTCCAGGTTACACATGAAAGATAATCACTGTGATCTTAACAGAGACGATTGTTGAAGTTGACGGTGGTGTTTTTCCTAGGCGATCGTACTAATTTCCGTGGCGGTACCCACGTACAAAATAATACTTGGGGTCAGAGGACCTTTCCTGAAGACTCCAACAGTTAACACACGTAGTTTAAGACCTTCGGAAATGTTAACTCCGCGCAGCATTTTTTTAAATTAAACTCACTTTTCACTATTGCCGTATCTACCAAAGCGATACTCTTAAGAAGAAACATTTCAATATCAAAAAATCTTAGAGGTTTTTGTTGATATATTTTTGGCCAGGACTATGTCCATGTTTTCACGTATTTTATCAATATCTGAAAAAAGGTGTACTATTTCGTTGCATTTTCAGTCAGGCATTCAATTGGCTATTTGAGAATGATCCAGGATTTATAGCATGAATTATTACGAATTAAATATCTTATATTTGGTCATCCACCTTTGGCCAATACTGTAGGTGTGGTAGTGCCGAAATAACGGACGGCAATGATACAAACAAAAAACCGCTTTAACGAACGTATAATGTTATGGCCGCCCCGTCTACCGGAACCATGGTTTTTGATTCCGGTGACTAACTTTGTAGTCTTTGCGTCGAAGGTTTTTACAGTAAATTCCGGGCAACGTTCTTTTATCGAGACTTCATGGGAAATCCGTAATTTAAAGGCGAAATTCTAGTGAACCAAATGGTAAAGAATTTTCGGGTCCCCATTGACCCGTATGGTCCCAAGTCTAGGACAACGAAACCAACCCCGAACACAATAACGTGCCAACTGTTCGACCTGGAGGTCGGCTTTCAAAGCGATTTACTTATATTTCGGTTTAGCCATGAAGTGATTCATAAGCAATAAACTGAGGGTCCATTGATTCAAATTGAGTCCAATGCCACGGGCCCCCTGCGCCAGATCTCGAAGAAGATCGGAGACGGGTTGAAAGTCGGCAGATTTTAACTTCAGTATCTCTCTTATGGTCCTAAACTTGATGTAAAAATGGAGGAAAATGTTTCTATACGCATGGTAACAGGCCAAGCGATTCTCCGCAATTTTTCCTCTTCTCGTCCCTAAATTGCTAAAACTCTCCCGTAGTAAAATCAGTTGAGCGTCCTTTGAATTATTATCCCTTTATCCGTTTCTACTGTCCGTAAAACGACTGGGAGATAAAGGAGGATAAAGTTGGCTTAAGTGGGGCGGCACCTGAGTGTGAGAGAGAGGCGGAAAACCAGCGACGCAAGCTCTCAGGTGGAAAAACGCCCGTTTCCGGTAAAAAAACCGTACGTGGAAGGACTTTTGTTGATTAGATTTAAAAAGTCCACGTTGTCGTTGAATTGGTAAATAACCGATGTGCGCCATTTGCAAGGTTGAGGTCTTTTGTGTGAAAATGCCCATGGCTTCAACTCTTTCCCGAGTGCGTGCGATAAAGTACGATTTACTACACTCGCTATTCTGAAAAAATCAATGTATAATTTATCTCTTGGCTTGTCGACCACCTAAACATCTCGATATGACCACAATAGAGTTTTCAATTGCCGAATTATCAAAAACCAAGTTTGATGATGATGATGATGGTATCAATCTAAATATGTAAATGCTTCATCGCTTTGTCGGTCAGATGTTTGATGATGAAGCTGTAGATGGCCCAATCAATTCCCCAAGTTTACGATTCACCACCAACTGCGAGATTTTTTTTATCGATCACCCATTAGAAATTCTACTTCAAATTTCGCTGAGGCTAAAACGTTGAACGGTGTTAAAACCACAACTTCAGCGTCCGTTTCAGACATTTCGCTCCACTTAACCGGAATTCGCCACTTTAAAATTCAACGAAGTAAATCCCGAAAGGGCTTTTTCTCACACAGCCGCCAGATGTTTTCTGACCTTGCCGTCCCGACGTGGGCCCTTACATGGCAGTGGCGTAGAACCGCACTCAACCATGCATGGACGCAAAAAAATTGGTGCAATTTCCTCCTAATCGCCACAGTACACGCTGTGCAGTGGGCATAAAGAGGCAGGTTACATTTTCCAGTTCCACCAATGCAAATAAGTGTAACAATGGTGCGTATTCAAATGCAATAAAAAAAAATACACCGTGTGACAAATCCGCTCGTTCCTGCGGCGAAAAATTAGCAAACATTGCTAATTAGTCCAAAATAACAATGGTCCCCCGACATGGGCACTTTCGCGAAATTTTCTCAAACTTTGGCATTACGATGGGAAGTGAAAGCTCCTGCTTTTCTTCTTTGTACTTAAGCATTATTTATTGGATGTTGAGCAAATTTCCTTAATTTCATACGGACGCAATATAGGATATTTTCGGGTCTCACATATTAACATGCGAAACTAACACTGAATTTATGTCTTAATTATCCGCAATTACGTCAGGAGAGCGCGTTTGTTAAGTGTCGTTAAAAATCTTCGAAGAGTTTATTTTAAAGCGTTTGTTATGTCATTTGAGAAGTTTAATAACCTTTGCCGTGTCATGAGAGGTGTGAAATTCTTTTAGAACAATAAAGAAGCCCCGTGTGTGATACGAATAAAATTAAACGATGGGGATATCAAATCTTGAAGATCTTCACGAGTTGAAAACGCCATCATCATCAGAGAGGTCTCGGAAGCAGGATGCTAAGAAGCTCCCGCCGGATATCACTGATTTATCTCTCAAAGTGCTGAAAAATCTTGCGGCAGACTGAATAATTTTAGAAACCTGCAGAGGCCGTTTGCACATTTAGGCACAGGCGCCAAACTAAAAAGTACGACTTGAGGACTTAGATTAGGTCTGACGCATCTTTTGGGACAGTTCCCCAGTTAGAGAATGCGATTTCCTCCTGAGGGTTTCGGCGGACGGGCGCTTCGGTGAATGCCACACTACCCGGCCTCCAGAACACCAGACCAGGTGCCTTTTGAAGATTTTCCTCGTGACAGAAACAAAAAATGTCTAACGCACCCGCCCAGACAATTTGCGGAAAGTACGCAGGTTTAGCCATGGACAAAGTATAGTGTTGTACTCGCACATAATAAGCGTCATCCCCTCGGGAGAATTGAGGAGTTAAATGCTCGTCCAATAATATACTGTCAGAGGTTGAGTTGCGCTAAAAGAATGATATTGACATATACTTTCCCGCACTAATCACCTAACAGGGACTGTACGTACCTGAATTGAGAAATAGTTATTCAAATATGTTTTATCTAATGCTGGTTCTTCCGATCGCTGCTCTTACTTCAACTATTAGTTAAGCGTTAACTTTGATTTGAAAAACACGCCAACTGTCAGTTAGTTGCTAATTGACACCTGTCGCTGTGCAACTGGATTTCGAAAAATCGGTCCTTAGTGAGTCAACCCCACGTAAACTCAGATTGGGCAAAATCCAATGATCCAATGCGGTGGCCATGAGACACGTATAAGTTGATGATGTTTCAAAGAACCGAAACGTTCTTTTTGTTTAAATCTTACGTTAAACCGCAAAAAAAGTAATTTTTTCGGCATTTTAACTAAAACGACTTCGTATCGCGCGAAATACTAAACGTATTTCGCGCACATTGCGCCTCAAATTTGAAAATTTTATCATTCACCTTTATACCGCCATCATTAACAGTCTTTTGGGTTGAAAATAACCACAATAAAAGTGAAACTCACCTTTCTGTACTTTACTGGATGATCCTGCTTTTGAATGGTGTGCAAAGTGAGACTCTCACAGTTTAAAAACTCTGTTTTTTCTGCAGGCGTTGTTTGCGCGATTTTCTCAGAAGCCTGTTTGTTTTTCGAGTGTTTAAACTGCGTGTTAACTACTAGGCTTCGCGCGTAATTACTTTTAAAATGTCCAACGTCCATAAAATCGTCCAGAGGTTTGTTACCGGCAAGTGGCTGTTCGCACATCATCTGATCGGCTCTGAGTTCACGGAAAACATGAAAAAAACGCACAGTTTTATCGCAAGTTCTGCCCAATTCAGATGAATTTGTCTTAGATTCCACAGTATGTTAACGCGCAACAAACAGAGCATTAACCGGGAATAATAAGTCGCCCCACGTTTACGCTCCGCAAGAGGTTGTAAACTGAAACCGAACGAAGAGGCAGATAAACAAACGTGCTTCCGTTTGGGCCTTCGGCTCGAGTACTCCGCGTGTTTACGGTTTTCATTCAAAAAGAGATTTAACACGCGACAAATTGTTCCTCAATGCGAATGCGCAGTTGGTTATTCAAATATTCAAATCTTCTTAGGGACGCATAGGCAACAAGTTATACAGCTTGGAACAGTTGGAAAGGCGATGCTTCTTGCATCCTTTTAAATGCTACATTCTAGAGTGAGATAGCATAACAATTAATGCTCCTAAACTTTCAAGGCAAATAAGTAGCAACATGACATCGACATGACGTCACATAACACATAACCTCAAACCTCAAAGTTTTATTTCAATTTAATAACCATTATCGTTTTAAATTTCAAATACGTCTTGGTTTGAAACCAAATGTCCCTACTATGAACAAGTAATTGTATGTCTTGCATACAGTTCCATACACTATGGACAATTCCGTCTCCTCCTCACAAGAACACCTTAAGGTTTTATCACCGGAGGATAGATTGCCCCTATCACCTGTGTTAGGATCCGGAGAATCAATTAAAAAACTACTTCAAAATAGGAGGAAGCAAAAAAGGGGAAAAAAAAAAGTAAACCAGAAGTTGGATGAGGTTTTCAGGTCTGAAACATCCATTGACAGTTATATGTCTCTAGCTGATAGTGAATTAAATGATACCCTTGGCAGTTTAAATGAGATAGACTTTCAATTATTACCAGACAATGCTGAAGAACCCGCCGGAATAACTGAAAATAACAATATATTTGAAAGAATTAAAAAGCTAGATGCTTTAGAACTTGAAAGGAACAAAATTATAAACTCCATTAGCCTTCAAATGTCCATACCTGCTGAAAACCAATTTGCTAAACAAGCGAAACTTATTGAAATAAACAAAGCTGTAAATGAAGATTTTCAAAAACACAGCTCTGAAGTTGCTACTTATTTGGAGCCACTTGATGCCTCCAATGCTGTTATGAGTAGCTTTCAAACATGCACAGGCAGAACCTTTACATGCACCAAAGAACAAATAGGAGAATCAACAAAACTGTTTGATGATATACTGAATCCAGGCAAAGTGGTTGAAGTTCGAGAGAAGAAATTTAATTATTTACACCTTAATAATGTGACAGTTAAAAAATCTGAGCCACCATTTACTCAACCTAACAATAAGGATGAGAAACTCTCACAATTTAAGTCAGCAGAAATTTCCAAACCAATTACAAAATTGAAGCACCTTTCCACACCTCCAAAGCTCCCCAAGAACAATTTATTTGATGGTGAAAATTTTAATGATTTAGTGTTGGAAGGATTTAATGGTTTCCAATCTGCTTCAAGTAATTTAAATAAATATACCAATTTAGATAAAAAGGAAACCTCTAAGTTTTCACTTTGTGAACCAAAACGACCAAATCAGAAAATAAATCAAATAAATTGTAGTCAGGAAATGGGCTTCAAATCATCATATCAACAAACTTTGCTCCAAGATCCAATAAGTCCATCTGTATTCCCTAGTGCTCCCCTAGAGGGAAATAATTCTAAAGTCTTTAAACCAAACCAGGAAATTAACAAGTTTCAGCCCCCAATCCTGCAAAAAGTTCAAAAAAAGAACATTTTTGATGGTGAGAATTTTGATGATTTAAATATTGAACATTTTGGGGGTTTTCAATCTGCTTCGAATAATGAGCTAATTAATAAATTAAGCTTTGATAATAAACCATCAAAACCTGGAAATTTTCTTCAAAAACCAATTGAAAACAAATTAGCAGAAGAAAGTTTTGACAAATTAAAACTAAATCAGCTCAAAAATCAATCTGCACCCGGATTATCATTTCCAGAATGTAAATTAAATAACTGCAATTCTCTGACAGAAAATTTGAATACAACACAATTCAAGAAAGCCCTAAACTTCACAAGCTCCCAAGTCAAAAAACCTTTTAAAAATATTTTTGAAGATGAAAATTTTGATGACTTAAATTTGGTAGGTAAGGTCATACTAATATTTTTCTTAAAAGATATAATAAGTTATAGGAAACTTATAGGAATCCAAGGATTTACATTATCTAAATGCAAACAAACACTTTCTAAAGGTTTTACAAAGTTCAAGAGCCCTTTTAAGACACCCATCAAAAGTCCCTCAAAACCTGTCAAGTCTTCTGATGAAAACTTCAAAGGCTTCTCATCTGAAGAGAAAGAAAGTGCCATCAAAACTCAGACAATTCTTGATGAGGTTACTAATGTTATTGAACAAGAATTCAAAATAATCTTATCCCATAAGAATGTTAAAGCTCCTCTGATTAAAATGAACATCATAAGTGATATAATTAAACAAAACCAAAAACAAAAATTGTCTGAAGTACATTTCAACTCTAGTATTCCTTCACAAGGAACTTCAAGAGGTATAAAGAGATTGGGCCATGCATTCTCCCCTTCAATACAAATCTCAGAAACTGGGCTGAAAAGGGCTAAGCTTATGTTTGAAGATTTGGAATCTAAACAAAACTACACATCCACGCCAGTGAAATTTCATAGGGAGAAGTCAAAGAATTGTGATTTAACTCCCATTCATAACTTTGGAACAAGTGGCAGAAATGTTAGTTTTGAGGCCTCAAGTTCTTTTTCCATGGATAGAACTTTGCAGGGGACAAATGACAGATTCAGCTTAAATAAACCATCTGTTGGTGATGTAAAAGGATGGTTGGATGAATTGGCAAACCAAAGACGAGTTTTAGAAGAGAAATTAAGAATTGTACAAGAGAGGGAGACAATATTAATGAATCAAAGGGCTATGGTGCATTACTCTGTGAAAGGACAGTCTAGGTAAGCATTGGCTGTAGTGCTATTCCAGCAAATTTTTTCAAACCTGATCTACTTAGAGTGCTGCAAGGGGTATTATTTAAGGCAAAAGCAATGCCTCAGAGATTGTCTCTACATGATTATGTGCAAGGTGCTTTTCCTGGAACAAATCCTAGTGAAAACAATTGCCTTTTTGAGATAAATCCTCAAAATTCACATTTGGTGCACTTTTACGATTGTGATAATAGGTTTGTTAGGCTAACAAGCAAAACTAAACAATAATTAAATAATTTTTTTAGTAAATCTCATATAGTTACCCAAGATGGAGCTATAGTGGTTCCTAATAAAGACTGTAGAATAGGTGTTTCCGAGATCGAGCATAGCTTTAAGTCACTCGATTCAGTCGATTCCCATTTGGTTCCTAAAGGCTGGTTTCAAAATCATTATAAGTGGATAATTTGGAAGCTGGCGAGTTATGAGAGAGCATTTGAAGACAAATTTGAAAGGTGTCTGTGTGTGGAAAATGTCATGCAGCAATTAAAATACAGGTATCTCATAAGTTTCTTCTGTTGAATCTTTCTCGAGGTTGTGGTGTGTAAACGATTTCAAGACCAAATATAATGTTTTCATAGGTATGACTTAGAAATTGACAATGCGAAGAGGCCGATTCTAAGAAGGATATTTGAAAAAGATGATTGTTCTCAAAGACGAATGATCCTCTGTGTTTCTAAAGTGATAAAGGTAATAAAATAAGCATTCACTCAAGTCACTTTGATTATTCCCACGCTTTCTCAGAAAGTCAATAACTATGAGTTGGAATTAACTGACGGCTGGTACCCTATTCGAACAGTAATAGATTCGCCTCTATGTCAACAAATTGCTAAAGGAAAAATAAAAATTGGCACCAAACTGATGATATACGGGGCGGAATTGAAAAATTGCGAGGGCTGCTATCCTTTGGAAGCCACTGACCTAATTCATCTGCAAATAAATTTCAACTGTACTAGAAGGGCTTTATGGTGGTGCAAATTGGGCAGTCAAAGACTGTCAGGTCCCTTCATGGTGCCTTTAGATAGTGTTCATCTAGAGGGTGGCAAAATCGGTTGCATCAAGTGCTTTATAGTTAGAGTTTACCCAGTCAAATATTTAGAGAAATGCAGGGATAAAAACGGTATTTTTTCCGCTATGACGATGTTTAACGGGTAATTGTGGGAATTAGTTTGGAGGAACAAGAAGGCGGAAGAACGCAGGGAGCAGCAGTTTTACAGTGAGAAAATTACTCGTTCTATAGGAGTTGAGGGAGAGGCTGATATTAAAGATGTCAAGGATGCAGCGGTTTTATACGACATTATACAAAGGAGCCATGACCCTGAGAGTTTACAGGTTTCGTCAGTACAATCGAGAAACCTTCACGAATATACTCAGAATTGGATCTTTTTAGGACATATTATCAAGTGCTCAAAAGAAAATATTATACAATTACACTATTAATAAATCGTCCACTGCAAACCACAGCAATACTCATTCGCGAAATGTGAGTTCTTTATTAAAAATTAAATTTGTCGACGCACATAGAGTATCAGATAAGCAGTACGACTTTCACATATGGAGACCCTCAGAGGCACATTTTCAGGAGTTGAAGGAAGGCTTTGGTCTTACTATATTTAATGCATCCTGCAGGTAAATGATAACGTATAAAATGTGTAAAAAACGATCGCACCGAGTTATTTACTAATGCGTTGTTGGGTTCTTATAGGCCCTTTAGCATTCCAATGACTTTGCTAGGCTCCAAACATCTAACACATTTACATTTTTAGCATGTTTGTAATATATTTTTCCAAATCAAACACAATATATGCTGAGTTTATGTATCGAATTGACTCTCTGATTACTTTTAGTCTTAAATGGGGTCTTAGTGCAAGCCAATCCACACAATTTAAACGCCAAAATGTTTCTGAAAAATTATTTGAGAAGTTTTTGAGAAAAGCTACTTTGATCGAAGGACTTTCAAGAAAAGATGTTTCATTAAATAACGAGTTTGATACTGCAGGGTTTGTTGTATCAAAAACGATTGAAGAGCATTGCCAGGAAGTGTGGTTAGCCGATTGCAACCAAAGGTAAGTAGAGATGTTTGCTGACGTTCTTAGTGTTGTTTATTCTATTATGATCGCAGATTACTAAATATAAGAATAGACGACTCTCCCAAGAACATTTTGGTCTTGGACACAACAGCCGAAGGACAAATAGTCTCTGTCTGTAATCTAGTCATGAAAAACTCGTGTGAAACACATTCATTCGCTACAGCAGATCATTTCGCAGTTTTTGCAAGATATTCCCAATATAAACATTTACAGGAAGCCTTGGAAATTTTGGAAGAAAGCTTTAAAAGCATTGTAAGTTGCTCTTTAACTTCAGACTTTAAGTAAGAGCCAGCAATACAGCCAATACATGCAATTTTAGGACAAAAATCGATTTATCCAAGAGTGTCAAAGTAGCATACAAAGAATAAAAAATAAAAATGTAAGCGCCGATACCACTGGTTCGTCTTACTTAGATCCCGATGGAATGGAATGTTCACAAATAACAGTTACCGATATAGCCCTATTACAATGCGTAGAACAGTTTGTTTAATTATTTTATTGAAATATATTTTCTGTTTGGTTTTGGCCTTGGTTAAATGAAACACACGTCACGCTTTAATAGTCAAAGGTTTATTCAAATCAAAGTTTTATATTATTGCATGATTTCGATCTACCACCAGATTGCGCAGTTGTTCGAACTCCGTACAGGGTATCACAATTTGACCTTTAACAATGTTAGAAAGGAAAATGAACAAATTTATTCACAGGGACTTACCACTGCGTTTGTTCTTGGCTCTTAACAACAAAATTGAATTTACTTCAAATGCTTCTTTATCACAGTTAAATCCCACTACTGGTAACTTAATACAGACATTTCCCGATTCTTCATTATTAAACAAATTATAATCATTAGAAATATCCATAAGTTTGTATATTGGCTTTGGACGCACTCGAACTGAGTAGTTCTCCTGAGATTCTTTATTAACAGATTTACAATATTTATGTATAAATTTTAACCTGAAAAAATTATAAGTGTATTAGAAATATATAAATTCATAGCCAGAATTCACCTCTCAGGGAAAGTGTAATTCCGGATATCCAAAGAACCCAAAAACATGGCATCAATTACATGCACACTATATCGAGTTTTTAATTCTCGGCTATTTAAGTGGTAATAACTCTCTTTGACTAACTCGCCATAGAGAAGAGTACCTTTGACTAGCTTTAGATGGTTAACTTGAAGCCATTTTTTACTTTGAAGACGGTAAACTTTAGAATATCCAACTCCTAAAATTAACTTTTAAATTTCTTTTTTGGAAATTTAGCGAAATTTACCTGCGAAATAATTTAACCTTCTGTAATAGTCGGAACTGTTTATGTAGGCGTAGTACCAATTATCAATATCTGTAAGTTGAGACTCCAGATAATCGCAGTAGACAAATTTTGGTTGTTTGTATAACAAATCTAAAAAAAAATGTAAAACCTCCTGTATAAAGTTATTAACAAATGAGTTCCAAAATTTTGATAAAATCCACTTCCTCTAGTAATATGAACGACTATACTGCATCATGCAACACCCTGTATACTTACCGAAAGAGATTTCAACTTCATTAAGTAGATCTTCTACTTTAAACGCTTGTACTGGCCTCCTTTTTTCATCAGGGATCCTCCAATATTCCAGACATTTCGTCCTTAAATTTTCCTGCCGCGGTTCCACCAAATTCGGGTTCCTGCAGAACTGCGCCAACTTTTTTAAAGCAATTATTTGCTTCTTTCCGATACTAAAAATTGCTATAGAGCTTCCTCTCGCACAAAGTTGAATAAACTGAACTACCTAGAGTTAGTCTGCAAAATGTACTTAAAAAATTTGCAGTCCGCTTTCAGGACTTGCAAAGGCACTATTTCGAGTATATCTCGATCAGGTGAAGTGCGGTTTTCCCACAATCTAATGGCGACTTTCCACAAGTACTGCCTTATGATATTCGTCTGGGAATGCACCTTCAAGTTGCTGCACACAAAGTACCTTTCGGAGTTCGCGGGTCTGGATGTATTAGGTTTTATAATGGCGACTATAGAAATTTGAATAAGCTGCATTGAGGTTTGAAAATCACGACTTACCTTTTTCAAAGCAGAGATACATTAGGTATAGAAGCCCTACGCTAAATGGGGTAAAAATGTCAAAGGTTTTGGTTACAAAATTACCATTGGGCCTCAAAATATTTAAAGCCAGAAGACACTGACAAGTGTAGATGTGTTTAGAGAGGATTTCTTGGAGGTTTTCCTGTCCATCTACACAAAACCCCTATGGCAAACAAGGAAATTCATATATTATACTGATATAATATATAAAAAAAACTCTACTTACACCATCAGACATCATAAAATGTACTCCTCCGTTTGTCTCATGAAACACTCGCTCAGAAAAGTGTTTTAAGTTATCGGGATTGCAAACATCCCCGGAATTATCAGCACCATAAAGTGTTTGAAATGTTACTGGTGATGCACAAGTGGAGTCTGAAACTGAAATCAATTCTTGATCATTAAAAAGTGTTACACGAGTTAAAAATTTTAAAACCTCGGAAGTCATGTTCGTCCTTCAAAGTGAGACCAAACCCTTTGTAACTCCACCCTTTACGCCACAAAATATATTCGGTGAAACCTCCAGGCCCAGCACAGACATCTGCAAAATATATGGGAGTGTTCTCCTAAAAATGCAGATAAATATTCATATGTTGTGTTAATTATTACGATCCATTTTCCATATAATCAAGGAATACAAAGAATTCTTTTGAGAATCAACTATGGTGATTTTATCATAAAAAAATTATAATAGAATTTTTTCTTACATCCTCCTTTATGGAAGTAAACATGAAATTGCAAACTGCATCAATATTAGCCATTTTCAGAGCTGCCCTGTTCATGAAAAATACACTTCGAATTGTCTCAAAGGCATTTGCCCTTGCCCTGGCCTGATTCAACTCCACTACATCAAGTTCATCAAAAATATCCTTAAATTACAATTTTGCCTCAAACCTAAATGAGACTCATGATATAAATAGACCAACCTTGGCTTTGAAAACTTGTTTTAAAACCTCAGGGTCGCAGAAAGTTGAGTTACCAACAACATCCTCATTTCGACACCCTTCAGTCACCCAATTATCAAGAATATTTGTACTAAAATCGTTAAAACCTTCGTTAACAAGCCATTCTACCTTCTCTTCAACCAAAAGACATTCTTCAGATAAATCCCATGATTCATTAGAATAGACAAAATTTTCAAGTTTGAGGCCCAAGCCTCTTTTACCCAAATTTGTGGGTACTTGTATGGATTCTGTTATGCCCTGTTTCTGCTTCCCCAAACCTAACCCTGGCTTATAACCCATTTTTTTCTGAAGAACATAAATTAATTAGTATATCCTTTTGTGGTAGCTGAAACCATATTCACCATCATCTGCATGGCTTTGCTATCCATTGAAGCCATGGGCTCATCTACGTCCATAGAGAATGAGGCATTTGAGAAGGCTGAAGGTTTTATAAATTAGTAATGAGCGTTAGAAATTTACATTTGATCTTAGATAGTAATAAGGTAGTAATCTTACCATCAGGGAAATTATTTTCCTGCATAATTTTTAAAAGAAGTGACGCACTGAGAAGTATTGAGTGAATTATTACTAAATGTACATTTTTTTATCTTTAACGAATAATTTTGTGTATGGCAAAGCTTTTAAATATATGTATGAAGTTTAAAATATCTGAAAAAAAACATTAAAAATATTAGAAAATAAATAATAAACTGATATGAAGAAAGTAAGGTTAACGTTGGCGTGTTGTGTTGTGAGATACAAGGGAGAATTTTATCGCATGAGATGGCAACGTAGCGCATTAGGTAGTTAAGCAGGAATAATTACAATTTTCCTTGAATTTTTTGCAAATTGAGCCTAATAACTTTTTTACGAAAAACCATTAATAATAACAAAACTTTATAGGTTTTAACAAGGATTGTCTCTAAAGCACTAATATATTCAGGAAATGACAAAAACATTCTTTTAATGAATGGCTTCAATCCAACATAATATGCATAGGTAAATAAATACAAGACGTATTCAGTATCATTTTATATATTCTTTGAACTCTTAACTAACAAAGATTTTTATAGTTTCAATCAAATCTATACATGGTAGAAAAGTAAAAATAAATACATTTTATTATTCAACATTCAGATGGCATGAGCCTCTGCAGAACCCTTATTTAAAATTTGAGGTTCCCATTTCTCAAATTCAGCCTTAATAACCGACCTTTCTAAATCGGCATTTAATACCAACGTTGGAGCTGGACATTTGTGTAATGTTTTATGAAACAGCCACTCCTCATGAAGGTCATGTAAAGACTTCAAATAGTCCATTGAGACAGTTCTTTCTTCAGGTCTTTTCCTTTTTAAAATGCGCTCATAGACCACTTCAGGAGTAGTCCTGAGATATACTACTAAATCTACTTCAGCTAAGTTATGTTCAATTATCCATTGGAACCAGTGATCAAGAACAGCTGCTGAAGGTGCTGGCAATAAACCATCGCGCAACAGTCTTTCTACAAAGCAATATCGTGCGCTATAGACGGACCGTTCGATCATCTTAATAGGCTTTAATGTCTGTTTGGTGTGATTTTGCAACATGGTAACTTGGGCATATGACTGAAATGTAAAGCTCCATTTCTTGGGATCCTCATACAAGAGACTCTGGAATTAGGGTGTATATGTTGTGCAAAAAAATGAGAAGTAAAAATGGATATTTTACCAGCAAGTTATTACCCTTTATATTGCGCCAAGCATCCACTGGCTCTGCAAGAACAGTAACATCCCTATGCTTGCTGAAGTGTTGCAAAAAAGTGGTTTTTCCACTGCCAATATTACCCTCAACAATCACAGTATAAGGACGTCCTGAATCTTTGGTTTTCGATAAGAAAGACATAACAAGTCTGGTGATTAATTGTTTAGCTGCAGACATTTTGTTTAAGTTTTCATATTAAAGTATTCGGGCCAGTGGATTTCTGCTACTGAGGGCCACAATGATATAATTTTATGTTTTTTAACTGTTTTATAATTATCGGATATTATAGAAAATTTATTGTGCAATTTTGAAAAATTCAAATATTTTTCCTAACCTAAAACAATAAAAGACTGGCGGATTTTGGCAGAGAGCAGTGACGCATGACACAAGGCAACAGCTAAACAAATTTAAGACCAAAGTTAAACGTTGACATCAGCAAGAGTAGTGCGAACTAATTGTGCGCTCTTTATTTCAATTAAATCTACTAGATTTATTATAAAATTATATTATTTTCATTGAAACTAACGTAATTTGACATGAACTAACTCAAATGAAATAAAACAAGAAATATTCAGAAATAGACTAAAATATATTTACAACGGACAAACATACAATGTATAAAATATACAAAATAAAAAGAACTATACATTGATAAAATATGTCATTTAAAACCACTTTTCACAAGAGTCTGACGAGCAGCATTACTGATATGTTTGAATCTGTCTGGTCCTAAATGTATCCCACCAAACCTAAAGAAAACAGATAATTAATAAAATATATTTAAATTATCATTAACATTTTACCATCTTGTCACAACTACGGCGACATTCTTGGCATCCAGGATTTCTAGTAAGTGTAATAAACGTCCTCCTGCGTGATTTTCGCCATCATCATCACAATCGCTAATGATCAGATTACCCTTGGCAATTCTATAAGCTAGAATGTTGTGCTTAGCTTGGCTTATTTTCTTATTTTCCAGCAGGGTGTCTAACATTTGCCTAAAATTTTGCATGTTAACAAAAATTCCAAATATTATAAGGGTTAGAAAACTCACTTGACTTGGGATTCATCTGTAACTCTGCACACATGTCCTTGAAATGTGCTTTTCCTATCAGTAATTGGTTCACCGTGTGTAATTTCTCTATCACATTTTTCCTCCGCAAGAGAAGTTTTGTTGTTAGATCTACGTTTTTCTAAACGGTCATTGATCATATTGTCCATAACAAACTTATTTTTAGGATTATTTTTACCATTCTTCTTAGCTGGAACACTTGCCTCCACAATCTCTTTTAATTTCTCAATCCATTGGAATATTATTGGGTACCCTCTGTTTAATCTAAAAATTTTTCCAATTAGTTAGGATCAAACAACCTTATAAGTCAGATACTGCTCTCTCTGTTGGAATGCAATACTAAGGTAAATTTTCAACACCTTGGCATCTCAAGTTTTTGAAAATGGTACCCTCAATATATAAAAAAAAAATACTTACTCGTATATCTCTTTGAACTTTTCATCAATCAGGTCTTTTTGACTTCGTGACAATTTAGGTGCCCACAGCTCATAGTGAGGCGGCATGTGTGAGGGATACTCCTTGTTGAACTCTATCCACAGTTCCACATCTTTATTGATGCGCATACTGAAGGGTTCATTGGGTCTCTCACACTTCTTCCACTTATCTGGAAATATGGCTTCCAAAACTTCAAGTTCTTCCAGTTGTTGAACGATATTATTAGCTGACATATTTTTAAACTGCACTAAAACTTTAAAGGCACTTGCACTGTTGCTTCTTCTAAGCAAGGTGATAAACTAATGAAAAAGAGTTAGTGAAAGGGGACGTGTTGGTGAACTTGACCTTCACTGTGATGTAACGAAACCGAGACGAAGACTAAGGTGGAGAAGCGAAAAATGAAAGGGAGGTTGCCAGGTACCCGCTTTTATAGGGGTCCGAGGCCCCAAGGAACCACCACCAGCCCTTTGGTTGTACAGGTACAAAACATAATTTATAGCCTTACTTTTCGAGAAATATCCCTCTACTTTCTAGCCAATCATCGCAAAATGGCAATTGCGCTTTTGGTCAAAGAAAATTAAAAATTTTAAGTTTTTGTTATATTTTAATTTAATTAGATGTCATCATAAATACAAACAATTCTCGGGTTCTAAATTCATTAATATCAAGTTAATACACATTCAAAGGACTTAAATATGCATCTTAATAATATTATTATCGTTTAAAACAACAATTATTTCAATCGCTCTACAATCCATTGTTGTTATTTGACACTTTGATATTGATAACGCACTTTAATTGACTTTTTAAAGGTCGAAATTAAGCTTTATTTATATAAATATTGACATATATTTATCACTCCAATTTGTTGTTAAGGAGTGCAGGTTACAATCTTTTTAGTGCTGTATCCAACTTTCTTCAGTCTTGCCCGTTTGGATCACGTAGTAATGCTCGATATAGATTTTTGTTCTGAGTAGGTGTAAACGCACAACTATGGATATAAAAACTCCAAGAAACGTTTATTTCTCAGCTTTCTACAAGAGGTAAGATCCGCAGACTTTTCCTTTATCAACGGCAATCAAAGATGAAATTGCAGAAGCTTTGCTTATTATACAGTTAAAACCCGTATGCCAGTAATATTGACTCAAATCATCGACTCCATATCACGAACCAAAGAAGACATTGTTCAGGAATTTGGAAAAGTAATTGTTTCAATTATGCAATGTCAATTAAACTCAGTTAGTCATGAGAATTTTAGGGCTCACAGGAGGATCTAAAGAAAGCTATTAGTGAACTAGCTAAATTGAAATATGAAATCCAGACTAACAAACCCTTGACAAAATTAGTTTCTGAAGACTCTGATGTTAAAGTTTACAATGAATTTCTGGAAAAACAAGCTTCAAAGGATGGCCAGACTACTCATTTTAATACGATTTTTCTACTCAGTGAATGCTACATGTATAGGAGAATTAAGGAATCATTTGCTTTAACGTGAGTTAATTCTTGAATGCAATCATTATATACAACTTTGAAACACTTTTAGAGACACTTTAAAAGAATTTGATTACTTCCGCTCATTTAAAAAGGATCTATTTTTATCTTGCCAGAAAGCTCTTAAAATGTGGTGCGATTACAATGTGGAGATATTCCATAAAAACTTTGAGAAAAATTGGACTGGATATGAGGATCAGCTTTATGGATTAATCAAAGTAAAATTGGTTTTTTATTATTTTTATTTAAAAAAAAGTCTTTATCTTCAAGATACACAGGATCAAAACAATAATAGAGGGGTCGTCCACCGCGTGGCCAATCGCTAATTGGCCTACGCCTTGCACGTGACAAATTTGTTTACAGAATTGTAATTAATTTAATTTTCGTTGCTTTTGTACGTACCTAAACACAGTATGTTATATACTATATCTTATATAGTATATAAAAACGTTCGAACGCACTCTTTGAAGATTTTATCAGTGCTAATTGAGCATATTGGTTATTTTATTTTTTTACATCAAGGTCTTCATCAATTATTTATCTAGGGGTCTACATAAGAAAGAACACGAAATCTTAATAGTTTATTTTCCAATGTGTAGAAAAAGTCCGGAAAACTAAACGCGTTCCAAAAATATTCAGACGGTATGTTCAACGAAATAATTCATAGCAGGAAGATTTATTCCTCTTGTATTTTTTATGCATTTTTTCCCTGCTGAATGTACAGTTACTCATAAAATTGAGTATACACCTATCTAATTTTAAAACAGTTTAAAGAAATTAAAGATTTTAACGATTTAAGTTTTACGCGTCCAAAATCAATATTACAAGAGAAAAAAGTGATAAAAATATTTATGAGTAATTGTTGAGAAAATGTGCCAAAAAGGATGTTACAACATTAGGGATAAATCTGGTAAAAATATGGCAATTAAGGGTACAATATTGAATTTTAATGAGAGGTGGTGTTTACGCGCGTAGCCGAAGTAATATTCACCTTGACCATTTACGTTATAAAAAGCTTTATTTAAATACATCATGAGTATTTGACAAAATCCAGCAAGAACTTGTTTGGGTATGGCATGTTTATGTCTGAATCGTTTTTTATTCGTGCACGGAGTGGTATCATTCAAAGCAACCGCAGGGCCAGTTTAGCCGAACAAGTAGCATAGTAGTACCGGGATTCGCTCCTTCCAAAAAATGTTATTACACACGATAAATAACATCTTAGTCAAATGACAACAAATCTTATGTAGGTTGCAAGAATCGAACCGTTAGCAACCTGCGTTATCGGTTTCTACGTTTTTATTACAATCAAAACTGAAAAATAAATCACATGCGCTAATCCAAGTAATTCCATAACGAAATATTCATTTAAAAAAATGTATAATAATACTAATAATAATAATTTCAAATACAAGATAATCATAAAAATATAAAAACAATAGTAATTAATAATAAAAACTCAGTGTTTTATATTCCGAATTAATTTATGGCAAATTAATTTTCGTTTCCTTGGAAAATATTATGTTCTTCAAAAATATTTGAACGTAATTTAGATACGTTTCGGCGAAGTTTAATCTCTTTTGTCATAAATGATTTTTTACGAGCTATTCACCCGTAATAATGTGATAATATAATTTAAAAAAATCGTTAACATCTTGAATTTCTTTAGATCATTTAAAAAATCAATAGGGGTATACTCAATTTGATGGGTAACTGTGCATTCCGCCTTCTAATTTATTAGATTATTTTAACAATCAGCTCACATATCGTCTTTTATTACATTTAAGAGGGCCTAAATGCGGTTCTCTTCAAGAGTTTTGCTGTGACTATATTTGGGGTATCCCAACAGGAACCGCCAAAAAACCAACGATAAAGTCACCCTGAAACTCTTATCAAACTACTAAATTTTCGTAACTTTATTATCCATAGTTTTCGCAAAACATGCAATGGCGGTTGCCGGTGGGACACCCTGTATATCTGCATTTGTTTCGATCATGTCTATCTTGAAAAAAGAGCATAGGATCTAAATTAACCTATTTTTAGGCAGATCTCTGGGGGAATAAATGTGACTTATCACTCGCACTCGGCAAAGTAGAAGATATGTTTCACAGCCATGAAACGGATGCATTAGATCACTTTATAGTTGTAAATGATTCAAAGAAGTTTCTTAAAGATCTAGTGGAAATTGCCGAACTTCACAGTCATGAGTATATAGGTACCACGTAACAAATTCATTAAAAAAACGCACGGTATTTTCATGCTCGTTTTACAGACATAGTTTTAGACAATTCAGGCTATGAACTCCTTACAGATTTGTGTTTGATGACTGCGTTTACAATATTCTTTAAGAAACAGGGAGACCCCAGCCAAAGTAGGTTTAAAGTCAGGTTCCATGTAAAATCAATTCCCTGGTTCCTTTCCGATGTAATGGAATATGACTTTAATTGGACATTGGAGCAAATAGCCAGTAATGAAGATGCTAATATTAGTTTAGTTGGCAGAAAGTGGCAAGGTATTACCCAATCCTTAGAAATTGAATATTTCCCATGCTAATGCAATATTCAGACTTCATAAGAGATGGGACGTGGGAAGTAATGTCACATCCTTTCTGGACGTATCCCTGCGAGTATAATATGATGCCTGATTATGCTCCCAATTTATTTGGGCTTCTTTCCAAGTCTGCAATGGTGATTTTCAAGGGAGATTTGAACTATAGGTTGGTAGACCTCGCCATGGCGACGGTTCATTTTCCGAAAAGGCGATAATTCCTAAAAATTTTACTGCATTTGCATTCACACAGGTAAATAAATTCATAAAATAGATTTGTTATTGCTCAGGCACCAGCGATACAAATTTTATGACACCATGAATATTTTATGATTTTATGACAGGGATTTAGTCGACCTTTTTGGCTCATGAGACCTTTTGTAATAAGCAACAAAGCTATACCTTTAGACCTCGTAGAAAACCTAAAGGAGGGTAATTTCATTAAGTTTGAATACCGAAGGTAAATTTCGAATCGCTTATACAGTTATACAAATTGAACGGTGAAGCGTGAAAAAAAAGATAGGCGACGTTGTGGCTTTATTGCAGAATTAACCTGTAGAAATAAGAATATTCTAGGTAGAAATAACTCGTCATAAAATGCCATAAATTGGTTTTTGAATACAGAAAAGATTTTCAAAGGGAATTTATAACATTTTCCCAAAATTCACGTTGAAGCATATCCACTGAATGGTGGCACAATGGGTTTATTGCAGGGCTAAACCAGCATAAGTAAGGATACTATAGGCAGAAATAAGTTACCCTAAAATGGCCTGTGTCTTTGAATACAGAGAAGGAGAGTTAAAGGTAATTTGCCACTTTTCTAAAATTGGATGTTGAAGTATGTTAAGTAAATAGGTGGCACAATAGGTTTATTACAGGATTAAATTATTACAAGTAAAAAATGTTACAGGAAGGAACAAATCGTTATCATAAAAATATCTGTGCTTTTGAATGCAGAGGGAGAACTTCAAACAGCATTTATCGCATTTTCTAAAATTGAACATTGAAGCATAACGAAAGAATAATTACCTTAATATTTCAATGTGTTATTTAAATTAATTAAAAAACGTGTTCGTTTAGGAAGGTGTTTGGCGAAAAGAACTGGGATCCAACCACATCTCCTGAGATAGCTTTACAAGGTTTGGAACTCCGGTTATTAACTATAAGAACCATAAAAGCCGACATCATTTGTGGGCTGCAGCCTGGAACGGCAGAGAAATGTGAGAAAGAAGATGCAAAATGGATGGAAAACGGGAATTATGGCGTTATTCAGTATGTACCTGCTAAACAGCATTAGTATGTGTTCAAGTCGTTTGGCATAAGTTTGGATCAACGATTTTTATTTTGTTATTTATGACTATCTGTGAACCAGTTGCAATGGATACGTGCAAATTTTACTTAGCAATTCTAATAATAAATGAATAATTTAACAGCCGTCAGTTAGTTCTTTCTGTTTTAGACTTAAAGGTTCTGTATCTGTACATTGAGATAACATATTTATTCTATGTTGATTATTCGTCCTTTTTTATGCTCAAAATGTCTTCTGAAAACTCATTCAAAGTTTGAAGATGATGAAGATTTTGAGAATCAAATATACAAACATCATTTTAGCCCCCCTTTTCATTCTGCCATTTATTACAGGACCTTTCAGGACATGTTCTATTTGCGCAGAAAAGATTTCTCACTTAATGGAGTGAGAACCTCCTTGCATAGGCTTATTTCAATAGATAAATATGCATTAAGCAATGTATAGGAAGTGCCTAATTTCTAAATCTTTCCAATCACGTTTCTCAAATCGTATAATAGAAAACACAATTTTACTTCAAACATTTTTTATTGAAAGAAATAAAAACATTGAACAAAGAGACAATAACACTAATTTTAAGAAATTCGCAAAAATGCAAGAAAAGATTTAATTCTAAACTATGATTAAAAATGATAAAAGTGATGCTTTCAAATAGCAATATTATTAATACTTTTTTATTTGAGTAACAAGGTACAACATACCTGTAAGCATAAAAGTAGAAACAATTTTTAAACAACCGTTACCTGCTCAGTATTTGTACTTGAAGTCAACTTTCAGCAAGTACTTAATATTCACTTGGGCCACGTCATAGACAATATATCTGGAAAGAACTAATTAAGGAAATACAGGATGTTAAAAGCCAAAGGTCACACGTATGCTTAAATGTAAAAGGATACTCGTTATATAATAGACTGCTCTCATCAGTGTTGGGCGCAGGCACTCCTTTACCCAAAGGAACATCTATGTCCCCAATTTTCTTTGCAGCAGATGGATCTGGATGTGTCTTCCCACGACCCTTGACGCTGTGATGACCTTTAGGAAGTTTCTCTATATACTCCGCTGTATGTTTTTCCAACATCTAAGGAAATGTTAAGTGTGTATTAAACTTAAAACTGAATAGAATCAAATAGAATCGCTTACATTGCCCAAAGCTACATCGCATAGGAGAAGCAAACCTGTGGTGTTGTTCATATTGGTGCAGCAATAATTGGCCGATTTTGAGACCATGTCCGCGAAGTAAATACCCTTTCCAAACATGTACCCTGTTACTGGTGCTTCTGGCGGGGCAATTCTTAATCCCTGAAGAGAAATAATTAAATATTTCCTTAGCGAAGGTACAACAGAGAGTTTTTGCGGCCACTTGTGATAATTGAATAGAATAACAATATTCAATTTTTTTTTCTCACACAGCTCAAACTTACCTGAGACAAAATTCCCGCGAAATTAGTGGTTCTCGAACCGTGCCATAAAAGCTGGCGATTTTGCAACTTCTTGAATGGCTTAAATCGCTTCTCCTCACCTTCCCGTTTAACTATAAACACCTGTAATTTAATATCATTTATTTCTGCCTGAAATTCATGGTAAGCAACTCAAACTAACGTCCTGTACGTCCAATTCATAGCTTGTATGAGTAGCGGCATGAGTGTTCTTCACGTATTCGTGAATAATCTTGAACTCCTCGGATTCTGGATCTAATATCTCGATATGGGTCTTCAGTTGGATGTAGTAGCTGTCTACTGTGTGTTCTGAACCAGAAGATTTCATTAAATTGTAGGCAATCTCCATCTCCATTAAATTGTCCAGCATTTCGAGTTTTTGCTGTAAGAATAAAACCGCAAATTAGATGTTGTTAAAAGAATTTGTAACTTTCACCTTTATAAGCTCCTTCTCTTTGATGATTTGGACTTCGTTAATTCCAAAACTATGTGGTATAAGGGTGTAGAACTTATTGGTGGCTTCTATTAACTTAGTTTCACTAGCTTTGTTATCTATTAAATCTTGGACCTCTGCTAACACACCATAGGCCTTTTGAATCTGTTTTTTGCTTAGCTTTCCCAGGGGCATTTTCTCAGTGTCAAGCTCAAATTCCAACATAAGTTTCTTCATTTGCTTTACGTCGAAAATTAAGTTTATTAAGCTCTACAAAAACATATGAACATAAAAAAACTTGAAATTTTTATAAAATTGCGCATATACTTGAATTTGCTTGGGTAATTTAGATTCAGTCTCTACAATTTCGAAGTTTTCAGCTGCGTCCTCCGCATAATCGATATCCACCGGACACATCCTGCCCGGCACTTTCATAAACGTATGCCGATTCTCCCAAAAATTACCAGTTTTTTCTTCGTAAAGGTCTTCAAACGCTTTTTTGGCTTCGTGAAGAGTGCTCTTCTCCTCAGTTTTAACCCCACCGATAGTCGTTCCAATCCTACCCCATGCTCGGAATAACCAAAAGCGGTTCCCTTTATCTCCTTGGAGTAATTGCAACTTGTAGAAACTGTTTTTATTCTTTTGTACATCTGTGAGGCCTAAAACTGCTGTCCATTTCTCTTTGTGGGAGTCCTCATAAACATGGGCTTTGCATTCCAGGCCGCTGTCTGGATCTACTGCTGAACCACCTATTTGAATCAAATATTTTTTTTTTTTCAGGAACTAAGTCCAACTAGCAATGTTGTTTCGTTTTATGATAATGAGCGCAATCAACGATGTGAAAAATACATATAAAACGAGTTCTTTTAAGGGTAAAATTTTGATACAGTTTTACTTATCTTAAATGTTAAAACATCCGTAAAATCTTCAACGCACTTTAATGAGCATCCATTAATTGCGAAAAAAATTGTACTACCAAATTGTCAAGATTTTTACGAACATAATTCGCTCACCTTTGAGTTGCAATTTAATTTTGCTTGGAACAGCACTAACAAATCTGCTCTTTGATTTCAGAGCTGACCTACTACTGGAAGAAGGTTCAGGGGGTAAACGTGTCGCTGGCTAGAAATTAAAAGTAGTTATTCGCAAATCGAAATTTTAACTAAAATAAACCATTCACATCTGAGCCCCAAGTGCAGATGCTCTTCTTGGTAATTAAATCAGGAATTCTTCCAGCATAGTCTTTAGCTTCATCCACGAAATCTTCAGAGACCACGTGCACCTACGAGTAAAAATTTCAAAGAGAAATTCATCCGATTTGAAAAGTTAATAGATACCTGTTCAACTTCAGCCTCCTTAATGCGAGCGCCCATTTTCTCAACCATATCTTTATTTGCAATAACTGCCATAATTGTGTTCGAAATTTTGGTCACTACTTTTCCTCCCAAAGATAAAATTTGTTTTTTTATTACATCCTTTCCTTTCTGTGGAGTTCCCAATATAACGAATTGCATTTCATAGAGCGCTGGCACAGCTCTTTTAACCTTCGGACTAAAAAATTATATCGTAATCAACGAACACATCAAATTACAAATTCACAAACTTACGGCCCGTCTATCTCATCTTTGGCTTCCTTCTTTACACTCGTCGACGGATTTACGCTTTTAATTACCCTTTTTCTGGCCACATATTTGTATTTTTTTAAAAAGGGATATTCTTTTTTCAGATTACTAGGAACGACAAAAGCAATTCGGTCCGGATCTTTAGTAACATTTGTACATTTAGCCCATTCGCTCAAATCTCCAGTACAACTGTAACCAGCTTTGTTGTACACTAGTTGGCCGTTGCACTCTTTAAAAAAACAGATATTATTGATGGGTATTTAATGCCTTCTTAAATCAACCTTTGCATCGTTTCAGCGCTCCAAAGGACATAATATCACTCAAATGATCATACATCCTTTCAACACCTGAGAGAACATCTTGGCCATTACTCTCCAGAAGGGACGCCAATTGAGGCTTTGTTAATTCCTTCAACTTATCCCGATAGCCAAACATAACTTTGACTTGCGATCTATACTCTTTTTCGAATGAATCATCTTCTAGTTTAACTTTCTTTACTTCAGGTAAGTCTTCCTGTTTTATAGCACTTCAATAAAATAAAGATATTTGTTGTCAGGATTAAGTAAAATGCTAGGTTTTCTTACGGTAATACTTTTTTTGCTTCAGCTTGATCAGATTTCTCTAAACCCTTGAATCCTGGTATTTTATCAGCACTTTCATAATAGCCCAATTCAGACCGAAGTTGAGCGAAACAGGTCAAATGGTGCCATTGATTTACACCTCCTATTTGTCTGCTGACATCTGACTCATAATCTTTTTTGGATACACGAACCTAACGTTTTCATACCACATTTCAATAACAAAAGCTGTATAGATATGGTATCGGTATTAAATGAAATTGTTCTTATTTATTTGTCATGTCGACCTAAATTCTTATCGGAAATGTTAAAAATGTTAATAAAAATAAATATTATTTAACATAAAACTAATCTGATAGAGAAATATTCTTATTTTCCCGATTTTAAATAAGGTTGATTCAATTTAAAGACTGTTATTTATGTGGCTACCACTGTATATATATAAATCAAGTAAATTGTCATTTATGAGGATTTTTGGAGTCAGAATAAATTAAATTCATAGGGGTGACATTAAAGAGATTTTTTTGAATTTTTATTTTAGTTGCTGTATAAGTCCACTTTTACATAACACTCATGGTAATAGGAAAACAGAATATATGTGAAGATGATAACAATTTGCTATCTTTGTACATATATATTAAGACGCATTAAGCACGGATTTAAGTTATAAGAATAATCTCATTAAATCCTGTTATAAGCTATAAACTATTGTCAATCAGGATCTGCTAAGTGAAATAAACCAATTATATTTTGGTTGTTAATCAAACTACCACCAGTGCGCCATGGCGTAAATTAATTGTGGGGTCACTTAAGGGATAATTCCAGGGGTCCCCACTATTTTACACTCATCAATGCCCTCTCAGTTTTCTAATCAATTTTTTAAAAATAATTTCTTTCCTTTATATCTAACCAACTATTAAATTTTTTTGTCAACCCACCAAATACTAATTTGAATAAAAAAATACTCACCTCCCCCATTAAAATCTTCTGCTCACATCCCTTGCAAGTAGACCTACCGCTTTTGGCATATTCAATGACAAAATCCTTCAAAGCCAGTTGTTTAGACTTTGCTGCCTCTTTATCTGCAGGCCTCTTCTTTCCTTTAGTTTCTGGTAAGATTATCGAATCGCCTCCTACATTACTTTTAATACGATCTTGATCCTGCAGCCGCAAAGACTCAAAGTTCTCAATATCATCAGTGGTTTTTACTCGCTGCTTTTTGAAAAAGCATTCGAAGTGGAACCAGTTGGTTTGTTTGCCATCAAAGAAGGGTGACTGCAAAGAGTTAAGTTCGGAGTTTTAGAGTTCCTCAAAGGGTGTTTGGAACTTACTTGAGTAAGCGTGGCCATACGCAGTACCCCCTGAGAAATGGGCTGTTTGCATGATTTACATTTTGAGCGGCCTGTTTTGGCGTATTCTGCACGATAAGGCAAATCCATGCTTTAGGAAACAGAGGAATTTTTCTAAATCTTTTTGTTTAAGATGTTTTATTCAGGTAACAGCATCACCAAATGCCGGTAAAAGAGAATCAACAAGCAAAAATGACAAATATGACATTCTCTAGACGTTTTTCCTCATGTTCACGTGAAGAGTCGTTCTTGTCTCATTAAAGTATCACATGATTTTCAATTGAAAGAGATGATTTTGAAATAGAAAAGTTCGAACTAAATGTATAAAATTAGGTTATGAAATGTGAAAATATTTATATTTTTGGTATTTCAACAAATTATTATTTTCATTTTGCAGTAACATCCACTATTTTGTTTGATCATTTCTAGTTTTAAAGTAAAATGCTAATTTAAATCTAAATTGAAATTTTTAAAGTGCTTAATCGCTAAAAGGTATCATGTCCCTCTCCGAAGCCGAGAAAACCTTCATTTTACACGGAGTAGCTGTAAGTTTATGTCTTAATTTTTGAATCCTATTTAACACATTGTTCTCTGTAAAAGGAAAACTTCCGCATAGACGGACGAGACCGTGAGGGCTACAGGCCTATGGAAATAGAAACTGATATAGTCCAACATGCCTTTGGTTCTGCTAGGTTACGACTAGCAAACACTGACGTTTTGGTGGCCGTTAAAATTGAAGTCGATACCCCACTGCCTGAGAAACCGTTTGAGGGGAAAATTGAATTTTTTGTCGATTGGTTAGTTTATTGCTCAATATTTTTATAATCTTCTACAGATGAAATTAGGAAACTGTTATGATTTGCACTCCTCATTTGCCTCAATATTGAATCCAAGCAGTTAATCTTTCAGTATTCTACATGGCGTTTCAGTCTTAGACTGTGCCCTTTGAGAGGGTGGCAGAAAATATCATTACAATGTACATAAATATAAAGAGTGATTTGTATACATTTATGATTTGTCACTTTAGCTCTGCAAATGCAACTCCTGATTTTGAAGGCAGAGGTGGGGAGGATTTAGCTGTTGAACTCTCAAATATTCTCTCATCAGCATATGGCTCATATAAGACTTTAGATTTACGAAAACTTTGTATTTTAAAGGGAAAGAAGTGTTGGAAGCTGTTAGTTGATATATTAGTAAGTATTCTTATTTTTCACATTCCTCTTAAAAATAAAGGAAAAATTAAGATTCTAGAATGCGGCGGCAATTTATTTGACGCAGTATCGTTAGCTGTAAAAGCGGCCTTATACAACACTCAAGTACCGAAAATTCAAGCCGTCAATGTCGATGGGGATAACGTTGAAATTGAAGTATCTGATAACGTTTTTGATTGCGAAAGTTTGGATATCACAAATGCTCCAGTTTTGGTAATAATTAGTTAACAAAATCTTAATTATTACTCAGGCCTTAAACTTCTGTAGGTTACAGTATGTAAAATAGGAGAGTGCTGTATAGTAGACCCAAGCTTGGGTGAAGAGCAATGTACAGTTGGTTCAGTAGTGGTGTCCGTATCAGGAGACAGTTTCAGCACAATCACCTCAATTGGGACAGGGTCTCTGCATGAAGAGACTTTATTTGAATGTTTAGATTTGGGTCAGAAAGTGGGAATTAGGTTGAATTCGGCTTTAATGGAGATTCTCAGCCAGATTCCTGCCCATCAAGACATTGGATTTCTGAAATAGTTTGTCAATATGAATTGAAAACGAAATAAACCTCATGTGCAAATGTTCTAAAACTAATAATTTTTACTACAAACGAGAAAACATTCATTAACGCTAATCAGTTAATCTTATAATACTATCAAATTAGAATGTAATGAAATTACTGATATTTATTATAAGTACTTAGGGAGAATAGATAAACAACGGTATATCTCGATAACTAACGGTTTTATTGTATAATAATTAAAGGCAACAGAACAAGTATAAAAAAATGAACATAAATGAATACTTATAAAAATAAGAATTTAATTTATTTCTTGAAGATATAACTCTCAGCGCCTCCCCTTCCGAAGCCACCAGGGCCGAAGAGGGCTGAGTAGCAGGGGTTGTGGCAGTATGGCTTTCCTTCTCTCTCGGCGTGACTTCCAGGCGTTAAAGTCTTGTTGCATTTCTCGCACCTCAAGCAGGCCGAGTGCCAGTCTTTGCCTAGGGAGGTTTTGCGCTCGGCTGAAAGATTAAAACGGTTAAAAATCTATTTATAAACAATTGTCTATTTATCTCAGTCAGTATCTGCGTTCGTGACCCGATGACATAATTCCTACAAGATCTTAAAAACGTTTTCCTTTTAAGGTATCAATCTTTAATCCGGTATTGCCTACGTAATATTGTATCCGAATATAAATTGCGGCCAATTCCATCGGCAAATACGTTAGTTTAATAAATGGCCCATTCAAAACACAATGCATGATTCACGATGAAAAAAGGCGATGAATTTTGACCTTGCAAACGTTTTATTAAAATAGCGATTACCATATAGGAGCAATTTGCATTAAAGAGAGCCACGACATAATGATGATTTAAAATTTCGTGAAAGATTACTCATTAATTCAGAATGATTTGTTTTTTAACGAAGAGGAATTCAGTTTTGGCGATAATGTTATTTATTTAGTGGGTGTGTCCGAGATATTGAAATTGTATCTATTTATTTTTGCATCATTTTTAAATATCATTTTAGTCTATTTAGCTTTGACTAAAACCAAATATTTACTTTTTATCAGTACACACATAAATAAGTAATCTTGTCTTCTTAAGCCCTAAAGCAAATTAAAATAATAACAAGGTATTATAAGCACCGTAGAAACTCACTTATGTATGTCTTTATCAGATTCAAAATTTCTAGGAAATTTACATCTTTAATTATTTGTCATTTCGAATTCAAATTTTCAACGTAAAGTGTCTTAGTAGATATTTCACGTTAGTTAGGTTCTCAACTATATTTTAGATGACCTCCATAACATGTACCAAATCAATGATCAAGAAGGATTGGAGGAAAATTAGTCATACAAAAGACCATTTTCTCCTAGAGACGTGTGCCTAAAACAACTTTACATCCACCTCTAGATTATTGCGCGGAATGATACCTAAAGCAATAAATTGCATAGAAGTAAATGAATGCGTGTAGCCCAAACGAATTAGGCACTTTTAACAGAAAACGGAAACAAGATTTTTTTTTCTTAAAATTAATTCAAATTTTTAAGCAAATACCCTTTTCATAGATCGCAGAGATGTTTCATATGAAAGTTCGTTTCATTTTGATGCAAATTTTTAAAAAGTAAAATAATCCAAATTTTGCCGTAGAACTCAAAAATAAAATACAATCAAAATCAACGAAATGAGAGCAAAAACAAACGCAGGTTGCCCCCTTTTTGCATCAACCTCCACAATTATTATTCAAGACTCATACATATAGAACAATCTTCTTTTGAAAACGGCCACTTCCACTATATGTACATAGATCCACAAAATGCAAATGGCCCATCTGATATCAGTTTTTGTTCCCAACCGTCCGCAGCACCTCTTTAAAACTTTTAATCCCTTTTAAAAGTAATAAAATATCAAATACATACCAAAATAAACAGGTTTTTCACACTTCGGACAGTTAGGCATCTTACTTTAGGTACTACAAAACAACCGTGCTGGTGCCTGAACCTCTCTGACTGTACAGAGTATCTTCGATACCAAACTAATGAAATGCCTTCGCCAGCAGGTTTTTCACTAAATAGGTATTCTCGTCGCTGACGCGCACTGCCGAATGATAAATAATGTTGTAATTCAGTGCTCGATGTGATATACAGGCTGTCCCCACATTGTGTCTTTCTGATCCCTGTAATACTTATAATTTGAGGAATTCAATTTGGTGGATCGAGGTTACTACACCCTGCAAATCAACATCCGCAGATTATCGCATAGATGTAGATAATGACAAGGCAGATATAGATAGTAATTGAACTTGAATTGGTCAAACATAACTAGTGCAAGCATTGTAAAAAACACAACTAGGTTTTTTGTCTAAGTATGTTTTATTGCGTAAAAAATAATACAAAATTGACTATTTACATTTTTTTAATAATGTTTAAAGCTTTCGTGGGTCTTAAAGGCTTGAAGCCCTAGACCATTTTTTGAAACGCTCCTTCAGGAAGTAAATACTTCCAATATTTAGAGCACTGCAGGTTGGAAGGACTATTTCATTTTGCAGCTTTATCTTCACCGCTTTTAATACTCGCACATTTCGAAGATTTTTTCTCTGATGCTATGCTGTTGCCGCTACCTTGAGAAAAACTTTCACAAACCTTTTTACAAGTATTACTAGTGCGTACAGAACTGGTAGAGGAGGGGCATTTGCACCTTTCATTTCTCGATTTTGGTATTGACTGCTGGGAATTTTGGGTGCTTCCTGAGGTGCCAGATCTCGCAGAAAGGAGGTCTAAAAATTCAAATGTTGGTTTACATTATACCAAGTGTGTCTAAGAAATGGTTCACCCTACGACGTTTTTGGTTCGATAATGGTGGCCGATAATGGTATTACTAATGTGTCGAGAACACATTCAACTCACCAGTCTATCAAGAAAACATTAATTTCACTAATGTGTCGAGAACATATTGGTGTTATTCAACCAAAATATCGAAAATATACGAAGTGTTTATTTTATTTTCATATAAAAATTGATATTTATATACTCTTTTATTGCTACATTCTGGCTGCTTTATATACAATACCTTGCTGATTTCAAACGCAAATCAATGCATCTATGTTACTCAAAAAGTTTTCCCAAAGATTACCCAAGTAATACTCACTACCATCAGCAACATCAACTTCCCATCTTTTAGAAAAAATAAAATTGGAAAGATTTCGACAGTTTCAGAAATGAAACAAAGCTTTAGTTCAAATAATGATCGAAGGACCGGCTTTATATTCTTATTACTCACGACGATTTGAACAAAAATATTTCCTGACATCATGGGTAATAGTCCAGATTTAATAATTGTTTAAGTACCCTGATATTTTATCGACACTATTATGAACACATATTGGAAATTTAAACTAAAATCTCTAGGTAGAAACGCAGTTTACCCTTAATGTTCTCCTCATTGGCTCCTGCCTTGACCGAAACAACCTCACTTGTCTTTATCTCCTCCTTTGTCTCTTCTTGTTTCTCATTTTGCGGCACCTCCCATACAAAAATAGTTCCTGCTGCACTGGCACTAATCACGTACTTTCCATTTCCACTGAAGCGCACCGACGTGATAACAGCCGCGTGCCCCAGCCCTATGTGTGTCGTTATCCCTTCAAAAATAATCAAGCAATTGTTGAAGTTTTCTTAAGAAGTTAAACGCACCCTCTCGATACTTCCACAATTTGATAATCTGGTCGTTACCTCCAGTAACGAAGTATTCGCCATTGGGCGATACATCCAAGGTATTAATGGCCCCGGTTGGGGAACCTTCAAGCTCTCGTACGAGACATCCATCTAGCACTTCCCAATAGGCGACTTTACGATCGGATCCCCCTGTTAGGATTTGCACTCCTGTAGGGTAGTATCTCACGCAGAAAAACAGCGTTTTGGCAAACAGAATTTGCCTGCGGCATTGTCGTTCTAAGTCCCAGATTATGCAAGTACCATCAGTGCTTGCGCTTACGGCCTCGGTGTTAAATTTGTTGATGTGGATGGCGGACACGGGTCCTTTATGCTCCTGAAAACTTTGGTTTTTATTTCCTCAAAGAAACACCAAATTGTAAATTTTGCATATACCTTCAATGTGCATATCAACTCTTGCCTATAAGGAGACACTGCCCACAACCTCACTTGCCCCTCGCGTCCCCCACTAATGAGTACTCCTCCGTGAGAAGTGATAGCTAAAGCGGAGACACCTTTGTTGTGAGCATTTAATATTGCGTAAATGAGTCTGCCGGTTAAAGGTGTAAATGATCTGTCAAATTGTACCGCATTTGCATGAGTTTGATTATCTGTAAACATATTGAATTTCTACCTGATAACTCCATCGTTCCAACCAGTTAAAATCGACTTTCCGTCGTGCGCAAACCCCACACTGGAGCAGGTGAAGTTCTTTACGCAGATACGCAACAACTCCTGCATAGTGCTCATAGACCAAACTCGTACGTTGTCGTGACTTGCAGTAGCAAAAACTTCGGAAAAGTTGCTAGAATGTTTTAGATTTAAGTCTATGGTCTGCAATCACTAGTTCTTCTTACTGAGGAAATGCCACATCGTGTATGGTGTTCGCATGGCAAGTGAGTATTAGTTTTGCTTGAAAATCTTTCATGTCGACTTCATAGATCTCTGAGGCTGCTGTTCCCACGAGAATAGTGTAGGTGTCAAGCATCTTTATATAAAAACAATGTTATTTTAGGTGCACTGGAAAGCACGCATATTGATGTACTTGTATGGAGGTAACTGCACTGTTAACATTAGTAGACTTTAAAATCTTCAAGCACGGCACTGAAGGCAATTTTACGTCTGAATCGATGGGGATCACGGGTTTTTCGGCTTCAACCGCAAGATCTAGGGTACCATCACCAGCCCCTATTATCAGCTCCCCGCTGAGCAGCCTCTTTATTGACCGAACCCCTGAAACGCCCCTATAACAATCTCACTTCCAGAATTTGTTGCTATACCACTAACCCTGCTGATAAAGGTCCACACTTCCGCGTCTTAGCTTTTTCTTCGTGATCTTCGCGAAGCACCCCACTACACAAGGGGTTTTCACGGGTTCCAAAATCTTTACATCTTGATGAAAATTCAAGCGAACTTTCAGCACGTCTCCAGTACTGGTACCACAGTACATCACGTCGTCTCGCTCATTTCTGTCAGTGCAAAGCACCTTTCGTTTGAGTTTGAACATTGATACGTTAATGCTCTTAACATTGCGAGCCTCTTCGTTGATGGTCCAGACCGCCAAGTGGCAATCTCCAGCAGTAACAAAGCATTGACCCCGTCTCATCATGGGGAGCAAGACTGTAGCTTCACCCTGGACTCCTCTTGAAGCATGTACTCCACATACCACTTGGCCTACTGTCACATTCCAGACCACCACCGATCCACAGTCTCGACCCCCTAGTTCCAAGGTTTAACATGAATTAAACGCATGATTCATGATAGAACTATATACCCAGGGAAATTAGAAATCGTTCATCTTTAGAGAACACTACAGCCTCTACACGCACTTTATGGTGTTCGTATTGGTTGAAGATTTTTTCCTGTTCAAAATCCCAAAGAATCACGCGAGCCTACAAGATGTTAGTAGATTTCAATGTTTTCTATAGAATGTTAAAAAGTACTTTGAAGCCTATGTGGTTGATCTGCCCGCTGGCAATGTATTTACCCGTAGGGGATACACATACTGAGGAAATATTGTTTGTGTGGCCCACAAGAAAGCTTTGGTGTTTCGTTATCCATTCCTGCAGGATAATCTTGTTTCCCACAGGGTAGACCACGTGTTTTCTCTTGGGATGTATGATGAACCCGTTGACTGTATTACCTTGTGTTTTGGGATGAAAATTAAGAACTATATTTGTATTGATAGCTTACCATCGAATCCGATTATGGCTTTTGATTTTAATTCTTTAACGTCTCCATCAGTTTCAGGAGTATCTTCACAGTTTTTCGACATAATTATTTTAACAAAATTCATGCAGAAGTCGAACAATATTCATTCAATTCTCAATAAAGATGGATCGCCAATTTCTTGTTGTTTGATCATTTAAAAATAGCGCCTCTAGTTTCTATGGTTACCAATCTCTTAGTTGGCGCCATCTGTATAGAAGTTACAAAACCGTATCAAAGATTATATTAATTTCAGTTTATGTTCATCAATGGAGTTAACAGGTGACGCAGTGCTATCGATTTTTTAACCTCATTTTTCTTTATTTATATTTAGTCAAAAATCAAAATAAACATAAATTATTGCTAAAAGTTTCTTACCAAAACATCTTGAGGGTAATAGTATGGACGAGATGTGTAGAATCTGTTTACAGTACACTCCACTTGCTTTTACTACTAATATTTTCCATAAAATTACTTCAAATAAATCTGTGGCCCAATTGGTGAATGAATTGGCTTCGATTGAAGTAAGTCTTTGCTTCTCGGGCTTATTTGCTAACAGTTTTTTCAGTTTACTTCCTAGGCCCCAAAATAACCTATTTGTTTTAAGCCAGGGTATCATGAGGCTTGAATAGTAAACTAAACAACTTGTGATTCGCTTCCTTTTTTCTTACAATTTATTTTCTTTCCAGATATATGCTCATGACCTATTACCTAAACATTTGTGTGTTAAATGCTATCAACAATTATTAACCTTAAGTTCTTTTCGGAACCAAATTATCACTTCTGATGCACATTTAAAGGAGAAATTTCAAGTTTCTTGCAAAGACAATGTAACTATAATTACACCAAAACTCTTTGAGCAACAAAGTAATAGCCACAAATTGATATTAAAATCAGATTCTACTAATAATGACTCAACTAAATTGAACATAACTCAGCAACTTAAAGATGAATTACTGCAAGCAGCAGTTTCAGAGCAAGACATTAGGGTTGAGGCACAGATGCAAGCTAAAAGTGCTGGAAGAAAGCCTTCAGGACTTCTTAAAAGCCGCCACAAAATCCATGAATTTAACTGTGAAATATGCAATAAAATTCTCTTTGGTCGCTCAAATCGCTTAGAGCAACATATAATAATGGCTCATTCTGATATTAAAAATCACTGTTGTGAAACCTGCAATAGAAAATTTAAAAGCAAACAGCAGCTTGTGAATCATACAAGGGTCCACACTGGAGAGAAGCCATATAAATGTGAAGTGTGTCAGAAATTTTTTGCGTAAGCCTTTGCAAGACGATTTTGTCCTCCTATGTAGAAAACTAACATTTTTAGATCAGCTCAAAACTTGTTTAATCACAAAAAGAAACACAGTGGAACTGATAAAAGTTTCGCATGTGAATTATGCATGAAAGGCTATTCCACCCCTGGAGAATTGGAGACCCATAAGCGCATAGTACATACTGGTGAAAAACCGTTTATGTGTGAAATTTGCAGTCAAACTTATAGCAGTAATAGAAATTTAGGTTTGCACATTAGAACAGTGCATGAAAAGGTAGGCTTTTTAGAAGTTATAACAGTACAATTAAACACGTCATTGTTGAAGACTGAAAAATGCTCCAAATGTGATATAATGCTGAGCAAAAAGCGCATCAAAGCACATATGCAAAAGCATTTGGATAAGGAATTGGGAGTGAGGAGGTTTACTTGCGATAAATGCGGGAAAGGTTTTTTCACTACCCATTCTTTGAAAAGGCATCAGATTATACATAGTGGGGAAAAACCTCATTCTTGTAAGGTACGTGTTTCAAATTCTTTAGCAATGAAAGTATAATTAGGTAATTAATATGTATTTGCAGATTTGCCAAAAAGCGTTCAGGCAAAAGACAGCCATGGACGTCCACATGAAAACCCATAGTGATGTGAGAAATTTTTGCTGTGAACTATGCAGCAAAACTTTTAAATATAAACAGCATTTGCAAAGGCATGTGCCTAAGAAACATCAAAATGAGTTGGGGAAATATTAAACTGGACTTGCCATTTTACAATGCAGGCCCCTTCCACCACATTAATTGCTAAATTAAATATTGATGCTAAAACACTGGGTATAGTGTTATTTAATAAGCACTTTTCATGTAAATAATAAAGGGGTTCTGTATTGCTGAACAGTTCTTTTTTTTATATCAATATTTATTTCATAATCTAAGAACCTAAATTATTTATTTACATTCATCTGATAAATAAACGTACCTATTTTAAATAAAAAAAACGTATCTTTTTCTTTTGTACTATTTCATGGTAAATTTTGTAGCTTTTTGAAGGTAGTTATTTAAATCAAATTACAGGATCCTGTATTTAATACGATAAGATTAAGGTGAACACAGGTATACCAAATAATGTTGGTTGCATACTTTCCTAATTTTACTCATGACTATTTTTGGTTACGTCAATGTGACGTTCAAAATTTTCACTTAAACTGTAAAATACTTTTTTAAATTCAAAAACTTTTTAAGTACTAAAGAAATTTCTTTAAAAATAAAACAAAATTTCCCATGACAGCCGTCAATAGATCAGCATCAACTTTCCCGTGTATTTATTTTTGAGGTTAGGTCAAAAAAAAACTTAATATTTTAATATTTATTTATTAGAAGAACTCAATTTATAACCAAAAAATGTGAGATTTCTTCAGTAAATCAACTTTCCCTGTAACCGTCAACATGGCTCTGTCATTGGTTGTTAGGACGTGTAGGTTTAGTTTAAGTAGAGGGGCCCCAGCAGTATTTACCCCAAGGTGAGGGTCAATCATTCAGGGTGGTGTTTTCCTTGCAATTTGCTTTTCATTGCAGTTACGGAAAGCTCCTTCAAACGAGGGAATTACACAGGAAATCTGTCTACAAGACTGAGGAGGCCAAAAAGATCCGCTTTTATATATTAAATCGCTTTGTTGAGTACCTTAAAAACTATGACAAAATTCTCGAAAAGAACTTTCCGACCGCCATGAAAACCTATCGGACCTTCATGGACGGTATAAAAACCTTTAGCATAGACACAAGAGAATATTTTAGGATTTTTATGTATGCAATTCACATGCTCTCCAAACATCTCATTTGAATGACTGAATAAATTTTTAAGGTTACTAAGCAGAGGTAGTAATGGCTACTCAAAGTTACTGAGACGTGAAATTGAACTGTACCACCAACTGCCCAAAGATATGATGAAAGTAGGTCCTGTTGTAATATTCTCAACACTACCATTTGCCTTCTATGTTATACTGCCTTTAATATATGCATTACCCAAACAATTGCTCACATCTCACTTCTGGACACCAGAGCAGAAAGAAAAGTTTCAAACTGAATATATAAGAGATCACTTACTTCATAATAAGCCAGTTTTTAGGTAATAGAAAACAATTTGCATCACAAGATATAATTGATATTTCAGACATTTGCAGTCCCAATTAAAATTCATTAAATATCACAAGAAAAACAAAGATGTATTTGAATGTTGGTCACATGTTTTGGGTCTATTAGGCAGTGGTGCACAACCTACTGCAGATGAAATTTTAGCTTGCAAAGATTTGTTCAGAGATGAACCTTATCATTTGTGGTATTTAAGTAGGAATCATATTGTAAGTCAGCATCATATAGGTTTCAATAAAAACTGCAGGGCAAAGTATTTTAGTTTCACCTCTTGAGGGTGCATGGCCTTCATGCTGGATGGTTTAGAAGGACAAGACTGGCTGACAGGGCTCAAATTCTAATTGAAATGGATAAGGCAATAATGAGAGAAGGAGGAGTGCATAATATGCCCTTAAATGCATTAGGCAAAGCCTGTTATATTAGAGGTACATATCTTTTTTAGATCTATATGTATTATTGGGGAAGACTTACATTACTGAGCATAAAAATTCTAGGATTGAATCCCATTAGTGTACCCAGGGAATACCAAATAAAATGGCTTACTCAGTGGATAAAAATTTCTAGTCAAATAGACAAAGATGCTTATTCTTTGATGCTGCATTGTCCAATTTTATTGGGTTATAATGAGCCATCTAATTGGATGCTTGTTTATGTTAAAAAGCAGCAGCTTTAATTTTATTGTAAATATTGTATAGTGTACATAAAATCTTTTAAAAGCAAAGGCAATTGGCTTTTATATTAAAGCAGATGTTTTACCTTGATGAAATAACATACTTATTTTTTAAGTGGCCAGTTCAGGTGTTATAAAAAAAAAACAACTTTAAATAAATGTTTTATTATTCATCCTTAACTTTTCTTCATTTTTTTTGAGGCTTAACCTTCTTCGAAGGTTTCGGTTTATCTCCACCTTTAGCCATCTTTTTCTTACCGTACAAGGTGCCATTCCTTGAAGCAGCCTTCCTTAGAACCAAGAATCTGGCTGTCCTGATTTTATTTTCTCGACTCTTGACCCTTCTCAGTTTGAAACGATCAAAGTCTGTGAGTTGGGCGCGCTAGAATGAATTGTTAATTATTCCGGTGTACCATTATTTGCTAGCAAAGAACAAAAAAATCTTATTGTCAGAAAATATTAGTGACTTCATATAAGTGTCAGCCGGCAATTCCTATCTTAAAAAGGATCATCATATTTGAAAATTTCAAAGAAATGACATAAATGGGTAATGACTAACTTTTTGCTTAGCTGCAACTTTCTTTGCCCAAACAGAGTTCTCCCATTTCTCTAGAACCTTTTCACTTTTCCAAGCCTTACGGACTACTCTGGTTGATGCAGAAAAAGGGTGGGTGATCCTAAATTTTGTCAAATGCAACTGGTTCAGCCTTATCTGACTGCGAGGCACATTGGTTTCTGGGCCATCAACTAAAACCTAAAAATTTTATCACTTAATAAAACAGTTTTAAAGGTGTGAAAAAAAAAACAAAAAAGTGGAAGTGAATCAGAATAAGTTTAGCTTCAGTTTTGTATCAGCCGGCAATTCCTATCAACGTAAAGGTTCATCATTTATGTTTTTGGATTACTTATAGATTTACGGTGTAACCTCAAAACACTTACTCTGGTTTGGTCAATAACATCTACAATGCTAACAAGTTTGCCCTTATTGGGACCATCAGAGACGACGGCGACGCGGCCGGTTTCCACAAACCTTTCGAAGGCCTAAAACGGAAAAAATCGAGTTGTTAAAAACGCAAACCATGTGGCACAACATCGGTTCTTTAATGAACAAAATGTGAGTAGATATTGAAAGGAATATGTAAAAGTGAGTTAGGTCGGAAATTGATAATACAAATTAAAGGAGTATAAACATTATAATCTAATGGAAATAACAGAAATGTATTTAATTTTAACAGAAAATGCGAGGAAATGTTCCTTACCATGCTTTGCAAACGAGAGAAAGAATTATGGCGATTTGACTTTGACACATCGGTGACGGCTAGTAATGTCGGTGATCCCAGGGTCAGGTCAACGAAGCCATGCTAGTGCGTAGCTCTTTGTCGTATAGAGTGAATAGAGTAGTGTTCAGAATTATTCTTACTTTTCAATCTCTATTTTTGTAAGTGACTCATGATTGACACTCTATTTTCTTTATTTTTCTTTGATTCCCAAAAAAATCGTTTTTATAGGTAACTCACTATAACGAATTTTATATGGGAAAAATCACTAATTCAGTGCAATACAAGAAATAATTATTTGATCATGCCATGCTGCAATTGTAAGTATTTCATCTAATCACGAGCATAGATGTGTAACTAACAGCTGTTAAAACTTCCAGCAGCGATATTAACGAGAATTCAACCCCAAAAGATCAAAATTTCTTTATTAACCAACCAATTAGTGCTTACCAATATATAAACCCACAGTTCAACAGAACCCAAATCTCTCAAAAAGTGTTGGTAAACCCGCACTTTAGGGCCAAACCTAAAGTATTCCTGAATCCCAACTTCCAGGGAGAATTATCTCTTTGTAGTCATATACCTGCGCGAAATGCTATTCATGTTAATCCACTTTTGTGCAGCACTGTGGTGAAACCACTGCCTTTGTCCCAAGGACACATCCATGTCAACCCAAATATTAACAATGTTCAAGTGCCAAAACCACAAACAGTTCATGTGAATCCCAAATTTAAAGATATAAAAGGAGCTGTGGATGTAAATGTAGAGACTGTGCCAAAGAAGCAAAAAAAAGTAGTTGTTTTAACTAAAACTAAACTTATCAGGAGTCCTGTTATTATTAAAAAAGTCAAGAAGAGGATCTTTGTTAAGTCAAAATTTAAAATTGTTAGAGCCAAAGCAAATTCACCTGTGAGGAATTTTAATAAGAAAACAGAAACCTTTAATAGAACAAGATTTAAGATTGACAATAGAAAGGGCAAATTATCACCCAGCATTAAAACTACAAAGAAGCAGTATAGTGCCTTTAACAAGTGGTCATTACAAAACAATAATACTTTAAGAAAGCAGGTTGTCAAACCTAGGTCTTTAGTACAAACTTCTACATGTCACAGTTTGGTTAACATCAGTGGTGTTCTCTATAAAAAATCAAACAATTGTTTGAAGAAAGCTGGAAGTCTTGGAAAGACATCAATCAGTAAACAGCAGTTACTGAAATCACAGTTGAAACTTAATATCAGTAAAGTGAAACTGAAATTAAATAGCCATGAGGAGGGAAGGAGCAGCAAAAAGATTGTTAAAAAGTTTAAAATAATCAGGTAATATATTGCAATACAGGAACCAGAAGAAGTGCAGTTGCATTGTACTTTTTCAGGAAACAGACTGCCAAGAAAACCAAATTTGCTGAAATATCACCCAAAAAGCTGAAAAAGTACAACATTCCCTGCACTACTTATAGGAAATATGGAATATGCAAAGAAAATGATAATGGAAAGTGCCCTTTGAAGCATGATCCTTTACAAATTGCCTTGTGCACAAGGTATGTGGTGCAGATATTTTTTAATTTTTTCAATAAAGATGTGATATATTTAGGTTTTTACAAGGGGCATGTCTAAAAAATAATTGTCTTCTTTCCCACAATGTTTCTCCTGAAAAAATGCCAACTTGTAAATATTTTTTGGAAGGTTCATGTTCAAGGGAAAACTGTCCTTATTTACACGTAAAAATTAGCTCTAACTCTGAGGTATGCAGGGACTTTTTAGAAGGATTTTGTAAGAAAGCTGCCGAGGTAAATGTATTTTTACTTACCACATTTGATTATCAGTTTTTCTTATTTATGTTTGCCCATTGTTTTTGCTCAACAAATATTCTTTCAATATAGTGTGAGAAAAGACATCAATTTTTGTGTCCTGATCACGAAAAATACGGCGTATGTCAAAAGCAAAGGTGTCTATATCCTCATGGAAAAATGGTAAGAAAGTATATAATAAATAAGGAAATATTTGTGAAGAAGTGTTCTGATCCAAAACCTGAACCTAAGACTTCTGAATCTGAAACCAATACAAGTCAACAAAGAAATGATAATTTAAGATATTATGTTGACATGAATGATGGTAAAATCATAGATCAAGTAAATGGTGCAAAAGTTAGTGAAATTGTTGAAGGAACTAAACTCAAAACTTTTGTGGGTCTCCACTCAAGACCCAAATTGGGAAATTTACCCAGTTTTATCTCATTTTGAGAGTCCTGAGAATTTGCTATCTAATTTGTAAATGTAATGTAGTTTTGGTTTTAGTAAAGAATTTTTATAATTTGAAATAAAGTTGCGTAACAAGCACTTGTGTTATTTTATTTATATGATATATGGTGTATTAAAAATTACAGGTGTTGTTAGAAAAAGAATAATAAGGAAAAAGTATTGTTTCTTTTTTATATTTTAACATGAGTTATAAATGAAACGTTGCTTATTTTTATGTTCGAAGACAATTTTAACAATCTTGTTTTGTATATTGTAAATCTTCTAATACTAATATTTACTTAAACTGACAGAGACAAGGTCCATATGATATTAATATATTAAGCAATCATCACTAATCCCTTGTTTCGTGATATTCTACGTGTTTTTTTATTAGTTTTTCCTACATTTCCGGATATTTTCCTGAGTTATGCCTGTAGGTGATGAATTGGAAAATCAATTTCCTTCAGTGTATGTAAAAGCCAGCGATAGAACTTCTACACATGACGAGTATGATGACTCTATCGTAGACGAGTTTGATCAGCGAGAAATATTTGGTAATGATAAATACCCCGTTTTAAATTAAAACAAATGCCACAGAAGATTTTTTTATCTATGTCAGATCTTATACGAAACATCAACGATCCTGAACACCCCCTCACTCTAGAACAACTCCACGTAGTGCAACAAGACTTAATTACTATTAACAATAGGGAAAATGCCATTGACATTAACTTTACTCCGACAATCCCTCATTGTAGCATGGCTACATTGATTGGACTATCAATCAGAGTAAAGTTATTGAGGTGTCTCCCAGCAAGATTCAAAGTCAGGGTAAAGTATCATATCAGTTAAATTTCTTAACATGATAAGTTTTTGTTCAGGTTGAAGTCACTCCTGGAACTCATAACGCAGAGAAGCAAGTTAACAAGCAATTAGCAGACAAAGAAAGAGTGGCGGCAGCATTAGAAAACACTCATTTAATTAAAGTTATTAATCAGTGTATTGAGAGTAGAAGAAGGGGTTAAACTTATTCAAAATGTCTAAAAGGGATCCACCCTTAATATCAAGCTCCTCAAGAAACAATATTAACTCAGCTTACTACAAAGTTAAGAGGTATTTCAGGAGATTGTTCAAATTTGAGCAAATGGACTTTCAGTTTGCATTATGGCAAATGTTCTATCTTTTAGCAGCTCCTCAAAAACTAACAAAAGTATTCAGAGCTAGGAAAAACTTTAAGTCTCAGTACGCCAGAGACGATCCAGCTTTTCTCATTCTTTTTGCTGGTGCTTTGTGTTTCACATCAGTAGGATTTGCTATTGCCCTTGGGTACAGTTTCCTACAGTTTCTCACTTTTTTAGTAGTGGAGATATTCATAGACTGCATAGGGATTGGCATAGTTATTGCCACCACTTTGTGGTACATTACAAATAAATTTTTAAAGCCCAAGAATATTCCACAAGATGTTGAGTGGGGGTTTGCCTTTGATATACATTTAAACGCCTTTTTCCCACCACTGATTCTACTGCACTTCATATTGTTAATCTTTTATGGGTCAGTTTTAAGCAATACCAGTGCTTTGGCGGTGGTTTTCGGCAACGCATTTTGGCTTGCAGCTGCAATTTACTATGTGTATATTACATTTTTAGGCTATAACTCCATGCAAATATTAAACAATGTTAATTTATTCCTTATGCCTATTCCTTGGTTGATTTTTATTTATTTAATTACTGTTTACCAGGGATATAATATATCTAGTACAGTGTTTACTATGTATCAGCAGAGGACGCTCCTATAATTTATTTCTATTACTATACTAATAAATGTTTTTTCCACTACTTGCTTTAATTGTTCTTTATAACCTTAATATTTTGTATTAATACGTCTCGCATTTTTTTTTGGGGGGGGAATATATAAATTTCAATAATAAAATCTCAAGTTTATTACCTGTAACCTATAAAAACATCACATATACTATCGCTTCTTAGCGCTTATTGGAACCTGATTATTCGGTTTTGTAGGATCATATTTAAACGTTTTCTGAATAGGGCCCTTTCCCGCCCGGCGAAATTGCATATCATCCAGCCTGCGCCTGTCTTCCAATTCCCTAGTTATTTTGATATTAGTCCAGGCTAAAACCAAGCAAAAATAAGTACAATACTCCCTACATCTTTAAAATAATTTACAATCCTTTATTCCTTCTCGAAATCCCTTTGTTTTAACTGGTAGCTGGTCAGAAGAGTAATGCTTCAATTCCTCAATATTAAAGTAATCCCTAACTGCAGGAATTCGGAGAAACGACACTTGCAGCATGGAAATGAAGTTAGCTGACACCCAATAACATAAAATGACTCCGGGGAAATTTATGGTAAAAGGCAACACTACAATGGGCAACGCTCGAAGCACATATTTTACTAAATGTGCTGATTGAGTGGAGGCCTTGGCAGTATCTGCTCCAATCTAAAATAAGACTCAAAGCAATTTAAATATGAAATAAAATCAGATGTGTATAATACCTCAATCGTTATCCAAAGCGTTAAGCTGGTGAGCATTGGCAATAAAAAGTATTGGTCAGGCAGTGTCAGATCTTGAAACCACAAAATACCTCCATGGCGCAAACTTTCCACTGGTACATTCGCCATTTCGCGTAATCCCATAAAGAATGACAAGAATATTGGGGCCTAAAGAGTTAAATTAAGTCATTTTAAAAACAGTGTTCAATAGTTATTTTTACCTGTAACAAGGGAACAAGCATATTTTTTAAAGGATTTACTCCTTTTTCTCGCATCATAAGCATTAGCTCTTGAGAATAACGAGCAGTGTTTAAAGCATCTCCTATTCAATAACATTTTTTTATAAATACATTTAACTCAATATTTCAACACAACCTGTTTGTCTCGCCTCAGTCATTTTCAGTTGCAAAGCCTGCATTTGTGGCAAAACATTATTCATTTTGGCTGCATTTCTTTGGGCTTTTATTACCAAAGGAAAGAGACATATTCTGATGACAATAGTACCTAAAATATGTCTTATTTATAAATGATGATCATATAATAGTAACTTTCTTTTAACTACCAATCATAATGGCAAGCCACCAATCAACTCCTAAAGTAACATGTAAATATTCCATACAATTCTGCACTATCCCTACAGGGGTCCAGCCTCCTAAACCTAGTGAAATGAAAGTGGGTTCTCCTAATTCATTAAGATTACTTAAAGCTTCTGCTACTGCATCTGGGATTGGAGGAGGCTCAGGTATTGGATCTATTATGGTATTTGGAGTACCTAGAAGAACAAAAAGAAATTCTTACAAAATAAATTAGAGAACATTTTCATTCTTAAAGTATGATTATTTAAGGTAGGAACACAGATAGTTCTACTTTTGCAACAGCCTAGGCTTTATCCATTTTACCTATTTCATTTCCATCCAAAGCTGCCAAAAAGGGCGTTTTCATATAAGTATAGATGCTTGTTGGATATAAATGGAGACTTACCATATTTCCCTGTTTTAACAACAAAATAATCTGTGTTACTTTCTAAAGGAATTGACCTTAACTTTGAAACAACTTTTGATCCAGCTGCGTGTTAATAATTAATATACAAAAAAAATCATTTGTAAAATCAACAATTTTTCATCCTACCTGCTTCTGAATATGGAGGAAACTCTTTATCCAAAACAGAGGCAAATATAGTTCCTAATCCAGCCACAAAAATGTATATGATTCATAATTATATAAATGAAATCATAAAAATCTATTCTTAATCTAACCTGCTTTCAAAGTCCCATCACCATTCTGTAAACTTATTCCTGTAGCTGATAAAGCCATAGTCCTTGTATGTAATTGCTTTTTAGTCAAGTATAGACTTAACTTCTGTGCTTCCTTTTTTACATATTTTGATTTTAAATACTGCAAAAAAATAATAAAATTTTCTATGTCAGGCCATATTTCAATATAATATTTTTGCTTGCTTTTGTTTTGTACTGCTGTTTCTTCTCCTTGATTGTATCAGGTAAAGTGTACAAATGTTTACAACTATTTTGCAGTTTACTTCTGCAGCTCTGAACTGTCTCCTAGAAAGTTATTTCTGGTTACAATGAGTTGATTTTTAGAGGGAATTTAATGGTGTTCTTACATTTGTAAGGCCACTGACATTGGCAGTGGTGCTAAGCTTTGCAGCTGCATTACTGAGCCCTTTAGTTAACAATTTGTTTAGTTCCTAAAATCATAAGGTTTCTTGATTTGTGTGGGCACTCAATAGATGCTCAACATTGAGGTTTATGTAAAGGAAACTATACCTTAATCTTTCCAATATTTCCATTGCTTTCATGCAGCTTGTTAGCTTTATTACATACAGCATCTATTCTTTTTTCCAGTGCCTCATTTAGTTTGTTAAAATTCTTAAATAAAAAATATATTTTTGATAACATTAAATGCCATAACCTAACAAATGGGCACCTTAAAACTTTTCAAAGAAAAAACGAGGTTTTTCAGTTGGGACATCCTATGGTAGTTCGACATAATTTAAGAGTGTTCAGCACTTTAATTACCTGCTGTAATTAAACTAATAAATCATTAATATTAAGCATAAAAAAACGAACGTTTACGAAATCATAATTTTTTGCAAAAAGTCACACCCCATGAGAAACTCACTCCAAATAACGTGTCATATCAATAACACACGTATGTAGAGGGAGCTTCTGTCTTCGTTTAACCAGTTGTTAAAGTAGAGTAGAAATAGTCACTTTTGAAAAGAATAATTTTACAGGTTTTCTGTGCATGTCGTTTATGAAGTTTGGCGCGATATTTGAAATTTCGCTCTACGATAAAACGCGCGAAAATTAATTTACTTTTAGGAACTATTTGTTAAGCTTATAGCAAACCATCATTGCCCAGAAATCTATTTGAAAAGGAAAAACAATTTTGAACCTTTGGGACAATTTCATAAAGTCAATAAATAAAATAATATAATTCACTATAATTTTTTAAAGAACTATTTTTCAGATAATTAAAGCGGAAAGGGATTCAATATTTTACATAGTCGGTCACCCAATTTGCTCATTAAAACACCCCTTAGACATACGGATTTCTGTACTAATGCTATGCCTGAAATTTCCAGCTGAAAATCCAGATTTCAGACCTTAATTCAGTAGAGGTCTCCACAGTAGAGCAGACGGGCGCAGAGCGTCGGGACGCTTCGATTTTCGCCTATTATTATTGTGCCAAAATGTGATGATATTGTAGACATAACTAAGAACATCTACGTTAAAAAACCATTTCCTGCTGATACGAACATGATCTGCTATATATAATTTCCGATAAAAGGTATTTGGCACTGAAGTACTTCGCATATGCGCCACTAGTTTTAGTTTATTTTTAGGTGTTATATGTTTATAAATGGCATATTTTTAGAGCAGAATGTTTGGGTTACATATCTTCAAGATTTTGCAATAAATGAAACATATTTCAATGGTATTTTGTACACCAAACACAAACAACAATCAACTTCAATATTGATCCTTGGGGATTCTGCTAACGACCTTGGCCTTGCGTTCTGCTTTTTGATCGCACTCATTCATTATCGATTTTATGTTGTGATAAAGATCATCAATTCACTGTTCTTACAGAGATTCCTGAACGCAAAATCACGATGGTGGTTCACATCTTTGATCAAGATCATTTTGCGATAAGCGCTATAGTAACCGTAACCATGCAAATAGTTTTCTTCCTCATAGTTGCAATTTTTGAATGGGATAAAGTCACAGACTTCGCTGGAGGCATTAACTTCATTGTTTTGGCGCTTCTTACTTTTTTTTTAGGACAAAGTGGAACTAAGGTATGTTTTGTAGACAAAATGGTGGATTACTTTTTTTTATGTATATTTTTCAACTTTAGAAAAGCTATGATAGCAGACAACTAATGGTAACGATTTTTGTATGCATCTGGGGTTTGAGACTGTCCGGCTACCTCCTCTATAGAATTATCAAAATAGGCAGAGATAAGCAGTTTGAAGACGCCAAAAGCAATATTATTCGTTTCGCCATATTTTGGACCTTCCAGGTGGATTTCTCAATTCACCAGGTTCACACTTAAATTTGAGGTATTTCAGGCTGTATGGGTTTACGTAGTGAGCCTTCCAGTGATCATAATTAATTCCCCGAGGCATTCGATCCCTCTGGCACCCAAGACTATGACCACTTTGGACTCTACAGGAACTTGCCTGTTTATTGTCGGTTTTCTAGCCGAAACATACGCCGATTTGCAAAAGTTTTCCTTCAGGCAGGACCCAAACAACCAAGGAAAATGGTGCAATGACGGTGAGATTCCCCTTGATATGATGTGAAAGAAAATTTTCGGGAAAATTGCAGGCCTTTGGAGACTCTCGCGTCACCCGAATTATTTTGGAGAAATCGTGCTTTGGTGGGGCATCTTCGTTATAGCTCTTAACGTTTTGGAGGGCATTGAGTGGGTGGCGATTATGTCTCCTTTATTCACCAGTTTGATCATCCTCTTTATGTCAGGAATTCCCTTATTGGAGCGGGGATCTGATGAAAAGTATCGAGAGTAAGTTAATGGTTAACGTGACTGCCCACAATTTAACAAATATGTATGAAGTGTCCTTATAAGATTTACTAATCGGCATTTATTTCAGTGATTCAGAATACCGCTACTACAAATCCTCCACCTCCCCTCTAATCCCCATCCCTCCTTCCATCTACGTGGAAGTACCCCAATTTCTGAAATTCATTCTTTGCTGCGAGTACCCTCTCTACGATTCTCTTAACGAGAAATCCAAGACCTCACACATTATCAAAGAATCCACCAGTACTAACTTGGGGCAACCCGAAGCATAGCTGTAGCTGGAGGCTGGTCAAGATCTGCCCCAAATCAGCATCACCGAACCAGTCAACAGGTCGAACTATCTGAGCAATTTGTATGGGTTCAAGAATAATCAAAGTCCTCCAGAATACTGTTTGACGGATCAAGATTTTGAGGAGGGATGCAGGAATTATGAATTCAGGAATGTTACGGTGGTGGTTAACAGAGAGGAAAGCGACAGAGTTTCTGAGGTTTAATTTGTGGAGTAAAGCGGAATTTTGCTTTTTTTTTTAAATTCTTGTTGAAGGCGATATATCAAGATAAGATGTAAAATATTTGTGCTAAAGTGGGATGCAAAAACATTGAGTTAATGTTTCTTAAAAAGATGTCATAAAGTGACATATTGAAGGAAGTAAGTTGGTTTCAAAACGCATATCTCCCTTAGAATATTTAAATCATTATATTTATTAGAAGTAGTATAGGCATTCAAATATCAGTATTTGGGGCTCTAAACCTCTCTTTACGAAGAACAATTTATTGTAGATATTGTGGATACAATTTTGTAAAAGTTTATTGAACAGAAAATTAGGAAATACTTAGGTACTTAAAAATAGTGTAAAATTAATTTATCGACAACTATTATAACAGAGAACTTTATTAATTAATAGCGAATTAGCAAGTAATTGAAAGTGTAGTTTTCAAGTTTGAAGCGATTAACGAACAAAATAATGTGTGTTATTTACGATTTTGTGCAATAATTAAGGTAGATAGTTACTAAAAACCTGTCGAAAGAAGTCTGAAATACAGAGCGTTAAATTATATATATTTTTGTGTCTTGATTTGTGTCCTGACGCTAAATATAGGCTAAAATATCGGCAGAATTAGGAAATCAACCACCATTTTTTACCCTTCATCCCACAAAAAAGGACCGATATTCACATGATAAAAGTGGGTTACAAAACAAGTTAGAGCAAAAAATGCACGCATAGGGTGGACATATTATAACGTGAATATATTTTATATTACGAAAAAGAAGACGTTAACTAAAAAAACGAAAAAGTCCCTTTTCGGGATTTTCGATCTTAATTTGACTCATTTTTTTAATTATACGCGAATTAGGCCGTTCAGTTAGGGCTCGAAACCAGCCATTCCAACTTTTGGCACTTGAAATCTGCATTATATCCCTTCTACACTTGATATAGTACATACCGACATGTTCAAGACAAAATGGCGAACGCAGTTGTTAGTTGTATCTTTCGAGACAAATTTTTCACTACTCTTTATTATATAAAACTTGGCTTTTTTGCGTAATTACGTTTACATGCGCACATTGTATATATGGGAATACATGTACGTTGACGCCAGGGCTAATGCGAAAAGGGCGTTCTGGCTGACGTATAGAGAATAAACCTCATCGAAACAATATGAGTTGGATCAATTTGCCGGAAAAGAAATTAAAATAGTTTTTCATTCTCTGCATGTACTGCTTTTATCGCTACTTGGCCAAGCGTAGTCAGTTTCATGCATATTTATGAAGTAATTATGTGATTAGGTTAGCAAACAATTATATCACGTGCAATGTGGCGTTGCATGAATTTAAAATTAGTAATTTGCGTTTCAAATATAACATTAAGGTATTTGTTGCTACCCGATAAACACCTCGGGTATCTGATTTAGTTTTTCTGTAGTTTTTCTTCGTTTTTAAGGCCAAATTTGTCACGAAAACGTTAACAACGGTTTTCGCCCGAGATCTTAATAAAGGGCGAAAAATAGTTTTAATTAAAAGTTCCGCTATTCGCACAATAAATATTTGTGTACGAGGCATAACTGCGTGACAGCAAAAAAAAAGAAACTAGTGCAATCAGGTAACCTAAATTATTTTTCCTTTCAAACGCGGCTTCCAACCTTTACGAATTCGATGACTCTCAATCGATAACCTTCCATCTCAGCATATATACAAAGAATTTGTCCGTGAGGTCAGTCCATAGTTGGACCTTACTAGTGCTGGTGCGAGGATGGTTGATTTACAGTGTATGTTCATATTTTTCAGTACAAGATAGCCGGTTAGCCCTCAAGGGTTAGTCGGAAAAAAGTGTAAACTTCTATGAATAATACGCAGCTGAATGCTTTTTCATTTCGTTGTATTCCGTTGTGACTTACAAGAGGTTTTCAGTGACGAGGTAACAATGCGACATGATATATGAGAATATGAGCGAGTGCAAGAGTTGTTTGTCTCTTAATTGATTAACGGTTTTTATTAAAGCACTTATACCCATTTTTTTCCATAATGTTTCGAGTAATGTGATGATGTGTTTATAATATCAGAATTAACGTATTCATACCGGTTTTAATTATGTTCTTTGAGTCTAAAACGGTGAACGTTATATATGCCACGAAGTGCTCAAGTCCCTGACCGAAATAACGCAAGGAAATCTGTAGCATTCCGCCTACAGGGGCATGCAGGTACGCAGTTCCCTAGTAAGATCTCGAAAACTATAAGATCTATTCTGTCGATTAAATACATGAATATTGCGTAGTAAAAATGTGTTGTGAAATCGAATTTTTCGAAAACGAAGCATGATACGAATAATTGTCAAGGGACAGAAAAATTCTATTTGTAGATGCTCTCTCCGAAACAATTATAAATATTTCAAAAATCTACTGGGCGTTAGCGTTTTTGAGTAAAATCCTGTCTTTGGTGGACACGCCCCTGAAATTTCTGACGAACTCCTGTTTGTAGCGCGAATTTGTAAATCCCCTGTATTCGAGTGTTTATTCTGGAAATAGATATTTCAGCCAAACCAAAAGGGTAAGAAACCGCCCCTCAGCTTTCAATCAGGACCGGGCTTAGCAAGTCTGGCGCCCTAGGCGAATGTTTTAATCACTGCACCCTTATTCCAATTAAAAAGCGCCGACCACGAAAGCCCCCTCGTCTTTACAAAGTCGGGACTGTTTTCAACCACGTTAAACTCAGTTTATGCCCTCAGTTGGAGTTAATTTAAAACATGTAAACCAAAAAAATAGTTTTAAAAATGCAAAGAAAAATGTTTTTTTAAAAAAGGAAATATTTCTATGAAAAAAATAATTTGTTTTCACTCGCACCTCACTATTTACCAATTTCCATTAGTTTTTCCCATTCCTTATGCGCAATATTGGTCTAGGGAAGAACGTCTCTCCTAGCCAGCGATCTCTTTTGGTGGAAGGGGGGCGGGGATTAAAAATTTCGCTCAGGGCGTCAAACTTGTTAAGGCCGGCTCTGCATATACTATAAGGCGACCACTAAAAGAAGTTCTGACATATGATCAGTGCCGTGTATCAACCCTCCGGCAAAGACTGACCACCTACTCCATTTTATTTAAATTAATAAATCATTACTGAGTTTCCTATGGATTTTTCGTTGTGTTAAACGACATTAACGTCGGAGTACATAACATATTTCAGTTGCAAGATATCGATCATATTGCATTAATTTTTTATGGCAAGAGACAGTCATATAATTCCTGACCCCTAAGCCATCCCTCACCCCTTTTGTTCTCTTCCAGACATCAGCAGAATAATGTAAAACCGTCACCCCTTCACCGACTATGAAAGAGAAACGACTGTTATGGCAGGGCAGCTTCTTCCTAGTAGTGTTTTTCTTCATTGTCATTCTATGGCTCATCTTCTGCACTCTCGAACCTCTTCGTTCTTCACCAACGAGCAGCAGCACCAGACCTGCCTACGTCACCCATTCGGAGTCCTATAACTATTCGCATCCCCTGCAGCTACTTACAGCAAACGATTACAACCTTCTGATGAATTATAGCTTCAGTTTTGACATGTTGAGCTTGGGGTGCAATGAGGGTACTTTGCTGCTGGTGCTCGTGCACTCCGCCCCCGGGAATTTTCTCAAGAGGAAGGTTATACGGGAGAGCTGGGGAAGTAACAACAGCGATGAAGTGAGGTTGTTTTTTATCATGGGGCGATCTGCTTCGAAGGTTATTCTAGAGGATTTAGAGAAAGAGAATCGAGAGCATAATGACCTGGTTATGGGAAGTTTCGTAGATGTCTATAGGAACTTGTCTTTGAAACACATAACTACCTTGAAATATGCGATTTATCATTGTCCCCAAGCGAGGTACGTGCTCAAAACTGACGACGATATCATGGTGAATATGCCCCTGCTCAAGCGTTTTCTGTTCGTTGACCTCTCCTCGCATGGAACCAGCAACCTGCTTTTTTGCCGCGTGTTGAAATCATCTAAAGTGCTCAGAACTTATAGATCCAAATGGAGGGTGGCTTTCGAAGAATACCCTTTCCGCACTTACCCTGCCTATTGCCCCGGCTGGCTCATCTTGTACAGCCCTGACGTGATCTTCAAGCTCTACCATTCGGCTCAGAACAGCTCAGAAGCGTTCTGGATAGACGACGTATATATAACAGGGATTTTGGCCGCAAGGAACAACATCACGCACACAGACAGCAGTGCCACGATCATTTCCAAGGGGGATCAGGCGCTGCTAGTGAAAAAAGGGATATTTCCGGAAAAGCCATTTTTATCTGGGCGTTATGACCTCAAGGAAAACGAGATCAGAGTCATGTGGGCAGCGGTTGTGAGTCACAACAACCCTCATTCTTTGAGAGAGGTTCTGAGCTAATGTTGGGTACCTGAATATGCTGTGCTCAAGGGATGCGTGGATAATAGATCTGATGATATACAAACTGAAGTTCTGAAAGTCTGAAGAAACAGAAAGTCTGTGGTTCTTTCTTTGCTGTGAAGAATGCTTTTATATAAGTAGGTAAAATGGTGCCACCTAACTCATTAGTATTTTGCATCGTGGCCGAATATATTATTAGAAATTTAATTAAGGATTAGATACAGGGGGGTATAAAATAAAATAATTTTGGGCTGTTGGCTGGGTTAATTGCCTAGTTCAGGGCTGTCATGTGATGCATCCTAGACGAAATAGGGTACCTATATTAGAACTCTGTACTCTTTATAACTAGAAGGTTATCATGGCTGTGGAATATTATATTTACTATAACAGTAGATTTTTAAGGAGTCAAACTCTAAAAAACAGATACGATTTAGGAATATTTAGATTCAAATTCTATTAATTATTATGAATGGAAGGGAGGACGATATAAGGAGAACGGCCCACTTTACAATGCCAAGGCTTCAGTAATCTACAAGGTGATTCTGAACTTCTAGAAGTTATTCAATGCAACAATAAAAGACATTTAAGTATAAGAACCCAAGTCTGGAATGTTTCCTCAAAGTGCTATGGCTTTATGATGCTTTTAGACAGTTAGGTGCAAAAATGGTTTTTATCGAGTTTTAGTACTTCTCATTTTAATTTGTTTGCAAAAAATAACATCACAGTAATGATTCAAAAAGTCGCAATTGATCTTGAACGCATCTGTTTAAACGATGTACGTGATTTTTGCGGACTTGGCTAAAAATTTTATGACTGTTTGAAACGACTCTAGATGCTGCAGTAATGCCTGCAAAGCCCTGTTTCCACTGGCATTTTTCAAACCAGGCATTCACAAGTCCCCCCAGAAAGAAATCTAAAGTTGTTAGATCGGGTGACTTCGGGGGATCGGGGGCAACGCAACTGGACCATTTTTGCCCATCCAATTATCGAACACGAAAACCAAATACATTTTGGTCTATTAGTGTAGTGTTATTTTGTACAAACAAATTAAAATAAAAAATGCTAAAACTCGATAGAGCACTTCTTGCACATAGCTTCCTTAAAGCATCATAAGGCCATAGCACTTTAGGAAGACATTTCCGGACATGTTTTCGTATACTCAAATACTACCTCGGAAAGATCTCGTAGGGATTTCAACAATAGGATATTGCAGTAAAAATAATTGTAGACATTGAAGAAGGAGCATTCAATACTGTTCTTCTTGACTTCTACTGTGGGCCGTAACGGTTGATCGCTTGCTGGCAGTGATTGAATTGCAGAAAGCAGATTTTTAAGCTCATCACCGGGTCGTGCTTATTCCAGATGCGATGCAGGCTACATGTTAGTTTTGTCCTTGGAAATTCTTGATTATGTTTGACGCCTGGAAGCGCAGATATCTGCAGCCTCAGATAAAACAGTGATGGTCTCCTTTACAAGACCAAGACAAGCTCCACCATCTGTTCTGGGGAAGATTATTCAATTTGCGGCAGAGGCGAAACATTCAGAAGTAACCCTGGACGAGGCCCTAAATTGAAACTGACCTATGGAAACAATCAATGTCTGGGTCACTCTACAAGTATTTTGAGTTGAAGATAGATTTTTAAAAGGTGCTCCAAAAGTGTTGTGGCGGGCAGGAATTGCAGCTATTCAAAGAGAAATTTTTGGATATTTTGAATAGTTAGTTAATACGGAACCTCTAACAAACTTTGCACCTCATCTTTTCAGCTTGTATCTCAAATTCGACCTTACGCATATGTGTCTGCATCTTAGGTGATCTGCACATTACAGTTTTTGGGGAAATCGACCATTTTGAGTTGGTACAGGATATAATATTTCAGCTCCTTACGAGATTGATAAAAACTGCAATTTACAGACCACCTCCTCATATAGGTATTTCAATGCCTACCATCTCAATTTCTAATTTAGCATGCCTGTCCAACTAAGCATTAAATTATAAGAATTTAAGCGACTTTATAAAGAAGCTAATTTGCATGTGAGATGAACTGATAGTAAATTTCAAAACAAGTGTTGATACATATAGATCAATTTTAGACTCATTGGGTCCACATAAAGACGTACCTTTGTAGAGACAGGATTATGCGAAATCAAAGTATGCATAGAATAGTGGTTGTAAAATTTAATTAAAAAATAAATGTCTGAGTTTTGCAAAAATATGTTTGTTCATTTAAAAAAGGTTTAAAAAATAGTGTTGCGAATTCTACTCTCACGACTTGTCAAATAAGTGGAGTGCTGTCGAGACTTAAAAGGCAGTAGCAGAGCTGAATTTTTCTAGTCCATTTGCCCCATGTCGTGAAGATTCATGTATTTACCAAGCTGTAGAATGACAACGTTGGATACAAGCCTCATGGACGATTGAACCGCATTGTAGAGAGGTACTGCTCTCGATGCGGCACAAAACCACTTTCTTTCCAAACCATGATTGTTGGTGATAGACCTTTGTTCATCCCAGTCGCAGAATGATCCTCCAATTTGATCTGAGACTAAAACCTTTTTTGTGTATCCAATTCATTAAAATTAATTAATAGCCGTCTATAATTGAAATATTTATCACCAGAAAGTTTTGTACGCCTATTTCTCGATCAATTATCTTTATTAATGTATTTCTATGGTAAAAAGCTAAATAAATATAGAGTTCATGAACCTGAACCAATGTAATTAAAAACTATTACTGCATTAGTTCAAGGCGAATGCACTATAATCATTACCACCCCCCAAGTTGCCAAGGGCAATCTGTGGATGGATATTTGGGGAATATATCTCGTGTTAACAGATTAACATGAAACATTGGACGATGATATTGAAAAGTGGCAATAATAAATTCGGTTAATTTATATAGAAAAATCTAAAACATGCTGCTACGCATTCATCATTTTTCCGGCTGCTTTGCCCGAATTTCCACTCAATGATTCTTACACTTCTTAGAAACCAAGTTATGAAAGCAAACTAAAAACTTACGGCTTTTGCTTATCACTTTTCTTCCTCACCGCTCGATTAACTGCATCTTAATGTTCTTACAAGCGCATCCACCATCCTGAGACGAGTTTAACCTTGTATGACAAAAAGACAATACCTGAGTTTAATCAATTTGCGACTTAGTTCTTATACAAGTCATCAAGTTGGGTTACCACCTCAACCGTCTTCATGCTGAAGGTGATTTGAAGCTGACCACGCAGAAACAATAAACCTTGATGTATATCTTCGTTTTAATTAAAAGAAAACTAATTTATTCGCTTATCAAACATCGGCAGCGGTGTATCCGCCCTTGCAATACCGCTAATAAGTCAATTGTAGCTGCTCGGATAATATACAATAAAACAGCTTCTATTGCATCAGTTACGTTACCATACAAATGCCAAGCTTCGGAGTAACAGTTTTGGTTTTGATCGTATTTGCTGGACTGGGTGCTAGCCTAGGAAATAATTTAGGAGTGATTTCAGTGAGTGAGCCTAGGGATGAAGCGAGTTACTGCAGGGATCTTAATGCGGAGTATAGATATGATAATACCAGCTGTGTTGCTACTTGCAGGAAACCTTCTATAACAGAAAATCCAGGTAAAAACTAAATTAATTAAAAAAAAATCTATTCCTAAAAGCGTTCCACTCAGGATTTTGCTTCGGAAAACCAATCCTTCTTCTTGCCTGCTACTGCAAACAAAACTTTTACTTGGACGAAACTACAAACTTATGTATCATACTGCCAGAATGTCCTTGCAACTCCGGCAATCACGAAATTTCCAGGTTTGGGAACGAATGCAGTAATAACTGTGCAACATACCATACCTTGACCGATTGCTCAACAGCTCTGAAGAACCAATGTTGGTGTGATCCTGCTTACTGTAAAAATAGACAAGGGATTTGCGTTTCCAAAAGAGTGATGAGAAAATTAAATAAAAGCAATAAATGAACTTATTACTTCGGGTTTGAGAATTGTTTCTTTGCTGATGGTTGAGAGAATAAATCACTGATAGTTCATTAATCGAATATGTGGAACCTTGACACAACAGCTAAATACATAGTCAAAAAGCTTTAGTAAATATCTGCTTCTACTTTCAATACTTAACTATATCTTTGTCAACATTACATATATTCTATATTTGGCAATGAAAGGTATCAAAACTTGTATTTTAGAAAATTATTTCAATTACATAGTTACTTCTGAGCTAAACAATTTACAATACACATTAAAAAAGGCAGAAACAATCAAATAACCAATGTGTTGTTGAGGGTATGTACGCAAAGTCGCTGGTAATTTGAACTCAAAGGCTACGTGTAACTATAAGAATTATCAATCGGCTCAAAAATAAGTCTCGTTGCAGGAAATTTGGTAATTTTTGCTGAAGTTGTTACTGAAAAATTTAACACTTATCTTATTGGTTGCTTTTTGAGCTAGTTCGAATAACCAGCAAATGCAAAATTTTCTAACAATAACAATAATTACACTAACATTATTCTAGTAATAATTTATATTCTTTCGTAAAAGTACAAATACCCGAGATCTTTAGGAGGATTCTCTGAAAGAGCCACTTTGCTATCGTTAAAGATAACCCATTGTCCGCCCTTCAAAATATGAGCCACGTAATGACCTACCATCGTAGCAGTTCCCATGTGTGATATAAAAGCTATGAGCTTATAGTCTGGAACAAATATTTGTTAATTTTTCTCATTTTGTCTATACCACCTTATCATGACATACTTCCTCGTCCGTCTGTAAATCGGGACTGTTTTGAACCAGTACTTGATTGGTCATCTGTGGTTTCTTCATCCACATCTTCGCTGTGCGAAAAGATCCAATCCATGGCGCGTTCTAAAGAATTTTCAGTCTTCTTCAGAGCTTTAGCGGCCTGTTCTCGGCTGAAACCCATGGAAATTATAGTCTCTAGGGCTTCGCTGTTGGGTTCGAAAGTTCCGGCAGTAGACTGAGTTCCTATAGAAGGATTGGTAAATTTGTCATCTTAGAATCAAGATATAATTTTCTGTGTTAAAATAAAGGAACTATGATCTACCAGGTAGGACAAATGGGTCTGAAAAATCCGGATCTCCAATATGTTCCATTATCCACGCAGTGGCCGCCTCCGCACCCGAATTTCCTGTTTGATACAGGGCTCTTTTGCAAGATTGCAATGGAAAACCTAAAAATAAGTCATAGTACGGATAAATTATGTCAGCTACTGTTCTACTTACCCATATCTTGTAACTGTAACAATACAGACTCATCAAACTGAGGAGTGGGAGGTCTAGATTCCAATTCAGGCAGCAACTCCTCGCCTTGTTGTAAACCGGAGCCTCTAAGTACCGAAATATCAATTACATCGGGCATCTCCACTAAAACGTCTAACTTTATGGGCACCCAATCCTCCCTCAAAGTAAATTTCTTAAGCTGGATCACCAGATAGTCAGGAAATGAGGTAAGTCTTGTAGTTCTATTAGCAAAATCAGCATTGCAGTTATTCATTTAATAACCTTATATGCTAATTTACTTTTTGGCAGTTACATTGCCGTTGACAGCCGAACTGAAGAAGTTGTTGATAACCTCTGACTGAATAAACGATTCCAAGCAAGAAGAAAAACTGATTTTGGGGCGCACTATCGAGTTAGGATCTATCTTCTTGCCTTGGCCTTCAGCCTCTTGTTTAAGTGCCTCATATGCTGCCACCTACAGAAATTAACATTATTCTTTATACCAAGCGTCCGCACTATACATAACCTCTTTTTTATTACTAGCCGCATCCATGGGAATATTCAAGCCCAAACACACATCACTTTTGGTTAGGTACTTGACTTTTTTACTCTGGTTACACTGGAATCTCTCTTCTACCTCAAATTTGAAACATTTCCCAGGGTCTACATGGTTCTTGTTGTGTCTTTCAAGCAGCGTAAGCATATGCAACAAAAACTCTTGGACATCCTTAAACGTTATGGATAGTTATGAAAAGCAATAAGGTTATTATTTAAAAGTTTTAACCTGTTGCTTTTTAGTAGAAAACTCAGGATGGCCCTTTCCAACTAGAGTTTTAAACATACGTGGAGTTATGCCGGGAGGATCAGCGTCCACTGGAGAGCCAAGGGGTGGGGGAACTGAATATTTACCAGAAAGAAGGCCCACAGCCAATTTTGCCCTGGAATTAATTTCAAAATGGAAATTAACACCAGTTTAAAATTGTATCTATAAATTTAATGTATATAAAAATTCTACCAGATATTTATAGTAAACAAAATGCTACAGCAAATCAATTTACTTACATTTGTATGTTAAAATCTTCAGCGGGATTATTAGTTGGCTGTTTAAAAATTTCCGCACTTCCATCATAATATCGCCGAATAAAATCTGGTATACTAAAACAATCGTCATAACTATCGACCTGCAAAAACTTTTAGTTCTCACCTAAACAAAACCTGCATCACACTATTCAAGTAACAAGAATTTCCCATGTTTTGCATTCCAGTATGAGCAGGACCACAGATTGGTTTAAGTTTTCCTTCGCTCTCGCATAAAGTGGACCATTCATTGTTTTTTTGGTTTAATTCTAATTCCAATTCTACCATGGATTTCTCAGTTTTTTCCATCTGCGATACGTTTATGCCTAAACGATCAACGTTATTTAGGTCAATTAAAGCATTTTACTGTTTACCCCAATGTTGCAAATGTTGAGCTAACAATGGATCTTCAACCATGTCGTCTTCGGCATAGCTGAAGACGTCAGCTTTTCCTTCTTTGGTGATAGTTCCTGTTAAATGTTAATATGTGCTAAATGTATCACATAAGTCAAGACTCTATACCTAATTTTACAGCAAGAGGATGGCTGGTTTCACAAAAATGCTCTAGAGCATGATTATTTCCTCCAGAGCCATCAAAAAACTTTCTACCACACAGTACTGAACCATCAGTGAGATTCAGCCATAAATTTTCTGTTTTGTCACACCTTTCACACTGCCAACCTAAATTTTCAATAACAATAAAAGACAATCTTAACTATGTTAGCCCCAAAAAAGATAATTACCTGTGGGAGGAATTTTTTTCCCATTATCAAGTTGCAGTAAATTTTGCGCATGTTTTGAAACTTGTCTTGCTTCTCCATCCCAAGTCCCACTCAAAGCCTCCAATTCTGCTAATTTAGTGGCTGAGGGCAGATCAAGAAGGGCTTGAACTGACAATTGAATCTTCAAAATAGCTTGTGTATTTTTAAATTTATAAAAAAATAAATTGATGTCTGATCTTACGATTTCCGGTAAGCTTTCATTTGGCCAATCAAAAGATGTATAGCTGGGAAGAACAACAATTTTATAAGTTTCTTGGAATTCAAATCTCTTCTTGCCTGATTCTGAATCAAAACCACCTTCTACTCCAATGGCCAGACGGGTGATTTTCTTTTCAGGTCCATCTCCCTGTGGTGGGGATGAGACCTAGTTCATAAATGCAAATTGATTTCCAAATATCAGCTATGTGATATTTTATTAATAAAATTTCTACTTATAGCCAATATAATATGTACCTCATGTCTTTTTCTGCGGATATGTAAAAACACATTTTCTTTAGTCTTCTGAGAATGGTAGTCAACGTACTCCTTTCCAATTCCAATGAAACTACTTAGGCTTACATACAAGCCAGTTTCTGTTTCCTGGAGAAAAATATGGAGATTTAGTGCTGTTGTATGTTTATAAATGATAATAATAAATAGAAGATATTTAAAATAAATAAATAATCATAGCAAAAAATACTTTACGGTAGTTAATGGACTATAAATTTGAAATATGGAACAAGCCATTTACTATTAAATATTTCAGATATTTCAGCCTCAACAGAAATTAATCTTAAGAGTTCAAAGTAAAAATATTCTTAAAAAAGACCCAGGAAACGTGATTCAACGATTTTTACTGTATCTCTACCTAGACGTCTACTTACCGGGTTGTCGAATGAGTACACGCATTCGTCTTTGTAGACTTTATCGTGTTCAGAAGGAATTTTAATCTTCTCTAAATGTGGCTGTAATGCATCCATTTCGTAGTTATAAAAATTGCTGACTTTCAGAACAAAAAGAAATTTATTTCCGCAAATAAGGGAAAAATGCCGGATTTTTTTTAACTGTTTTGATTTTCTATTTATAAAATTATATGACAAGTGACATCCTGTTCGAATGGGAACAGTTTAACTTCGTCGTTAATGGCAACTATGTAGATAAATTGCTGATCTTTCCCTAATTATTGACGTAAAACATTAAAAGCGACTACTAATTTATCAATGATCTCTATTCCGATTTTTTCATTTATATTATAATATTGATAAATCAAATAATAACTAGCATATAATCTCCGCGAAAACACGATCAAACCTAAAACTCTTCTTTCAATTTGTTTTTGCTTTTTTTTTTGACAGACATCATATGATTTTTCAAGGTTATATTGAATAAATTGACATTTGTCAACATATATCAACAAAAATGTGTCAGTTGTGTTGGCAATCAGAGGAAATCAAAATATTAGTTTTGTTTTAATAATAAAAACCTACATTTAAAATTTAAATGCATCTTGTCAGTGTTTTCAATTGACTAATTAACAACTAAAATGTCGGGCTGGTTTAATATAAACGAGGGCCTAAGCAGTATAAAAGGCCAGTTGACCACATTCGCCAACAATGTTTTGGCTGATGATGAAGGTGGGTATTTAATTATGTTTCTTCTTCGAAAATTGCTGAAAGTGACATTGATTTTAATGAATCTAGTTAGTTGTGGAAAACCGCAAACCACTGAACATTGCTCTAAAAAATATCCCAGTCCATTTACAACAATTCAATTAATTTTTAGGTGCCAATACAACCGAGGAGCAATACAAGAAACTGTGCTATCAGAAAGATCTCGAGGTAAGTTACAGAAGCTCAAACACTGTAATTGATACTAATAAAATTTTATAAAAACGCTACAGCCTTGAACAGAGCTTTGAACTTTACTACCTACTATTATTTCCTTGCATTATTAATTGTGCTACTTAGCACTGTAATCACATGTTTCATTGCTGCATACGAGTTGCAGTGTTTCCAACGAATCAATATGTAATTTTGTGTTTTACAGATCGAACATTTGAGACAAGTGAATGATGAGTTGCAGAAATCTTCAGGGGTAAGTTTTAGCTTTGTATATAAGCCCTAAGGATACTCTAATTAGAACAAGGTGAAATTTTCATACCTCCATATACATACCTTAGATTTTAATGATTTGGCAAACTTAAGATAATCACCTTCATAAAACGGCAGCAGAAAGCTAATGCTAAATTATTTATGCAATGACATTGCACTGAAAAAACAAGTTTTGAAAGAATATTACAATGTAGGGCTAAGCATATGGAAGAGCATTTATTAGCAACTGTAAAGAAATTTATAGACTCCTGCAACATATACATACATATGTAAATGACCAAAGTGCAACTGCAGTATTCACCAACTGTCTCCTCTGAATTGTCATGTATCTATGTGATGTATCATTTGCTGTCCACCTATTATTATTGTTTATTATTCTTAGTGATTATTTATATCTTTTCAAGATATACAAAAAGGTAACTGATTAATGAGTATTTCAAGGCTAATAAGATACATTTAATTTGTGGATACAATATATTAGATTAGTTCATAGAGAGTATTGATTGATATTAACGTTGGCCCTATTTTGGTACTGTTTACGTAATCTCTATTTTTATTGCTTAACTGTGCCTTTTTTATGTGACAACTAGCAAGTCATATCTAAGGATCAAGTCACTTTCAGTGATATTAATCCCTTTTAATGACAGTATCATGCAGATAAAATCACGGCACTAGGTGGATAAGAATTCAAGGCGAATTAATAGACGTTGATTCCAAGATGTGATCATCACAAAAACCAAAATAGTCCTTTAAAATCTACAATTTAAACATTTATGAGGTTTGTTTGTGCACAAGGGCAAAATTAATTATTTGCTGGTAACTTTACCAGGCAAACCAATGGAAATTTTGAATGTTTGTTTGTGTCGTTACTAATTATTTGGATTAAGAACGTCTTGATTTAATTTGATAGATGTAATTTAGAATATACATATATACATATATATATATGTACATATATATACATATATATGTATATGGCTGTTTTCTTTGGCGCAGGATTAAAGTATATTGGGTGTTACTAAACACTTGTGCGAAATTTAAGAAGGTTATAGGGGACATTGTGATTAACAATTTTTACATAGAAACCCTCAGGTAAAAATAAGCCGTCTTGGCTCTAAAGACATTTTTGTTCAAAGATGTAATGTTATCTAGTTTACACGAAAAGTCTTCGATAATTAATTCATTTTTGTTAAAGATAACACAAAAAAAAGCATAATGAAGGTTGACCCTCAACCTGGTTACATAAATTTGTTCTTTAAATCATTGTATCGCGCACCCGTTGTAAGATTGCGGACCTTGTTGCACGAAAAGAGAGGCTGTCATTACTCTTCCCAACAGTTCTTTTTAAGTGGCCACAGGAGGTTCATACACCGTTGCGATGTAACCCCAGAGGAAAAAATCTCAAATGATTTTGGAGTCAAAACGGCATATTTTTAACTAGGGGTTTCTATGCAAAAGTTGTTCACCGCAGTGTCTCCCATAATCTCCTTAAGTCGGGCACAACTTTTTTAGCACACCCTATATATTCGAATTACGCGTTTAATTTTTATCAGAAAATCGGCATCTCTCCATCATGCTCTTGTAATAAATCCGAACCCAAATACATGATCACCGTTACCAGACTTTGTTTTTAATTTCACCCGACAAGGCAGTTTTTTTTGCTTTGGTGCCCCCTGTTACTCGTCGTTTATTGTCTCTTGTATTTTCCCAGATTAGCTTTCGTACGAGCTTAATTCCCCCGCCCCTGTTCCTCTGGTTAAATTCAGCTATCGCCCGTTATAACCCACAAATACACACGTCTCTAGCTAGCTCGTTGTAACAATATTAAATATCCTTATCGAAAGCAAACAGCCAGATGTTATTTGTGTTAACACAGGCGATAAGGCCGACCCTACTAATTCATATAGAACGAAACGGTGTTTTTACTTTTTACCCATGGTGATTTTTGGCTCTAGATGTGTAAGTGGTATTCCCGAAATTGTTTCGTCCTCGTAGCCGACGATTATCATTATCTCTTGATTGAACATGAACCAGGAGTCTAACCTGAACATGAGACGGGAATCGCGGGGTTCACTGCAATATGATAGGAGCAATAATTCCAAATGCCCAATTGTATGCGCCTTAAGGTTTCATACATCGAGTTTGAAATTAATAGGCACTTAACGGGGAGCCAAACGATTGTCCGTTATTGCATGATTTGTCCTAAATTAACCGACATTGGCACAGATCTTATCATGTGCAAACAAGGTTTACTTTCCGGCCCCCCAAAAATTAATATAGCATTATCTGAGTGAACAAATATTTGCGTAAAAATGAGTGTTAGAAGGAAGTGAACGGCGGATCGGTACTGTTATTGATCATATAGCTTTTATGCTTGCTTGGGTTATTTAGCAACGCCTCAGTGCACAATCTGTTCAAAAATTCAACATTTTGGCACAAAAATATCTTTAAAATGCGGATATGCCTACTGTTAAGTAGCTACTCTCCATTAAAGCCTGTATTGATTTACTTGTCAGATTCATATCAAATTTAGTGTAATAACGGACCTGTTTTCTCACCCTTGCCATTACCTTATCTCTTTGTCAATTTTTCCAATATTGGCTCTTATCTGTTGTTTCCATGGATACTTCCCTGAAATGTATAAAAACCGCAAGCACCTACTGATTCCTTCTTGTTATAGTGAGGTGTAGTTCGGTGCTGGTAAGTCTCTTTTTTTTGTCAATTTCTCTTTCCAGAAGTTATATTGACGCAATGGTGAATGGAATTTGTACGCTGTCCGCAGCAACATTTTCAAAAATTCACGTTGAGGTAATTCATATTTTAAGTCACATCCCTAAATTGGGCTTTTTAACGTCGTTCTTCTCTCAATTACAACATTGATTGATATTTGTTAGTTTTTCAATACCTATATTTGCAATATTAACGATTTACCAGGGAATTTAATCTATGTAGTTTTAGTTTAAATATTTGTTCTTTGATATGGTCTGTGACCGTTACGCTACCGTTGTTATAGGTATTACATTAGGACTGAGTACGACTTGCACTGGGATAAGCAATATTTTTTACCTACGATTACTAGATTAGAAGTGCCATTAAATTTATTATAGTAAATGTTTGTTCTTTTGGAAGAAATAAGGTCATTTGGTAATATTTTTATGACACTGCTAACACTGAGTTTTCAAGAATTTTACTGATATCCAGAACTGCTCCGAAGAAAGATATGACAAGTCTCTCCCAATAGGACTTAACCTTTCATCTTTTCCGGCCCCTCAGAGACCACGTGTTAAAGAGCATATAAAGGGTGATCATTAAAAATAGCCTTAAGCATGCGTTGAAACGTTAAAGGCATGTCTTGGATACATTCGTCTGTTGTTATGGTTCGATGGTAAATAACGAATGGCTTAATCAACTCCCTACGTTCACGCTTCACCGCTCGTGGCGAGTTATTTTTTAGTGTTCACCCGTTTCCAATGGCCCTAGAAAACGTCACACACGGTGCAATTCGACCGGTACGTGTCTGCAAAATAAAATTCTGCAACGCAGCTGAACCCATTTGTGAATTGTCAGAATTTTCCTGCTCAAAATCGAAACTAGGCAGATGTGCAAACAAGGCTGATTTATGTATTTCCTCTAAATTCTTAGAAATGTGACCCTTATTCAAGGTCCTAAAATGTGTTTTTTCTTTAGTTGAATTTTTACTTACACAATACTAACGAAGTGAACGAAACAAGTTCACTAGGTCATGTCTGTATATTTCAGAATACGATCAGCTGCCGCATTCACATTCAGTTTGAGTGAATATTTGATATTTCATCTGATTTTGCATGAATTCGAGATCCGGTTCATGGTTTTACTGTTTCAAAAATCAAAATCAGAACCGTGCACAATGTCACTCGAGTGGGCCTCAAGGTCCTCGTGTTCACACCTCCTCGATTCTCTTAAGCCTTTTTAAAATGCTCCCAAACGGCTGATCCTCCAGGAGAGTTCAAAAACAGCGTTTTCTTACGTCTCGCCTCTGTTGCGTACAGAATTTTACTGTTAATCACTTACTTGCCCCATCATGGGTTTCGCGTAACTCAACAGGGTAAAACGCGATGCCTTTTATGGGTCTTGAAAGTTGTTCTCATTTGGTTCTAATTTGGCGTTAAGAAGTTTTTGAGCACGTTCATACAGAGTAGAAGCACATCTGTGATTTAAGCCCTGCAGAGGGTCGTTTTAGTAGGCAGTCAACATCGCATGTTGTATTATATTCATTTAATAGGTTATAAAAAAGGGCCCAAAAAGAAGGCGGATTTTCGTTTTTTGAGAAAAGCGTTGAAGATGATATGTATATGTCCTCGATAACGCCTCTCTGCAGTTGATTTATTTTTTTAGAAAATGTAGAGGTTGTCCTGTTTGGGAAGGGAAGTTTCGATCTGCCATGGCACTTCGGTGCGCCCTGTACATTTTAAATGAGACGTGTTTCGATCTTTTAATAGATAAAAAACCTATCGGAACTGGCCGTTTGTGTAAAAGACTTCGAGAATCGGAAATACGCACTTTGTCGAAGGGACGTTCAGCACGGGACACCCCGTAAAAGAATACGCAATAAGTAAGTAGAAGTGGAGACCAAACTCCTGAAAGAGTATCTTTTTCATTTGGCCTCATTTAAACGCAATTTTGCACATACCCAGATTCAAACTCATGCCCACATTCCCCTTCTTTCCGTATTACTTTGGACTCTAGATTAAGATAATATTTGCTCAAGGAGCGTTTACCTGTACTAAAGGATATGGTTATTTGGTACATACCCTCTTTCACGTTTTAAGCCGTAATTTTTTTAACTGCGAAAACGACGCTGATCCTATTAAAACGCTTTCGGGCTTCGTAGAAATCAGGATATTTGATCTACTGCAGTTGTGCAGGAAATTGCATTTGTTGAAAAAAGGCATATTCAGATTGGTGACTGACTAATTGACTGGCGATAGTGAAATGGCGCGAGTCGGTCGAATCGCGCTTGCGCCATCGAGCGAGTACCCGGCCGCGGGACTGGGTACTGCATTTTAAAGTTGTGCATAGCAGCTTAGCGTGCGGCACGTAGTAGCGCGGGTCGCGTGGGTCACGGTTTGAGAAATTAGCCGTGAATTGGTTTGGCGCCTTTGGGGCAGTACCCCCTAACAGTTCGTGCCCATTTCTCCGCAATTAATTGGGTTTCTAGGTAAGTTCCTCGATTAGCTACGCGAGTGGTTAATTACGTACTTTCAATTACATTTTTAATAATAATTTCTAGTTGCGTACGAACACCGATAAGCCTAGGGAAAATTGTATAGGTATTTATGAGTTTAGTGCTCGGCGTTATCAAAAGGTAAAATTACAGACCTCGTTGTTTAATGATTGGATTAGAATCAAAAAGTATTCCTGCTAACACATCACGAAACGTTCATTTACATTTTAGTGGTGTTAATAAGGGCCCGCATTCATTGTTTTAAGTCAGCATACATTAAAATAAGTGTCGCGAAGCTTGAACTTCATTAGTTTGGTTCAATTTTCAAATGAGCCAACGATTATTAGAACCTCGTACCGGCACTGGCCAATTTTATCCATACAGCAAGTCAATACGGGTTCGTAGAAAATTCGCCGTGTTTGTTTTTGGAAACAGAGACATTATCTAATACGTTAATCTAAATTAAGATAAATTATCAATGTTTAGTAAGAATTTATTAATCCGGGGTACTTAAAACAAAGCACAGACAGGAAGAGTATTAAAGTGTTGTATTTCGGGTTTCAACTACCTTGTTGACGAAACTTACCACGCGCACCTACGGAGTGGCCCAAATTCAGCGCTGTACATTATCTCGGAAACCGCATGAGATGTGGTGTTAGGTCAACTATTTATCGCTGAATTGCCCAATAATGTCCTCGACCAGATACAATTTTGAGGGGGTGGAAATTACCTGAGGTTCTTGAGATAACTGAAATAAATAACTTCAAGAAAACCAGTTTTGACAAAAAATTTTAATTCAAATTGTTCGGTTTTAATTAAAACTTTACAAAATGTGTTCGAAAGAGGTTTCTGCAATAACTAGTGTGCAAAAGACAGGCAGAGAGATATTTAAATGCCCTTTTTCATGGTTTTATTGATGTGTTCGCCTTGCGTGGTACCTTTTATTGGCCACAGGAGATCTAACAAAATAAATTTGGTAAAAACTGCGCATTCCTAATTAAACTTGATGACGGGGTAGAGTCGAAACGTACCCGACGACGAGGTGCCGATAACAAACGATTAATGCTTTTTAAATATCTCTTCAAATTGGGCCACAATGTAATTAAATCGACTTGGCAAAATTTTGCATTTTTTCGATTCGTTTTTTACCTTTTTGAACTGGATTTTTAATTTAATATTTTTACCCTTTTTTCAATATTAATTTTGTATTTTCCTCATTTTTATATCCTTCAATTTTATCCGCCTTCTTCAGTGAAGTGGAAAAACCGAAATTTGGAGATTAATTTTTCCAAAACCGTTCACCATTTTATTGTTCTCCTATTGGTTTCTCCCCATTTAATCACACGCGTATGTATTTATTACCGTTTGCGAGGTCTTCCCGAGACATGCTTACCGCATACATAACTGTATATAGTTGTGATGCAATATTACGGGAAAAATGTATATATTACCATGTGACTAATATCTTCTCCTTAATCAAAATCCCAATAAAAAAATCCTTACGCAGCGAATCATCGATTATTAATTTAGTACGTTTTCCAGTTAAGCTGGAGATTTGTTTAATTGAGAGTTGCAATATTATACATCTGACTCATCCTTTTCTTGTTAATTTTAATTTATTTTTTCATGGAATTTAGCAGACAGATAAATGAAAGGAAAATATGTAAATCGCTAAATTAATTAACCTAAACTAACCCCCTTGGAAATTGATATTATGTGTCTAGTTCATAGAACATTAAAAGTCAGGGACGTATCGATTCGATTTAAAAAAAAATCTCTTCTGTTATCACAATTTCAAAACCCTGCGCTAATCGGAATTGACCTTAGCACTGTATATTTAACACGAAGGAATTTAGTGCCTAAAGTTTCCTTCTGTGAAGCCTGGAATTTACATTTTCACAGTGTTGAAACCAGAGCCGTATTGATCACGTTTTTGAGGGAGTTCCACATGATGACGTTTTCAAAATTTTGTACTAATCTGAGGAACGCTGTATTTTACACATAATATATCCAGTATCTAAAACTTCCTCTACAAAGGCTGAAATCGACAATTTCACATCATTGTACCTAAAGTGGTTTAGATTCAATTTTTAAGCCTCGTTTGAATCAAGTATTTACTTAACCGTTGTTGCGCAATATTATTGTTATTATTTTCAGAAACCTTTAGGTGCCTCGTTTAGATCGCATTTTCATATTTTAAACACGAGCTCAACCTGCAACAATACCCCCATATCGTTAAGTTCGGGTTAGTGCCCTTTAACTTGGCAGTAAAAACCGTATAGGCGAAACTTGACACCTGTGACCCGTTCCGTTTGTTCTCTATATATTGAGTGTTCGTAAACATGAAGAATGCGTTTCTAGTGCTGCCAGTACCCGTATTATTGTTCTTTTTGCGTTTTGACTTATACGAGAATGTGCTGATTTGCTGTTTCGATACTTAGAAGGACCTCCCGTTTGGACGAAGACGTGTTGTTGACTTATTATGGGTAAAGCAAGCAGTTTTATGCTTCGTTTGACCGGGTAAGGTGACATCATGCCACGTTGAAATTTGACGCTGAATTGAAACAAACGGCAACGAGGCGTCGGTGCCAATAGCCACAGGAAAATATTCCAATAATTCCACAATCCACTTTGGGACAAGTCCAAATGCGTTTTCTTGACCCAATGGCGAAAGTTAAGATAATTATTTACGTAAATGCGCCACCTTGCGATTCCATTTAAACCGCCCTGAATCACTACCGCCTTCGCGGTTATAACGATGCAACTAACATTTGGAACATCCTGTAGATTGCCGCCCATAAAAGTATGTCTACCTTAATAGGTAGAATTCGAGCTCAAATGGAAGATATAATGTCGTAATTCATGTACCTATGTGTTTGAAGCATTTACGATATCTCAATAGCTGAATTGTGTATCCATAAATAATTTACCAACTGTTCGAATATAGGACTGAAAGTGGCGTGGGTGTCTCAAACAATGGCAGTATGTTATCTACCATAAGTACGTAAACTTTATCGAAAGCGTTTATTGCCGGCACATCGCCCCAGCCACAGACCCATTATAACGGTCCCCTTATGTAATAAAGTCGCTTGATATTACGTTCGTTGTACCATTTATTGATTGAATTTAAAAATATTCTTCTGCACAAATTCCCGTAGTTCCTTGTAAGAGTCCTCTTTCTCGAAGTTAACTATAGTTTTATCAAAACTCTCCGATTCTAGCGCATACCTTATCTCCTCTCCCGCCTTTAACAGCCTCCTCTCCAAGCTCTTCTCATTCTCGGTCTTTCTCGCAACCAACCGATCTCTCAACACGCTTAAAGACGGAGGTTTGATGAAGACGTACCAGGGGTTCAGCCTGGTCTTCTTTACCTGCTTCACACCCTCGATATCTATGTCCATGACAACGATCTTCCCTTGCTCGGCAACGTCTTCCACAGCCTTAAAACTGCTTCCATACGTGTTACCACTGAACGAGACAGTTTCGATAAATTCTCCATTGTCTATAGCCCGTTTCATGGAATCTTCGTTGGTGAAGTGGTAATGACGACCCTCGAGCTCCCCGGGCCGAGGGCTTCTGGTGGTGTGACTAACTGCGAAACCCAGTTTGTCCGGGTGGTTCTCCATTAGGCGTGTTATGAGGGTGCTCTTGCCCGAGCCTGAGGGCCCGCAGATCACCAGGGGGCGGGGCAGATTGGAGTGCATCGATGAGTCATGGGCTAGAGAAGGAATTTGAAAGTTTTAGCAAATAAGTTTAAGTAAATCAACTAACACTCGTCGTTTATTATCGCCACAAACACGTTACAAAGTGTTCTTTTCTGTTGGTTACCGGGAACAAATGTGCTGATTAAAATGTTAATATGACCGGCAAATCTCTGATAAACCGACCACCTTATCGCGGTTCTACTTCCAACCGAGTAATCAGACTCCATTATGTGCTGTCTAATCGAAACGAAAACTGCTTCCTTTGAGACTTCTATGAGAAAAAATTAGAACGTCGTCGATGAAAGGGAGTTAATATTATCCGGAGGTTAAGGCATATCTCGTGGTTGTATTTTCAACAACCACTGAGCAAACAAAGACGGGTTATACTGCAACGCCCGGACGAGTGCAATACACTTTACTGTAACACCACTAAACCCGAAAAAACTCCTTCAAACATATAGAACAAGTCTCAGAGATTCGATGGCCAAGCGTTAATAAAGATCAAATATTTGGGCAAAGAACCATCAACGTTGGAAGGGTGAAGTGCAGAAATTGCAACCGAAAAGTGTCCATTTAACGACCGGGTAATCAAGCAAGCATGCACTACCCTCATATACCGTTCACGTGACGAGTACATGAGCTCATTAATTTTCCCCATCGATTCAAAGTGGTGAACTCGGTTCCGCGTTTGCGGTGTAAACGTAGCACATATGATGGATATGCGACCCATGGATTTCGAGTCGTTATTTCGAGCCCATTTTAAAAGTTATGTAAATATTTAAGCCTGTAAAAGTTTTAATGGTAAATAAAATGTAAATGGCGGACATCAACACTGTGTCTTATCAACATTGTTCGTGTCGCATTTCCTTCATAAATTAACAGGAAGGCGGAGGTCTAAGGTTTCTAACGGATAAATATGCTATTGGGCCAGGGAACCGAAGAATGATCATATCTATCGTGTTATTATAGCGTACAGGGTGTCACATGCAGGCGGGTTAGGGCCATTGTGGTTGAAGGTTTACATAGGAAGAACTCCGACCATCCGAGTATCTAACGGAAAGACAAAAACAAATTGGTTTATTATTTAAATTGCACAGGAAGTGCATTCTTTCTGGCTGGTCATAAGTAAAAATCTGTAAAAGCAGCTTCTCCAATACACGACGTTCGGGTTTTCCAATGTGGCCTCGTCAAATTATACGGACTTGGTCGTTTTACGTACATAAAAATACCATTTTTCGACCTTCGTGCATTGCTCTAAATGTTACACAGATTAAAGGTCTTTGAAAGATGCATTTAATGCGATTCGAAATCTCTCGATTTATTTTTGAGAAGAGCAATAAATAGAAAATAATAAATTTCGCAAAAATACGTTGCAAATCTCGCTGGGTAATACATCGACAATAAGAAAACTTATTTGGTGACAGGAAATTAATTAAATTAAACGGGCAAGACTGGCACCATTTTGCCCCTGACAAAAATGGAACCTGTCGGCAAATCCCTCCCTTATATCGCCGAAGGTTCGTGGGTCGATTCAGCTGCGAACTTCTAGAATTAGATGTCGCAATTCTACCGAACCTTCTCTGGTGGTGTAAGGAAACCTTCGATTTAATGTAGATCCATTTAACAATCCAGGGGTGTCAAATCAGGAGATCTTGGAGGCCACTCAGTCGGACCATGTGGTCCAGTAGTTGGCAGTTTCGGGCAATTTCAACAGAAATTTGTGTGTATTTGGAGGATGAAATTGAGTACAAAAAGCCACGAAATAAATGTGATAATTGAGGAAATTAAGAAGAAGGTGGGATTCAGTTGTGAAATGTGATTCAAAGTCGCTTTTCGAAAAGGCGTTGCTTACTTATTTTCGCCCATTACTGGCTCTATTTTGTGGGTATTTATGCTCAATTACGTCCTCTAGTCGTAGTGACCAATGAAGCGACCGCAAAGTATAATTATTCACAACTGTCCATTATGTAATTTTACTACCTTTAGTTCATCTTCATTGTACGTACTTCGACGTAAACTCTAAAATTTACGTACCTAAACTATTTCTCTCAGAAAATACATTTTCTATTCAATTACGCATTGTTCACTCTAAGCAACAGAAGGCGAACAATGGCTACCACCGCACTTCTTTGATCGAAAGCTGATTCTCTAGTTGTTGATAATTTGTTGCATGTTGTTGTTTTATTGGGCAATAATTCGCTGAGGTACTGGCGCTTTTCTTTTTTCATGACGCAAAGAACCGGCATTCCGTAGAGAATCGTCATGAAAGAAATATTCAAAATGTACACACAAACACACATATGACGTTGTTTGGTAATTTGTAAAGTAAATTGAGGAAAATTTTCTCTTAGGTGTCGTTTTGTCCAAGGTCGATCCGTTTTGCCGCCTCAATCCTAAAGGAACTGGACCAAGGGAGTGCGGTCACCAGAATCATCGCTACCTTAGTTACGACCAAGGTTTAAGGTCGTTATTGGTAGCGCACTAGAATTGCACCATCAATTCGGCGAATTTTCGAGATTTTTTCAGCGGGTAAAACCTCTACCCTCAGGCGATTCTACGTAAAATGATGATGATTCGTCATCATCAAAATGTTCCTCAAAATTGCCATTAAGAGATGTTCGTTTTCACATCACCACAACACCATCGACTTTAATTGTTTTAGCACACCTGCCTCAATGTTTATTTGTTTTTCTTTGCCATTTCTCAAAATTAAGTCTTAAAAGCCCCTTTTGAGATACAAAATACACATGATTCACGGGAATTCGCCTTGAATAATTATTTGAACATCGCTCAGACAATGATGCACTCATTTCAATCTTCAGCCGACACCTCATTGAGCATTACTTTTTTCCAGGTCCCGCATAAGGAAAATGGCGAACTCAATGAAAATACCTGGAACTGGACGCCTGCAGAACTTACGGTCGCTCATGCCAGTCCGGAAGAAGATGATATATCCAACTTGAAACGAACCATAAAAGTCCTCGAAAACGACAAAAATGACCTCTTGAGCCAGCTGGAACAGCTGGACGCTGAGAACCAGCAAAATTTATCTGAGCTCGTGAGAATGCGAGAACATTTGCAAGATGAGAATAACGAGCTCAAAGAGGAAAATAATTTGCTGAAGAAAAATGCTTCTGCAGGGGGAGGCTTCAAGGGAAAGTACGAGCAGGTTAGCAAGGAACTGAGCGCTCTTAAAAGAACTCACGAGCTCTTGCAAAAAAATCTTGAAACCTCTAAGATCAGTTCAGAGCAAAGGATCGCTCACTTAGAAGAAGAATTAGAAAAATCCAGACTCTCATATAGCGAGCTGCAAAAGAACACCCAGGCAGCTGAAGAGAGACACAAAGAAGAGAGTGGCGAAAAACTCACCTTAGAGACGTACGAGCAGCAAATAGACTCTTTAAAAAACGAGTTGAAGTCCTCACTAAATGAAATCCAAGAGCTCCGAAAGGAAGTTAAAGATAGAAGCCAACAGCAGTCTGACACAGAACTTCTGAGTAAAAAACTTGAAGAAAACCACAACAAATACATCAGCATTATTGCTACCAACGTGAAAAGACACATAGAAGCGGCACCCTCGGAAGAAGCACCACCTGAAGACGAAGACAACCCCCTGGTCAGCCATTTCAGTCATCAAGTTGAAAATATCTTCAAAATTCTTCAGGAGTTCAAGCAAAAATGTTACACCCTGGAGCAGGAGTTGATCGAGACTCAGAACGAAAAGACTCAGATTCTCAACGAAAAATACGAGGAAATTGAGAGGCTGATTCAGAATTCCGAGCTTCTCAGTCAGGAGGTGGTCACCAAAGGTGAAACTATTAAAGAGCTAGAGTCTGAGATCTCCCACTTGATAAGCAGCAATGACGTTTTGCTTGCTGAGGTGGATCAGTTCAAGAACTCGGGATTGCAGACTATATCGGAGAGTAATGAGGAGAGCATGGTGCTGTTGGAGAGCGATTTAGAAAATGCTAACAGGCGGATTAGAGAACTGGAATGTATCATTGATAGTCCTTGTAAGTCTGCAACTTTAAGCCCTGATTCCGCAAAACAAGACGACTACCAACAGTTATTGATTAGCTTCGATGAGTTGAAATTAGATTACGATGAAGCGCAGAATAAACTTCATAAAATTGAAGAATTAGAGACTGAAAATGATGAACTGAAGAGCGGTTTTGAGAGGCTTAGAGCAGACTTTGAGAATACGGACTATCAGCTTTCGGAGGCGAATTTCGCTTTGGACAGCTTGAAGGATGAGCTACAAGAGGTTAAGGTAGATTTCGGAAAACTCTTGCAGGAAAACAAAGATTTGAAGCTGCAAACTATGGCTATGATAGATTTGAAGAGCGAAATTAATGAGGTCAAGGAGAAGTGGCTTAATGAGGAAAATTCGCGTAGAGAACTCGAGGCGCAGCTTAAAATTTTAACTGAGAAACAACAGAACTCGAAGATGTCGGAAACCTCACTGAAGCTGCAGCTGGATACTTTCAACAAAGAGCGCCAGGCCGACTCGGACGTAAAAGCTAATTTACAACAGGCCTTAAACGATGCCGAAGACAGTTTGAGAAGGTATGAGAATAACTATACAGAGCTATTGCAGAAATACGACGCTGTCTTGCTGCGTTGTGGGGAGCTCCACACGCAGCTACATGACAAAGAGAACCAGCTGTTAAGAAGCAAGGAAGTTGAAGAGAACAATCAGAGATTGAGGAGAACAGTTGAGGAGAAAGAGGCGCAACTATGTCAGAAAAACGATGAATTAAAGGTACTGGAAATTGAATGGAAGAAAAGCCTTGAGGATAAAGAAAGGTTGACTCAGTTAGTAGAAGCAGGCAAACAAATTAATGACGAAGAGGAAAGTTTAAGGGTCAAGGAGTTGGGGGACAACGAAAGCTTAAGGAGAAGTGTTGAGGATAAAACGGTTGAAATTACTCGCCTAACTGAACTGATAGAGGCCATGAAAATTGGTATGGACAAAAATGTGGCAACGGTAGAGGAGACCGAAATCGCGAACGACAAGCTCAGCGAGTTAACCTTAATCATAGAGAATCAAAAAAAGGTTATTGAAGCTAAGCAAGAAGACCTAGCCTTAAAAAGTTCCGAAATAACTACTCTCAAAGAAAGTCTCTCCGAGCTTGAGCAAACCGTCCAGACGCAGAAGGAGGAAATTAGCAGGCTACAGTCCTCAGACACTTTCACCTCAAACGAATCTATTCAGCACCTTCAACAACAGCTTCAAGACTTGTCCGACTCCCGCAACGAACTCATCAATATGGTGCAAATTAAGCACCAAGAAAGCCTCGATTACCATCAAGAAATCCAACGACTTTCAACTCTTCTCACTAGCAAAACCCAGGAAATTACCCAACTTGAGGCAGGACTGCTGCAAGCTGGCCTTGCCAGCGATGAAATTGCTCGGAAAAGCGAGGAAATCGACCGTCTGATAGACCAAACCAACTTCCTCAAGGAAAAATGCGACGTGCTCACCAAAAACCTCCTGGAAGAGCAGGCAAAGATTTCATCGCCTTCGGATAAGGAAATAACGCTCTTGAAGCAGCTGGAACGGCTGCAAGGTCATATAATGGAGCTTGAAGAGCGGTACACTCAAGAATTGCTACAAGCTGAACAGAAGAACGCGCAGCTGCAGCTGAAACTAAGCGACTTGGAGGCGAGAGAGAAGAATTCCAGCACGATGTACACATCGGTGAGCATCAGGGCCAATCAGCAGGTAGAGTCGTTGCAGAGTCAGCTGCAGGCGGTTGTGGGACAAAGGGACGAGCTGAGAAGGAAGATGTCGGATTTGGAAGATGTTAACGGGAAGCAAGCGACTGCGTTGACCAATTTGCAGTTCGTTTTGGAGCAGTTCCAGAAAGGTAAGAAGGCGTCGGTGAGAAACTTTGTAGATTCAAATTCATCACAAGGGCTCTCGTACAACCCAAGAAAGCAAAAACGAAATTTTATGTAGCCTTTTTCTGGACAGTGTCTGGGACGCGGAGGGGACTATCTTAATTGGGTATATGCTATAAAGAACTTATAAGTAAAGGGAAACGTTTACAACGTCACATTACGAATTTGAGACCGATAATAAAGCCAGAAATCGTGCTTTAGAAAATTCTAATCTACTTCTACACGTTAATTGTAGGGTGGAACGCGGCTTTAAGGATTACCACGTCCACCTGACAGTCCAGACCTAGCCCTGAGCGACCATCAAACAAGGCGAGCTTAATGTTGGGGGGGAGGGGGGCTAATCTGGGGTGAACTGGGGGGGTGAAAAGGGTATACACTGTACTATTGCTATAGCCCGAGAAGAAAATATATCGACGCACAAATTGCGCAAATACTGATCAACTGTGACTGATTTTGATTTCGCCGAGTTGGTCTTTTCGAAATGTGACCTCAACGTTGATCCCGGAAAATACGAACCTGAGACTCTGACGGACGTTTTGTGCTACTTTCCAAAAAATTCGCAAAAGCATCCGTTTGTTTGCATTTAAAATCTGAAAGCGAAGATCGCCCCCGATCAAGTAGGACTTCGCAAAATCTTCGAACTGCCATCGAAATATGCGCAACATCGATTTAAATTGGCCGTTCGAAGTTCGAACAATTTATTTTCCTTTTGGCGACCTCCTGAGCGTGTTTTCCTTCGATTTCGACGCTCTTTCGGATGAACTTTTTTTAACACGAAATTCTTCTAGACAAGGAAAAAGACGTCCAAAAGGAGACCGAGCGCATACGTCGTCAAATAAACGCCGAAAAGCTGGTCCAAGACGACTTGAGGAAAGAAATGGACAACCTGAAGATGCAACTGGAGGAAAGCAAAATAGGCCTGCAAGCTGCCTCCCGGTTGTCCGACCAATTGGAGCTGATAAAAAAACAGAATTCTGGACTGAAAGATGAAGGTAAGTCCTACACGTTACTCTAGATGTGTTTGCACTTTATTATTAATTTTTTTCCATATCAACTAGAACTCGAATTATCAAATATATGGGCGTAACCGTACGACTTGCAGTCATTCCAAGCATCCGCATAAATTTGGTAGTTTGACTGTACAGATCACTTTGGTCTTAACAACTAAAACCCATATTCCAGTAAAGTAACTGATTCATGTTGGACGGCCGTTTTTGAAATATCAGCTGGTAATTCTGGGTAGATGAGATCCCAGAATATCGACTGATATTTTCATGAGTGGCTGCAAAGACCTTCGCCTATTAACAACCAACACATCCCTAGGGTTAACGCAATATTCGTATTATTTATTTTGATAATGAATTTATAGTTTTATGAACGTCTTAAAGATTTAGATTAACGAGAAAAATTTATTTGACTCACGTTATTTGTACGTAATTTAGGTTTTTTCTTTTCTTTTTTTTTTTTTGAAGCAGAGCACTTTAGAGCACGTATTCATCAGTCCAGTCGCACGCTTCCACCTATGTTTTTTCAATCTCATTTGGTAACTGTGAGGTCTTGTTCTGTATTCCCCAGTTACTTAATGGGATATACAAAAATGTAGTGTCTTGTTCACCATTTTTTTTTAAATTTATTTCGCTTTGATTGTTTTTGTTCGCTTTTTAATCGCATGTAAGTCGGCGAAAAACGAGCAGTGTGAACACGCGAAAAATTGCAGTCTGCCGTTCAGAAACTCGTTTTTTCGCAGATTTAATCCGGTTTTTGCTTTCTGTGCCAGTTTGTACCCGTATTAAACATTTATTTTCACTTTTCAGTTATTTGATTTTGAATTTTTAGCATGAGAGCCGTTTTAAGAGGGAGGTGAGGATGTGAGTATTACATCAGGTACTGGTTCGTAATTGTAGAAATCGGTTCCTGGGTAAGACTTGCAATCTGCCTTTCGTAGTCTTCCTCCTGAAAGCTGCTGGTATCCTTTTGTTTACATATTATTAATTTTTATTTAGTTATTTACGTGCTAAGTTTATTAGATGGAAGTAAGTAGTATAAACGGGGCGCTCCATAATTAATAGAACCGTAGATAACGTGAAAACCTCAAGATTGACCTGAACTAACCTGATTTACCTCGCTGCCAGGCACATCAGCAGTATACCGCCGATTTTTACCCCAAATTCCAAAACCCTCTAATTTGAAAACAACAACGAAAGAAGACGAATTCGGGCGTGATGCGGGAGATTCGGACGACAAATTCATAGAATGCTACCAAGGTTCGTGAGATGTAATAATTTTGGCAAAAAGTTCTCGTACACGGAGGTTATGAGAAAGTCCTGAATATTTTTCTGAAGCTTTAACTGGGGCAAGTTGCACACCAAAAGTGTCGCTCAACAGCTTTAAAAAAAAAAAAATCTCCGAAAATACATTTTTGCATTTCATAAACGATTGTTTCCCGCGTTCCCGTGATATCGGCGTTAAATATAACTAAATATTTTTGCACAAGGAGTCTGCGGTTCAGTTATACACCATTAATTATGAGACACCCCTTACACAAGGGTCTTGTTGACGAGAAATTGATGTGTTTTTCCAGTTACCCAACTCCAACAAAAACTGATCAGAGTCCAACAGACAGTCCAAGAGCTCACCAGCCAAACCGACGGCAAAATAGATAAATCCTTAATCAAAAGCCTCATAGTTGGCTTCTTGTCTTCTGGCAACACAAACAACTGGAACAAGGACCAGGCTCAAGTACTGAAACTGATTGCCACACTCCTGGATTTCAACCAGCAGGACCACGACAAAGTCAAGCTTAACAAGCCTCAACAGGGCTCGTGGTTGGGTTCGCTACTCGCGCCTCAACCAACCGACGAAACCCACGAATCTTTATCTCAAGCTTTCGTAAGATTTCTGGAGAACGAGTCAAAGCCCCGAGAAGTGCCGAGTTTGCTGGGGGAGGTCAGTAAAACAAATACAGGAGGCAGTACTGAGAGCAGTAGACGGACTACGCCTAGGACATCTCCAAGTCCGATAGTGCTGAATGAGGTAGTGCTACCTACATTTACGGAATTTGGGCAGAGCAGGAGCTCAAGTTCGATATTGAAGGATGTATTGAAGGATAATAATAGCCGATAGGTTTTTCATTCAATACGTAAGTTAAATGTCTATAAATTGTTGTATTATATGGTGTAAATATTTTTTAATTCTATTTGTATGATTGAAATGTTTGTACAATTCTTTTTGCAATGATATTGTTATAATGAGATTTCAAGTTAAATTAAATCTTTATTGTTATATGAAGTGGGTTATGTATTGTTTTCCTCGAACGTCTTGTTCTATCACGTTATGATTCTGTAATGCGCAGCTAAGGGTTATTGTCAGTTTTCTAGACATCATTCAGTTCACGTGAGTATTATTTCAGTTAGCAACAAAATAACGAGAAGGAAACTAAGACTATCATCTTTGGGGTGAACAACCGTCTTACGAGGTTACTACCCCCGTTATTAAATGGCCAAATATCGCGGTATGCCCGCTGGGACTGAACTACCTCCCTAAAACTAAAAAGAAAATTGGCAGTTGAGATAGAGAGCAGCATAGGTAGAGTTGGGTAGTAGTAAATTCGTTAGTTTGTCTTTCTATATTTCGTTAAAAAACATTTATTAACTATAGAGATTGTTCTGAATCAGATGTATGCATTACTTTAGACAAAAGAAATCCTCTTCTTTTGAACGGTAACTGTCGACATTATTACATTTTGATGTCTATAAGATGCATTCAATTTAAGAGACATTGTAGGAGAAATTATTAAGTTGAAAGAAACCAAGAACTTAAACATGTTTTTTCAAAGATGTTCTTTCCAGTTAATTTGGGCGAATTTGGCATAATATATTTTAAAGGTGGACTTTTGAAATAACACTACTTAAATATGACATTTAGCAGTAATATTAATTGGGGTAGGGACTAATACAATTGAGCTTCCCTATGTATTCAACATAATGCACTGATCTCAATAAGTAAATCGTAGCGATTAAAATTCTTATCTACTGGTTGTCTGATGCAAAGGCAATATTGAACCAACCTGTACAATGTGAATTCCCGCTAGTAAACTGGTTGAAACTTCCTTTGAAGAGTTCAATTGAATATCTGTTTTTACCGATAATGAGCTTAAGGTGCTTCATTATTCACGTTTCAAACACGTTTTACGTCAAAATAAAATAAATAATACCAAGACGCCTTTTCGGAAACGTCATCTGGATAAGATTGACTCATCGGTCGATTTTCAACCAATCACCTTTATTCCTGGTGCTGGCCAGCCAATCCGCTTGCTCAAATCAGCTGATCGGGGTCCCCTCGATCCAGATTACCCCTATATAATACTCTAAAATAAAGGGGTTGTTCAGCAATAAGTTTTTCTTTTCTTGTCGCAAGATATGTTTGTATTGGATGTTTTTTTTTCATCGCACCAGCTGTCTACTCTCTAATTTGTTCTACGTGTTCCTCAACTAAGACAATGAAAATGCCTATGTGTCAATAGTCTGAGAATTTTGATTAATGTCTTTCGAGTTACATCACAAATTGTCATTATTTGTTTTGGTTTTGACCCAGAGAATACCATGAACCATAGTACTGAATTTACATGGTTTAAACTGTTATAAACAGTTCTCTCAATATTCCCACCTAACATAGATTTTCTAAATCGCATAAATTGGTTCCTTGGTGGATCCTCGGAAAGTGGTACTGTGTCGAAGTGTAAATTGTCTCATTTGGTGAATCTTGGGTTCTTCTTTAAAATTAGGATAGAACTTTCTAAGGGATTTCCTGTTGCATTTTGATGTTCAGTAAAGTAGAAGAATGAAAAACTAAGTAACTGGTCATCATTTTGAAGAATTTGTGCCAAAAAATTAGGCCAATAATTAGGTAATAATGTTGGAGTGATTTTTAAATACTAACTAAAGGTAAGTAAAGTGTAATAAATTGAAATTGCCATTTCACTAGTACCACATAGATGATTCTCTGTATGTGTTCAAGATATTACATAATTATTTTCTGTGTTCTTACAGTTTTTCTCAAATAACCCAGATGCAAATGTGTTAAAATGTCTTAACTCTTAACACTTCATATCCAACATATTTTGCACTGCTTTTACTTCTTCTTATTTTTCTCTTTTGTTTTTGTATGAAAGGAGATAAAATGTTTGAATTTTTCATACTTTTTTTCTGTTTTTTATTTCCTCAAATCCTCAAAAAATCTAATCTTCTTAGTGACCTTTAGTAAGTAATAGAGCCAATGATTTAGATTATTCATAAATGAAGCAAGTAATCCACTCAAAATGATTCTAATTTAATCTACCACTGAAAAAAAGTTCTATTGTTCACCTGTGCCTTAACCTGTTAACATTAAATACACTACTGATAATCTGAGTGTGGGTGAATGCTAAAGATGTCTCATTATTAGTTTCAGATAGTCAAGTGTAATTAAAACTAACCATGTGTTGTGGGCGTTGCTGCATCATTTACTCTATTTGTTCGTAAGTATAAGGAATTTAAACAACCATATTTGGCACATGCCTCCACCTTATAAAGCACCTCAATGGTTTCCGAACCAAAACCTTCCCCATCATATTATGATGTAAAAACTAAACTGGTTTAAGGGGAAAACATCACCTTTTGTAGTGTCAAATCTGATCTGATCATTTTTATTCCGCTTTTAGAGCTATTGTTCTGCTTCTACTTGTACTTGTGTTTTTTGTGATCCTACCGATCACCTTTATGTTTAGCTTGGGAATGCAGAGGAGTCTCATATTCCCCACATGTAAGTGCCTTATGCTTCACCAAGTTATGAAACAAACGTTCATTGTTCACGCTTTTGCCACTATTTTTGTGTCACACCGACAAATTATAATATCTAAAAAATTCAAAATGTGAATTTGCTCAAGTAATTTAATATCGCCATAATCACCTTGAACTTTTGCGTTACTTAAGAACTTTTAGATTTAATAAACCCGGAAAATTACTCAAATCCGGAGCAGTATGGCATCTCTGGCGTGCGGAATATGTATGTTGACTTCTTGTACCCCACTGAAAACATTACAATAGGAATGTGGCAAATTTTGCCCAAAGAAATTGTTAGCGATGTTATTAGAAACGAAGAGTATAATTTCGAAGGCGTTTTAGCTGACGATAAGTACTATATATTATTGTACCTACATGGCAATGGCTCTGATCGAACCAAGAGAGTGCCGCTCTATGAGATTTTACGAAAGTTCTTCCATGTGTTTGCTATCGATTATAGAGGTATATGAATATGCTTACGAGGGGAGAATCAAATTAATATTTACGGCGACATTACAGGGTATGCAGACTCAAGCGGAGGAAACAATTTATCTGAAACCAGTGTAGTAAAAGATGTGGTTTCAGTGTATAAGTGGCTTAGAGAACGTAGTAAATCAAAGATTTTTATTTGGGGGCACTCCTTGGGGACTGGCGTGGCCACCCATTTGTTGGCAAATTTGAAGAAAGACAATATAAGCGCAATGGGCTTGGCGTTGGAAACTCCCTTTACGTCTGTGACTGACGTAGTCAAGAAACACCCTTTGGTGACGGTAAATGAGCTTTACAAAAACCATTTCAACATAATCACGAATATTTTCCAGACGTTCTCGTTCCTCCCCTGGTGGCATGCCACTTTGGTAAACCCGCTAATAAACAACGATTTCAACTTCGACTCTGCCTCCTACATCAAAGACGTCGATTGTCCTATTATGATTCTGCATGCAAAAGACGATGAGGACGTTCCGTATCAGCTGGCCACTCAGGTATTTTCCTATAAAAACTTGCTTTTATTGGCACATAATTACTGCCATTTCAGTTATATTACACTGCACTTAACCAAAGGAATTTCACATATCAAGGAAATGTTATTTATCATTTGTTTGAGCCCAAAGGATATGGGCACATGATGCTTTATCGGGAATCAGATTTGCCGAAATATGTCAAGTAACTAGTAGGAGAGTATTTTTATCTAGTCGGTAAAAAAAATTTTTTTTTCCAGATTGTTCGTTAATGAATGCGTTAAGTTTAGCAGTGCCAGAGGCGTTTAGACTTAAGTCTGAAAATAGTCAATATTAGTTCTGTGATACTTTGACGGTTCTACTTTATTTGCTCGTACGAACTAGGGTAATTGGGTTGTGATGGGAAGAGACCTACGATGAGATTTTTAAATACTTTTTATTTCAAGTACATTGTAAAATTTACAACATAAAGTTAATTAATACAGATACATTTTTTCTGTTGAAAGTAATAATAAATATAAAATGGAAAACTTGTGCTAATTTAGACTTACGAGCGCGAGAGATCACATACATAAAATTGTCCAATGGTGACGAAACTAAATAATAAAAATTTGGTTTCCGATGATCGGTTTTAGCATACTAAACTTGCGAAGAAGGTTGAGATTAAGTAAATGAAGATTTATAAATATTAAATGCATACATAGAGATATCACAAAGTTGTAATATATGACAATAAAATCATATAAAATATATTAACTGTCATCACTCAAAAAGGTCGTTTATACATTATTTTAACATACAGGAATACGGTAAAAATGGTTCGGGTGCGTTTCACTAGGTCGGCTCTAGATTCATCTATATGTAAAGCCCAATCAGCAAGCGTAGTATAATGCCACCTAGTGAAACAATTGAAAGAGCAGTATACTAAACATTAAAGCATTTATTAACGTTCTGACAACAGACGGGGAATAATATACTTAATCGACTGTGCTGCAACAAAAATTGTAGCTCGACGAGGAATCAATATTGAAATTCCTTAGGCAAAATTAGTCTTGGGTCTGACCTATAAGGCGATCCTTGCTGTCAGTTTTATCAAACAAAAAATGGACCGTTTCCTCTGATCTTTAGTATACCGTTCTTCTAGTTATAATTTTAATGACTCGAGGCAAAAAATGTCGATGTATCATACGATTCCGCTAGCTATACGAAAGCGTCTAAGATGGGAAGAATGGGAAACGGGGGATAAACTATTCAACGCGCGTGCTCCCATTATTTTGATTCATTAAAATAACCCCGGAAAAGTGGGAAACTTAAATATCATTTCACATAAATAATATCATCTTAACTAGGCTAAAATTAGTTTTATTTGGTAAATTAGGCGATTAATAAAAATGGAAGTCCCTTTAGACTATTGAAATTATGTACAAGACTAACTAGGGCCCGTCCGAGGAGAATTTCGAACCCAGAACTGAGCTGACGCAGAAAATTCTCCAGGCGAGTCTTCGCTAAAATAGGAATCACTTAAACAACTTTTGCAATAAAAGTCACGTTAAAACTATTTTTCCTTAACTTATAATAAATACTATGGTCAAACTAATCATAAGATTAAAAATGATGAGACTTTTGCGTTGTGAGTCGTTACAACCTCATGTTTTAAACAAGCCTGATTAAAATGTTGCTCATCCCTCCTGCTTTATAACAACGTTCCCGAAAAGTATCGATAGATAGTTTCAATAACGTTTTGATCCTCTGTAAAATCAGTCTTCTTGTAGCGTAAAAGCAAGCGATGCCATAACGCGAGGAGGGACTTATACATAAGATTAGGAGCTTAGGTCTAGTTCGCTCTAGGGACTACAATCGTAACTGCACTTTTGCGTACGACGAACGCGTTTGTTATATAAAAAGTCCTTAAGTTATGCGTTTATTTTACATGACAATATGGATTAACATACACGTGAATGACGACGTCAAAATGGGCTGCTGGAGGGGCCGGAAGGACCTTCTTTCGATATGATTTAGTTCGGGATCATGAGTTAAACTTGTTTTTCAGAATATTAAATCTAGAGAAAAGGGAAAGTTCTTCGGACTTCTCCAGTTTTAATAATACATTATTAAAAAATTAAATATCGAGGAGATTGGATACTTATGATAATCGTCGTGTCGTGTAAAAACTATACAAATTAGTCTGTTTCGGTAAATTGATTACCTTCTATTCAGTTCTGTTTTGATTGCTGAAAAAAAAGATTCTGTGAGTTAATTAATAGATAATACAATTTGGAGTTTTCTGCTAGGAATGCGCTCTGGGAGATTCATTTATTATTCGTTTGGTGGACTGGGGCAAAATTTACTCTGAAAATACTCCGTAACAAACACCGACTTACCATCTATAATGTCCTGTTTCATTTTGGCGATCTCCTTCTTGACTTCCTTGACTATTTCATTCTTCAGGCTCTCCATCTCTGTCGGTCCGATAGCTATTCCACCATCGGACAATCCGTTCACCTTCAGAATCGTTTCCTCCGAGGCCGATCCGAACCTCTTGCGAACGCTTTTAGGAGACTCTCCCCCGAATTTCGAAGTATTGCTCGGCAACGTGTTCGTCTTCTCCCACATGGCGGCTTTTTTATCCTCGTCCTCTTTGTCTGGCACCTGGGTAAAATGTCCTTTTAATCAAATAACAAGGGAAAAGCTTCGTCAATGGAACCTTCTTCTCCACTGCGGCTCTTCTCCGTGCCAACGTTTTGGCCATTTCGTCCATCATCGAGGCCATGCTGTTGCCTCCTCCTCGGCCTATGGTACCGTAGTTACTGCTCCCTCCGCTGCTAGTAGAAGAGCCACTATTTTCAGTCGGTTGGACCGAATTCTATGAACAATATTAAAAACTCAGGCCCTGAGACTAAGAAAAGATTTCTTCATAAGTACTCTACCTAACTTTGGTAATTCACGTTTTATATCAAAATTTCTTCGTTTATAATCTTCAAAATTACCATTCAATTTTTAAGATCCCCTTGTACGCCCCGAATATTATGAATAATACCTAACTGACTCATAGAAAACATTATTTAATCTCGGAATATCCGGAAATGATTAATGCCCCGGATTATCGGGTTATTTTCTACTGGAGATCGAAAACTCAAAACACCAATTCAATTGGCGTCTTCACTTACCTTACTGTTTCTCTTAAGTTTGGCATTCTGTAATTGGGCAGCCAACGAATTAACTTCCCCACCGTCGCTGCTTTGGCTCCTTGATAGCATAGGCGGCGGAGGTGGCGGCGGAGGTGCAGTTAGTACCGTAGGCGGTACGGGAGGACCCGGGGGAGGTGGCGGCGCCGGCGGGGCACTTACCTTTCATTAAACACCAAATAAAAACTCAACTTTGATTAGTTGTGATTTATTCCGTTTTATGAGGCACCGAAAGGAGGAAATCCACGTTCCGACATTGCGTAATAGTAAGCTCATTGTTCAGAAAGGCATCAATCTTTGGAATTTTATGTATAATAGAAATCATACACAGCTTGCAGAACTATTTAGAAAGCTCCACACAAATGGGCATGCTTAAGTAATGCTATTATGAAATTTCTAATTGCAATAATTCGACTGCCTTAGGGGCATGTTATGTGTGCATATACTTTGACTAAAAAGTTTTATTATTCCATGAAGTGTTGGTTGATATATTTTATGAGACATTTTACTATGATTTTTTTGTAGTTTTATTGGGCATTTCACACGAAAATAGTCCCAACAGTGGCTATTTTACTAGAAAATATTACAAACTTAAACTAGGACTTTCCGTCAAATTTTAAAATGATTAATGAATTTTATTAAATATTCCATAACCCAAAATGTATAAGTTTAGGACTGAAAATTTCACGGTCAGTAAAAAGTTTGTTTTGTCTGGTGTCGAAAATGTAGCAAATCCTCTCCAGTTTTGAGTTCAGAGCAATCTGAACTGATTTTATGCGGAAACCTTCCTTGTTCTCTCAATTTCCACTCAAAATACGATGGCTTACCGTTCTAGTGTGTCCAGGACCGGCCTGGGGAGGCGAAACGGGGCTGTGGTTTCCCAGGGGCATGGCTGGAGGCGCGGGGGCGTTGTTTTGTGGGGTCATGGGCGAAGTCGGTTGCGGGGACATTAGAGCTGCTGATATTCTTCGTTCCTAGATAAATCAAACAAATTCGCCGATGTAAAAAAACTGACAAGAAACTGGTGAAAGCAAGGCCATTGAGCTCAAATAAAACGGCGGTAATTGGGTACAGTTTATTGAAAGAACTTTTATCGATGTACTATCCTGTTGGTACAAAGAGGCATGTTTGAGTTTCTTTAAATTATCATATCTCAAGAATGTAATTTTCCCTCTCTCTCCCTCCCCCTTAAGGTACTGTTTTTGTAAATATGTTTCTCGATCCATTGACATGAGTACACACAGTGTTTATACAAAAAAAAAAAACGATAGCGACCTGATCTGACCTGAAAAACGTCAATTGAATGGTTTTTGCTTGCAATAGAAAATCTGTTGAACTCATTTTTTAAATGAAAAACGCCCATCTCAACTTTAAATTGGCAAGACTCTATAGGGCACAGATGTCAGAAGCCTTATTTCACTGGACCACTTCCAGAATTAATTGTTCAGGAAAAGCCTACAAAACCGGCAAACTTTTAACTCGGGATTGACATACTCGCCCCCTCACGTTTAAACATCATCCTCCATTCTCTTCATTTAACATTCTTCTCACCTGGATCATCGCCACATCCTCCCTAGTCATGCTCCGATACCCCATGTCCTCGTCATACTGTTGATGAGGGGGATGCTGGTGTTGAGGTATTCCATGCGGAGGAACGGGGGGTTGAGGTGGTTGCTGCGGTTGCGGAATATGATTCTGGTGGGCGGGAACGGGGGGCGGCTGTAGAGGCACCTGCTGCGGTTGCTGGATAATCGGTGGCGCGTACTGGGATGGCTGAGTCGGCTGGCGGACGATATTACTAAGTACCTTACACAAAAACAAAGAATTCTAGAAACAGGCCCCGAGATACTCAAATTTAATTACTGAAACTACCATTGGGAAACTCAGTACAGTGGGAAATGCACATACGGTTTTAGGGGGAAATCTAATGTGAGAATGGCTTTGCCGTAGACACTGCCGCTAAACCTTGTACCATGTACCATTCAACAATGCACAATAATATAGGAAAGGGTCAATTACGTTAATGGCAGTGTGTGTGCGGCATGGTGATAATGTTGTTTTGTAAACACGCCTATGTTAAATGGATGTTTTAGGAAGGGAAAGTGATTTTCTGACGAAGCATCGAGGCTTACCTCCAACGAGTGGAACATGGCTCTCGCGAAGCAATCGGCATCTTCTTTGGAGCTAAAATTCAATCCGTACACCTGCTTATTGTCTCTCCATTGGTGGAAGGTGGCCGTTGCTTGGTTGTATTTGAGTCCTTTCAATATTGCGCAATTTATTACCACCTAAGAGATTTCGCATAATTAAGGGCTCCAAGTTACATTAAATCACTTGTGCGGCAATTGACGGATTTGGAGAAGTGACTAATACTGCTACGAATCAATCAGACATGCATTCAGGTGACACGGGGCGTCGAATGCTAAAGAAATGTGATTCACGTGTGTGTAAACAATTATTAAATAAACACAAAAATACAAGCCATGGGCTAGGAACTAGGTTACACCCGCCCATAAAAAAAACATATCCTCCAATATACCATTTCAGAAACCGGTGTGTCAGCATATCGCGTTCACCTCCGATTAATACACACAACTTTTTGCAATTTAATGTCACATAAGGAGAATTACTCGTGACTCACACAAAATCGATGCTTTCATACATATTGATTCACCGAGGCACCACTCTCACCTCATGATCCTGCAGCTTCCTGCCGACAACCCTGAAGGTCTGGTGCACTTGGTGCTGGTAAATGTGAACCTTGGACAAGCCAGATGAGGTTCCGGAGGGTACCCACTTTTTGTTGACGTCATCGTATATCATCACCGAGGCCCTGGCGCTTGCTATGGATGTTTCACTATAAGGACAATGCATTAAGAGATCGTATCTTAATGGCGCAATTAAAGGAGTTATGATGTTGGTACTAGACCAGAAACGTTTAACGTGGGATATTTAGAGAGTCAATTCCCACGCATGCAAGTTAGAAATTTTAATTTCATGCAAGAAACTGTTCCGGTCATGTATGTTGGGCGGAAAACAATATTTATTAGATTAGATCAGTGGCGGACCTGAGGGTAAGCGGTCCTTGACGCTAAGAAAATTCGGCTCGGCTCGGCTCGGCTCTCCGGCGCAGCAATGCACTGCGACCTACATGTCCGCCACTGCTTCCACTGCGTAATATACAGTACGTCATTGGCGCATCACAAAGTTTTACTATACAGAAGGATTTTTCAAATTATAGATGTGGCACGTTCTCCAAATTTTAAAGTATCTACAATTAGTGGCGGATCTGGGGGGGAGAGAAAGAGTGGATCACCGACCTGCCGGCGTGTACGTCCGCCGCTGGGTTTAATCAATTAGCAATCAACCAAATTTATCGCATGATTATTGATATGTCGCCAATATCAGTGGCAATCAAAGATAGTCATCCATTATTGTGAATTAAACGAGATTCTCGGAATGCACAGTATCTGCTGTGTGTCGCTAAGGTTGCATAATTTATTTCATACTTAGATTCTCGTTAAAATTGGTTGAAATGTTGCCTCTAATGAAGTTCTACTCTTTCTTACATTAGTTTTAATGCTATTGAGTCATATTACGTCCAGGACAAAACCGCTTATGATGCATTATTTTAACGTTTCGAGAACCGTCTTATGCCAGACACAATGAGAAGTAAATAATACGTGTAAAAGTTATGTACAATAAGTAAATACTGGAAAAGTTAATCGGAAGTAAATATTGAGTATAAACTCACTTTAAGAGTGAACACACAAAGAGTGAGATAATAAAATGGATTAAACAATTACAATAATAAATAAACTGATATCGGCCATGTACTTTTGAATTTTAACGAGACGATGTTCACGTTTTAAAAATAGCTGTAAAATCATGAGTGGATACGTTGAGTGAGAACATCTTTCCCAAACTTAAGATCTTTTCGAATATATCTGAGATTCATCAGAATTCTTCACATTTTATACGGCACATTCTTGAACTCTAAATTGCGCAATTTTGTCCCGATTAAACTGACCTCGTATCTTTTATGATTACCGAGATGCTTATGGTAGAGCTCCATAAACGGACCCACGACAGAAACTATCCGGTAATTTAAATCAACAAAAATTTGTGATGTCTACTAGTGGATTAGTTGAAAATCATTCATGAGTGCTGAAGTTACTGAATAAGAGGTTCCTTGAATGAACCCAAGACTGAAAAATTTCCTTGCGAAATGGATGATCAAAGGGACGATTCAGCGGCAATTTGAAGCTTTGCGACTTCAATCGTTTCATTTGAGACGTAATGGGTCGCTGTTCTTCATTTTAGCGAGCTAGAGCTATACAAATACCATTGAGGGAGCAATCTGTCCCATCCCGAAATAAAATTCCTATTTGTGTATAGTCCCTATACGGAACTTATTTCCAAGGAGTTTACTGTTAAACCATGAGCTGATACAAGAGATTTATGGAGAAATGAGATAGAACTCCAGATATAGGACATTGATATTTTTCGTCTAGGTACAAGAGTGGAATTTAGTTTTGTGAGAATTCGGAAAACTGTGGCGTGTGCCTATTCAATGGACGCCAGCGATAGGCACCATAGAAACACACGTATAATCACGGAGATATTTTAGGGGGCGAAAGTATTCTGTAAAAAAAAAATGCTACTAGCCCCACGGCTGAAAAACCTGTAAAACTTTGCCGCTCTGTATATGGGAAGAGGCGCGTTTTTGACCGCGGTTCTATCAGCATTTTAAAATCACTTTGCAGTGCGCCCTGAAATATCCCAATTTAACATGCCGCACCCTGTATTTTAAAACTCGGCATGTTCCTACACCCTAATACGCAAAAAAGAAAACCATAATTACTTTGCCCAATACTCCTGCCACTCTCTCCTGGGGTGTTCCACACTGGCATACCCCCCCACGCCGTTGCAACCCTCCACCGGTCCCGTTTGCATACCGCTATCGCCCGAACTCACAACGTCCCCATCGACGTAACTTTGGGGCCTCCTGCTCCGCAGTTCGTCCAGCTCGCAGTAAATCTCGTTTTTGATATCCTCCAACATTCTTTGCGTTTCGTAATCCATATTGTCGCACTCCCTAATATTGTTATCGCGAAAACAGGCCTTTATCACACGCGTATTCTCATTGTTCTTCGCGACCAGAAACAATAATGGAATGTTAAACAAAACCGTGACTCGCTGGCCGATCGCGATTATTATTAATAATTAAATAGGCTTAATCATCGGGATTAGCTCTGCCTTGCGGATTAATCAGGGACACTTTTTTTTTAATACACTCGGTGCACTTTGAAGCGACGACACAACTGGTATTGATGCCAATTTGCTACTTAAATGAAATGCAATTAGGTAACGTCAGGAGGTAGAGAATATCGACGCGTTACTGATGATTATGTTTAGGAACAACCTTTTTTTCCCCAACAGAAGTTCACTCTTACCATTACCTCTGCTTAATGAATATTGGTAAACGCATGCGTTGTTTTCCACGCTTGATTAGTATCAGCTGCTCGCTTCGATAAAGCCTGATTGAGTAATAAGTGTTGCGATTACTTTGCGCATACCGTAAATTTTCGAACGAAATTTCGGACTTTCACCTCGGGCGACTTCACCCCCCGACATTCAGAACTCCGACTGGCACATTTGGATTGATTTCACTGCCAAGGAAAATGAGTCAAGTGAATACCGTTTATTTTAATGTGCCCCAGACCCAAACCTAATGTCCTCGCCGATCAATATTCTTCCCTGCTGCCTTGATCGCCCTTCGTGGGGGTTTCCTCTCTATATTATTCGCATTGGAGGTAACGTTCATAATATTATGCATCAGGCATTGTTATAAAACCGATAAAAATGAGCCTAATTTGGCCGTGGCCAGAACGTGTAAACGTGTATCTCAGGAAGTGGCGGCTACGCTATCGGGCTATCGGCCAATTTACACCCATTCACAGGGACCGGAACTTCATGGATTTGATCGATTATATTGGGTGTTATTTTTGTTCGAATTAGATGTCGCAATACACAAATTTTCTTCCTGTTACATGGATTGGAAAGTTGCGCTTTTATGTAAACCTTCTACTATGCTCGCATTAAACCACGGCCTATCGTCTACGTGGATGGTAAATATTCATATTGGAACATACCTTTCACAAAAATCATTATTTTTCCTGCAATGGTAATATCGTCGCAACACGGTATTAACGCCTCTGTAACCTCCCACGTTCGAATGGGAGCTTTAATACGGTTGCAAGGGCCATATGGCTCGCAGTAATGGACATCGAAAGTGTCATGATGAGGTAGTTCTGGTAATGTTGTAGCCACTTCGCACAGGTTTTCGGATATTAACATAAAGATGCTTCATTAACGAGATACAGGGTGCGAAAATCTTGCATATTTTCAAGTTCACTCATTCAATTTTTGAGGTATCAGGTAAGTGCAAAGGGACATATTCAACTAGCCGGGACTTGCTCAATCAATGATTCATAAAATCTTATTCACAACACCCCCTAAACCCTAAATTGGCTTCTATACAGAATGCGAACCTCGACATCCTCATATCGGACACACTGTATAATGTCAGAGGTAATTTTCCTTGAGTACTTTCCAGCAAACGAAAATCAGTCCAGTACTGTCACAATTCTATTTGCCCGTTCTCTTCCAATAGAGGTGTGATCTCAGCGCATTCATCACATTACACTCAAAATTACGTTTCAAAGTAAATACGTTCATAATACAGTAGAACTTATTTGCTTTAACTGGCAGTAGATACAACCAATGCACTATTTCCAAACGGTTTCCTTGGGCAAAACTAGTAGATACATGCACATTTGGATCCTGCAAATTCTGCAGATTGACTTGGGGACCAACTAAAACTCCCTGATGGACATGTAATTATTTGCTTAATTACTATGCAAATGTAAGCAAATCAAAACCATTTCAATGCAGTCTCACTAATAATACCTATCTAGACCAGACATGCAATAAAGCAATGAGCATGCAAATATTTAGTAATAGCACAGTTCTCAACATCCCACATGCTTTAATTTTATTTGAAACTTGCAGTTGAAGACACCATGTAATTTTAATTTTTACTGCAGAATCTGACATTAACATAGAGCTAAAATTATGAGTTTTCTGGTAAAAGAACAAAATACCTTCTGCGAACTTCCTGACTTGAAGAACTCATTTCAGAATAGCTGGAAAATTTACACAGTTATATTACAGAAAATTCTCAGCAATGACAAGGGAATTGGGATAAGAAAAAAATATATACAAATATTATTTTTACTTATAATAATAAAATAATGAATCTCAGATGGCAACAAGATTTTAACTGGCTGTTTGGAGTTTGATGTTCTCACGAAACAGTTATACGAGCCAGGGGTAAATGAGAACCTGACCATAGGCTGTGATTTTTGTAATTCACTGATGGACGTGCCTTTTTGACTTGAACTTTGAAATTTACCTGTACATATTTCAATGACTATGGAAAATAACTTGTAGTTAAAGCAATTATAAAGCTGACACTTCGGTTGACTGTATATAAAATAATAATAATCGGGCCCTGAATCATTCTCTCATTTGCAAGTTGAGGAATTATTCCAGCTTTAATAAGATTTACCTTTAAATTCTAAAAGCAGTACATAATTTTCAAGTCTCATGGTTAAGAAAACTTACGTCTGAAAATATCAATATATTTCATCAGAAATTTTATATAAATTTTGTTAATATTATATACAAAATCGCCACAAAATTCAATTTTCATAATTAATATGCAATATAGGTCATAGTTTATTTTCAGTGGATGTTGGATGTTCACCCAACAGCTTTATTTAGGTTACAGTGTATATAAACACAAAACCATATGTATGCCTGAGGCTTGAATGGACCAACTTGAAGACTGCAGCTTCAATTAGCTCAAGGACTAGACAAAAATTGATGTGGGTGTATTTTGTTAACATGGAAACCAGTTTTTCCATTAAACAACTATTACGCTCTTCCTGGTATGCTCAAGGGGATGAGGGTGAGAGTGTGTGTTTAGTCATTGAGGTTGGGTGCAACACACCCAAAGCTTTAAATCAATAAAAATAAAAACAATAGATTAAAGTTAAAACGGGTCAACAAACAAAGAACAAAGCCTTAAGTTGGGTTTGCAAAAAAACGATTTTGCTTGGTACTCAAAACACAAATAGAGATCCCCATGAAAAACGCTACATTTAGTTAATTATTTCAATGTAAATTCGGTGTTGGTGACTCAATACCTAGGCATTGCATTATGTTACTACGAACCTTTATGTAACTAATTAAGAACATGAGGAAGTTGAGCCACAAACGAGACAAAATTAATTATTGTTTGTGTAAAAAAACTGCATGAGACTGGCAAAAGCCGATGCGAGACCTACCTTGACATTTTATTTTTTCAACGAGAAGACCCTCCAAGCTTTACACGAAATTAGCTAACATATCTGCACTATGTCTGCACACTACCGAAATCGCAAATTTCTTCGAAATTGAAGAAATTCATTTATAAAAAGACGATTAAACTTAATCATAACATTCGCTGCAGAACTTTCAGATTCGCCATGATCATTTTTGATTTGACGTTTTGACCAGCCCGACTCCTGACCAATCACGTTCAATAGGAACGGCGGGAGGTTTGAATAACCAGAAGCAAATTAATTGCGTGTTTTTCTGATAAATCAATAAAATACACAAGATTCACTTAGGTTTCGGTGAACATTACTCAAATTCCAAGTAATGTCGAGCGAAAAGACACTGAATCTAAATACGATTTCGTAATAATTTAATTTGATTGTATAATTATAGATTCGGAATTCGTAAATTATTTGAAAATCAATGATTAGTTAAAATTTAAGTTTGCTTAAGAAAAACTTTTATTTGTCTTATAAGTCGTCTCGTAATTACTGGAGCTATATATGTATATATATACATATACATATATATATATATATATATATATATATATATATATATATGGAAATTAAGCGATCAGGTATAATCTGTTAAATAGTGCCACCTGGCGCATTCGCCATAGCTACGAACTGTATTCCTGATTGCCTAAGCAGTAGAGTGCTAAGGTCTCCCTTTGAGACAGCTGTCTTACAATGCCCCCTCATTGGTCGAGTTTCGTAGGGGTAAGTCAAATCCCTGATTCGGATTGGTTGGAATCCAGTAATGTAATGTGTGTTGTAATAGTTTAGTTGTTTTGCCATTGCATTCGTGGATCGTAGATGTGCTTTTGTGTATAAGTGTGCTGCACTTGATTTATTTACAGTTTAATTTTGCCGCTGAATGATCGATTTGCGCAATTAAATTCGAAATTGAACTGGATTTTCAACAGAACAAAAATTAATAGTTGTCATTCAGGATTTTCTGCCCGGGCCAGATTTTGCCTAAATGAACTACATATTTTCACACTCTTGAAGCTTACAGTTCTTGTTGCCAGTGCTCAGTATTTCTTAAAGTTCGCAGGACATTCAGGAAGTTATAGGTAAGTACTCATCCATTAAGTTATTAAATATTTATAGGGCAAGTCTAGTAAATAAACGAAGTACAAGGCGCATTATTAATGGTAGTGAAAGGGATGGGGACAAAATCAATAAATGTTGCATGTTTGTGTTTATTTTTATACGTCGGGGTATTTGATGTTTGTGTCCTTTAGTCTGACACTCATCCCTTCGAATATCTATGAGACCTTTCCAATTATTTCAAATGTCAACAAGGTGCTTACCTACTTTTACTTACCATTTTCACTTGTAACAAACTTAATCAGTGCCTAGTTGTAAATGGTAAGTAGGTTCTTAATAGTTCTTTTTATCCAAAACTGTCTAATGATAATACTTGACCTAAATCCCTAAACCCCATCATGCTATCTCAAACTTAGTGACCACATTCAAAGAATACTTTTTGCTGTCCTTTCGAAACTCTTGGATTTAAAACATTTGCCCCTTCCCAGTGCCTGCAATGGAGTCACAAAGAGGTTTGTTTCAATGGGGAGCGACTCAGAAGGGCGAATTCTGAGTGATGTTAAAACAGCATTTGCCTTGGGCCCCTTACTCTTAGCCAAACTTTTAGCAGTGTCTTGTGTCTGCTGAGGCCCAGTTTTCTAAATCCTTAACAACTTTGTCAGAAAATGGAAAATTGATCAAAGTTCTGCTTTAATTTGGTCATGTTTGTGAACATTGGTTGAATCAGAAGACAGGTTGGGTCTCATTAATGCGTTCTCTGCAGACACCAGACTTTTTTTAGGTGAAGAAATTGTCCAAAGCCAATACATTTCATGGGATATGTTCGAAAGTGTAAAAAGCTGTGGCTCAAGTCTTTAGCAAGGTGCTAAGGGTCTTCAATAAGGACTTGTTTTGTTATGATTTTTTCCAGTGGGACACCTTGTACTAATATTAATATTATTAGAGTGTATTGTGAACAGTTCAAAATATCTATTTGGTAATACTTGGGGGTCCTAAAGCCTATTAAAAAATCATAATAATAGTTAATTGCGGCTGAACCATATGGTACAGAAAGGAACTACGCCCTATTGGATTCTACAACGAAAACTGTTATTATAATCTGTTTTTATTTTCTCAGTTTTGTGTTGGGTAAATTAAATTCCGAGAATGCCCCAAAATGCAGATTTTTTTAAAACACCCTGAATCCACGTAAACGAGATGGTCAACCAAGGATTTTCATTATAACAACTCTGTCAGTTCTATTTAAACCAGTGACATCATAGAATTTTTTAAGGATAGTCCCTGCGTCTGAGACAATTTTTGGATGCAGCCTTATCATCGTAGCAATTTTTATTATATTAAATTTGTCGAAAATTAGCGATCCTCGAGCAATTAGCCTTGAAAAACAAAAATTTTCACTTTTGAGACGGCTGGAAAAAGGTAAAAATGCGCGTTGCCATTTTGCAGCCTTTCAGCAAAATTTCGATATTTCAAGGCCATTTTCTCAAAAATTACCAAAAAAATTATGTGACCAAAATTCCTTAGACACTATGGTTGTTCTTAAAAAAAATCCTACAATGCAATGGGTTTCGAATAGAACTGGCACTACTGCGATTACGGTGTTTTTCTCGGTCATATTCCTTAATAAAATATTTGTTGCTTCTACCATTTATGTGTGTTTATGTGTGCTTGAATATGAATAACCCAGCGACCTTGCTTACTGGAACCTGAAATTAATTTTTTTTTTAATTATTCAAAAGGGGCGAAAGTCTTGCAGCAAGACAGATCACACTGCTCTTGTTCTGCACACCACTAATGATCACCTGCCATCGAAACTCCAAGTAAATCCTGCTCGCAACATTTCATATTGTAATTTTACTACTTGGTTTATTGTCCATTTCACCTACTTCTGCGTAAAAGTTAAATTCTAAACGTAAATTCTTTTTGGTAATGCAGAAATGTACTCGTAAACGTCTCACGATTATGACAAAAACTGGTAGGAGTTAAAAGGGATGAATGAAAAACAAGATCGAACATGAGCGATCTGCCACGCTGGACGTGTTTTCGTGCAGTGTTTGTAATTTTTACATATTGTTTAAAAGAGTTTTCCATAGTAAATTTATGTTAATTGTGAGAATGACATAATTTGCGCGATTATAGACGGAGGTTATCAGTAAAAGTTGTAACAAAAACACGCTATAATGATACTATTAAAACATCAATAATTATAGCTTCTGCCGATTTTTTTTATAGCTCTTTGATCGGGTGAAGTCAGTTGAAGTATTAACTTTCGTAAGCTTGGATATAGAGTCTTCATTTTTGCGTCCACTTGCGGTCCAGCCTGGCGCTCCAAACGAATAAGTACCAGTAATCGATTATTATCACATCATCGGAGAACTAAGAAGTTGCTTAGGGCGATTCTTTTTGCATTCTATTCCCGTTAAGGTAAGTTAGCAAGTGTCCCTTAAAATTTCTGATATAAAGTGGTATTTGCTGACCACGACTCTTTTTTTGTGGCAAATTCAAAGGCCCAACCCGTATAGATAATCGCCAGGTAACAATGGACCAAATACTCTATTGCACCTTGAATTTAAACATCCGAACTTGGTGCGCCACACTTACTCAACAATAGGGACTTTTCAGTTTAAATATAGATAGTGTAGTTGATTAAGTGCGGCGCTTTCACATCCCAAAAATTCGTCCACGGAATTCACAAATGCCCACTAGATTCGAAAACGAGAAACGCTCCACATATCCCGCGTTTATTTATAAATGCCCCAAAGTCTGGACATTGGGCAACGGACCTGCCGTTGTAGTATTTTTAGTGTCCTCGATCGCGCACGTTATGGCCGTCCATTTCTGTTTGCTGTCGAAACAGTCAGTTGATTTTGAACCTCTCAGAAAAAGTTTATTCCGTAAATTCTTACAGATAGCTGCCATTTCATGAATATGGCCGGAACATGGATTTAGCCGAGGCCGTCGACGACCTAATCTGCGTTCAGGACGGATCAGCAGACTCCACAATGGACACCCTAGCTATGTTCCTGTTCGGTTGGATCCTGGTCGCCCTCTTCGTGCTCTGGTTGGGCAAAATTGTCTACGAGCGGTTTGTGGCTGGCAAGACCAAGGCCGGTGTTGCGATACCTTTGACGAAATCGGAGTCCGACTCTGATGTCCTCGATGCCGTCAAGAAGCAGTCCGTCATCGCCCCGAAAGCCACTGGGGCGTTCGTGCCTCCCACGCCTCCCGTGCGCAGACGTCTGACAAGGCAGAGCCCTGCGCCCGAGACGAGGAAACCCCGTTACATACCTGCGCCCCAGGCATCTGGACCCGACAATATCGTGGTGTTGTGGGTGAACGATGTTTTCCAGTGGTTGTACAATGATTTTGTGATTGTTAACGAACTGCTCCAAGTTTGGATTCAGGCTCTCAATGAGTATACCAAAAGGTCTGTTAGCGAGGTAAGTACGTGTTTGTGTGCTGCTGAAAGGAACTTACCGGTTTTTCTTCCGTAAGCTAAATTTCCCAGGATTATTTAATTATAATCCCGAAAGGTCCCCTAAAAGTGATACATGAAGTCCCGAGTTCTGGGTAAATTGCTTTTAGGTTACCATGGTGTTTGTATTTGTTGTTTTGTTTTAAATGGACTTCGTGCTATTTTTAAAGAGAAACATTGTCAGCGTTTAGGCAGGAAACGGCAACTTTAAGAGCAACACTGTTGCATAAATGCGACGATTTTGGCGAAAGTTTGTCATATTTTATCCTTTCGGAGTATAACAAAATTCCCTTATCGTTCGCTGTTATACAGGGCGAAAAAAGTTACCTCGTGTTTCTTATCGGTGAGGTACCGATGGTGAACCTAGGAAAAATCTTATATCCTCCGTATATAAGAGCAAAGCATAAAAATAACCTTTTTTGTATACATACATATGACGGAGGATGAATTCCGTTCCTGTATGTCGTGAGCTCTAAAAAATTATTATTTTCGTTAGATAGATAATAAAAGCGCCACATGACGCTGATTCTGAAACATCTCCAACTGAGTAGAACATGAATCATCAGGAAAAAATTTAATGTATTCATTTGTTTCAAGATTTCTTTACTTTCTTGGCACTTACATCAAGTTCTGCCAATTAAACGAGATATTCTATAATCAGGACCGGTCTCACAGAAGAGGAGGGGAAAGGAGGGAGGGGGGGGGCAATGGTCGCTAATGCCGGACCTGGGTACAACTGTATCAAATATACATTGCGGGTAACTAAGGAGTATAGTGATAAGATGAAATAAAGATTCCCTTAAATAAATTGAAATCTACTAATTTGTCTAACTGAGTATCCATCGGGTAATTGCTATGACATGTCAATGGGCGTACAATAACGCAAAATTAAATTATTAATGAAAATAAGTGTTCAATCTTTAGAGAAGTTACCCAACTAAAATGACGCTAAAATATTGAAAAATGCTAAGGTCTAGTTCTGAGAAACCGAGTGAAAGACACGTTTCGAAAAGGTCATGGTCCCTAATCATCCAGTTCTTCATTGGTGACCTCGACGGATTTGGCTCGTCCATTTCCACTTGAATTTCCACATAGCTGACTCGGTAATTAAATTATCATTTTTATTATATATTTTATATTTTCGTGTCGTTATTTGTTTTTTCCAATATTAATTTGTTCGTATTTTTACATGCACGAAAACACAGTAGTAACTTATCACACATAACCAACGCAAACGTTAAGAGTAAACCCGGCATATAAAGATAAACTTGTTTTAGCAGCCGTTAAAAGCATGCAGTATTTAAAACAAACTAAGTGCCTTAATTGCTAATAATCAATTTCCAAAGAAAACACACAGGTTCTACTTAATGATAATCAATTTTGGGAACTTTTACACTAACGGTGTTTCTTTATACGCGCAATCGTTTAATTAAGTGTTTGTTAATAATTATTCAAGAGTGAAATGCAGTGTTAATTTTGGTATTTTTTCTTTTAAAAGTCATGTAAAATTTGAGGCTGCTAGGGCCTCAGCTCGGACACAAAATCGCCTGCTCCATTTTTGTTGGCTTCGTCATATGCGTAGCTCCAGAACGCACCAACAGTTGCACAATACTGCAACTGTAAAAATATGCATAACTTCCAGATATTTATGATAAACCGTAGATAGTGTTGGTCGAACCTTGAAAATACTTCTAAGGTCATTAATGAATTCTAACGAAAGATAAGTATTAAAGTTATGCGTCAAGTTAATTGCCATAGAAATAATAGCTTTGGAGTAGAAAATGAAAGAAAAGGAAGTTATTGTAATAGATTATCTGCAGTATTAGCAATATGATAAAAATTTCCAAGAATGGAGTTCAACGAGGCTTAACCGTCCGCTTGAACAACATAACCCAGATATAATGCGAAGTGTAAACAAGAAACAACGATTTTAGAAATTTCGGTTTAATTTTAGACGCAATTTTAGATCTCTACATATGATTCACGTCAATTAAGACACCACAAGCTGTGGCAAATGCATTAATTTTGCCTGGAATTCTTGTCTTGAGGTCTTCATTGGTCAAATTAGCTAACGGGTTTTCAATAGAATCTTGTAATATCACATTTCTCGTATAATTTCTGGATTTTTTTGGCGATTTCAAAACATTAATAATATATAAGATTTTGTTCTCAGTAATTCTCCTCAGAGAATGAAAAAGATTCGATTGATTCGTCAGTCTTTTTGTTGCTCTGATATGCTTCAGCCTTTGTCTATTTATTGTTTTAAGTCCCAGAGCATTACGCAAGCTATGCATGCAGAGCGTAACGCATCATGGCGGTATTTCAGGAAGCGATGGTAACCTTCAAAATAATTAAAAAATGCTAATGGGCCCGTGGTCGAAAACGCACCGTTTTCGATATACGGGATGGCAGAGTTTCACATTGTCTGAAAGGCAAAAGCCGAAAGAGCACCAAAACGGCAAGTGTTCCGCCACTCCACCAGCAACACAAAATATCAAAGTATATGGTTTTGTTAACTGAGAATTAAAGTACCCGCAGTAAATGCAGAACAGTGTTACGTCCTGCAATATCTTGGGGATTTTCGGGGAAAGGTGGCCAGGCAGTTGGTTCAGATTATGGCGTCTATGGATAGGACGGAATATTTGGAAAACGAGCCGATATGAGAGAGTTTCTACATCTCCAAAAGTTCTTCCTCCCTCTTGCGCCCTGATGGCAGTAGGAGGCGCAAGACAAAATTGGAACCTCGGCAATGTACCACTTTTAAATGAAAGGCAAAATACTTCCGGGAAATATCATGAATCCGCATAACGGGGTTGGTGCGCTCCTTTGCCAATCAGTTTGTTATTGCCCGGCTCTCTTCTATACAGGGTGTCGGTTTTCAGTAACACAACCAGCATTTTCTCTCAAACGGTGGAGGTTATGGCGGCGGTTAAATCACAGAAATAGGCATTTTTGAGAGTGGCACGAAAGGAGATTTAATTCGTAGCAGCTCTCACCCTCAAAAATTTTAGAAAAAGTTGGGTCACGTGCGTTAAAAATCGAAAGGCAGTACCATGTTTCAATTCGGAACGCGTATCGTACCGCTCTTGGTTTCCCTTAAGTTAGGATGTGTGTAAATCGTTATTAAATGGACTTTAGTAATAACTGAAGAATTTGAGTTCATTGACATTTCGGCCATTCGATTTGAATGGAAGGTCGAATATAGATATACCGACACTAATACGTGTTTTATTTCTTAAGGTATTTGCCTAGATAAACTAGAGTAAAATAATTATACATTTTAATTGAAAGAGAATCGACAAGTTAATAATGGAGTGTTGAATGTTCAATGGAACATCACAGTTAAATATCCTTCGCTCTCGACTCCTCGAGCTACTCGAGCCTCAATAATCTAAACCCGCATATACAGCTTACTATGAAATACGTCGAATGCTCCCTTTCATTGACCTCTAAATACGTGTTGAAATTATGAATGAAACACCCTTCACGTTTTACTCATTGTAGCGCAATCTATATCCCTAATCTTGGACTTGCCGTGAAGTGTTCTGGGGACCCTTCCTCTTGGAGCCCATTAAAGTGGCTTAATTAGATGTAAAGTTGGATTTTTCCCGATCTTTTATCTACCTAATACTCAGGCCTATATAGCCTTCGTCATCAAATTTATGATAGTTTCGCAATTACACTTCCTGCTTCGATGCGATCCATTCTATGAATATACGGTTAAAATTTTTTCGTCTAATTTCAGAGTATTTATTTGCCTAATCCAGCTTGCTTTTTCAGCAAGGCATTGGCGTAGAGCTGATCCGGATCTTGCCTGAAACCCACCCGCCCACGGTCACAAACGTATTCGCCGAAGCCGATTCCAAAGATGATGTGGTAGGTAATACATACCAACTCCGTGTATTTTTTGCTATTTGCTATTTTTTTCGTATTGTTTTCGTCAGTTCCGTGCGAAGGTTCTTCGTTAATGGCCTTACTACACGACGAATAACGACTAGCTCGTTTAAATATTTTTGCAACTTCGAAGAATTCGAGACACATCTAAAATTTCCTGCCGATGTTGGAAATAAAAGCGCTTTTGTCTTTGATCGTTGGCCCTGACCCCATCAGGTTTAGTCGACCATATTTCACGCTGGTTATAAAAATAACCATTATTGACCGAATCTTCATTTGCATTAATTAAATTTCAGTCCGCGTATGACGCAATAGTTAAAGCCAATTTTTTTAAATAGAAATCGTCATGGATTACCTGTTTGACTTAAATATATCAGGCTGCGTCATCGTTGCTTGTTATGTCATCTTACACCCGTCGTTCTATATTTAACTATCTGCACCGAGCTTGGAAACTTCCAAGCACGTTGCGCACTTTTTCTCACAGTATAAATAAAACAAAGAAAAAATTATTAGAAACCTAACCAGTGCCCTTTGATCTCTCGTTAATAAACATGGAAGAATTTATATAATATTCCGCTTATAGGTATGATGCCATATTAATATCACATGGCTAATGGTAGGTTTAGTGGGTCACGATGTCAAGACAACTGGCACCAATGAAATCTTAATGGCTTCACATTGAAATCAGTGGTCGGGAACTGAAAGAGTAACTCAGCGGCGAATTTGCAAAACAAACAAAAGTAATAATTGCCATAATTAGTGTCGTTGGTGCGACCTCCGCTGCAAACGTAGGCCAACCCACCCAAATATAGGTTGCAATATTTTTCACTTTTTAGTCAATTACCTGTGATTTGGAAGCGACCCCCGCCCTACAACTGAAATCATTCCGTCAAAAGGGGGACAAAATCGACACGTCCCACTACAGGGTAAACATTAACCGGTTCAGGGCTCGTCTGAACATCTTTTGCGTCTCTGAGAAACTTCAGGCCGACGTGAAGTGCGATGGATGGCCTGAAATTAAGGTGGCTTTGGCCCCAGTCGGAAACATCAAGAATAACCTGGACGAGACGCAGCTGCAGGAAGTTATCAGGTGGGAAAAATGGGCACCGTCTTCGGTAATTTTTAATTGAAAATATGTCACTCGTAGCGAAATCGTGACCAACGCAATACGGAACACCGAAGTGCACCTAAACCTAGTTCAATACCCCACTTGTCCCAGACTTATCCGACATGTTGAGACTCCTGGACGGATGCTGCCTCTTCACTACGACAGCATGGTTAGTAACGTTTGCCCATTAGTCAGATATACTAAGTGTTTATTTATCTAGCATACAAACGCATTCACATCCTCCACTCCTAACCATCTATCACAGAACGTGATTCACATGCAAGGAGAGAAACGACTTTTAGTTAAGGTAATCCGCGCCAATCAGTTGGGCGGCAACTTGGGCTGTGCAGAACCATTTTGCGTAGTCGAAATGGACGAACCACCCCAGAAGAACCAGACGTCCGTAAAGAAGAACACCGATTCGCCTTATTGGGACGAGCACTTTCTTTTGTAAGAGTTGGCCCATGCCTAAAGGGTTTTTCCTTTTTTGACAATTTAGTTGAATCAAACGTGCAAAGGTTGTCTTGATGGTTTCGCATGGTTCATGAAAAAGCGAAAAACACTTTACAGAAAACACTTTCATCTTCACAATTTTCTATTATTCTTCCATAACAGAAGCGATTTTGACAAACCTTTATTTGCAGGGCCTTACAAGAATCCCATAAGTACCTTATTACACCTAATTTTTTTTCCCTGCAGTGATTTGTCCCCACATACTGCGGAGCTGTTGTTCGAGATTTACGATTGTGCAACAAAGCCGCATAGGTTCTTAGGATTAGGGATAGTGGGAGTGGAAGAGTTGCTGATTAATCCAAGTCAAAGGCAGATTATTACTTTGCAGAGTAGGCCGTATGAGACAGATCCTATTACAGGAACCCTAACTGTAGAGGTAACTAGTAAAGCTAACTAAGTAGAATTGCGACATTATCGAAAACCTCTTTTGGCATACAAAGAGATCGAAAACACGTAATGAGTATTGAGAAAAAGGCTTTTAGTGAGGACCTGGCCGTCGAAACCGGCCTGAGGCCTGTTCAGACATCTCTTTACAATAGTAGTTTTCGCAAATGTTGTACCAACCCGTCATTGCGGTTTTGCAACATTTTTAAGTACAAAAATGCTCTGTTTCTTCAGTGACAGCTCGAAGGAAGGTGAAAACCAAATACTCAATTAAAAAGTTAAATTTTTGGTTTCATTTATCATACTTTCATCGATATAGGACTCCTTGCTAGTAATTATTTATTATTTTAACAGTTTATGTTCATCGAAGGAGCAGATATTTCCAATATGAGCGGTGGCCATCCCTACAAAATTAAAGAAACAATCAGAAACCCCTCGCCGATTAGGGGTATAATGAGAACCCCCTCTCCGAATAGAGCAAGATTGACTACTGCCACCACTACTTTTATAAATGGTAACTCTCAGAGAATCTCATATACTCCTTTCCTTTATTAATATTCCTTCAGATTCGTTAACTAATGGGAACCACATAGTTCACTCGGCTCTAGATGATTTGGATCGCAATAGGCAGTTGCTAAGCCCGAATAAGAGCACTCTAGTCATTCATAGCGTTCAAAGGGTGAGTTTGCCTATTTGGGGATTTTGGTGTGACTTATTTGTTTTGCTTTCGGATTTTTTAGCAACCTTCGCCGCGCTTAGTTAAGGTAAGCTTCACATCTTTCTTAATAGTCTTCGCTGGGGAATGTGTTTGTTTAAATCAATTAAATTAACTTTAAATTGCTTCTGTTCGACTCATTCATTCAGTGTAGGGTCATTCGGTTATACAAGGTGATTGAAATTCGAGGCATGCTTTAAAATTGAAATTTTTGAAACAGGAAAAAATACAAGATTGGTTAAATTGAGGCAATGTTGCGAATTTTTGCGGTCCTGTAACTCACCACAATGTCCAGATGACATATAGATACTGTGAAATTCCTTTATACTAACAAGTTCAAGTTATTACATGTAGTCTCCCTGATCATTATGTGGAATGAAGTCACCGCGAGGTAGAAATCACCACCAAAATTTAGATCTTTCTGATATGAAAAGAAAGCTTTGGCGTTTAGAGAAAAAAATTTAAGCATCTGCCGTAAAATTTCTGGATTTCCATTTTATACGTTTTAATTGATCAAGCACGCTGTTTCCAGGCTTTTAACCATCTCTGAATAACATTAGTTTTCAATTTAGTATAAACACAACACGTTTCCCCATGAAAGTTCATATTTGTTCTTGTCTTAACAAAGGCTTCGCGGTGTTGCTTTAATTTTTCTTGATTTTCTTATTGACTAATAACAAAAAGCTGGAACTGGACAACGGGGAATGGAAGGAGGTACGTCGTCTGGAACCAAACCCTAGTCAGGACCTCATAAACGCCGAATTGCAGAATGTGCACGTGCCCAGCAACGGCACCCTGCATTTGGAAGGAGATTTGTTAGTTGCGTTGCAGGAAGCAGCGATGGGAAATGGGTCTACACCTGTAACGATTGAGCCCAATGGTACTGCGAACGGGAATGCTGCAGTAAATGCGAATCTAACCGATTTAGAATTGAGCAAGGTTTGAATTATATGGCATTTTTTTTCCTTTGTAGTATGTGTGAGTGTTCAAAACTTCGAAAAATTAAATAATGATAATTAATATAAGTTTTGTTTCAGCCAGGTGACGTGTCGGCCTCTCTAACCCTTCAATCTCAACAATCTGCAGACTTCGACTTTAGGGGCCGGCCCCGAAAACGAAGAGACTTTTTCGGGACAATTAAGCGGAGACTTGGAAAATCGAGGAATCGATCTAAGTCCGCGGGACCTGAAAATGACATGGGCAGGGATGATAGTTTAAGCCGATCTGTGTCTGCTGATCGGGGGAGAAATCATGACGATCGTAAGTTGATAGACATCACATTCATATGTCTCTCAAGTAGCGCCAGAAAAAACTAATCATTGCATGAGAAAGTATCAAAATTGTGTCCTCAAAATTTTTTCTTTTTAGATAAATTTGGCACCATTTCTAGGCTCCATCTTGAGTATCGTAATGGTAATTTGTACTTTTTTGTTTATTACAACTAATACCCCTATCACAGTTCGCATGTACTAAAGAAGCCGATGTCTTTGTAGAGTGTGTATCAGCCCGATAAAGAAATAGATTGAACGCTTTCTAATTGGCTCATACACCATATGTTTTTTATTTTAGTTTAAAGGTCTGATTTGTCAGTGCTGGATAGCCAGCAAAATAGCAAAACTTTTGATATCTCATTATAATTTTCATTCTAATTTCTTAAAACAAAACACTTTTGAAATAACAGCTATACACTGATTTTCTCGACTATATTATGATATAACCAACATTTTTAAGCCTTAAAATTTCGTACAGTAATTTAAAATTCAGGTCTAAACTACTCGATTGTTGCAGACTATCGCCTAAATCCTCCGGGTCGTGAGGAAACGTCGAGAAGATCGAGTATGTCTGAAGCCTCAGGACTCAGTAGCGCCTCCACCAGGACTTACATCAACGAGGCCAGCACTCTAGTGCTGGAAACTATAGAAAACGGCATTAAGAAGCATTACCTAGTGCCTCTATCTCTGGCACAGAAGTCCAGATGGAAGAAGAAAGGTGTCAAGTTGCACATATTTAATGATCATACGTTTGTGGCCAAGCATTTACCAGGGTAAGCAAAGTTTTAGAATAATCTAAAATATCAGGATTATTTCTTCTTATGTATCTGTGTCCTGCAGCAGTTACTGTGGGCAGTGGCAGTCACTTAAGAGGACTTAACTAATGTAATTTCTGTTGAATTTGATTCATTTACTTATCCCCACATGGTTCTAATTTCCAGCGGCACCATATGTCAGGTGTGTGCAAAGAGTATAGCCCGGAGGTTCGGCAAACAGGGATACGAGTGCCGAGACTGTTTTTTGAAATGTCACAAACAGTGCCATATCAGAGTCAATCACAACTGCCCCACGTCCACGATTCACAATATTGAATTGTAAGTAGTCAATTCATATCTCTTTTTAATATTATTAATCGAAAACACTATATATTGGTAACAAAGAAAATATTTGAATAATTTAGACGTAACCATGCCTTATTTTTATAGATCTATGCTTCCCGTATTAAGTGAATAAAGCGGTAAGATTACTGTGTTGAGTGCAAATTTTGCGGTTTTTAGTTGCATCTGTTTTTTCGCATTTCGACTGCGATTAGCTGGCTTTAAACAGGCTAAAATCTTAATTAATACAATTTTAATTTAATGTACTGTTAAGTATACCTAGAAACCATCTGTCATTAGCCCCTAATCCAAGTTTGTTTTTCAGGAACTACATACAAAATCCCCTCATCGATAAGAATTTGTCAATGCTGTAACAACGTTACCAAAAAAAAACCTAAACGGGTAATTTACGCCTCAAAGTCAGCTTTGTAACACAATTCTTGTGCTCCTCAGAGGCAAGATCTACAAATCAACTTTTATCTTGTTCAACACTATTATTATAGTAGTTTTTATCAAGAATTTTATGCTTTCCTACACTTTAATTTATTTTTAATCGCTTTAAAAGTTATTAAGCTGGCTTTACTCTCTGTATAGTAACTTATTGTTCGGCACAAAGAATTTTACACGAAGCTTTATAACGTACATAATTTTATTGTGGTTGTTTTTCTATTTTTTGTTTTTTATATTCGTATATAATTTATGCTGATTTTAATTTTGCTATTGATTAATTTGTTCTGATCTATTTTTGTAAATAGTTTTTAAGGTTATTAACAAGATTTGTTTTATTTTTATTTTTATATATTTTAGGGCGGGAATCGTTCTACTTGTTCTGTTATTATTTAACACGTTAATATGCAATATTTTCAATGCTGTAATCGAGAGTCAGTATAGTGTTTGTGATTATTGAAGAAAAGTTACACGAGAATTAAAAAATTTCCTCACAGTTGATAAAAACGGTGTTAGTTGTTAAGTCTTAAAGTTTATAAAGTTTTGCTATGGGCAAATTGAAATAAATCTTATCAACCTTGCTGCACTTTTCTTGGCAACTAATTAAAACTCTTAATGGAATATTTTTAAGCACTTTATTAAGAAATGATTACATACATTGTAAAAGGCGAAAATCATGGAAATTAACAAACCAAACGGGTTCTCAATTATGTTATGGTGGTCATTACAAAAACCTGTATTAAAATGCTTGCGAAGCCCTAACGTAAAGATAATAATAGGCAAAAACCTTAAAATTATAAAAAAACTTTGAGCTTCGTTTTTTTTTTGAGGGTCAATGTCAAGAAGCCACGTTGAAACACAGCCGAGATTTGAAATTTTACTACGTTCGGACAATTTTTAATGAGAAATATTGCCTCAGATTGCGGCATAAAATTCAACACATCTTTTTCAATTTTAGTTAATTTGTTAAAACTGACAGCTCATTTAATTACTAAATTACTAATACATAACAATTACGTCGAGTCATAATTTCGCAAAAATAATAAATCGAACGATCAGTATCTGTTTTGTGCACATCCTTATTTTTAAAAATTGATCACGTATACACGCCATCTGGAGAATTAATTTTCGCTTCGTTTGCCGAAAAAGAAAACCCCGTTGCTGGGGAATCAATCAGTGTGTTCATCAGGTTAGAGTTATTTCTAAGGGGTCCCCACGTCTCAAATAACATCCGTCATTGTGTCTAGAATCCTCTAAAGTGGCTTTTAACTTGATTTTTCACAATTGAACGCTCAGCGAACATAAGCATGGCCAAATTAGTACTACTCCATCATATTTAATAAAAATCACTTGGTTAGATGCAGCCAGGGGCTGCACTGGGTTTCCACCCAAAAAAGGAAATAATACACACATACGACCAGTCTTATGACGAAGAGTTTATTTAATTAATTACCACAACTCTTAAGCTGGTCTCGAACGTCTTGTCCTTCTCAAAGAATATTGTGATGTTGACACTGTAATATGACAATTTGAAGTATGAGAGTTTAGTACTTAATGTACTTTCTATAATATCCAACAATGATAACGTTCTTACCAGCCGTTGTTCGAAGACTTTTTGCAGCCTTCCACATGGGAGAGGCAGATTTATTCAGTCTCTTCCTCTTACACTTTTCAGATATATTTTGCTGCACAGCCATCTTCAGTTCCTTTTCTTTGTTTTCCACCACTCGCTTGTGAACCTTCATCATTTCTGGGGTGTAACCTTCTACATATTCTGTTGAAAATATTCTACAAAAAGTCTATTGTAAAAATTTCTAATAGTTTTTTTTTTAAACACATACTCATCCCCGCGAGACCCTAAGAAAAGTGTTCCTTCTTTTCGTCCAGAGACTTTATTAAATACTTCCCACATGGCCGGAGTGGGATTTAACTTTTGTAAATCTGAGAGTGAAATACTGAAATTCCTCTCACTCTCTGGAAATTTGCGAATAGTGGCCTGTTTAATTATAGATTCCGGGTCTTTTACTAAAATCTGGGACCAATTCATGCTTTGCACTAAGTTATCGTTGATTTTCTTGCGTAGGTTTGGTCTGAAAGCCAAATAGTTAAAAATAATGATTTTGTTGATGGACGCATCAACATACCCTTTAAAAATTATATTTGAACTAAACCTGTTCAGTGGACTGTACAACAATATGCTGGGTCCTTTTTGAACGTATTTATTTTCTTTTTTACTGCTTTTAGATTTTCCCATCTTTTTCTGCTTTGTGCCCCAACCCTCCAAATTATCAAAATCCAACTTCAAATCTGCTTGATATCCGTACTGCTTGATTGTTTTTTTGAATAGTTGCTTAAAAAAATGATACTTTGGGACGTCCTAAAATCCCTTGGAATTTTATCAACAGTCTAGGAGCAAAACCAACAAGTAATCACAAATGATCTCTTATGTGCTTACCTGAAAATTAAATTTGCTTAAATGCAAAAACAACTTCTCTAAAAAACTGGGAGGATCTTCAAAACAAGTATTTAAGAACTTTTTTACATCTGCAAAAGCCTTATTCTTCTTTCTTTCTACTAATTCTGGTTCATTGACATCATGAATCCAAGGTAGGGTACCTAATAGTTGTGAGTCCATAAAACTACTATTTGTAAATAATACAAGAACACTTACCAGTCAACCAATAGATCATATTATAAGCCAAAGACTCCAGATCTGACCTTCTGGAGGCTACACCTTTATGTGCATCTCTGGAACAAAACAATATTGTTCCAGCATGGGCCCTACGCTGGTCTGAAGTAAATTCTCGATGAATCCCATTGGTTAATAAGTACTTTATAGCCAACCCATAGTCTAATAAGTAAATCTGGTCTCCTTCAATATTATCCTTTTCACTAACATCTAAATTTGTGTCTTTGTTTATTACAACAGAGCTTTTCTTCTCAAAATTTCGCATGACTTCATCTAAATAAGGTATATCATCCACGTACGTCATATTCTGTACAGGCCTCAAATTATGGGACATACATATCCTAACCACTGGTTTACGTCTATCCAGTACCGTCGAACCCAATCTTTCTATTGTTTTTCGCACTCTTAATGGGCGTGTATTTACTTTACCCTCTTTTTGACCAAGCATAATATTTGAGGCCTTAATATCTGAGTGTACATAACCGTGACCATGAATATACTCTAAAGTGTCAATTATTCTAGAAGCTATTACCAGAACAGTTTTTAAATTAAACGTTTTTTTAATGCGCAGAATCGTTTCCAAGTCTCTATCGTATTTAGGCATGATTAAGAAGCGGTATTTTTCATTTTTGGTCACATGGGATCCTGATGCAACAAAGTGAGGTACACCCAAGAAATTTAGGTGTTTTTCTGCTTTCCATTGATCAACTGTAATAAAAAAGCTTTGTGGTGTATGTATCAATATAATGATGTATTATAAAAATGTGGTTAAATGTTAGATCATATGTCTAAATGCCAAATGAAGCAAATACTTTCTGAATCAAACTTAATGAAGAGAATCAAAATACTTATATAGTGATACTCCATTAAAAGCCAGAAGTTTGAGATATGTAGTTACAAATCTATTTCAAATCAGTGAGTTACAGAAAGGCAAAAGCCTTAGTAAAGATATAAAATGTGTTACAACAATTAACTATCAAAAACATGACAGAATGAGGCATGTGGATTCCACAACAAGATACCACAAGGAAGTTTATAAAGCAAACTTTGAAGCAAAACTTACTCATTTCCTCTCTTCCAAGTCTCAAGTAACAGTTCACTTCAACAAATAAAGGTCCATTACTGTGTTTCTCAATCTTGACCACATATTTCCCACTTTTGTTCTTGTCCTTGTCAGAATTAAGGCAGGTCACATCATATATCTCCCCGAAACCCCCTATCCCTATTGCTTTCCCCAATTTCCATTTACAGGCAGTATTGTCCACAATTACTTCACCTCGTCTTAGTGGCCCTTTTACGTTCTCCTTGTCTGGGCTTTTCTGTCTGTGCATATCTAGGATGAACCTGCTCGAATAAGTGAAAAGGCAGCAGACCAGTAGTGACCTTTCTGGAGCCACAACATGGGAAAATTACAACACTTCTCAATTCCAAAACAGAACGATTTCAAGTGGACTTTAAAAGGTGCAACGTAACAGAAGTAGGCCGCTGATTTCTTACAAGTAATGTTAGTTTACAAAGTCTGAACGTTTCGTGTAGAAAAAAATATTGCCGTTTATGAAAAAATGCACAAAAATACTGAAAATTCACTTATTTCCACCGCTGAACAGATTAACAATTTAGATCACTCGGCCATCTTCTTTTCAATCTTTTCACCCTACCGTATGATTACGATGTTGCCGGTGTTAGCCTAAGGAATAGCCAATGTTGAGTTCAAGCATTTGGGATTAGCTTATTTGATAAGTATTTTACAAATAAAATTCAAGAAAAAACTCGATTTTACTCGCACATCTTAGTTTTTCAGATTGTTTTATTAAGTTCTATTCTGAAAAATAAAAAACTTTTTACTTTATATGGGATTTGGAGAGGAATACGATGATGTGGCATTTGAAGCTGAACGCTCCTTGAAAAATGCGCAAACGCAATCACAAGCGCTTTAATTTACTTTCACCCGTAAAGCAGAATTTTAACACTTTTTCTCATAAATTCCCATTTAGTTCCTGTAGGATGTTAAACAAGTCGTAAAATTTAAAAAACACGAAAAATTTGCCAAATATTGAGAAAATAAATATTTTTTAATTTGAACATTATTAAAAAGTTCAAATTGGCATAACGGAGGTCGCTTCTGATTGGCCGTAATTGAAAGGTATGCCGGCGTAGCCATGGCAACCAAACAAAACAATAAACAAACAAATAAGGGGTTTATTTTTAATTACAGTAGTTACTCGAAAACTAGTAGTTTTTGCGTAATAACTGCGATCGTCAACATAAAATGGCGTATTAGAGCGTTGAATTAAATGGCAGAAGTGCATATTCTCGGCCAACTATCCGGAGCAAAAGAATTTCCCAAGCAGGAACTATTTTGTAAATGGTATCTTCAAGTCGGTATGTATGTTTGTAACGTAATCGTAAGAAAGCCATTTTCTATTTGCCGTCAACATTTGAATTACACCAATAACACATAAATTAATCGAAGATATGCCTGTGATATTTTAACACTTATTTAATGCGCCCCTTTTATTTGCTACTTCATGGGAAAGATACATTTTATGATAATGCAAATATTTCTTTTTTAGTATTTTTCTAGCGTATTAAAACATAAAACCGTTGAATTAGATAAATTACTATTTTCAAAATTAAGTATTGTAAAATGGAGAATCTCCAACCAACCATCTAATTCGATCTCAGCCTTGTTGTTTATTTTTGTCGTTTCTCATAATTCAGACAGTGATAGACTCGTACGTCAGTTGGATTTTTCAAGGCCAGAGAGTTATTCTCTAAAGGAAATACATTTTTGTATATTTCTGCAAGTTAAATTTCAGGCAATAACTGGAGAACTATTGAGGGCAAACGAGAAGGCCAAACCCAAGTGTCTTCCTCTCAGTTCTCTAACATTTGCCACTGGTCTTACCCCATTGACCTCCACTTAGCCACTGCAGGAATACCCGGTAGGTCCTGTTAAAAATAATTACTCAATAATACGTCATTACATAGGCAATTTACAGGGTGGCCTAAAATCTACATAGAAGTCTATCATCTGGACTGGTTGGGCAGGGCCCATTTGTTTGGCTATGGTTTGGTAACAATCCCCACTAGCCCTGGGCACCATATTCTGGATTGCTACACCTGGCGCCCTATAGGAAGCCTTAGGGATCGGTTCATGCAATTTTTTTTGGGTGGTGGGCCGCAGATTAAATATCCGGAGTTAATTTTTTCCCCTGACAAGAGACACAGATTGTCTACTGAGGCTATGGGGGTAGTCACCTTTGAGGTCGACTTAATTTTAAGAAATTTCAGTAATTATGGAGTAGAATATTGAGACCTTATTGTTATGGCGACCACAAGGCTTATTTGCCTCACATTAGGGGTTTTGTTATGTGTTTGCAAACCTTTATCCTTTTTAACAACTTCAGAGAGTTCTGAGATTACTACTGCTACTACAACAATTGCCGGGAGTTCAACTACTTGCAGTAGTCTAGAGGAGTGTGAAGCAGACTTGAATGTTACCACCACTGTGCATACAGAAATTCAAAATAATACCGAACTTCAGAAGAAAAATAAAAATTCAGAAATAAAGAAACGCGTTAAACCATCAATGTCACATGCCCATTGCACTTGCAACTTCCATGTATGATTTATACATTTTACTAAAATTTGTTAAATAGCTAAGAATTTCAGTTGCATTTTTGCGATATTAACTGCTGCTGCGATCCTGACTGCTCTGCAAACGATAAAAAAGTCTTCAAATATTGTGAAAAAGACTCAAATCGACATGTCGACGACAGATACTGCAGCTACATGGAACATATATATATTAATAACACGTCAACCGAATGGCAAGTGAATCGCGATGGGTTGTTTTGTATTGTTAACAGCAATTTGCCTCAATCTCACTTAGTGCAAAATGAAAGAGTGAGTTTCAATCAACATGTGGGAAATGTATACTTAAGATTTTTTTAGGTCCTGAGTTTTGCTGAAGCATTTAAGTCTAAAGCGGTTTTTTGGCCTTCAAACTACCTCAACAACTTATCCAGAAATTTTACAAAAAGTTACGTTTATGGGGATCCAGTAGTAATTATAAAAAACGATTCTTCTTTGGATTTTCTACGTTAGTAAATTTACACTAGAAAAGTTGATGCATCATGGTTTAAGCATGTCTTTTTTTGTATAGCGGATGAGGTTAGTGCATTATCACAATGATTACAGTGTGATATACACAATGTTCTTAAGTCCTGATCTTAAGCCATGATTGAACAACTCGACCTTAATATATTCAATTACATAGTAAAATAAAGAGTATTCCAGGTCTGCCCAAGAACGTCCTTACTTCTCCCTGCTTAACAGAAAAGGAGATTCAATTTTTAAAAACCAGCAGCAGCAAGTGCGGCCAAATTAACATCTATAGCTCAAATCCAGCTTTGCAATTCTCCTCATATTTCCGTAACCTTAAAGTAGTGGTTAACCCTCCTCTGGTTAATCAAACAAACATCAAGGGCAGTCTCTATTTGGTAAGTTTTTAGTGAAGAGCACTGACTGATTTACAGAAAAATTTATTTATTTTAGAACTGCCCCAAAAACGCATGCATCGAAATCGAGCCACACCTTTGCGATCCGTGTTTCAACAATTGCACCAAACTTGATAACACCACAAACATAAAATTTCACTGTTCCTTCGATGTGAAGAAAAATTTGAACTATTGTTACAACGCTCCTAAGAAAATTTTTTATAGGATGTACCATAACGCTACCAGGGGTTTGCAAAAAATTGAAATACTGGGCGTTCTTACCAATTTTAGTTATAATTTTGGGAACTTTGTGAAACGTTTTGAGTTTTTTCAAGAGTTTAGTGTTGAATTTTTATGGCTCAATCAAACTCAAAACTATTCGGAGATTTTCAGTGGAAATCCTGGGTATATTATAGGTAAACCGATTTTGGTAGGGACCAAATTGAATTTACGTACAAATAATACTAATTTTGATAGAATTCTTCGCTCTTCAGACAAGTTTATTGACAATTTTTTAGTTTTTCATTCGCATGACAGAGAAGGGAAATGTGTTCGGAATTCCTCGTTGTATCTGCCTTTAGAATTTGGTATTAATTTAAAAAGCAAATGCCGCTTTAACAGCATTTTATCATTCAATAAAAGCTCTACTGCGACTCATATATGCACGAGAATTCAGCAGGCCATCTTCAGCTCATGGGGAATCAGCCCTAAATTCAATCAAATTCTCGTTTTTGGGCTTTTTGGAAATGCTTTGAGCTCCTCTTTAGAGGACTGGGGCGAAGTTTTGTATAAAATAGACCCAAGGCGATATTTGAGCAATTACACACGAGGCAACTTCTCGTCGAACACTCTGCTTTGTCACAATATTTCCACCCTCCTCAACGTCGAGATATTTTACTCTAGAATAGCTCTAAAAAACCTATTGAACCAGAATAAAATCCTGGGGCTTACTTATACTTTCCTGGATACCAGGGATCATATTTTTTTGGTTAATACGTCTTCGAAAATGACGAAAATTTCGCTTACCTTACAAAGCCAGGTGACTTTCAATGATGTTACAAGGAAAGGAGAACGAAAGTTCGTAAATCCGCCTAATTGGGATATTAGGTTGCCCTACGATTTCTTCTACCCTTTTATTAAAATAGGGAATGGCGTTCAAAAAATGGAATCGGCAACCTCATTTTGGGTAACAGTTAATTTTTTAATGTTAAAATTTTTTGTCTGAATAATCAGTTATAATGGAGAACAAGTTAGAATAAAGAATTTACAATTTCATTTAAGAGTATTAAGGTGTTTTTTATATTCATAGCTCAAACTTGAGTACACTATCTAGTTGACGAGATGTTTGCTTTGAAGATATATACGCAGGGCCGGTCTTAGCAAATCCCTCACTATGGGCCATTGCTCGAGTTCACCTCTCTCCCTCCCCACCCCTAAAGGCCAATCCTGTTTACACCGAATCCCTGTGATAATATGTATATAGCAAGGAATAAACAGTACGTGGCGGTATTTTATGTAGGTAGAGTCTGGTAAGTATTGTGGGTAGGATTTAGTGCAAATAAATATACTTGTTGTCTGATATAAATTTTTATAAGACAGAACGCGGTTATTTGCGCCGTCTGAGCCAATTCAAAATTATAACTTATGCCATTACTTACTGTTTACTTGGATATGATACAGGGTGTCTCAAAACTCACGTCTCTTATACCGGCTAGGACAAGTTTAAAACAGTGAAATGAGAAAACAGATTGTTTCAGCACCCATACTTTGCCAAAATAATAAAATCTTACCCCAAGTAACTGAATATTAATCTGGTAATATGGTATAGAGCGTAAATACCAATATATACATAGTTCAATATCGCAACAAAGGTATCGGAAACAGGCTTTTTTTGTAAAGCGCTGTACATTATTTTTGTTTTTGAGTTCAATTATAGGTACAGTTAAAAATTTACTTATTCTAATAGTTCCATTTTGAACTCGAGAAGTTTTCTATAAACTTTCTTATATATATCGCAGATTTTATGCGTGCACGCGGCGTCGAAGACGGTTTTTTAATCTATTAAGATTCCGGGGACTGGATTTTTTTAAATGACAAACTGTGTATTTTATGCCTTTTTTTAGTTAGCTTTTTTATGGTAACCACTTTACCAATGCATTACCATAATATACCCAATACATATACGTATAAAATCCTGAAGCAGGTTTCAAGATAAGGCAGGTGTTTTATGCAGGCAAAGTAAGCGTTATGGTTTTTATTCTGTTCAGAGCCATGAGAACGAATTTTTTATAGACAGATTCTAGAGATACTGCGGGTTCCACGCATATCAAACAAGGTCAAACTGGTCCAGGCTTGTCCAGTTGATGAGTGCATATAGCAGGCCTTGAAGGTGTGTCTTACAGGTATAATGGTGGCCGAGACCGAAAAGACAAATCGATGTTCCAGGGCCTTGTTTGCAAATTCAAGGTCAAAGGACATCGCGCAAGGGCACCGCAAACGAATCCAGCCCTACGCCAAAGAATTTCAAGGTCAACCGTACAGCCAGCGGATCGGAGGACCAAAATCCTGGACCAAAACAATATGGAAACATCCAAATCGTTTTTTTTATTATTAAGTATCGTAGTGTCGTCTGTTTTTTCCATATGGCCAGTTGTTTGCCTTGTTCTACGGTCTGCATTCACCAGAGTTTCTGTGATTTTAGTACTATTTTTTTCAATTTCTTCCTTCAAACAAAAGTAGTCTCTGAACCACTGCCTCCTGCAATCAATATAAAGCCCCAAATAGTGGTCGGGGGGCCTCAGCGCGGCGTTTCGGCGCAAAATCTATTCCCCGGTTGACTCTCACTAAGATGAAATTTGATTTGACATTGATCGTTTCCAGTTCGTGATCATGTACGCCATGCAAAACAGTCTCCTATCGTCCGCTTAATTTGACTATCGAGCATTCCTTTGACTTGTAACTTTCTGGCGATCTTTGTCTATCACAGACAAAAGACTATAACGATCGTCGGATATTGTTGACACCGGCTATGTGCGATCGAGTGTGCTGGGGACATCCCTCGACCTTTAGCGGAAGAGGAAAGTTGTGTATAGGGTAATTGGCGGGAGCCTCAATGGAATAAGAAATAAATGACATTCGTTATTGGAAGTGTTGTGGAACATTATGATTAGTGCATAAAACATAAAAGGTAGAGTTTCTAGTGTTCTTATGAAGGAGACATTGCTCAATTCAAGCCAGCAAGTCAGATACGGCAGTCTGCGTCTAAGGCTTCTTTTATTTTTGTTCTGTTGGGATTTATACCTGCCCTGGGCTGGTTGGACAACCCAATGGTCCACTAAATTTCACTCTGTAGATACCTATCTGATTGGTTTTCTCAGTGGTGGTCTTAATGGTAATCTAAAAAATCATCGTTTAAATTTTAATGCAGAGGTGGGTTTGCTAACTAAACAACTAACGAATGCATATTTTTTCTAAATAATTTAGCTGCCTACGTGTTATACTGCGGGGTGGCCTTATTTATTAAGTATGCAAAAATGCGTAATATCTTCTTCCCCTCGCAATTTTACTTTTGGGGGGATGCTTAGCAGTAGGGATGAGGTAATTAAAAAACACCCCCGCTGACGCATCGCACGCACGAACGCAAATGGCGTATTGTGATATATCAGTATTGGCCGCATGTTTCAGTGTTGCCGGGTCGATTTTTCTAGCCTTAAAATGTTTTATTTGCAAAAAAATACTGAGAGGAAACATAATTAGAGCAGACGATAAAATGTGAATGCTAATAATGATTTATGAAATTTTAATATCAAAAGTTTAACTTAATAAACACTTTTCTTTGCTAGCATGCAAAACCGATGACTTTCGTCGTCCTTCACTCCTACCAAAAATATCGTTTTCATCTCTAGAGAGGGAATATATGAATATTCTATCACACTAACTTTCTTCCCTAAAGATGAACGTTTGAAAACGACGCGGACCAGCATTCATGGGAGTATTGTTAGAAGTTGCTTATTGGCTGTTGTGTTTACTTGGTTGCCTATAATAAAATAGTGCAGTGTGGAAGCACAACATGCGCGGGAGCAATGTTACTAACAGTTAAATTATTTAATGACTTTATTGCCGCATGTGTCATGCGTGATCGAAAGAAGAGAATTACTCTTTGCAATTCAAGAACAATTTCCGATTTTTAATAGCAGCACCGTTTTTTTAAATTATTTCTCGTCTTCATCGTTCTAGTATAAAAATAAACGAGTTACTCAATTTTACCATAATAAGATTCTTAAAAAACGTCGATTGACTTTTAATGAAGGATTCTCAACATCAGTTATATAATTGAATTATTAACAAAATGAGAAAAAAATTCCGAATTGCTTTTGATTCAGTATCAGCCGGGGGGGCTGGGTGATGGCCCCGGAGCGGTGGACTTCCCTGGTCGGTACTTTTTCTTTGGGCTAGGGGGACGGTGATTAAAAATTTCGTCCAGGGCGTCAGACTTGCTAAGGCCAGCCCTACGATAGCATATCAATAAGTCCGTTAATCAAACTTTCTCAAAATTAGAGCCGATAACACATCGGTCCTTCATCCATCTATTCTGGAAATTTAGTATAATCAAATCCGCCCAAATCTGACTATCTTCAACTTACTTCAGCGATTTTTTAAAGATTTTTTATTAGGTGTACACATAACCGACGATTATAACACTGCGACGTACAAAGAACGGCCTTTGTTATATGGTATTTCTACGCCTAATGGTATAATAATAACAAATAATAACAGCACACTAAGGAAAACATTCATATTGTATATGTATTTCTCTGTTAAAAACGTTAATAAAAAATGCCCGTTCCTCTCATGTAGATTATTTTCTGTATAAGTGTTTATTCAAGTTATTATTTTTTGATAAAAGCTTCAAGTAGAAAATTAGTTTTTATTTGGTCATGCCGCATTTTATTACTCATAAAGATGCAAAACGGCTGCAAACAAAATCTATCCCGTTATCACGTTTTGAGTGGTTTTGTTATGATGAAATTCCATAAATGCACATTTGAAACTTGGCCATACATATTTAAAACTTTATCAAAAGATAATCGGACAAAGATATAGTTATGCCGAAAATAATGTGTGTGAGAGAGATGGATATATTTATATAGGGGATATCTTAAATCTAGGGTGCAACAGAGGATGCTTCATGGCACAAACAAAGAAAAAAGTTCCTACAAACAAACATGTATGTCTGAAAACGTTGTATTTCCGAAATATTTGGTATCAAACATTCAAAAAGAGTTAGTTTAAAGAAAATGCTTAGGCCAATTCGATTAAAATTTTCGTCATTTAGCAGCAATCATGTGATGTGTCTTTTGAAAATTTCGTTATTATTCATCCGCACTGTAGGTATCTCTTTGACCCAGATTCAATACTTCCACTATTATTATCTTGGTAACCACAATAAGAGGACAAGGTCGGTTAAGTGAGATAAAACTTGTCACATTGGAGGCCACTTAAAATACACCAAATACAATCAGAGTGTGGCCAATATGTGTGCCTCTTACGTTTAGCGGCAAAAGCTCACGGTACCACTTAAAAGGAACACCCTGTATGATTGCTGCGTCAACAGTTCCGTCTGTATATTAATTTGAAGAATCAGAGATTATTCCTTGTGTATCCAGGTATACACTCGCTGGATGTTCTCTTTTATTTTTGAACTCGTTTGTAAACGCATTTATCGAGCGTTGCCATTGGCGGATAACTCATCTGATACGAGCATGGTACCCATGACGCCGCGCCAGCTCCTAAACAATCATATACACTTTTCCAAGAATATTCCTCCATTAATTTGACAACAGGGTCGGCTCGCGCAGCCGTCACAGGCTGTGCGGAATCGAGACATCAAGCAACCCAGGCAAGCGAAGGTATTCAAAACAAACGACGAACGCCAGGGTCGTCAAGCAGCACGACGGTGGTGATTCGTAGTTGTTGTGATGGTGAATTCGACCGTAGAAAACAATTGTGGTGATGCGATCTGTGCCGTATCTTAAGGTGTTCGTCCTAGAGTGTGTCATTACGTGTAGTGTTTTGTCAGTCAATGTTCTGGACGCGGAATTGAATACCCGGGGCTACGTGCACGGTGCACGGGTATGATTTTGTCATGAAGCCCGACTTAGCCTTGACTCCTGTTATTTTGGAGATATTCGCTCGGAAGCCGGTTGTTGCTTGAAGGTACTTTCGCATTTACGATAGCCGTAGCCGTCCCCGTTTGTCTGACTTTGCCGCTTTTGAGGGGTGTTTAACTGCGTGGGAGGGTTGTAGTGTTTTGCCGCCCGAAACAGGTAGGTTTTCAAAAGGTGGACGTCTTTTGTACGTGTTTTACGTCGATTGGCGACACCCAGGCTTAATCGTATATTGTGTTGGGATTATATTTACGTATCGACTTACGTAGAATTGGTTACGAAAGCTTTGAAAATGGTCTAGGAAACGAAAATAATGTTACGGTCCTAAAATAAGGTCCCTTTGACAACCCTGTGCTGCCGCCCTGTGGTTGCCAAGGCGAAATAGACAAAACATCTTTTGTTTACAGATTCGCACACTAGGAACTTGGAACAGAAGTGATCCAAAGTCAAATAAACAAATTTAATATAAATTCAAGAAAAAAATGTGAAAATTCAAGATGGCGCCCAAAAGAAAAAGCAAACTTGATGATGGGTGTTGAATATTGAAACATCAAATTTAACTGTGACATCGCCACGTTGGGAAAGTTGTAATGATGAAGTGTCAGGCATTTTGAATTACCTTCTTTAAATAAGCAGAGGAAAAGATCAAAATTTGTTAAAATGTCAGGTTTTTCAAATAGTTTCGACAGTCAGTCCAAACTTTCTTCCTCCAACTTCAATTTGCGAAACTTTTCCAGAATAGATCCTGTATTTAAGGTAACCAACATTTTTAGTGATTTTTGACTGGTGTCAATGCCCTTTCACATGCGTCAATTGTTTTCATCATCAACGTCCCATTTCACCAATCAATTTTCTACATCAGATGTCTTCCCAGGGATCGTTTTTGAGTGCGGTTGGCAGTTTTCCAAAATTCCAAGTTGGCCTTCACTGTCAATTTCTGGCAATGACATTTGCATTTCAAAACATGTTCAGAGTTATTTGTGTGTGCTTTTAAAAGGGAATTTCAAACATTCCATATTCAACCACGTGTGATGATCCGAAATTATTAAAATATTTTGATACAAAGTGCATGGTAACAGTAATCAATCATCTGATAAAAATTAACATAATTTTAATTTTATAAGTGTGAAGTACTAGGGCGATGTGAAGGTAGATAAACGAGGGGAATATAAAAATAATGTGACTGGTAAAAATGAAGTCGGAAATAGCCGACGATCGTCCATAAATGCTTCAACCAGCGTAACTACGCATGCGTCTAACCTGCTTCATCGACGTCAGTAAATTAGTCATTTTTGAAATAACACGTGGTGCGCAGTAGAAGTGTCGCTTCTAAAGTGTTTCTTTGACTGTTGCGATTTTTTACCAGACAAAAAAGTGCAGGAAGTTGTGTTGTTTTAATGTATGCTGTATGAATCCGGGAGATTGTCTACGTATATTTTGGGTCACTGTATAACCTATCCAAAGACTTTTATAACCATGCTTAAATACCCTGATTTTCAATTTGCATAAACTTGAGATGCTTGGAAACACAAATTTCTAGTAACATAGGATTTTTTTAGGTAAAAGCAAAAATACTATATAAATTAACACCGAAAATTCCTTATCGATAATTTAATGGTGATTGTATTACAGGTATCGTATTCTAGGAATTATAATCCAAATAATTTTACTTATAAGGGCACTTTCGATAAGTATATTATGATATTTTAAGTAAACAATTAAATGTTCCACTTGCCCAACTAGTCAGTTGAGCCATATTTGGATATACGATAGATTTTCAGGGAATCCCCGTATATCGCCTATAATAATGATGTTCTGGTGCAATAAAATATTCGATTTTTCATTTTAAAACTCCAATGCGTTTTTAAAATAATCGATTCAATGTAGTATTAGCGAAACAGCATTAATAATTCTCGTTGACATTAATACTGTTTTTTTTTTCTTTTTGATAAAATAGCAAGTAGAAATGAAGTGCAAAGGTGGTAACTATTTGCTTAACGAGTGCTATCAGAGATAACAACAAAAATATCACTATATCTGATACACTTTTAGCAGTGCTACCAAATACTCTTAACATAGGTAACAAAGGATTTATTAAGTATAAAAATAGTACAAATTATAGATTTAGTTGATGTGATAAGCTGTTTGCAACGGGAATTTTTCTATAATTACGCAAACTTATTTAGTTATTTAAAACAACAACAATAATAATTGTATTGTATGACGTTTTCATTTTTTGTGAGAGGACGCAATAACTTTAACATTTTAATAAGAATTTTTGGTAAAATCTAGTACTCGTAGAAGTTATCGATGAGAATAAGGTATGTACCTAACGTGCGTGTTATTTACTAACATATGGGACTGTTAGATAAGTTCCACGCTCTACAAAGACAAGCTACATAATATTAATAAGGAGAATGTATCAAAAGGTTCTGTAAGAATGTCTGCGTTACCAAAAATATAAAAATCGCGAAGCTGTTTGTTTGACCTCGTTTCATTTAAAAAAAGAAAAAGGAACTTTCCAAGACACTTCTCGTCCCTCATTTTACGGTTTCACGGATTTCATTTCGCAATACGGTTTACTTGGTTTACATTAATAATAACTGACAATTTTTGTTTACTTATTCCGATATTTGGTATTGATTATTAATCGCTGACGTATTATTAGCTCCAAAGTGTTACAATACCGATCAACAAGAGTGACACTAATCGCGTTTTTCTCTTTGTATAGGAGTGGAATAATCCACTATGTCAGCCGAGACCGAGCTGACGATGCAATCGGGCCTTCAGCCTGTATTATTACCCCCCGATTTGACCACGCTCAGCCTCATTGGACATCGACCCCCAGCGCAAGGACCTCACATTGGGCATCCCCCCTCGCATACTATGCAGCAAACAAACGGTAATGTAGGATATTTATAGTGTTCAGGATATTTTATTTACCAATATTGCGCTATTTAGTATTAATACCGTCCACCATTTTATCAAGGATTGAGATAATTGTTTCTCTTTATCATTCAAATAATTTTTGTAAAAAAATATTGACGTTGACTCACATTTCAAATAGAAATCTAATTTTTTATCAAATTTATCCAATTATCTGCTTTATTTGGTGACTTTATGCTCATTTGTAATCCCTACTTAACCTAATCTATTGTAACCGATGAAAATACCGCAAATGTTAAAAATACTGAATATGTTTTGGACATAGTATTTCTCATATTTTTTCTTAGAATATCTATTTACTCACGTAGTATCTCATGAATTGGTTTGCAGTATTATTATTTTCTTCGTAATGTCCCAAAATTATTGAAATAATTGTCAATTTTGGCAACGTTGTGAGGATATTTCATCGTAGGTCTGAGCTTGGTTCAAGCGGTTTAGGAAGAAAAGTAATATTAGAGCGCAGTTGCCACGTTCATGCACCATCACGATTGCAAAATCAATCGCAGTAATACAAACTTTGCACTATTTCCATAAATATACAGGGTGTCCTCGAATTACATGGCCAAAATAATACCGCAGATTGTTTGAGTGAAAATAAGTCGATTTAACTAAACTTCCCTCAGTCCAAAAGTTGATAATTATGGAGCTACAGGGGTTAAAGTTGAAAAAAAAATCACATTTTCTTTCATATCTTTCGATTTCTTTGAGTTAATTTCACGAAATTTCATATTTGCGGGTGTTTTAGGATACGAAATTCAAATTTATTAACGATTTAGTTGTTTCTTCTAGGGGGCGCCACAAGCGACCATTAGGACACATTTAAATCTCTGTAACTTTTTCGTGCCACGGTGTATATTATTTTGGTATTTAAAAACCTTTTTCCCTACCTTTTATACTTAGAAAAGGTATACTTTATTGACGTCGCTAGAAGCAACGGTTTTGGAGAAAAACGCATAATTCTAATGCGCTGCATATTTGCGTTAGCGCTTTTAAGTAAATAACTCAGTTGGCTATGTTTTTAATTGACATTTTAACACTTGAATTTGTTTCTCAAATGTCAGTTTTTTTATTTAGCCCTAAGTTTTTCTTAGTTAGTTTCACTTCTTGTTCCTGTAAATATCCATAAATATGGCCAATAAATTCACTTATTCTGAAATGGTGGATATGCTGTTAGTTTATGGACTTTGCCGTTGTAATAGTCAAAAAAGTGTACGAGTTTACAAGGAAAAATATCCTTTCCGTAGAATTCCAAATCGGAAAACTTTTGTTAATATTGAAAGGCGTCTAATTTTAAGGTAATTTGCATGCATCATCAGGCTTAGATGCATTTTTCTCCAAAACCGTTGCTTCTAGCGACGTCAATAAAGTATACCTTTTCTAAGTATAAAAGGTAGGGAAAAAGGTTTTTAAATACCAAAATAATATACACCGTGGCACGAAAAAGTTACAGAGATTTAAATGTGTCCTAATGGTCGCTTGTGGCACCCCCTATAAGAAACAACTAAATCGTTAATAAATTTGAATTTTGTATCCTAAAACACCCGCAAATATGAAATTTCGTGAAATTAACTCAAAGAAATCGAAAGATATGAAAGAAAATGTGATTTTTTTTTTCAAATTTAACACCCTGTAGCTCCATAATTATCAACTTTTGGACTGAGGGAAGTTTAGTTAAATCGACTTATTTTCACTCAAACAATCTGCGGTATTATTTTGGCCACGTAATTCGAGAACACCCTGTATATGTGTTTAATATTTGAATCGGTTATCGTTCCATTAAACCATTTCCATTGTATTTGGCGACTGAAATATTTCTTAACTTGCGATCATTAAATAAATAAGCAAAAGTGCTTTTTTCAAGTATTTACTAAAAAAACACTTAAATATTTATTAAAAACCTTACAAATTTTTTTCGTGCAAAATTTTCCGTTTTTTAGATTCTTTGCCATTACAATATTCCTAAATGAGCCTAGAAAAACAAACTATTGACAACGCTGCAAGTTACTTGAAACTTCCTTTTAATTCCGCACCCGAAAAAAGAACTAGAATCCCTATTAAATGCTAGCGATACCAACAAGGACGGAAAATGAATGTGATGTCTGCTGCGTCATGCAACAATTGACGAGCGGGACGCGACGACGTACGAGGCGAATTGAACAGCCGAACAGGCAATAGATTGCAAATGGCCGCCGTGCTTTTGTAACGCTAAAGACCATCATTTTTTGGAAATTTTAGTGAGTGGTGTGCGTGTGCTTGTGTGACTATTTATTTATTTATATAACGAAATGTTCCAAGGACCCGGAGGACGTAAGTTGAAGCTACCACGGCGGGTCACGTCTCTTTAATTCGACTTTGTTTTCCACGCTTCAGCGATGCATTCCCCATCCTCCTGTCATTCTTTGTTTTGAATTTTGCTTGCTTTTTGCAGTTTATAGAGGGTTGACGGGCGCTTTTTTCTGCAAAAATGGTGTAAAATGACGGTTTTTGTCTGGAATAATGAAAATGTGTGGAATTCCAGTTGGGGATAATGACCGAATACTAAAAATTCCGGACATATCAAAACTAACCTATGAATGGCTTTTTTAAGCCATTAATCTATCCAGAAATAAGGTCATAAGTTGTTCCTTGTAATGCTGGCTTCCTCGAATCCAATTGTATATTTTTAGATGTTTGAGTTGTGCGTTTAATATAAATTGTTGCTAATGTGGACTTCAACATTAACAAAATATTCTTAAACTTTCTTAGATTTTCCATTGTTCTATGTAGCCTATGGAATCTTATTTCCACCTATCTCCTTTTTATATTGGTAAGGAAGATGGATAGAAAATATCACTGTCAATTTACCATGACCTATTGAGTTGCTATAAAACAAATGTGTACCTCTGCATAGACCTTCTCTCAGTAAGCTTAAATATTTGCTAATCTGAGAGCAATTTAATCATGTCTTGTTACTCCTTAATTATCTGCAGTCCTGTCTTAGAAAACCAGAGCCAATAAACCATGAACATAGAATTACGTTGATATTGCCTCATAAATACCTAGGTAGAATCATTACCCTTCCTATAAGCAAACTTAATAAGTGAAATATATAAGTAACATAAATAGCCTGATCTAATCTAAGGATATAATATATATAGCTATTAATCTACAATGCAAAACCAACTTAATTAGTCATGAATTGCTGAAATACCTTTCTAATTTGAATTTCAATAAATGATACATAGTTATGTGATATTAATTGTCTTATATTTATACAAAGCAATATCCATTTGAATTTAAAAAATACTTCCAAAATTAGTTTAGCTCCTGTTTCTTTTGTAATTGTGTTAAAACTATTTGGCCCAATCTACAGCAGGTCATTGACCTGTCTAGCAGGAGAGCCAACAAACTGAAAGATATTGATCAATAGATGAGGAGAGGCTGGGCCTTATTTAACCTAATATAAAAGTTAATAATAATTAAACACCCCTTAGAAGAAGATTAAATTTTAATGTTAATTAGATAGGCAGTAGCTATTTACCCTGTTATCTTGAATTTATTTATTCTTTTCTTTCACATGTATTGTGTTCACAAAGAACTCTGATATGACTAGGCATAGATCTATCATGTATTTTTTCCTATTTCCTGCTATTTGTATCATTAAATGTGAAAAAAATATGTATAGCAGAATGCTACTAAAAATAGATAATATCTTTTAAAAACCAGCTTAATTAGCTTTAATGGCTGCAGTAAAATACAAAAGCCAAAAAAAGTTTGTAAATTAAACAACAGTTTCAAATTTGGTTGATGATGCACCACAGAAAAGTTATGATGGGTGTCCGCTCATGAAAAGTATGGTTCACAAAATAAGGATTGACCATATGAAATGTGATACGACACATTTCATCTCATTTGGTATTCCTTTAATCTTCAAAATTGGAACACTAACAAACATTGGAAGTTTTTATTGTATAACATATAGTTACTTATAATATATATTATTATGTTTAATTTTTTGGAATTTAAATACTTTTTATTGTCACCTTCTAGTATTACAATTCCAAATTATTATTTTTAGATGGAAATACTCCTGAAATTCCCCTGGTAATATTATCTATGAATGAAGATAATCTTATCTGTCATTTATTTATTCATCAATGAAGGTTTTAGGGTTGTCCTCGTTTAATTGCCTAACAGTACCTTGGTAATCCTAGCCTGATGATGATAATAATTTATACTTGATTAGTATTTAATGTGACTAATTAATTATCTTAAAACATTAATTAAGGAAAATATTTTTTGTAAGTCTGAATGGCTGTGGACCATATTATTAATTATTATTTTGCAGCAGGCACCTCTGGCACTCCCATGGGCCCCACCACCACTACTTCCACGGCGGTAGCTCTCCCGGGACCCACAAGTGGAACTCCTGGTCCTTTGGCGACGGTTTCACCTCCCGCAGAGCCTCCTGTGTTCCAGTGCCCGCGCCGACCCAACCTGGGTCGTGAGGGGCGTCCCATAGGACTTAAAGCCAACCATTTCCAAATATGCATGCCTCGCGGATTTGTACATCATTATGATGTCAACATCCAACCTGATAAATGTCCTAGGAAGGTAGGTACAAAGCTCGATACATTTCGGTCTACAACTTGATTTCGAAAGCTTTGGAAACAAGTAACTTCTTGCAGGTTAATAGAGAAATTATCGAAACAATGGTAAAGTCCTATGGGAAAATCTTCGGTAATTTGAAACCGGTGTTCGACGGTCGTAATAATCTTTATACTCGCGATCCGTTACCCATCGGGAACTCTCGAGAAGAACTGGAGGTGACCTTACCTGGTGAAGGGAAGGATCGTTTGTTTCGCGTTAGCATTAAATGGGTGGCCCAAGTGTCTTTGTATGGGTTGGAAGAAGCCTTAGAAGGAAGAACTCGGCAAATACCATACGAAGCCATTCTAGCCTTGGATGTCGTCATGAGGCATTTGCCTTCAATGAGTTATACCCCAGTGGGTAGGAGCTTCTTTAGTAGCCCTGAAGGATACTACCATCCCTTGGGTATGTTTCTTCATGTTTCCTATTGATTTTTGTCTAATGAGGTTGATACAGGTGGTGGCAGAGAGGTATGGTTTGGATTCCATCAGTCAGTGAGGCCCAGTCAATGGAAGATGATGCTCAATATTGACGGTCAGTTGTGAATTATTTAACTACTTTGGCATTTTACCATTGTTTTTTTAGTATCTGCAACTGCATTTTACAAAGCGCAACCTGTGATAGAATTTATGTGTGAAGTATTGGATATTAGGGATATTAACGAGCAGCGCAAGCCATTGACCGACAGCCAGAGAGTGAAATTTACGAAGGAAATAAAAGGGCTAAAAATTGAAATTACGCATTGTGGGGCTATGCGTAGGAAATATAGAGTTTGCAATGTTACAAGAAGGCCTGCGCAAATGCAATCGTATGCGATTCGCTTTTAATATTTTTTGTTTGCTTGAATTAATTTTTTATAGATTCCCATTGCAATTAGAAAACGGGCAGACTGTGGAATGTACAGTGGCCAAATATTTCTTGGATAAATATAAAATGAAACTGCGATATCCTCATTTGCCATGCCTTCAGGTAAGTTTTACATGGCTATTTGTCACTGTATCAGGGAGGGTTGCGTGTCTTTTAGGTGGGACAGGAACACAAGCACACCTACTTACCATTGGAAGTCTGTAATATCGTCGCTGGGCAGCGGTGTATCAAAAAATTGACTGATATGCAGACTTCGACTATGATTAAAGCAACCGCCAGGTGAGCATGGTTTTATTATTTGGGAACTGGCCTGATGTATGTTGTATTTGATAATGATAAACCGCCTCTTAAACTGTTTTTTCCCAATCTTTACAAAATCGCCTAATGGGAGTATGTATGTGCTAAATTCGTTGTTGTAATTGTTCTCTGGGACTAGAACTTCAGTTGCAAGAACAACACAGTTAATGGTCTATTAGTTTAATTATGGGATTTTCTTCTTTCCAGGTCTGCTCCCGATCGCGAGCGCGAAATCAATAACCTTGTGCGCCGGGCGGACTTCAACAACGATGAGTACGTCCAAGAATTTGGACTGACGATCTCGACGAGCATGATGGAAGTGAGGGGACGCGTCTTGCCGCCTCCTAAGTTGCAGTATGGAGGGCGGGTCGCATCCCTCAGCGGACAGGTGGGCTGGCACGTTAGTTTCCTCGTTGTATTTATTTATTTTAGATTTAGTAGCTGCGAAACAAAGACGGCTGAAGTTGCAGTGTCGATATAAGCCATTTCTTTCATTCAGCCGTCTTTTATACTTGGCTGAATTCGAGTTTTAAATTAAACCGATTTCAACACTAGTATTTAGACATATTGCTTTGCCTTCGTTGCGCTTTTTTGTTGCCCCTTCTCAAGGTATTTTATATGTCCGTATTTGCAAGTGTAGGTGTATGCACCAATGTAGTTTTGCACCTTTTTAAGTGGGTAGTCGTGTTGCACATTTGTGGTAGTAGTTTGAAGACGATATTTTTCAGTTAATCATCGATAGAAGTACTCGAAGGGCACTTATGTATTTACCAGAAATATGAGTTTGATTCAGTTATTGTAGTTTCTTTTGGGAGTCTCAAATCTAGGTTTTTGTTGAAAAACATAATTTTTTCTGCCTAGTAAAATAGTCTAGTATGAACTATTATCAATATAAACCAAAGGAAAAATATATAGATTGACGACAAAAACGTCAAAGAACATATCCTGGGAAAAAAGTTAAACGAAAATTTGATTCTTTGTTAGTCAAAAAAAAAAAGAATTTTATTAAGAAAAGTTCTGCTCATTTTTTATCAGTTTTACCAGGGTTCCTAATTCTTGCAGAGTAAGCAGCAAGCGTGTCCTAACCAAGGGGTATGGGACATGAGAGGAAAACAATTCTTCACCGGCGTTGAAATAAGAGTGTGGGCCATAGCGTGTTTTGCACCCCAACGTACTGTACGAGAAGATGCCTTAAGGTACGCATATGAAAATCTATGACGTTTAAGTTAAAATTAGACAGCATATTTTAAGATTTGCAGAATTTCACTAAAATGTTTTGAATTTACTGAATACATTTTTTTAAAGACAATTGCAGAAATCCATAGTGGGAGTCTCATAAATGGTGGTAGTGGCGATTAAAATTGAAGCACTCCATCTCTTAAGTTTACATCTAGTTTACTGTCTTTAAAAAAACTCACCCATTTCTTCTTGTTCTATAGTCTACTTTCTAGACTGATCTTCTTTTGCTTTTTCAGAAACTTTACTCAACAATTGCAAAAAATATCAAACGACGCCGGCATGCCCATAATAGGCCAACCGTGCTTCTGTAAGTATGCTACTGGTCCCGATCAAGTGGAGCCGATGTTCAGATACTTGAAGACCACCTTCCAGGCCTTGCAGTTGGTCGTCGTGGTGCTACCTGGTAAAACTCCAGTTTATGGTTAGTCCTTTTATTGGGTAAACTGAGCTTTTAACCGAAATGTGACATTTCAGCCGAAGTAAAACGTGTGGGAGACACGGTTCTCGGTATGGCGACCCAATGTGTTCAGGCGAAAAACGTCAACAAGACGTCGCCACAAACTTTATCTAATTTATGCCTCAAAATTAATGTGAAGTTGGGCGGCATCAACAGTATTTTGGTGCCGTCTATTCGTCCGAAAATATTCAATGAACCGGTGATCTTTTTGGGTGCTGACGTCACTCATCCTCCTGCGGGCGATAACAAAAAGCCATCTATTGCCGCCGTCGTCGGGTCTATGGACGCTCATCCTTCGAGATATGCCGCCACTGTAAGAGTACAACAACACCGACAAGAGATTATACAGGAACTTAGCTCGATGGTTCGGTAAGATTTGAGTGTACACTGACAATTGCACCTCTAGATGCATACGAAATAATACTTTATTACCTTAATATTTATTCAAAATATTATCAGGATATGATTATTTTTGCGCATCTTGGTCCTTTCGTCATTTGCACAATCCCTAAAACTTAATGTATGTGTTGTTATTGACGATTTGTCCGTTTTCAGTGAACTGTTGATAATGTTCTATAAATCGACGGGCGGCTACAAACCTCATCGTATTATTTTGTATCGTGATGGTGTGTCTGAGGGTCAATTCCTGCAATTGTTGCAACACGAATTGACCGCCATTCGCGAGGCCTGCATCAAACTGGAAACTGATTACAAGCCAGGCATCACATTCATTGTGGTGCAGAAGAGACATCACACGCGTCTGTTTTGCGCCGACAAGAAAGAGCAAAGCGGAAAGAGTGGGAACATCCCGGCTGGTACCACGGTAGATGTTGGGATCACACATCCCACGGAGTTTGATTTTTATCTGTGCAGTCATCAGGGTATTCAGGTAACTTTTGTATGGTGCGTTTACGCAGGAGGTTGTATTCGTGTTTTACAGGGTACCTCCAGGCCGTCCCATTACCACGTGTTATGGGATGACTCGCACTTGGACTCTGACGAACTCCAATGTCTTACCTACCAGCTGTGCCATACTTACGTGCGCTGCACCCGGTCAGTTTCCATCCCGGCGCCTGCTTACTACGCGCATCTTGTGGCATTTAGGGCTCGATATCATTTAGTTGAAAAGGAACATGACAGGTAAGAGTCAATTGGGAGGTTAGGGCGTTGCCTCTAGCACTGTATCAATTACTTAGAGTAAATTAAATAGAGCCTAAGTATTTGTGGATGTTGCGTTAGTTATTTCATCGTTTCCGGGCGAACATTTCATTGTCGAGTAATAACATGCCGGGACTTGAATATGTGTTTTCTTGTCTCTTTCTTTAATGGGTCACTCTAAATTGATAAATATTTCTTTTTTCAGTGGCGAAGGATCTCACCAATCTGGATCATCGGAAGATCGAACACCGGGTGCCATGGCTAGAGCGATTACCGTCCATGCTGACACCAAGAAAGTCATGTATTTCGCTTAAGATGCGCCTTCGCTTAAGAAAATCGAGCGCGGCAGGAGGTAGGAGGCAGCCAAAACTTAGATTAACGGAAATTTCGGCGACCAAAATATCGTCGAACTTTTTTCTACCGAGTTCGTTCGTTAGTACAAACTTACATGATCTGTTAACGCGTCTTCAGGTCTTGGATAAGCGGAGTCGAATGTTTTTTTTTTAATATTTACTATTAAGATTGCTACTTTTCAGTTTCGAAATAAAACTAGCACTCAAAGTTTTGATTGGGGGATTTATGTGACGTCGGGGGTTATAAAAAGTTGGATTATGTGCCTGAAATCCACCATGAGTGTTAGTAGAAAGGGCGGTTTAGGGAAAGTCGGCCGCAGTGCTAGGAACGTATTTCTATAGTTTTAGAGATCCTCTCCTAGCGCTCTGGGTTGTTTGGCCTTATTTTGAAGCTCTGCTAGAGCTAATTCAATACTGTAGGTAAGTCGAATGTTATTCAGATGGGGGTTTCTTTTACAAACCTTAGATTAGTAAATTAACTAAGATGTCTGCCGCAGGGTCGGACTATGAAGAAAGTGTTTGGCAAATCCAGGCAAAAATCGTTCTTCTGCAACACGCATTAAAACATATTCAGGAAAATTACAATCTCATGAAACCATAATTATTTTCATATTGTGGCGAAAGCGCTATATTCTGATCGTGTAAAATAATCAACAACTTACAGAACGTCGACGGTGCTAGGTGATAAATTATGACGAAACCAAAGGGAGGCGTAAGACTGCCAAAATATAACAGCGAAAGGGATATTTTTATTAGGACTAAAATATCCTTAAACTTATTTTGAAAATTCATTGTCTATACTAATGTGATAAGTGGATCAGTGGGTATGTGATCCAGAATTTATTTTATTTCGCATGTGGAGTATCTGTTGCTCCAACGAAGCATTTGCTTCAGTTAAGCAAAGTAGACATTTGAAGCATTAGCAAATATTGTATTAATTCTTACGCATATGAGCTATTCAGTGACTTTATATTGTACCAACCAAATACACATAAAAAGGTTTTTTCCTTTAGTCAGTTTCTAATTTCCTCATTGACAAAGCGCTTGTGTTGCAATTCTAGCTTCATATGAAGTTTTTGTTACATTTTTGGTCTTACACTGCCCCGTTAAAAGATATAATACAAGTTTTGGGGTAATTTGTATACAAACACTTCCCTCAACCCCTTAATTTTCAGTTTGTACAGAATCCTTATACTGTTTAGAACAATTTTACAATGCTCTGCGATTATTAATTGTTGTGTTTTGCGGCAGACATCTTGATGGTAGAATTCTTATCTTTACACGTCGCAAGGAATAATATTAAAATTGTCAACTTCACAGCCGTTGAAATACTTCCGTGATTTGAAGATGAGGATTCTCGCAATACAAATACGCCCAAAATAGGGCACATCATATGTGCGTCAGTGTGTAGCTCTCGTAAGTCTTTCTCTATATTCCATTTAACGGTGGTCAAATGCAAGCTTTAATAGAGTGTATACTTATTTTTTTGATGGGTGTGCGGGTTAAATTTCGAATTATTGCTTAATAGTTCAGGTCCGCCGACAATTCCTTCCTTCAAAAAAGAAGAGATCAATTGGCCTCATTAGGGCCCACCAAATTTCTGTTGTGCTCAAAGTACTGCTTTAAAAGATAGACCAATTTCCACTTGTATCCAATCAAATTTTAAGTTGTTAGCGGTAATCTGTTATTATTTATCCATATCCAGCACTACTTTGATGCGTGCAAATTATGAAAAAAAGTATTGAATTGTTATATTTATTGTGTATATTCTTAGACAATAATGATTTCCATGGGTCGAAACAATTAACTACAAATGCATTCCACTTAAGCACAATCTTCTCTAATTTGTCAGAAACTGGGACCTCTAGGACGTGTCAGTGTCGTATCCCCGAAAGGCATATCAGTCTTTAATTTTAAAAGAGCAGTTCCAACTGTGAAGTGTATATCAGCAGCAGGTCCTCCTTTCTGACAAATGTAAAATTCTATTTATTGTAGGAGGAATGAATATTATTAATATTATTTATTTTATAAAACTACGGCGAAAAATATATTTGAGGTGAAGCTAATAGAATTACAAACGAGCAAAAATTAAGCCGGGAATAATCGTTGATTGAATCAAATCGTACTAATTAGGGTAATACTTAGGCTTAGCGCTCCTTGATCTCGGGAATCATTGATAGATGTTGCACGATGCCAAAGATTTCCATGCCAATATCGTGTTGAGGAACAGTATCTAACGCGTACTTAATAGCTATCCATTCCCATGTTAGACAGTACAAAATAACATTTTCGCGGGCCTAACCTTCTTTGATAATAATCGCCGCAAAGTTCTAGTCATTTTTGCCTTTTCAAGCACGAAAATCAATCAATTCTTAGTCTCGAGACTCAAATTTATCAATGATTTCTGACCCTCTTTATTGTTTATTACCAAAAAAAGAGCATTCTATGTTGATGATTTGTTATTACTCCTTTAGGTTGTACGTCTTTATGATCCTTTTCGTGGTCAACGTTAGCTCTTAGTTACTTAATAATAAACACTCTTTATTAGTTCTTCCTCAAACGAATAATGCAAATAATAGTAATTTTAGTCGCCCCGTTGCATATCACTTCTTTTAGTATTCTTAAGATCGTGTTGCCAACTATATCTTTCATTAGTTTAGATGAACTAGTACAAAGTAAAAAAGTACGGGCCGACTCTTTTTAAATAGTTAAGTCCATTTCTTTTTAATGCATTTCTGTGTAAGGAATACGTTCCTCTAAGAGTTCACGTACACAAGTCCTTCTATCATCTAGTTGGATTAGAAATTAGTAGTAGGTGCGCTAACTGTAGTAACGGATGCGAATCCAAATTCATTTTTGTTTTAAGCGGTTTCTGCGCACACGTACGTAAATATCTAACGTTGATCTCCAATCCATTGATTAATTGACGTGGATTTCAAATCTAATTCGTTGTTACCATCAAGTCTTTTATAGAGGTTGTGATATTTATATTATGCGGCGTTTATTTAATTGTTTTAATTATTCAAAACTGAATTGATAAAAATTTTCTGGGAAGTATGTTAGAAAGGAAAGAAACATGCCATTTTAACTCTAAAGTAATTATTAATAATAAGGCGGGTACTTTCGCCAACAGTTTTTTCTCATCTAGCTGGTAAAATATTTTTACGCATACAGGTAACTCTGCCGAACATAAAATCTTGCTAAATTGGCTCTGAAGATCTCTATTCGTCCCCGAGCTTTTTTACTTTGTGGTAAAAGTGTTTAGCGACCTTTCGAATTTAGTTACGTGTGTGACGAAATGCCAAGGAATATTTTTTATTATTTGATTTTTGTTGTTAGGGCTTTATTTACTGTGTATTTTATCAGCTAATAAAAATGATTAACTTTCCTGGAAATTTTTTGTGCAATAAGAGTAACGTTCGTGCTTTTGTCCTTCTCTGTTTCAGAACCGTTCGTCTATTTAAAATGAAATTTTTGGATACTGATATGCTACAAGAGCATTTTGACGGTACTGAAAGGACCGGACGCAGCAACCATATTCCAAAGCTCTACTCAAGTTTGTGCCGTTTCGATGGATTTTTCTAATGGTAGGCCGTCATGCAGTAATTCCCTTATGACGTCATTTTACACCCTAAATATGTCACGTGCCTCATAAGCACAATGCTTATTTGTGAACGGCTAAGCATAGTCTTATTAAAGAGTAAATGGAACACAAGAACAATTAAAATATTTATTTTGGTAAATAAAATAACATGTATACTTAACTGATATTCTTCCTTGTAGAACGGATTATTGTGTTTGCATTAATTTTCTTTTACTAAAGACTAAAACAGGGGAAAGTAAATTAAACAGTTACTTACATGGGTAGAACATTTTTGAAGTCTAACGAGGATTTAAGTTAAATAATATTGTTTTTTTTTGGTATGTTCATCAGACATGTTACTTATATTAAGAGTAGTAATTATAATACAATATGTACAATGAGGAACAAGGGTCGTCCCTGCTAGAATATAACATAGAGTCGATTTAAATTAAAATATAAAACACAGCCTGATGTGCTGTAAATAAGTTACTAATGCATGTTTGGATTAGTATGTGAGCAATGATTTAGTATAAATATTAACAAACTATTTAATTTATTATGATAAAAGAAACTCTCCGATTTCTTTTCACAGGTACCGAGTTTGAACGGTATCTCTGGAAAGATGGAAAAATAGTTGTGTAAAAGTAAAGGCGGTACTCGCGTGTACTCCTTATCTATTAATCTCAGATGTGTTAAAGCATAGAATAACCTAAATTAAGAACTATTTACAACAAAAGATAGAGATACCTTGTTCAAAACGTCAGGTAAGATTGGTGGGAGAATCACCCTGTATGGCAGCCGAACGGAAAGCTTATTAATTTTGCATATATTTTCACACAATATGGAATGTTCTAAGTTTTAATTACAATAAATGGGGATCTGACGCTTTAAACAAAATTTCGGCTGGACATAACTAATGAAAATGTTTCCGAAAGGCCTCTGTCCCGATAACTTTGGCGGCGGAATATGTGTGGGAATGTTGAGAAACGTTAAAACGGTTTTATTCAGAGTATGTGGTAATTAAAGTTATCAAGACTGGATGGTTCTCTTTCTAAAATCTGACACAAGTACAAGCTGTCTGAGATAGTTTCATTTCTTCTATCGACCATTTCATTTCTCCGACATCACACATCCGACAATTTCCCAACACAGATTAAGGCCCTGGTTTTCAATCGCATTATTACATATTGTTTAAGTTCCAGGTAAGGTACTTATTCTCTTAAAATATTAATTATTTGCTCCTGTCGATCACCAAAATATGTTTATTCTCTATACATAAAATCGCTATGTAATAATTTTCCGCAATCTGACTTATCTACAAAATACCAAGTTTATATTTCTATATTATCTCGCCAAAATATGTTAAAATTTTGTTTTAATCGTTAGGAAGGTACTTATGTCTGCGAACACTAGATTCAGGACGAAAGGGCTTACTGTAGAGCATGTCGATTCGCAGAGTTATTGAGTAAGGTCTTTGCCTTTATACGTTTTTTTTTTGTATTGAAATTGGAAGTTAGTACGCCATTTCGTCCAGAACTCAAATATGATAATAATTCGCGAAAATCTAAGAAAACGCCCCTAGAATTCGAGCAACTCTACGTTAGTCTCGCCCTAGAAAACTTCTAATCTAGGAAGTTAATTGAATTATTATTTTGATTAAATTAGTTTCCGACAGGAAGTTCTGTGAGAACCTAAAAAGAAATTAGTACTCCTGTTTGAAATGGTTATTAACGTTAGGTCGGTGATGAGTAAATTTCGAACGCGCTTGTTAAATGAACAAAAGTAAAAAAAGTGATTGTTCATGAACGTCGAAAATGTCATGACTTACCTGAACAATTCAATAGCTAGCTTCATGTCCTGCCAAGATGTACAAGTCGTGACCCTCTTCGTTAGTCAAAGTCCCAGTCCTTAGTAAATTACTTTCTAACATCACTACCCTGGAAAATGGTAAATGCCAGTAAATGCAGATTTTCTTAGCTTTTACGTGGCGCTCACTTGTCAGAACCTAACAACTTATAAGTCCTAGAAGTATCGGTAATCTCTTGCGTAATTTCCCCGTTTTTCAGAGACCTCCCTTGCACTCCGTGCTTGTGAAAAGCCAAGACGCTATCGGCAAGACATACTGGAAGAGAAAATCCGATACAATCAAGTCTTAAGTGCGTAAATGAAGATGCGTCGGAAAATTCTTTAGTGAAAAAGCGTACTAAAGAAAGTTGAGGAGTCAACGAAGTTTGATCTCTATTGGAATACGTACGAATAGTATCGATTTTGAAGTCGAACCGCAGTTCCGAAAGTTGCTTCTTGCTGACTTTAAGGCGGCCCTGGGGCGTGACTAGCTTAACTAAGTTATCGTAACAGACTAGAATGACGTCTTTGTCCAGCTGCGTAACGTTCGCGATGTTGAGATTCTCCCGCCGGGGAATCACCGTCGCCGTGCCGTCCATGTCCTGGAGTTCGTCCGAGTGGAACCAGCTCGCCCCTAAAAAACGGCGTTGTGTTCTTAACCTGAGAAGACGTGAGAAACATAGCGTTGCAAAACGAGAAAGGCGCCGAGTACAATTCTATAACATCGGGTGTATCTTTACAGCGGTGCATCGCTGTAACTTTCATCATTCAAGTCAAAGTTCCAATATCGTTAACGTTGAACGTAAATAGTTATAGAATTCGGGCATAAACTACACGACAATTGAAACGTTACACATGGGATATAAGGGCAACTTTAGGAGTGAGTTTCCCTAAAACGGCTCAGCTGTCACATGACCCGGCGCATTTTATTTTCGAGAATCGGTTGAGCGTTCTCGAAATTTCTTGTCGTAATGGTGAACTTAAATTTTGCTTGTAAAGTTTCAATTATGTAGTTTAATTTAACTCTGTTTCTAGTTAGTGCGGTGTCGGCCTATTAAACTGTCTAGATTTTAGTAGAGGGAATGTTCCTGATGATGGCTTTAATTTTCAAAAATTAGTAGTTAGAAAACTACTATTTTTTTGTACTCAATCCTCCTTGCCTGGACTAACCACGTGATCTAAACTAACCTATCGTCAGAAGGCCCTTTTCATGTTTTTTCTATTGTAAAATTTTGCTTAAAACTCTCTCTCCACACTTCCGGTTTTAGAATAATAAGATGCAAACTTGATTTATAATTAGTCAGTAAAACTTGCCAAACTGCTTAGATTTCATAGGAATAAAAATAGTTTTTTGTTTAAGTTTGTTTAGAGCAAGACATAGAAAAAGTGGCTTCTCTGCAGTTTAGCCCGGAGAATCTTGAATTTAATTACGTACAATCGATCAAACACGAGGTTTCAATGCTAGTGAGACGAACAGGAAGCGAATATTCACATGGCAGTAAAATCCGATTAGTGGAAACGTTAAAGTAAACCTCATACGAAGCCAATTACTCCGGTTACTGACAGGGTGTTAGATACGCGCTTCAAACCAGCAACTCTACACACAATACATACAAAAGGGATTTTTCAAATAGCCGCACCATTTTGGAGCGTCGAGGGAACAATATTTGATCGCGTCGGTTGAATAGCACTCACCTAAAACTTCACCAAAACTCCATATTTCCCTCTAATATATCTCATAACAACCATTCAAAAAAATACTAATAATAATTACGAAACTCACCTGAATTTAAATTGATTAAATCTAGTTTAAACCTATTGGGCTGGTACGCTTGCTTGATGGACACACATACCATCGGATACTCCAATTCCGGGGTGATAATCATTTCGAATACGTTTAGGGGACAGGGCAAAACTGCCTCTACATGCTGAAATTACAGAATAACAGTATTAAAGACAGATGAGACATTTTTGACGAGGGTTTTTACAGGCTTAAATAATCACGTGAATAAGGATATCTCAAAAAGTAAATCCTCGAACGCCTTGGTAAAGTGTGAATGTTATTCTCGGTTAATTTTAACTGTAAATAGCGTGCAATTAACTCATCGAACGGAGATGGCTAACATCCAACGTTCCCACCACCAAAAACCGCCCAACATGTATTCCTGCACTATTCAATTATTTGAATCTATCCATATTTGAGCCTCAGCCCTCACCTTCAGCAGCATGAACTTATTCAAAGGGTCGTACCACTGCATCAAATAGATGCCGGTAGCGGTGGCCCCGCACAGGTACTTATAGCCGTTATACGAATTCCTTGCAACGCAACACTTTAAGGTCCCCCTCGTGTCTGGAACTCGAGTGGTAAGGGCGAACTTCCGGGGCACCAACTTCTCTGGTATCCGGTTCATATGCATACTGAACCTGTGCGACTGCTTGTTCTGCAGCGCTATCAGGTCGTGCCTATACAACTGGGGAGTTTTGCCTAAAAAAAAAAAAAACGCAATTTGAAGACATCCAAACAAACAGTCCTCAACATGACATACTTCCGGAAAGCGTCATAAGCACGTCCTTGATAACGTACATCCAAACCGTTCTGCGGTTGTAGAGCTGATCAATACAAGTCTCGTGCAGTTCGTTGAGGTTCAAGTTGTAAATTCCCTCTTCTGCACCGATCAATATGTGCTGATCCCGAGTGTCAGGATTGATCCACGAGGCCGTGCAGTGTATTCGCAAGGGACACCCATTGAAAACCTTGGAAAAGCAGGCTCCCATGTGCACCTTGGGAGTGGGCGGCAACCCGTTGCTGGGAGGTCGCGGCGGCGTGTGTCTTCTTCGATGTTTCCTGGGCGGAACTGGAGGACACGCCACCAGATCAGGAGCGTTCGAATCATTGTTGAGGTTTTGTTTAGACTCCCCTAGTGTTTGTGCAAAGGACAGAAATAAATACGGAGATGGTGATCACCCTGTATTCGAAAATAATAGATTTTAACCTTGAGAAGTTCTATGAAACCGCCCAATAGACGACTCTTGGCAATTTCCTAACACATGCCAGGAAGCTTTCATTGACAGGATCGATCTGAATACATCCTGAGTGGATACTCACAAGGATTTGTCTGCCCTTACCATTATTAGACGTTCGTTCAGCTCGCGAACTGTCACTCAACGACCTTTGCCTCTGGCCGTTGATGTTCATCGAATTAACTAAACCAAAAATCTCATCTACTGACGAGTGTCTCCTGGGCGATCCGTTCAGGGCCAAATCGTCCACAGGACTCGAGGACGAGTGAACGTCGCATTTCGTCTCTGAGTCTTGAACGGGCAGAGTCGCTCTAGAACAAGTTTGAATCGCCCCCTTAGCGCTTGAACGTAAAGATACTGAATGGTTCTAATGATGATTGAATTATTGGTCTATTTATGATCTAATTAGAATATTTATGCTGCGTAATGTTTAGGTCAGTTAGGAAAACGATAGAAACGAAGATAGTTATGTCTACTTCATTGATAAGATAAGTACAGGCACTCTTTCAGAAGAAAATGCGGGTTCGCACGCTAGGAGAGGAGGGACCAAGTTACCGTATCGGCTATTCGAGCGACGGGATTGGCTCGATATCAGGTGGTACCCTCGTCGTATCTAGGTTATTTTTACAAGCTTGGTTGTTGGTAAACACCCTGGCTCGTTTGTCTTTTACTTGATTAGTCCAAAAGATAGTTTACTTTCACACATACAGCGCGTCCAAGTTAAGGATGGGGATCTCCTGAAAGGCGGTGCAGCCAAAACTAAAGCCACTATTTAATAGCAGTACTTCTATAAGCTTCAACATTACATGACAGTCTTGGCATCACCGTATGACGCCTCGTTTGTCAGTAATGATCGCCAGCCGCTTTTCTCCATCTAATAATTGAATAGCTGGCACTTTGATCGCCCTGTTGACACCACGTAGTCAGACTTTCCTTTATCGTATTCGCACACGCAACGGAACGTGACACCGAGCGAAAATTGTTTTTTTGATAGAACTGAAAATAAACAACGTTGAAGGCACTAAATGCCAATACATGAGACATAAATATTATAATTAGATCATAAAAACAACCAAACTCAAACAAGACTCGCTAAAATTATAAATCAAAATACTCTCGAAAGCATCGCACAAGATCACGTCTATACTCACAGTCTGAACAGGGTCCTGGACTAAAAATAGGCGCAGTTAATAACTCTTAATACTGGCGCCTCATTGAAACTTTATAAGTTGCAATTTAATAGCTATAACGATTAAGAACGATATGAGGCGCATTTAAAACCGGCAGGTAAAAATTACGTTTGAAATGACGCAAATCGTGGCAAAAAACTACAATATCTATTAGTCGGACTAATGAATGGACTTACTGTTGCTCGTAGTCGGCACGTCCGTACTTGAAGGTGCCCCTGGAACGATGTAAAAAAACAATATGCGTCACTCAGTTAATGTAGCACCAAACAAACTGAAACACCACAACCCCCTAAATGGAACCGAAACTCGAAATGAAAAGCGTTAGAGGGAGTGCGAAAACGAAGAGATCGAGTGCGGTTAGGTTAGTAAAAGCGAACTAAAGAAGAAAATTACCTCATCATTAATTCTTCGTCTATGTACTGCAAGAGACTCCTAAATAATATAACATTAATTTAAAATAAGTTGTATAATAGACGTTTTTTTTTTAGAAAATTAAATGAAAAAATCACAAAGTTAGTACTGGTTAAAGTCTGTTAAATAAAAATTCAAAAACCCTCCAGTTTAAGACGTTAGGGAAGAGCGATTGCGGCGTTTACACAAGAGGGATTCCCCGCGTTATTCAGCCGGGCGATTGAACACTTGCAAATTAGAAAAACTCCAACTGAAATTAACGCGCTGAAAGTATTGAAATTTTAAATCTTACCGGGTCGTGTGATCAAAGAGATTAAACAATTTATCGAGTTTTATTCTTTGTAAAAGAGAAACTGCCTACAATTGCAAGTGATCGGCTTGGTGTGTGTAATTTATGTAATTTGCATACGTTTGGTATTCTTTTAAAAATATTTATGACCATTTTAATATTCTTTGTTTGCTGCTGCCCTCCCCCCTGGAGGAGTGCAACAGCCAGTTCCAAAACCTCTAACGGAACAGAAATGTATGATCGAAATCGCATCGCGAAAAATCTATGCTGACACGTTGCATTATTCCAAGCAAAAAGAATCAGCGAAATAACTCGCCTCTTGACTTCAAAACTGCCTGGAACAGTCACATGGTTCTGGACGGTTCATGTGAAAACAATTATGTGGATTTCGGGTTATCCAGGAATCAAGTATTGCGATCATGGATTCTCTGGGCAGACGGGCGGTGGACTGGCTGCATTAATAATGTAAGAGACTTTTATTGAACGGGTATTTTCAAGCGGGTAAGTCCTCTTGTGTAAAGGCGGCTAATGGATGTTGACACTTATCATCGGTCAACTAGTCTTTGAGCTTTGGATTTACACCTCATAAATATAAAAAAAACGCAACCAAAATGTAAAACACACTTTCACGCACACGTACACACATACACACACACACACACAATAGATCTAACCTCAGCGACATTTTCAATATTTGCGAGCCAGTCAAAGCTTTCCTCTTAGGACTACTACACAAAAAAAAAGATTTAACGAGACAATTTGCAATAAAACAGTATGTTTAGAATTACAATAACTACCCTCATTTCATTAAACAAAATACCCACTTTTCGCGATTCAAGGAATCGAAAGCTGCCCCAATTCCCCATTTCTTGTTCTGATGTTCCACGCAATTGTGCACGCTGGTAACATTGTTCATAATGTCAGTCAGATTCCATGGTTGATTTTGCTCTTCACTTACGTCACTAGGTTCTTCTATAAACGACTCGGAATATAGCTCCTAAAATGTACATTTATGTTTGGCTCAACTTACCTAACCTTTGTAAGGTGTTATTAGCTTCATCTATACTGTTTATGTCTACGAACTGGGCGTTTTGGGGCTTTGGTCTGGAGGTCAGTCGGGATGCTATCCGTTGGGGGACGTTTGGCACGGCCTAAAATAACCATTTTGTATTTTTTTTTTGTTCAGTTTTAAAAGAGCGAAACGAACCCCATCTTCATCAGGTTCAATATCAGCGAACATATGCGAGGGATTATTGACTTTTTGCAATAACTCTAAAGCCAGTCTTCTACTCATTTCTCCTTGAAAAAACGCATGCTAAAACAATTTTCTCGTAAGCCTAAATTTTCACACATAATCCACGGAAAACTACCTGCAACAACTTCTCAGCAGTCGGTCTCTTTTTGGGATTCTTAGTTAACGCTACCTTAACGAAATTATGAAATGTTGGACTCCTAGAAAAAGTTCATAAATAATTTACTAATGGAGCATGTTCACACAGTACCATTTTTCCTTGTCTTTCAAAGTGGGGGGTTTGAACCCACTTTTCGACATAAGAAAAAGTGCTCTCATGGGATGCAAATCGAACATTGGAGGTTGCAACTCTGCCAATTCAATTGCTGTAATTCCTATAGCCCAAATATCACACAGTTGGTTATAACCACCTTTACGCTCAACCGCTGCAACCTACAATTATTATTCTTCAGTAACTAAAATACAATTAAATATTAACCAAACCGTACTTCTGGAGCCATCCAGTAAGGAGTGCCAATAAATGATTTTCTTTTATTTATAGTTGCTGTTATTTGAGCCGAAACACCGAAATCGGCTAGTTTGACATCTCCACTCTCAGTGAGAAGTATATTGGCACCCTTAATATCCCTATGCATTTTACCCATTCCGTGTAAGTAAGAGAGACCTAGCAAGGTTTCTCTACACATATAGGAAATTTGGTGTTCTGCTAAAGGCCCAGTAACTGAAATTAGGGAAAATAAATTAGTTTTTGACAGCTAGCTTTTCTATCTGTTCTACTATATAAGACCCATAAAGTTCTTTAAATATTGAAATATGTATTATCAAAGCATTCATATGACTATAATCAGAATAATAATAACATAATAAGAGGGGGAGGTATGAAGGTGTCCTCTTTTCTGAGAAAATAGATTTGAAAAAACCAGTAGTTGTAAGATATTTGATCTATCTGCTTTGTTATTTTGCATCAGTGACTCATAGAGGGACTTAAAGTTCACAATTTTTCCTATAAACAATATTTATTAATAAATATACATGCGTCCAAAGAATTGATGACTTTATCCTGCCCTAACTGCCATATAAATTTGAATTTTTCAACAGCAGTAAAGTTGGACATACAAGTTCAAGTTTAGACAGAAGATTTCTAATAAATAATTTTTTTGCAAGTTTTTGGCAAAAGCTGTTCATTACATTTCTGAAAATGGTTCACCTTTTATCAATGTTTTTATTTTTTTCAAATCCTTACATCTTGCCTTATCAAACACCTATTAAACTTTGAGTAATAAAATACAACTTAACAAATGATATAACATAAGTACTACCACACCAGATGTGATTGTTATACTTAATGACAAATAAACCCTCTCTGCCAGTGATCCTCACAAATAAATCAAGTTTCTAATCTTTGCTTGTAACTCATCATGGCTATTAAAAAGATCTTGATAAAATAATCACTTTTTCATGAGAACAGTACATTTCCAAAATTGTTACTGAAAGGCAAGTTAGCAAACTTTATACATATACATTTATTTGTATTCTCAACTTTGAGCCCTGTTATAAAATAATAAAAATCAAATTATCCATAATAGCCCCTAAGATGAGCAAGCCAATAAATTGCTTTACAATGAAATAGGCACAAGACTTACTATGATAGATATCTTGTAATGAACCTCCACCGCAATACTCCATACAAATCCATAGTTTATCCCTTCGTAAATAGCTTCCATAGTACGCTATAATATTGGCATGCCGACAATCTTTCATCATAAGTATCTCTTGTTGAATAATGCCAAAGTCATCTCCTGAAATGGGGTTCAAGTACCATACATGAGAGGCCAGAACAAAGGATATCCATGCATGGTAGTTCAATGCAACAAACTTACCAGCTTCAAGTTTAATAACTTTAATTGCGGCCAGATCGTTGGTGGATAGTCTTTTCGCCTGCAATGGTTGACGGAATGCGATAAGTTAATTGAAAATTTAAATGTTAATTACTTGGCATCTACCTTGTAAACGTCCCCATAAGTCCCACTCCCGATCCTCTGGATCAGCTCGTAATCATCCTGGGGATTTCTCCTGGAAATGTCCGAGCTCAAAACCCCTTGAGCCATTTTATATAACGAGAAGTGGTTTACATTTTATTAGGGAAAAGACTAAAATAAAATAAAATTGTGTTTACTTGAATTTGACACTGGCTCTGACAGAGAACGCCTGTGTCAGTTTCAGCGGACATGGTTTCCGCTTCTTTTTTTTTTTTTGGTTAAGTAGGGGCAGGCGCGCCAATAAAATAAGCTAAGTGTTAAATGTCTCTAATGAAGCGCTGTGATTGGTGGAAATTGGTTGGGACAAGGAATTTTAATTTTATAATATTTAAATAAATGATGTAAATAATCCTAAAATAGTAAAATTTGAAATAATTAGCACCAGAATAAATGAGAGATTAATTTAAAAAAAAGAATTGAGACGAAAACGGAACGGAAATCGGTACAATTAGGAGGAGTTAGAACACAACTGATAAAATTGAGCATCTGACCAATTGACAGTTAGTTAATCTGCCAGCTTTTGTTTCTGTTTTGAATGAAATTTAAAATTTTTAAATCTAGATAATAAAAATTGCTAATTTTCCAAAGTGTTGAACCAGGCATTGCGTGAAATGCCGTGTTTCTTTACAATTGAAATGTATGGGAAACCGATTTTTAATTGATTTTTTTATAAGAAACTATCTAAACATTTAGGTATGTAAAGAAAAATTTAAGTTCATTTTACGTTATACTTTTCTATACATTCTAAATTAAATTAATTAATAAATAAAAGAAATTTGGCATTCAATAGCAAAAGTCAAAATTGTTCCCTTACAGTGTGCGAGACGGAGTGCAGTATACCTGATAAGCAGCGTGCCCGTTCTAGCACCGAAAATCATTTTTGACATCTCCTAGGTGTTGCGTTTGTTTAAATGCATTTCAAAGTTCGTTACGACTGTTCGTTACATTTTAAATATTCTTTCTTCAGCATTTTTAGTTTATTATTTAATATTTAGTGTCTGATTTCACCACTTCACTGACATGTTTCCTTTTCACCACACAAGTGATGCTTCTTGTAGATTTTTATTCTACCCAGAAAAATAACGACTCGATTAAAGATGCATAGCATTACACCATTTACGTTGTGTTAAGTGCGTGCGTTGACTTACGGATTTTGCACGCAAAATGGATCATATAAATGTTTGTGTTAGGATCTCACCTAATTTGAACAACAATGCAAATTCCTGTTTACAAATAATTAGTAAAGAACCAGCGGTAAGGCACAAATTACTTATTGTAGATTCCTACTTAAAGTAAACCTTTATTTCATCAATATATGAGCATTGATTAATCTACCATAGATTCTGCTAATACCTGAGAGGTCTCAACTTTACCATTTTGACCATATCTTTTCCAAAGAGAGTAATCAAACTGTTGTATATAACGATGCTGTGAAACCTTTTGTTGATTATATAAAACAAGGTTTTAACTGTACGGTTTTTGCTTATGGACAAACTGGAACTGGGAAAACATACACTATGGGCTCTGGACTTCAGGTACAATTACATACTGTTAAAACTCATAAATGCATTCACATTTTAACTACAGAAACTCAGCAATTCTTCTGACAGTGGAATAATTCCCAGAGCTCTAGAGCAAATATTTGAAGAGAGATATGAGAAAAGTGAAGCTGAAATTGAGGTCTTTGTTTCTTTCTGTGAAATTTATAATGAAAAAGTTTTTGATTTGTTACAAGGGAATAAGTCACCTTTGTCAGTCTGTGGTAATATGTCAAATTCAATGCCTATCTTAAAACCATTCTCTTCATCTAAATAATTGCAGGATTTATTATACAGGGTCTGAGTGTGAAACATGTAGCAAGTGTTGTGGAAGCCAAAGAACTGCTGGAATTAGGTAACAAGAACAGGCATATAGGAGAGACCAAGCAAAACGCCAATAGCTCAAGATCCCATGCAATATTTACTGTATATTTCAGTCTGAAAGACAAGTTTAAAGAAATAAATGCAAAGTTAAACTTAGTGGATCTTGCTGGATCTGAAAGTGTTAGGAAGACTGGCAGTCAAGGAAGCACCTTCCAGGAAGGGATTAATATAAATAAAGGCCTGTTGAGTATTGGGCAAGTCATTTCAGCCTTGCTCTCAAAGTCCAAACACATTCCTTATAGGCAATCTATGATAACCAGCATATTACAAGGTAGCTAATGTAATTAAAATAAAAAAAATTTAATTCACTAGTAAACTTCTCATAAAAAAGGGTCTTTGAATATTGACAATTACATATCACTTATCGCTTGCGTAAGTGGGGACCCCAAGGATTTAACTGAGACAGTACAAACTTTAGATTTTGCAAATAGAGCCAAAGGGATTAAGTGTAACCCTGAGGTTAAACTGGTAAGGACTAACACAAGTAATAGTATCATACACTAAAAATGAAAAAAATGGCAGATTATTGACAAGTACAGAATGGAAAATCCAAGTAGTTTTAGTTCTGGAAGAACTCCAGTGAAACGGTCTACTTCAACTTCTAAAACACCAGCTGCTAAAAAGATGGCCCTAGCATCCTTACCTACAATAAATGAAAGCCATACTAGTAGTGTAGACAGCTTAAGTCAGATTTCTACTATGTCCTCTGCCTCTGCAACTTCAGTTGGTGATCTAACTCAGCAAGCTCTAAGGTGTAATTTTAACTCATTTTTTTATGAAATATTTCATATTTTAGTTCCAGCCCTGTAATCCGGAAATACATGACCAAAATGGAGGCCTCATTGATGATTCACTTAGAAACAGTAGTGAAAAATACTCTGAAACGACCTACAAGATCTTCTCTGCATACAGGCGGAGTTAGTGCTAGTTTTAACCAAGAAAATACTCCCAAGTAGGTAAAGAAGTGGACACATACACTTTAAATATCAGTTCATTAATGTTCAGTTAAATAGTTTTGAGATATTGAGTGTATGCATATGCAGTTTAGCAGCGCATTGTAAAACCGACATTAAGATAAAACCAATTGAATTTATTTTTAGTATTCATTGGAGTAAAATACAGAATGAGGTATCTAGAATGGTTCAGAGCGAAATTGCTCAATTTACTATAAAAGGATCCAGAGCGATTGCTGCAACGAGTAGTCCAATTGAGAGAGAGAAACTTTCGATCAGAAGATTGGTAAGATTATCACTGAATAAAACAGGTTTTATAGTTTAATTAACGTAAGCCATAAGACATAACGTAAGTGCGTTAGTTTAGCTAATTAAATTAGCAAAAAAACACTACGCACTACGAGCTTTCTAAGAATTAAAAATACATTCTGTACCAATGTTTCCGGGACAGCTTGTGTAATATAAACATATAAGTAGAATCTTGATGAGTTGCCTTAAGGTTTTCGTATCGTTACGTGTAAATCCAACAGCTTAGATCTGATTTATCACTTTTCTTTTATTAAATTAAAGGAGTATAGCAGCCCTGGAGATGTCCTTACTGAAAACATTGAACCCGTATTTAAAATCCCAAGACAACCTCCTGAGAAGAAAAAACCTTCCAGGAAAACTAAATTCTCAGTTTCCCCGATAGATATGGAGATTGCACAAGTGATTCCTAGAAGAAGCATGCGATTGTCGTTAAAAAACGCCTCAGCAGTTGAGCTGGATTCTTCTGCATTAAGTGATGTTGTGTCGTTTGATTCAAATTCATTAAAAAATCGTGATAATCCAGAAGTAAAATATAGTATTGAGTTAAACAAAATTTTAAACAACTCAGCGAATAACAATCATTTTGATCTGGACATGCAGAATACATTTGAGTTCGATTCAACAAAAAGGAAGCAATCGCAATCATACGCGTTTAGAAGAAGCATGCGCCTCTTACAAAGAAACTCTGATCATGGAAACACGGAACAAAGTGTTTGTACTGACCATGCAAACAAGCAGAAAAAAGTGGGAGGAAGAGGAAAGAAAGTTGTTAAGGCTACAGATAAATACAGCCCTACGAAGAAACGACGTCGATTTGATGATTCTGTGGAACAGGGTATTAACGTAAAGTAAGTTGCTATTTTTCCAATTTAAAGAAGTTTGTATTTGAAGAACGGTTTTATAGTGATAGTCCGTATACTGCACATTCAAAAAGGGTTTTAAAAACACTTAATAAAGGAAGTCAAAGGGATATTGAGAAACTGCATTCCATAGGACCGAAGACAGCTGAACAGATTTTGTTATTTAGGTGCGAAGTCGCGATTTTCTGGCAGGTTCAGTTATAGTATAACGACAAATTTATTTCTTTTTTAGAACTTTGAAAGGCAATTTTTCTCAAATTCCGGACATAGCAGCGCTTCCCGGGTGGGGTCCCAACAAATATAAAAAGTTTGTTGTCTCAAATTTTTTGAAAAAAGACTAATCTCATAGTACTAGCGAGTTTTGCGGTAGTTATTTTTGCTCAATTTAGAATCTTGTGTGTGTTCGAGTTTCAGATTAAATAAGTATGTATTAAATATATAAATACATTCGGCTCCGTATTACCCATTGCATTATTTGAAATATTTACCATTTGGAGAAAGTTCACCAATATACAAGGCGTTTTAAAAAATACGCACATGCATGATGCTGTTGTTCGATGTGGTCTGGAAGAAAGAAAATAAAATGCCGGCATCCATATTGTCGATTTACTCAAAATGTTTCCATTTGCTGGAAATTAATTCAGAACCAATTTATCATACGGGAACATGGTAATGTTTTCATGGAGATTCTGGATGAATTTGTAGTCAACTTGTTTCCAATTTATTTTATTTGAAAAAAGAAATTAATGCTAAATGGCAAACCGCAAGTAATGTGTTTCACTTGTCGCTCTGGTATTCAAATAAATTTTATAACAAATACGTTACAACATTAATGAAGAGGTCCTATAAAGGCATGTCTTGTAGCACCATCTATTTCACCAGCAAATTCATTAGTAGGTAAAAGACGGTGATTAGCTCCACCTATAGCGGCTCCGCAAAAGCATTTGCTAGTCTGCATTGCCCCACCACATTCTCCTATAACGTAGGGATGACCGTTTGGGCATTTAAACCAATGCCCTTTGGACAATCCAATAGCTCTAACGATGTCCATCGTCTCTATTTCACTTATTACAGTAGCACCATTTGTGATGGTTGCAAAATTTTGCAAATCGTTTTTAATGGTTTCGTCCAAGAAATCAGAATATCGCATGGGAGCGAATAATTTTTGTTGGATGTTGTCTCTTTGTTGCACTATTTTACTGTTTATGTAAACTGCGCTTATGGCATATTTATTTAAGGGGTCAGGCTGAAGTATCATTTTTAAGCGTTCGAACTGAACTATTCTGAACAGTCTTTTAATTTCTATTTGTAAATCTTCGATCTCCTGATCGGTAATATGATCATCGTTGTTCAATAAAATCTTAATCAAGAACTGAACCTGCGATATTGACTCGTTACCTGGTTTGAATTTATTCAAAACTGGTTCTGTATCATCTCGAAAGCATTGAATAATATATGAAAATGTTTGTATTTTCACCTGAATGGCATTTAACTCCATTTTATTAAAATGTTGGGCACGCTTGTTTCTAACTCGCTGTAGGCGAGTTTCCAACATTTGTAAAACATCGTTTATTTCTGGAAAAGCTAGTGTAAAAATTACTTTTATTTGTGAAATATTGTATGTGACTTTAAAGATCATCAAACTACTTACCAATCTTTCTTTTAGGGAAACGCTGCATCAATTTCATAGATTCACTTAAAGAGCAATATTCATGTTTACTCTTGAGTAATAGTACCTCTCCCTCAAGTTTTTTCCTCAATGCTTCGTTTTCATCTTTGTTTCCATAGGATTCCATCTTGGCATTCATAACATCTTGACAAGCTTGTTTAATGTACTCACTATATCTTTGAGTCGAGTTGATAACTTGTTTACACCTAAATTATAGGCAAATAAACGCAATTATAGCTCTTCACAAGTTTCATTACAGACAAACTCTTACTTAGGACATGTTTTAAATTGGATTCTATCAGAATTCTGATCTAGCCAAGTCTCCAGACCGCTGTGCTCCAACACGTGTTTACAGTCTGCAAGAAGCACGAAAGTTGCGTCTTCCTCGTCTTCAGTACCGAAAAATGTCTCGGTTAGTTCATCTTTGTCACATTCTCTACACAAATGCGGGCATGGATCACCGCAAAAACCTACGCACGGGTGTTTACACTTTAAGAGTTTTTTGCACCTGTTAAACGCATTTGTTTGAAGGAAAAATAAACATTATGGACCTTACGAGGCTCACTTTTCTGTACAAGGTTTCACATTGCAAATTTCTCCGCATGCTTTCTGGCATCTTTGATGTTCACATTTCCTGGAACAGGGAGCACTGCAAGGAGTGCACGGTGCCCCGCACTGTTTGCTACATTTGGAGTGTGGACACCGTATTTCGCACTGCCTGGTGCAAGGTTTGCAGGCTTCACGACAAGGAATAGCGCACTCATGGTTACACACTAGCGGAACACCGCATTTTTCGGTGCATCGCTTATGAAGCCTGCTCTGCCTACATTTCCCGCATGTGCCCGTGCATGGGTGTTTACACTTTAATACAGTAAAACAAGGTTCAGTGCAGGCTTTTAGCAAGATGTCGTCGTTTGCTAGAAAATGTTTAGATACATCAGAAGTAATGTAAAAAACAGCACTGATACTCCTCTTACTGTTCTTTGTCAAATAACAAGGAATCTTTTTAACGTAATGCCCACAAGGGCTGGGTATATTGCAGTCAACGATAGTCTTGCATATCTCAGTGCATGGGTCCTTGCAGGCATTGAGACATTTGTGCCCGCAAGACAGCAATCTGGGGCAAAATTTTGATTTGCAATGTGCACGCACAGCAACGTCAGAGCACTTGATTTTGACGGTGTGCTGACACACGTCAATTACTTTTTCAACCTGAAACATACACAGCTCTTTTCTGCTAACTATTACAAAAGACAATATGCAAACCATTTTGTCGCATGAGCAACTCAAGGAACACTTCCTTGTACAAACATGCCCGCATGGCAGTATCCGCTTACAAGGCTTTTGGCAATCCACGGTCTCCACGTCTATGCAACAAGGTGTTTGAAAGACGTGACCACAAGAGCGATGTTTCTTTATTTTTATCATGCATTCTTCGCATTCTTGATAACACAACTTGGTGCAAGTATGAGGGTTGTCAATCTGACAACACCCCACTCTTGGTCTTGCACAAGGCTCCATACATTTGTACTAAAAAAAAAAGCAATTGACGGTTTGATTATTTTATCTCAGAGTAATGCAACTAAAAAGTGATTTATCACCGATTCCAATTCCCCATGAAATAAACCTAATGTGAGATTTTTCACCTTACATTTATTGCGGTTATTATGTGCATGAAACTTGACAGTAAAATCACAGAACCGACTTTGTGGTAAAAAACTGTTTCTTTTTTTTTGTTTTTAATATGTCTATGACACTAAAATTGGTTAACTGAATTTCGAGGTATTGACATTTAAAAATTATTAATTAAAAATTTAGGACCAACGATCTTGAGTTCCAAATTCAGGAGGATATTGTACAAACCTCTAAATGATCCGGATCCCACCGCACATGGCATTTTCTTATGCACGCATGTCCGCATGGCTCTACGCGTACATCACACGGGAATGGACATGTAAACCGAAAGGGATCCACCGAACACGGTTTGTTCGTCTCGTGACCGCAAGGCAATTTAGTGAGAACTTCTTTTAAGCACTTGTAAGTGCTTGGATCAATATAACAGGGTATTTCAACTATATGTCCGCAACTATCTATCAATGCTCTGGGGACTATATACATGCAAGGTCCGCACTCCTCATAACAGTGCTTCTGACATAGATGAGATAGAGTGTTGCACAGGTTTCTAGATTTAAAACATGAATGAAAACTTTCATAAGATGTACTTTCCTTTATTTACCTGTTACATTTTTCCAAACAGTTATAAGCACTGTGGTCTCGATCCTGGATGTGACACAATCGTTTACATACGTGCTCGCATGCCAGGTCAGCTTCGCACAATGAATCGCAACCCCCTTCTATCAATTTGTAGAAATCGTTAGCTTTGGACACTTCCGTGTATCTGTAGTTGTGCACTTGACAACGTAGTGTTAATTTGCTTCCGATTGCCAGTTGCTTTTTTAACACCTCATTGATTTTTTGCCAAATCTACGGAGGAACATATTTGGGGTTTGCTTTTTACTGTTGCAAACTGTTTTGTTACTTTTTAGCAACATCAGTTAGCACTTGAAAAGTTTGAATTTTACCTCATTTTCGCTCTTAGATGCCAACAAAACAGACATATTTCCCATTATATACATGCCATCCCTAGCTCTGGACAGAGCTACGCATACCCTATTTTGTATACGTAAAAAGCCGGCTTTGTTTTCGTTGTTGCTTCTGACTAAGGATAAAAGAATGATGTCGGATTCCTCACCTGGAAACACATTAAATCATTGGCTACTTTACGTGGAAAAACGAGTAGTTTAGACCTTGATAGTTGTCTAAAACTGATATTCTAACATCCTTCAGCAAAAGCTTGTTCTTAGTTTGGTTTCTTTCGCTCAGCATTTCGTAAAATTGCGCCAAATACGCACATAAAATGGTTATTTGTTCCGGTTTGTAACCATTCAAAATCAGGTGCCTTGCCAGGGCGATCAAAAACGTGGATTCATGCACATTTTTCTTGCCTTCGTCTGGACAAATTTCTTCTGACTCTTGATGATCGATGAAATAGAGACATTTACTTATTCCTGCAGAGGATCGAAATCAAAATACCGATTGCTGCGCATGGACGACCTTTCATAATTTATTACCAAGTATATGTGGTCTTTGCAAAGTGCTTTCGTGGTCTTTTAAGTTGGGATAAATGTGGGGTTTGACCAGTTGTGATATTTCGGGACGCATGCGGTGTTGGACGTCAAGGGTGTAACATTGAATATTGTTTCTCACCATTCTTTCAAATAAGCTCACACCTAGAAAAAGATGATGAATGTATTGTCTTTAACAGTTTCGTTTCTTATTCGTAACCTGTAAGTAAGTACCTTCAATATTACAACTTACAGGGATAAATGCATAAACAACCTTGCTATCTAGCCAAGCATGGTCTTAAATTGCGGCCCGATGGTTCATCAATGATGAACTTCAACATGTTCTTTTTGTACGTTCAATTCCAAATACCAAAAACATGCAAGACGAAAATAGATATATATACATATGGCTTGTTACAGGTCTTTTTCAAGCTTTTGCGAGTGTAAACTATAAAGTTCCAAGTGAAAGACTTTACATGTACGGTATTCGGGGCTGAATGCTTTGAATTTAATCAATTCATATATACATAATAGTACTCAACAAGAGACCCAGAAAAAATATTCTAGAACTGTGTTTCTTCTCTTAAAGATTTTGTATTTTAGACATATGTAAAATTTTGTTGTAAATTGATGTAATTTTTCTTAAAAATTTATAACGTTGTTGCACATAGAATACGTGCGAAAACGAAACATATCTTTATCTACTTTTCTAATATCGGGGCCGCCAGTTAACACCAGATTCAACTATACGTTAACCACACTTGCCAAGTTTATATTTAGTCTCTATCCGATAATCAGCAGCTCCGGGCTTTAACTGCAGATGATCACCGATTAGAATGAGATGTTGACAATTATTAGTCAAAGCCGCCACAATGTGGGATTCCAGGACTTCGGCGGCTTCTTCCACAATCACAATGGGACTTTTAAGGGCCTGCATATAAAATATTAACATCAGCTTACACGTGCGAGAGCTGTTACAGCAAAACTTCAAGATAGAGCGGAATTTATTAGCAGAGGCGGGAAAAAATGTTAGCGTATATTCTACTTTGTGGAAAAATATATTGACCTGCAGGGAGGACCGTAACCGAGCCGCTCCAGTTGTAGTCATTCCCAGCACCAAACTGTTGCTCATAATTTGCGTGTCTTCCATATCTCGCATTTCACTGTAGACGCGATACAACTGCTGAAATTGTAGACTAGTTTCATGGTGCTTTTGCCTAAAAAATTAGGTCGTCAGTTTCGGTGGGCTCAGTTCGAAAATAGTACCTTAAATCTTGTGCGTACAAATGCGTCCAATAAAAATACAATTGCCACCGATCTGGATAAGACATCCTAAATGGGTTTTGCATATCGACATGTTTTGGTTTCGTTCGGTTCTTCACGTCTTGGTACAGTTGTAACTGATGCTAAAAGCAACAAATAGGCAAAAGATTATTTTTGAGAATAAAAAGCAGAGATACTATATAAATATTAATTAAAAAATCTACGAACTCACTGTCAGATATTCCAAGTTCGTCTCAGTTTCCCAAATATTCACTTGCAAAGTTTCACAAGTAATCGTTATATTCCAATTTGCCTCATTTTCCGGTTTTTCTAATTCTTCTTTGATTAAACTCAACTCTGTCCTTAATTTATTTAAATATTCCGACATCATTTGTAAGGTTAACAGAGATTCGCCGTAGTTCCCCGTTTTTAATCCGCCAAAAATTTCTTCATCTACATCCTCATTATTTTCTTCATTTGATTTAGGATTATCTGCTAAAAATTCAGCGACAGACGTGATTGGTTCTGGTTCTTCGGTGAAATCTTGGTTTTGAACTTCCCAATGCTCAAACTCTTTCTTGTTCACCAGCCAGCGAAGAATTTCTTTTTTCGAAGCGTTGGCAAACCATGATTGCTCATAGTTTTCTATCAGTGGGGCGAAACAGGAAAAATCAAGTATACGATTGCAGCTTTCAATATGTCCGTATAGTTCGCTTATATCGCGTAGGTTTTGGTGGCACATTTTAACCTGATAACTCATTTGGTATATCGTATGGTGCTTGTGCCCACGCCTCTTTGACTTCAAGTTGAAATCCTTCAGAACTTCATTTTTAGACTGTCCCCCAACTCGAATCACCTCATTGGTGACTGAAAGTAGACCTTCTAGGAACTGGTCAAGAGCGTGGTTGGTGAAACAGATAACCAATATTGGAGAATTCTTCCACCACATAGTTTTATTTTTTAAAAGAGTGTGAACAATTTTTAAACCTAAAAAACTCGTTATTGAGAATTTTGAATTAAAATTTTTGTGAAATGAAACACGTCACTCAAATTTTGCAATTTTTAGTGGCCTATTTAGGCTAAACATTTTTATTAACCAGTCTTTTTCAAAGTTTCATTTTCTGTTGATTAGTCTAGGTGGTGTTTGTTCGTGTTTAATTTTTATTTGTCTCCGAAGTTGACCTAATGCTGAAGCATAAGTAACCAAGTGGTTATACATGTGCTTGCTGGACAAGAGCCCACACATGTCCTATTAGCTCGCTTTCAAAATGCGATCTGATGTTAGACTTTCGAATCACCAAAAAAAAAAAAAATTCAAGGGTGCATTTCAGTTAGTTAAAAGCGTGGAAAAGAACTGAGGAGATTTACCCAAAAATGTCTTTCCAGTACCAGGAGGTCCTTGAATAATGCAGAATTCATTCGACAAAGCGGCCTTGTACGCCCTCATTTGGGATTCGTTGAGATTCAAATTTAGACTTTCCGGGAAATTTAAGGGATTGAATACGGTTCTTTCAAAAGTGTACCTAATAGGCACTTCTCGTTTGGTTAAATATTTAGGAGGACAGGAGTCGGTTTCCACTCTAATAATGTATTTTTCCATCGGGAAATTATCTGCGTTCAGTTTCTGGAGAACTCCGAGTACTTGGTAGTAGGGCTCGAAGTAAACGCTCGACTCCACCATGATATAGTCGATATTGAAATTAATCTTGAAATAAGAAAATGTTGAAAATTAATAAGAAAATAAAAATAAAAGATCTTATAAACATATGTTGGAATTTTTTTCAGTATTAACTCAAAGAATGTCGTTTTTAACTTCTGTCCTTCGTCTAGGAAACATTAATTCTATAACAGCGTTAAAGAGGGTTTCTGGAACTATCAATATTGCTATTTCTAAGTTTTCGAGTTTATGAAAAAAACGTGCATGATCTGTAGGTTTAAAGAAAAAAGTCCAATTAACTTACTCACCTGAACTTTCTCCTGAAAACCAATAACAACCTGCCCTTTGTTAAGCAGATTCACGTCCCTGTTTACAATTTTTCCGAAGAGTAAAGTTTGAAACTTGTCCATTGTCAGGCAAATGAGACTACCGAACAAAAATCGCTTCGATTTCTCGTAGTTAATTTTGTGTTTCTTGTGGCCATTGGTAAATTGCAATTTGTAACAGTCACATTCGTTAACGGTTTCGACGGTAACGAACCTAACATGCTGATAAATTCTCACATCTTCTAATTTTTTCTGATCATTTTTAGGTTTGTATTGGTTGGACAAATAGGTGGTTATACCTCGACGTAGAGGAGCCACGAAATCTTCTCTTAGAAGTCTACCAAACAAACAATTAGTCAGAATTAGACGGTGGAATGACACAATTTGAAAATTATATTAAATCCAACGTGTGCGGGGTATTCCACAAAGAGAGGAAGATCTTTTATTAGGCGATTATAAAGCTCACATCCATTAAAAAATTTAATTTAACTAAGATATTCGTTTTTTTTTAATACTGTAACAATCCGGCACCTTAGTTGCAGCTGAAAATCTACTGAGTAACGGTCATTAATGGGTCAGCCCCCGTAGACATACAGGATGTCTCAAACAAAAGGGGGAAGCTATAACTTAAGGTATTTGTGAACGGATTTTGATGAACTAAGTACCAAATAAAATCACGTTTTTCAGAAAGAATCACGGTTGCAGCGTAACTGCTGACAGAAAATTATGAGGAAGAATGATATGGTTCCTACGGTTAAGAGCGGCTTTATCTTGTTCCTTCTCGCTGGGTATCATATGGGTGCCGTTTGTCCATGGCGCCAGACGTTTCTGTACAAGATAATATATCAGCATGAGATGGAAAGAAAATGCACATGACCACGGAATCATGCAAATGGGCCTATGACGATGCAGATAGCTACATGACTCATATTGTTCAATTTTTTAAATTTTTTCCAGTTAAAAAATATTTTTACATTAACTTGTCATGCGTCCTAAAATTCAGAATTTTTTTCTATAAAAAATGCATTTCTATTTGAAATTGTAAAGTTGACCCCTGAAGCAGAACAAGTTGACGTTATTTAATAGCATGTAAACTATCTTATTATTTTATTTTTTAATTGAATCAAAATCCTTTTATAAATAATTGAGAAATAACTTCGCCCGTCTTTTTTAGACACTGTGTATAATCCAAAGTTACCGTGATCACCAACTAAGAACGTTTAACGCGCATATTTTTATGAGTTACTACTCAAACTACTTAACTCCAAATTTAAACTAAATATTTCATAAATTCTAGGAGTTGCAAAGAAAAAATTACGAAGCATTTGCTAATTTTAGGCCCCCTGAATTTCGTTAATGAACCACTTGCTGGCCTACGTTTACAACATTTTTTAAAACATGAACTGAGCTCAACAATCACCTCCTAGAGCAACTTCCTTTCGTTGTAGGACACAGAGATAAATCGTCAACATCGGAAGCAAATAATTACATAACACCATGGTCTCTGAGCATTTACCTGAATTGGATATCCAGATAGTGATCGACACTGTCGAACGCTCTGTCAATAATGTTTTCTCTCAAAAAAGGAGACTCAGTGGTGACCACTTCCTCGGCATTAGGAATGATGTCAATTTCCCGATAATTGTTTGGCGGTTCCGGTTCCTTTCTCTCAATCTCGGCTTGCACCTTCTTGAATGACAATTCCTCTATGGTTTTCTCAACAATAAAGAGTAAATCTTTGGTTCGATTTTTGATGTCGTCGGAAATATGGACACTGTGACGCTTTTCAATGCGTTCGAAGCACATGGAGAGCACGCTCAACAATTGTTCTATGGCACTGCAGTAGGTAGGAATCACTTCCTGCACCTTCCTCGAAAAGGTCAGCAGGTTGTCCCAGAACTCGTCCGAGTCGTCCCAGAACAATTGGTTTTTTCTTTTATCTTCTCCATTCTTAAAGAATATATTAGAAGGCCAACTATTGCAGACCAAGAACTTTACCTGAATGGTGAGTCCTGTAATGTACACTGTCAGCTTATTCATGAAGTTGCTCTCTAAAACGGTAGTCAAAAGCGCCGTTTTGTTTTCTACGAAAGTGCACTCGCATATGCGTTTCATAAGCTTCACCAATAAGACGATGAAATCGTTACTGAGACTGTTCGATTCCAGCAGTGTGGCAAAGCCGTTTTTCGGATTGGAGAGTTCCAACATGACATTTTGAGTATCTAAATTTTCTGTTAGATTTTTAAAGTACATAAAACTAATTTTTTTCTCTGGCCTAGGTTGTGAAGAAGAGAAAGAGCCTCTCGGTTGGTTAGTAATACCTCTATGGGCATGACCACGGCGAAACCCTGAGCCTCTGCCATTGCCGATGTGATGGCCACCTAAATGAGATATCTTGTTAATGATCCAAACGTGAACAATTTCAATGTTTTCAAAATCAATCATAGAAGTCTAGGAAACGTGCACAGCAACTGGGAACGTTATTTAAGGCGAGGGATTATCGGTTCAAATTGTTTACTCGCCTGTAGATTTAATAATGGCACGTGGGTCGTAGGTTGAGGACGATAAAACCCTAACTTAACACGCAAAGAGTCAATGATTCGACAATATTTAACCTTTTTGAAGAATGATAGACAAATATAAGGTACACAGATACAGGAGTTCTGCAGAGACCCTTCAGACAGATGCCCTTCAGAGAAACAAATTTAGCTTTTCAGAATTGCAACTATATATTTCAAATTGCCAAAACGGATCATTGACAACTTTAAGTAGCATAATTATCTAGTAGCAATAATGATTCTGAGAAATGATTAAAAAAATTAAAAAATCTGATAACTAAATTTGTCCGTCTGAAGGGCATCTGTTTGAGGATCGCGCGGATCTGCAACTCTAAATTTAATATCTGAAGTTGGGGCACTAGCGCATACCAAGTCTGCACGAGACTGGCACTGTTAAATAAATAAACAATTAAAGGATGATTAATAAAGAATTTATAAATATCCTCGAAAACTTCCTAATCGAATATTGATTGGAATACCTATCGTCATTTTATACGCTCTTTTCAAGGCTTATTCCTACAAAACTATGCGTACATAGTCGATAAAGTTTACAAATTATTTGCCCAACAACAAAGGCACGATTAATCAACACGTACATTAATTGATAAAATAATATTCGCTATTCTTTATCTTATCGGCGTTTTCCAAACGGAAATAAAAGCCGCACCAACAAATAACATTTTGTATTTCATGGACCCCATAAGACGTCTGTGACCACTATGTATAACTCTCAGAATCAGAGGGAACCCAGTTATTACAGAGTTGGCCTAAGTTATGGTAGACAGAATTGGATTTAGTGTGCCGTTGACTAGAGACCGTTTTTGCGTGGAAAAGCGCTTTCGATGACGTAACAATATGCTGGGTGTTCCAAAAGGGTTGTGCCGAACTAAAGGAGGTCATGGGAGACATTTCGGTGAACAATTTTTCCGCAGGAATTCCTAGTCAAAAATGAGCCGTTTTGGCTTCAAAGTTACATTTATTCAAGAACGTAACGTTGGCTCGTGGAAACGAAAATATTTCGATATTGCATTCATTTTTATATCGAATATTGAAGTACTTTGAACGAGAATGACTGAACGCAAAGCGGCTCATTTTTGATTACGGATTTTCATGCCAAAATCGATAACCACAATAATCCCCTTAAGTGTGGCACAACCTGTATGCATAGTCCATTTACACAAGAATAAAAAATTCCCATCACAAATATTTAGTATCGCATCGAAACGTCTTTTTTAATTTCTGAAATGGGCCCGGGGAAACCCGCAGAAAAGGAGCATTCCGAGGACGATTCGTTCCTACCTGTAAACTTCTCAAAAATTGCTATAAAAAGGTGGTTCCGGTTCAGAGATAACAGATGGAACGAAATTAACAAAAAAAAAAATTGGCGAATTACAGTTTTGTCGTGAAGACTCAAAACCTACATGAGGATTTCAAGATCTTTTCGTTGTGCCCTCATCAAGAAAGCATCCATGCCTATTACACTGCCCCATAACTGTCTCTATACATATGAGATTATTAACGACTCCGTCACGGTACACGCATTACGGGAATGCTCTGGGCTGTTGTCTGCCGTGACTATTTTGTCACGTTGCCCATTTTCTTTATAATGTTTGTGTTGAATACTATCACTGTTACGTAATCATTTAGTATATTTTGAACGATTTATTATCATAAAGAAAACAGAAAAACCATCATAAAAGGGCGCCGGCGGAGCGACCTCTAACTTGAGATGTGTAAAGTGTTCGGTTAAGATCCCCGCAAGAACAAAGTTGGATTTGAGAAAAATCGGTTCTCTGGCATACGGAACATACGCTACAAAAAACTACAAAAGCTTATGGCAACGGCGTAAATATTTAATTTAGCGACGTTATGAGGGGCGTTCTACGCCTAAAGGGACTTTAGACATCAATTGGATACGTATTATATTAGAGAACATTAGCTTCAACTGCTTATTTACAACTGACTAATCAACTGAGGAAGATATGATTTAGTACATCATTTAAACATATGAGTATTATAACTTATTTAATGGCGGTGCTTACCACCATCTTCAGGAGCATTCTGGTTTCTCTTTCTGTAGTTTCCTAAACTCCCTCTTGATTTATTTTTTGAGTGGCTGTTAGCATCACGGGGATCGTTCGTGGAGAACCGCCTCCTGGGGAGTCGATTGTTGCTCGACATAACACGAAACCCTAAATATAAGAATTTAAATTAATTTTTTTTTGTGAGCCTTGTTCTCTTTCTGATCGACTAATGACTGATTCGAAATCTACATTCGAGCCTCGTTTTGCATCACCTTCGTTAACGTATTTAGATAATATCTTTCCTGATTACTGGATAGGCCGTGGAGGTTAACGAAACAAAGAAGTGTAATGGAACTCGCGAAACAAAACTCGGGAACACTTTAGTAGATTTTATTCCACTCATTATGACACACACAACACTGAATCGTTACAAAACTAAAGATCTTAGGCTTTAAGCGGCATTTAAATGGAGAGAGTCAAGAGTTAAGGATGCAGGATTTTACAAGATTCCGGGAGCGTCGAGCTATATCAGTCGTATCGTTATTATTAGAAAAATAGAATAGAATAGAGTGTAGTACAAGGTTCGGGGTATCTTAAGTACTAAAAATGGGGGTCAGTACCCATAGGCGTGCTCCGGTTTTAGGCAATAGGCAACATAACCCACAGATGGTAACTTTCCAAATTCTTAACCCGTAAAGTCAAGACAATGGTAAGAAAGGATAATTTACAAGGGTGTTGCAGCTGTAGTCTGATTTTGGCAAAAATGAGGATACTTTTTAGTCTTTTGTCTTGAGGAGGAAGAGGAGTGAAAGTTTTTATGAAGGTAACCCTTATTGGAAGATAATGGGTTCCCGGCATATGGCCATCCTGGACATACCACTAAGGCAGTGGAAATCTATAGGCGTAGCCTAAGGGTACATTACAGAAGTAGAAACATGTGTAACCACGGTCTTTGTATTTGGACTCGAATGCTCATTCTTTTTCCGAAATTCGCACCGACCTCCAGTTTTATGCTCAGGCAGGCAAACTTGTCGAGCAGTTCGTAAGGTTGGAATTATTAAGGTCTATTTACACATACAATCGAGGGAAAAAGTATTGACACATCATAGAATATTACTTTGTAATACAGTTTATGCAAGAACCTCTTGAATATATCTCTATTAATTGATGTCTGTACAAAGTTCATGATCTAAGCTTTTTAATACTAACTTAACATGCTTGTAAGGTTCGCGGTTGGAGGGTGGAGAAAAACGATATAATTCTCAAAGCACTTCTTTATTCCCCGTGATTCAAAAATGGAATCCCGATACAACCCGGTTTCAACACATAAAACACATCTCCTCTTCGTGAGAGAACCGATAGGATGGAAGGGCTGTCCACCCTTTTTCTCATGGGTACCAAACCTTTAAACATTTTTCTCACCTACGCTAAAGGAATTTATAAACAATCCTCTCTTCTCACTCTAATCTTGCGAAGAACTTGGGACCAAAAGCCTGTACCACGTTTAGATGATGTCAATTAATGATCGTAATTAAACAAGAAATGCGAGGGGATTCATAACAGCCTTTTTACCATTTTCTCGCACTTATTTTAGAAGGAATTTAGAGCCAGAACCCCGTGATATTTTCAGATAATAGATTAATAGTCCTGACATAGACAAGGAATGCTCACATGCGTATATGTTATCACATTATCAAAGGCACATTGAATATTTCGAAAAATGTTCAAATAAAATAGGAAAAGAAGTATTCATACGGCTTTAAATTACGGCAAGCGTCGAACAGTCAAGAATCAGAATTAACGAAATAATTTTATAAACAAGTTTATGCAAATATCTGAATCATGTGTTTAGAAACTTGTGGATGTTTGGTAACTTATCGCATAAAATGAGTGCAAAACGTATCGAAACAACAATCAAAGAGAGAATTACTGATAAGACTTCTTAAGAAAGGTAATTCATTAAGGAAGATTGGTGAGACTGTAGGAAAAAGTCATACTACAATTCGATATACTGTAAAAAAATATAAGGTCTCGGTAAATATCGAGAATAGCCATCGCACTGGAAGACCATCGAAACTAGATAATCGAGATGAGTGTTTTATATTAAAAAATATAAAAAAAATCCATTTGAAAGTTCATCTAATATAGCTGCAGCCTTGCAAGGTAGATTTGGAAAGAGTGTTACACCAAGAACCATTAGAAATTCTCTAAAAAAAAAACAGGATTCACGGCTCACGTAGCTAGAAAAGAGCCTTAGATTAATAAAGTAAATAGGAAGAAAAGGCTCCAGTTTGAAAATGAATATGTTGTCGTGACACCAGCCGGTATTTTATGTGTGGTCGACACCACGACGTAGATTTGTCAGGATTGAGACGAGTCGCTAACTCACAACTCTCTATTTTATTACTAAGGTTCTGTACTTTTGTTCAGAGAAATGTAAGAGCTTGTAGCACTATGTACTCTGTCTGAAGAACAATAATGAATAACTAGATTTTTGAGGCTGAAAACTACTTATATATGTATAGGACAATTTATCTAAATTACGCTGCCAAGGGCAGACACCCGAGGGCTTGAGACTTTGGTCGCAGTTAATTGTTCATGTACAGATAAAAGGGCAGTCTGGTGATGGTCCAATTGCTCTAAATCATTCCTATGATAATCCCATGTTATTGGCAATGATTCTTGTTGTCTGGGATAAATAGATGTATGACAGATGCTTGTTTTAAGGATAAAAAGTTACATAACAATGTTAATAAGTCTTTACACTTCTTGAAAAGCGTCATCTTTTCCGATGAAAGTAAATATCGCGTTTGGGGTTTCCCCGGCAGGAAATTAGTGTAACGGAAACCAGGGAGAGCATTAAATAACGAAAATCTAAGACCCATTGTCAAACGTGGTGGAGATGGTGTAATGGTATGGCAACAAATCGAGTGGGAAATTCGGTCACCATAGGCGGCATTGTGAACAAATACTTCTGTCTGAATATGCGAAAAGAAAATTTAACCAGTGCCGAGAGATTCCATCTTGAAGGTCGTTACCACTTTCAACGTGACATCAATCCGAAACGCACAGCTAAAACAGTCTGTTTGCGGCTGCTCCTCCACAGGTTACGTGAATTTTCACGATTTTCAGACATCTACCCGATCGAAAAGTTATGGGATGAATTTGATAGGCGTATTCGAAAACTTCCAATTACATACGAAGAGGAACTGAAAGTTGCTTTCCGCGACGCTTAACTGCCATAATGAAAGCAAATGGATATTCTATCGGGTACTAATTTACTATAGTGTACATTTTTCGAATCATTTTTCACTGTACGAGTTCACAGCTGTATGTTTTCGTTGACTTTTATTTGGAAGTAATTGCTTCACGCCAAATTAATAATATAATTAGAGTACTACTTACTGTAATTATTTCAATTTGATCAAACTACATAAAAGTAACTGATAATATAACAACGGTAAACTTTCGAGAGAAATTTTGCTTGTTAATGAATTTGACTTAACATAAACACTCATGATAGATATGAAACAAAAGCGATAAGTAAGACTGAAATGAGAAGGATAGATCAGGTGAGAGTGGAAGGGAAAAAGAAAGGAAGAGCGAGAGAGATAGACTGAGATAAATAGATAGATAGAGATAGAGAGATAAATAGAGAGAGAGAGAGATAGAAAGTATGAACAGGAACGAGAAATGGAACACGGCTTACTTAGGTTAACTATCAAAACAAGAAATTTCTGTATATTATCAACTGCAAAAGGGGAGTCGATAATATACTTTCTTGTCCTACTTTAGTCATTTCTTCTTGAGTTTAGAATAAGTTTTTTTCTCTTTCCTTCTTGTCCTCTTGTTTACCTCACCAACGGAAATATTTGTTTCATTTTATGGATCACGCAATGAACTTATAAAAAGAGCGAAACATAAGGCGAGCATAACATTGAAATATTATCAGATGTACAAATGTAAGATTAGATACAGAAAAAAAAAGCGCGCATATCGGTTTTCACATGGGCTTTCAAATGCGTTAAACATTTTTAAACTAAGATAGACGTTACGTGAGTAATATTAGCGAAAGTTTATATTTTTATTTGTACCTCAGCGCATCAAACTAGGAATTGTCCAAACACAGCCACTTCACAATGTGGGGAATAAAAACCTATATGCATTTGTAAAATTACTTAAACATGATAAAATACGCACAAACGTGGACATCAACAAAAGGATAATTAAAAAAGATTAGGAAAAAAAAATAAAAACAAACCTTTTATTCACCACCTTAATGGGAGCACTTTTATATTGAATAAAAACAGGCAACAACATTTATTACTAATAATTACTATTGCTCATTTCACAGTCTTTGAAGATTTGCGAACGTTTGAGTTCATCTCCTTCAAGTTTTCAAAATATTTCAAATCCTCCTCAGTTATCGAAGGTTTCACGTTCTCAATAGCACTGATGAAGTCTTGGTCGTCTACAACCACATCATCATTTGTGAAATCGTCCGGATTTCCTTCTTCTAAAACTCTTTTTTACTAGGAGACTAACTTAAATAATGCAAGAATCAATAACCTTTCTCAATCGTCTCTATCAGCCTCTTCGCGGCCGAGCACCAAGCGTTCGAACAAATCCCGTAAAAATCAGCACCTGTGATATTATCGGGGCTTTTTAGCACTATTTTTTTTAAATCCACCTTTTCTGATAACCTAAATCTACAACCGACTCTATAGAGTAATGAATATGCAGATACTGTTTTAATTACTTCCTAGTAAGGGCCTGTAAAACTGACATTTTGGATTCCAAGTCGATACAAGGCCCTACATACTGCAGTTTATCAAATCTTCCAGGCCTAAGCAATGCTGGATCGATTAAGTCAGGTCTATTTGTCGCTCCTTAAAAGAAGTATTTAAAGTGAATCATTCATGGAAGATGACAAATTTCACCTACCTATAATAAACACTTTCCCTCCATGATTTAATCCGTCCATTTCAGCTAGAAGCTGCGATACCACCCTATCCATGACTCCGCCAGAATCCCCAGATAAACCTCTATTAGGTGCTAAAGAATCCAATTCGTCAAAAAATATGATACAGGGAGATGCTTGGTGAGCCCGTTCAAACACTGCAAATTGTCCTTCCAGGTTAATAATACACATTTTGTATGCAAATATACCTTCTCTGACATTTTGTTCCGATTGCCCAACGTACATATTAAGCAGCTCTGGACCTTTAACACTAAGAAAACATATGCCACATTCTGTGGCTACAGCTTTGGCTATCAATGTTTTTCCTGTCCCTGGAGGGCCAAATAAGAGTATACCTGTAATCAATGATCTGTTTCCTTATTTTGTTTCGACCAAAAACTCGAACCTAACCTGACCGCGTTAGTCCAGAGGTTTCAAACAATTTTGGATGCTTTAGAGGCAAATTGATTGTTTTTATAATCTCTTCCTTCACATCTGATAAACCTCCTACATCTGACCATTGAATTTTTGGCACCTTTGGTGCGCCCAGGCTTTCATTGTAGTTCGATTGCATGTGGTCTAAGAATTATAATACGTCTTCAGGTTCCCTAAATGTCCACAAATCCTTGCCTACCTATGGCTTTATCCATGTCTTGATCATTTAAACAAAATGCACCATCTCTCTTATTGATGTGAAAATTGCTCTCAGCATAATATACTAACGCTTTTAAGTCTTCAAAATAGAAACCATTGGTTTTGTTTGCGACTGTTTTTAAATTAATATGTTGAAAATCAATGTCATTTTTCTCTAAGAGCCATTTTAAAATTAGTTCTCTTTCAGTGTCTGATGGAGCATCAATGTCGAATATTTCCAAGAACACACGTTTCAGTTCTGCTGGGATGTTCTTAGAAGTAGAGCAGCAAAAAAGAATCACTGGAAACTCTTTTTTTTCAAACAATTTGGTCAACTGGAGAGCAAAAAAATTTATAAGTCTTTCATCATATTGTTCTTCATTATTTTTTCCAAAATTCTGAAATTTGTATGTATTTTAAGCTAGAGGTGATAGTGATTTTTTTTAAGAATGTTAAGTTTACCTCAAATTGTAAAAGAGTTAAAATACAGGGTGCAGTCACTTTAGCATCAATAATTAAATTATTTAGTTTTGACTCATTTTGGGCATAAATATTAGCACTCAAATCAGAATTGTATATTCTCATGTGGTGCATTCCTAGTTCTGAAGCAAGAGAGCTAATTAAATTGTCAAACCCACAACCTTGATCGCCTTGCAAAAGAAATGCTGGGTTCAGGTGTAATACATCTAGAATGGAAAAATTTAAACTAAAGTACCCTCTCACTCTAAACTCTACTCAAACCTACTTGTTTCTAAAAATGGATATATTGCAGCACGCAACATATTAAAATAACCCTGCATCCCATAGGGACAGACTGGTACTTCACCAAATGCTTTACTACCACTTTCTGCAGCTCTAGTGCCCACTACACTGATTTTGGGCAGAAAACTCTGTTCACCTGCAACGTGTTTTATTGTTGTCTGCCCAAGAATACAAAAATGCTGATCTATCACTGATTTGTCTTCTCTTAGAACCTTCGTGCATTTGTAATAAAATTTTTCTAAAGAACCATTCTTGAAGTTTGAGTAAAAAATGGGCTTGATAAAATTCTTAACATTTATGCATATTATATCTCCAGCTTTTATTAGTTTGGGTAATTGGAAGTAGCCTTCCATGTGCTCCTTTCGACTGGTGATAGCATCACAGCTTGAGAGTTGTGCCAAGTGGATTTCACTTGCAATATATGGCAATGAAGCACTTTTTGACAGTCTTAAGTCAGATTTCTCTGGTAAATGAAACAATAAGGTGGGTGATATATATAAAGTGTTGTTGCTACAAAGGCTGTGAGGTATAGCAACTATTTTATGGAAGGTTTTTGACTCACTATGAATCAAATTAAGTATTCTATCACTGGGATAAAGGTTATTTGGATTCACTAAAACACAGTTGTTGATGTCACAATTGCTTTTCGAGTATTGCTGCACATGTCTCCAGAGTACATTTTCTGGTAACACTCTAGCACAGTACCTCGTGTGTCGTTTCCGGACGGAGTAATAATTAAAGTACATGTAAATAACGAACCATATTGGGTGGTACTGGGGGTAAATTATTTTTAAAATATAGAAAACCAGGCACTTTTGAACCATTGCTTTGCCTTGCAACGGAACGGCATAGACGTGACTAATGTTAATGCGGTACTCTGGACTTTATCGAGTTAGACTGAAGTGTAATGCATAACCTTTACATTAATTTTAATTATTAATAAGTGTTCAAATCGAGATAACTTTTGTACTAAATGAAATGTAAACAAATAAGTTAAATAAAGCGTGTTTTGAAGTCAATATGACATTCGATGAAATTACAACTAAGGGCGTGTTATTTTCTGAGACAGAGGTTTTCTCTGTTCAGCACATCGAATAAGAAAAGGACAATATATTTCGAATTGATTGTACGAATTGGACGCGGGAAATTTAAATATGAACGAATTTATGTTTTATTTAATTTTATTTCCAATCTGGGAACACCTTACTGAGTGAAAAAGAACTGGAAGAGGAGGACTAGACAAAGTGGTCGGATAGCGATAATCACTCAGCCACTTATTTATTTAATTTAGTTTATTTATTTAAAATTTAACTAATATTATTTATTAAAGTCGATACAATTCAATTTAATATTGAAAAAATATACCTTTAAAAAGAGATTATTGTCAAATGTTGATTGATAAACTGTTTAACACGTCATATTTGGATTCTTGTGCGACTAGACTAACGTGAGCAGTAGACCGTAATAGAAATCGCTATCACTTTCTACGATATGCACATTTTTAGCAGGGAGAGCAAAACCCCTCTCAATAAACAAATAAACTCGTAATCAAACCGAAGATGCCGCCGCGCACGCCCTAGAATCGGCCGACAATTTTGAATGAAATAATCGGGGAGAAACACCCTTGTTTGATCGCGTTCCGGGGGTGCGTAGAGTCCGGAATTTAATCCAATACGGTCTAAAGCCAGACAAAGAATCGAGCTGGATGAGAGAATCTTTTGATCGGGTCCATTCATAGGGCGGACAATTTTTAATGGACTTTGGTGGGGCCCCATCAAGGCGCGGGTTCTGGATATTCGCCATATACGAATACGAGGGGTGTTTGTGTGAGTGCGAAATTTTCGACTGAACTAGGCGATTGTCCGACAATGGGGTGCAATACCAGTAAGGAAACCTCTTCGAACAATCAAAACGAAAATGAAAGTCGGGAGGAAGGTGACAGGCACAAGAGTGGGGGAGAGAACCATGTGGGGGCTGGTATGTATACTGGGTTGATTAAAATACATTTTCGCATACTCCAGGCAAGCTCGGTGTGAGAATTCCGAAGTGCAATCATAAAAACTCCCCTATTTCGAACCGTATGATAAAATTCCGTCTCTGGCAAATCTCTAGGGCCTCGAGGGAAAGAAAGGGTGAGTGAACTACAGTGGCGTGCAAGGCTAACCAAAAATTATTGATACCCCTGGAGGAGTCCTCCGGATTTGTCGGTTCTCCGCGCCTCTGGCGTCCGGTGTCGGCCAGTCTGGCTGCTTGCAATTTCCGGAAACACTCAACAAGTCCAAATTAAATTGCGATCTCATGCATGACAAGCAGGAAGGCCCCCTTCAACGCGATAGACGTCATTATTTCTTAAATCTGAGGGCCATTTTAAGGGGCCACGGCGTTCAGTGCCCTCATTATCTTTACCCTTTCATTAAAGGTCGCCTAATTAACTCTGCAGACGTTTGTTCACACTGGTCTCTCGATTAGGGGCTTGGCGGAGCAGGATCTGCAAAGAAAAAAAAATCATTATTCGTCACTTTTTATTGGTAAAGAAAAAGAACGGTTTTAAAAATATCGACTAAACTTCTCTGAAAGGGGGCGTGAAGTCGGAATTACGATCTTCTTGGGCAAGCTTTATTAGTATCTACATAATTGTCAATTTTAATCAAGTTTCCTTGCTGAACTCTTTACTCCAGACGCCGATAAATTGGCTATTAATTTGCTCTCTAACGGGCTGTTAAACGCGAAAGGATTATCGAACAATGTTATCTCAATTTATAGTGTTACTCATACACAATAAACAACTTTTCAATATTGTTGGCTATTTGCTTAAGAGACAGCAGCGCAGCCGGGAATTGTAATATTCCGAATTAAAATACAGGGTGAATCACAGTGACGAAGAAATTATGTCTCGTAAATTTTTTTTTTCGCGAGGCATATAGCGCATATTCAGGGAACTTGCAGCGGTCCAGCACAGCACCAATTGAAGCTTGAAAACTGCTTCTTTTTGAACCATTCGATTTGATAAGCGGCGGTTAGTTTGATATTGTCAAAAAATTCAGAAATTTAACTGTTCAACGTCACGATCTTTACCGCTTTAAGTCGATATTACACCGACTGCAACTGTTGTAGTCTTACGGTTCACTGAATGCGTCCATATTTAGGAAAGAGCTGCGACGCTACGTTAAACGGAAACGAATCACGGGATCCCATTCAATTTTCATATATGAAATAGAACACCTATAATTTTGGTTGACAGATAGATTCCTCTCAATGCTTTTTTAACTTGAACTAGTCTTTTTTCTCATGAGGATCAGACTGCTACGAACACCGCGCCCGAGTTTCTAGCTACCGGGTCCATTGATATGACATATGCCATAATTGTTATTAACTATGTCATGTGTCGTAGTTAATGTCTAATATGACGCGTGTCATAGTTAATGTCTAGTGTGACACGTGTCATAATTAATGTTCAGTGTCCTTTATTTTGTTTAACGCCACATGCACAAGTAGAAGTTAACTGAGAATAACGCTCGCCCTTGTCAGGTGGTTTTTTGAAACAAAGGCCCATATCTGTTTCTCATAGATTATCGCGTGTCCGATGATGTATCTTTCTAATGGCAATAGCATGGCGCTCCCATTATCAAAATTACTTTTGCGTGAGCCAATGCTAAAACACATGTCATAATTCCTCACGTTATCTCTGATAAATATCGCACACCCAAAAGTTGTAATTGATGCGATACATTTACTAGCCCGTCCCATACCTCAAATTGAGGAGAGAAGAGCCGTAACTTCTCCCATTAGAATTAGCTCGTACGGCGAAATGTGTGTCATAAACTGTGGAATTATGATGAGCCATAAAATCAATTACGCGACTGCACGAAAATTACTTAAAGGTTGCTTTAAAAAAAAGGTGTAGGCATTTATAATTGATGATAGTATAGAAGTTTCTATCTGATAAGTACACGCAATACGATCGTATACTAGTATATTATTAATATATCGATGAGCTTTAATTTCAACTTACGGTATTACATGGGGGATGATCCAATTTTATTTTAAGAAAGTTTATTTGTACGTTATATCTTAACTGTCTCAAAAAAGAAGTTCACCTAGGAGAGATCCGGAAATTTAATTTGAGCTTTTTGATTTGAGGACCCAACCCGTTAATATCACACATAGGTGTTTTTCTCTTTTTCCCACTAGTCACGGACAGGTGTCTTCCTAATATAGGAAAATCGATAGTTTTTATTATCTTTTATCACGCGACGAGGCATTGTGTTTCCAAGCACAACAAACACCGCCTGGTGCATTGTTCGTTTTTTTTTGTTATATCATTGTGGAAAGCGTATTACATTGAATTGCATTTAATCAGCGACAAGGACATGAGACAAGTTGGGATTAAGAAATGCATTATGCAAGAGGTCTGCTGAAATAATGGTTGTTTCTTTCATTCGACGAAAAAGTAGCAAATTTACTGCTGCAGCGATATTTATGACCGAGAAGCAGGCGAGTTTAGGCAGCAAATTTGCATTTCCGCCCTGAAAAACATATAATTTTTTGTTCGATTAAGGTCGATTAAACCCCGTTTCCGTGTGATTTTTACGTTTTTCTTACATTTAATGGAACTTAAATAGGGGCCGTGAGGCGTCGAAATAATAGTGAAAGATTCGCAGGATATAAATCCGTCATACGCGCAGGCCATTTACTTTATAAATGTTGGCCTGGCATCCCACTCGCCCGTTGTTTTGTACAAAATCACAGTAGTGTAAATATTAGTTGATATGTCAGGACCTAAAGAGCTCAAGACGATTCGCCTAGAGCAGGTTGATGGAGGTTATTAATGTGACTTAGGTTTTTAAAACGACTGCTCTTCGAGTTTTCAAGATATTGATTAAATTTTAGAAAGTGGTTAACGTTAATATGCTCCGTCACTAATATGCATATATCTATTCTATGTGGATTCTGTATATTTCCATAGCCAGAAAGTCTTTGCTACAAAATTGTTTCCCTTCAAAATCAACGAAATTTCAACATTTTAAATCCTAAAAAAAACGTAACTACTCCCCTAAAGCAATAGCTATTTGCTATTTGCGCGACGATAATATTTATATATAAATACTCACAGGTAAATGTAAACAAACATTAACAAACAATAATAGCATATACCCTGTCTCGTTTCAACCTTTACTATATTAGCTACACAAGTGGTACTGACCATCCTACATAAATTTAAACTGACTTCAAGAGTTTATTTGAGTTAAAAGTTAATGAAATCATTTTTAAATCATCCACACAATTTTATTTGAGAACTGCTAATACATATAAAAAAGCAGTTTTGTTGCAGGAAAATTAGTTTAAAAAATACCTGTTTTGAATGTAACATCTGAGAAAAGTTCTTGTTTCTCAATTTCTAATCCCGTTGGTTGCAGTCACGAACAGCGTCACAAATCAATTTTTAAAATATAAAACGCTAAAATTCGCAAACTTATCTGAAGCGGGTAATAAATTTGAAAACTCCTGCCCTAAATCAAATTAAACCTCCTTTAACAATCGCTTCGGCGGTGGCGCCATCCGTGGATTCTGTCATAAATGCCAAATTGATTTTTTAAACTAAAGAAGAAACTTGCCTGTTATCGATTTACAGTTCTTGCCACCCTTCGATTTTACTCGTTAGATGGCATATCAGCAAACAAACTACGGAGGAAAACACTCAACCAACATGGCGCATTCCGCAACCCCGTACAGGATTTCTTGTTCGAGACGCTCTTGTCGCATGCAAAAGAGCTTATTGATTTAAATTAAAAAAAAATCTCATAAACCAAATTGGCCTCCATTTCTTTGAGGTGTCATTATAGCAAGAATATCGCTACCCAACCCTCAATGACTGAATTTAATTGCCGCAACGTCAAATGTGCCCCATTAAACGACAAATGCCTCGAGGGTTCTAATGAAAAATTCACTAAACTCTCCTTAAAGAGAAAACTAAACACGTGCCTTATGCCGTTCAAATTTATTACGAAACACCATTTCTTACTGACCCTCCAAACACCGCTCAAATCGCGACGAGCCGCTATAGGTCGGCCTGAATTGATTCTACTGGAAAGGCTGCAGACGTACGTCGCAACTAGCCGCACCAAAGGTAATACGATGCATATAACAAGGAAGTAACCAGATTTTCGACCATATTCAGGCCGACTTGTGTTGTGTAGGCAGGTGTCGTTGGTGTAGCTGGAGGATTAGTGGCCAGGTGAGAGCTTACTTTAGATTGATTAGGGACGAGAGTTTTTTAATCGCGAAATGTTGTTGACCCTTTTGAGGGTGTGAAAGTGAAGAAATATCTCCTTTAAAAACGCTTTGTGAGCTTATTTAACTTGGTTAATTGACGGATAACCAATTAAATTTGGCTTTGTCCCAATCAATGGTGTTTGTCTGAAATTTTCGTCTTCTTAGGAGTTGGCACGGAACTTTATTAGTTGATTTTTGGAGCTAAACGGGCTCGTTAGTTAATGGAAATTAGTACAAGCGGTCATGAAGGAAGCGTAAATTACTCTCTAACTTGTAATTTTGATTTAAACTAAATTTTGTGCGATTTTTGACACGGGCTTCCAAAATAGCAGCAGATATGAACAGTGCTCCAGTAATTAATCACGCTTTGCATGTGCCTAATTGAATTTGCATTAATTGTTATAGGGAGTGAATGTCTGATTGAAATTCTAATGGATTTACCAATAATAACATTCTCTAATGTTTTATTAATTAACAGTCGTTACTGATGTAGTCGGTCGAAAGGGGATCAAGTTCTGATTTAATTGAAATAAAGACGATCATTTTATTTACCCTTCACCTAATTTAATTACAAAGAAAGGGATTTAAATAGAGGTACTATGATGTATTTTCAATTAGCTAAATGTCGTCTAAATTGACTATATTTATTACGTCTAAAAGGTATATTGCAGGCTAATTTTTAAGTAAAAAATGCAGGGTTCATCTGATAGTACCATGCGCCTCTACTAAATGGGGCAGATCTGGCAATTATAAACCAACCATTGATTTTAGAGAATATAAAATAGAATCATATTGATTCAGATCTTAGTTAATTCGAAAAAAAACTTTTTGAAGATGGTTTCACTTCTATAACTCACGTCAAAATCGAAATATTTGACCGCCCATCGTATTACAAGAAACACGAGATTTTATGAAGGCAGCACGTTCTTGGAAGCTCAAAACAGCCGAATTTCTCCATTGCTGGTGGCGTCCTTGAGCGCAACGTCACTAATATGCATTATTTCTACATAGCCTCAAATAACCATATAATTATTGATTTGGCCCCTGTCGCCATTTTGTGGTGTGAAATTTACCCGCCTAGCCGAGGCTTACCTCTGACAATTGTCAAAGATCTCTTTACATAAATACACCCTCAAATAGGCACTTGAGCTGAGCAATAATTTTAGCCCTCGCCTGGGGCGTCGTGAGAACCTCCACATTTAAATTTAGCAAATCAAAAGGCAATAATCTATTTATAACCGCATCGAGGAGATACGTAATCACATCTATAAATTACAATGAGGCCTCCCGATTGCTCGTTCAGCCACAGGGCTCCGCAGCTTTACAATTCCCGTTTGAGCCTTCGAACTTTAGAGCACCGAACTTTGCGCGTAAACATGCATTGTTCTGGTTCACTCCAGCTAATAATAACACACTTATGTGCATGCGATTTTTTTTTATATACGTTGAGATGGCTTAATCTTCGACGCGTCACAGGTTGAATTATTGCAAAAACGGTGTAACGCATCTGAATAACGTCGTACATGTCAATGTCAGGCAAGTCCCATCTAACTTGATGTATCATGTGGCATCAAAGACAAAATAACCGACGTTTGTGTTCATCCAAGGTCAAGAAGTGTTATATCGATATACGAGGGTCGATTAATTTTTAGGCCGCAGGGTAATGCACCCCATGTCTGATTCCGATTGTTCTTTATTTATGCTTGTTCTGATTGATCTTTAATACGTTCGAATTCTACCGTCATTTTCCTTTTAAAAAAATCATAAAGCCGTCTTCAATAATTAATTATAAGCACCGCAAACAGGGCTGTAATGTTTACGACTGATGTTCCATTTTTAAATTTTACTTTCGACTTTGGACTCGATTGTTATTTAACGAATCTAAAAGGGGAAAACGAAACGGGGAAAAAGTGAATTCTGCCCTAAATAGCTGGACAGACAATCGAGAACCGGCCGACCCTACAGTATTTTGTGAAAATAGGAGGCCGGTTTTGTTGCAAAATCGATCCCTGATAGGGGGGTTTATTATCTGGGCGATGACAAAGGTTAGTAGGTCATCGGATGCGATAAACTCGAAATAGAAAGCGATAAAAAATGGATTTGAATGGGGTCCAAATGCTTGAATTAATTCTTCTTGGGCGTGGGAAAGTGGGTATGTTCGTTAAGCATTGCCAATTCGTTTATCTCAATATCTGATCATACAGTTATCAGGCGATGTTATTGTACATACGAAACAAGTAACGCTATTTATTATTTAACCTTGCGGCCATAATCCTCAAGACTCCATTTCTCACCATCTGACCCGGCCCAAATTAACCTATAGATTATTTAATGCTGAGTAGAAAGTGCGTCCTTTTTAGGCCCGAAACCGTAATAAATTACAACGAGTTTATGTTTTAGGGACATCTGGGAAACTAATACTTGAGGGCACGTAAAAAGCTCTAACTCAAGGTTTTGTTTAGATGTGAGTCATTGTCCACGACAGTTACTATGGACGACAATGAGGCGCAACTCCAGGCCGATTGTCCTGTTAGTTGTTAATAGACGTTACTCGTCAAGTCCACTTCCTTGAGGTTTCATCCTTTATGAATAAATTTTAAAAAATTCCACGTTGCGGACGCTTCTTGATAGTTTCGCTCAGCCCGTTAGATGAAACATTACAGGGGTGGCAGGAAACGAGGACAATAAGGAGGTCCAAGGATGGTTTACATGCTTTCTTTGTCCCCGGAATGTTTCGTAGTTTTGCAGTTTAGAACTCATTCATGTGTAAAATTAGCTGTGGGAAAACTGGAAAGTTTCTGCTTTTACTGCTCCCACCGATTCTCAGAAACTGCAACAAAGTTGCCATTGTTCGGAAACGTGGCCTCGATACATATGGAAAATTTTCAGAATCGAACGGAAAGCTCTTCCTATTACCACACTCCAATTCGTGGAAAATCTAGGCGATAATAGTGTATTAACATTGGGCCTTAGTGCCTTCTAGGAACACTTTTCCTTTGGAAACCTCTAGAATCAACTTTTCCAACGATAAATAGTTCTTTTAATAGAAAGCTGTCATCTGAAGCATACACGACATGGGAAATTGTGTAACGCATATTCATATCTCAACTTGCGAGGCATAATTTATCATGCCAAACAAGGTTAATAGGATAAATTAATTTCCGGGGGAAAAATAAAATTTCTCCGGGGAGTATGCAACTCAAGGGTGATTTTTCTATTATGCAAGTCAGCTGTGTTGGACACGAGATTTATGAAGGCTGTGGCGATTCATTATCCACGAGGGTAATTCGGACTTCCATGGTGCTAAATGTTCCACGTGATCATCCACGCACTACAGGGTGACTGGTGGCTATCTCGTCACAAAGCGTTCAACGACCCAGTTGACCTTCCAGCACCTCCAGATTTTCAATTTTCCCCCATATTTCAGTAATCTCAAAAACCCGCATAAAGCTGAAACTGGCATTGAATTTTTCACAAAATTCCGCCCCTTTAGCCGGATTTCCATCTTCAATAACAATAAAGTCACCCCTTAGATGAAGTATAGCCATCATGCACACATGGGCAACAAGTTATACATACTAATTACGAGGGCGACTTCATAAGTTAATTTGCATTTGAGTCGTGATCGTGTAGCGGCAGCTTAAATAAAATTTGCGATTTATTTAGGTCAGGGCCCCAAAAATCACTCGACGTTAATTGTATTATGTAATCGATTTGCGGAATATAAATAGAGGTAGAGCAGGTAATAAATACCAAAATGAGAAGCCCCCCAGACGGGTTTGTAAAATTAAAATTTATCTCTTCAGGAGAAAATCAATTACTCACATTCAGACAGGGAAGAGCTTAAGTTTTTTTGCTAGATCTGTGTGAAATTAAAAAAGTAGGTTAACCTGAACGCGTGCCTGGGGATGACGCAAATTATTCGATCTCCGGCTGGGTGTTTATTTTTAAAAATTGAAATCGCTTAAAAGGCTATTTTAAATCCTGTTTAAAACAGAGAGATAATTACATAGTTTTGAATAAATAATAAAGCCTGGCAATGCATCCTAATTAACTGGATTCAGCAGGGACGCATTTTTGGATATTATTGACTTTCCCTCGTAAACCCACGTAAAAGTTGTTCGACTAAGTACACGTCACAAATTTTGGCGTTTAAGGCAGATTCGAGCATGGCACAGTTGATCGTGATTCGTGAGAAAAATGCATGACAAGTGAAGAAATGTGATTCTTAACGCAGGAGCGTGAAGTGTTGCGCGCGAGATGCAGGCGAGGGCGCAGAGAGAAGAAATGTTCTTACGAGGACGTACGTACAGAGTGAAAAAAGATAAATAAAAAAAAAGACTATCGGACTGTAACTGGACTTCGACGGGAACCGGATTGGTACCACCATCAGAAATTCGACGCTTTATCTTTGCGGATTTGCGCATGCTCACTTTCATAATGGTCGGCTAGGTGACGTCTCTGACATTTAGTGGCATTTTTTGAATGTGACTATTAAAATTCACTTTTATTTGCCGTTTTAGTGATACGTAGAAGGTAGCTAAGGGCCCCGTTTTGCCTTGTGCGCTTACGCATTGGTTATTCTTTTAGCCCAGCAACTCTCATTCAGTCGTTTCCATCGTTCAGTGGTTTCTCCTAACAAACGAGTGTGTTAGTGATTCCTAAGACACGTGCGGGTTAGTTCGTATTTTCGAGACTGCCACACGCATTATTTTTCCTTTCAAATTTAATTGAATTTTAGCGCGAACCATCGATTTAATCCGCCAAATGCAAAACAACCGCAAAGACCATTTCCGAAGTGATGCCCCACTCAAAGACTCGCTCGCGCCGAAATAAGACAACTATAAAAGCACAATTCCCACATCAAGGGATACGGAAATAGGGAAACGTTGAGTGCTCAAGTAATAAGGAAAGGCCTCTATTTGCCTGGACGAATGTGGGTCAGCCCTTTTGTGGTTTGCTCCAGTTCCCAAGAAAAACTAAATTCCGCTCACGCTCTAAATTGGTTATGAAGTTTTTTACGACTTAAAGTCAAGCAAACCGGGTCCTCGGCGCGGATAATAAAAGATTGAGCAGGTTTTTTTGGTAGTAAAAGTTACTTTATTGGTAATTTCGACCTTTCATCAGTAACCACACAATTTTGTAGGGATTCATGGAGATTTATATCATTTGATGGGAAGTTTTTACGGTCGTGCTTTGGTTTGTGAGCTTTCGGTGTCATTGCGAAGGATGAACGACGTGTCCCTTCCTAATTGATGTGGACCATTTGCGACCTGCTACGGTTCGACCTTTAAAGGTGTATAATTTCATACAAGTACATTGTGCCTCAACGAGAAAACATGAAATTTTATTAAGGTAGAAGGTCAGTCGGCTCTATAAATGCGAGCTGCCCATCGAGGACTCTTTGGCGGGATTTATGGGATTCACCTAAGCGTCTGCCCACTAAAAACCTCGGGTTGAAAGAGGACTGCGAGTTGCCTAGTCAACTCATCTTCTGCTAGTTGCTTCGCTGCGGCTTTGGGTGCGAGTTCGCTTGTCCACGTCCAATGGACATTTCAGCCTTCCATGGCCTTTTCGCACCCAGCCCATTGGCCTCGCCGCTCTTGCCTCTGAGGGCCTGTCTGAATTTGGGGCCCTTCGCACTACTCAGCAGACACCCTTAGCGATTTTTGGCTTTTTAAGTCAAGGGGTGGCGCCTCTTTTTCATTCAATTCATGTCCCACTAAAGAGTCATCTTATGATTACTTCACGTTCCGAACGCATTTGGGACGTTGCTTTCGGACTTTGCACGTCCGTCCCTGGTATTACATCGAAGTTACATGCATGATGTCCCAAATAAAATCAGTTTCATGCGGGTTAAGCAAGCGCGATTCAAAAGTCAGAACCAACATTTTCAATTATCTGCTTGTTTGTGGTAGTCGTGCTTTATTTCAATTATCTTCTATTTGTATTCATTATGTGCTACTAGTGGAATGGCCGCAAAGCAGATTTTCTTGAATTGATAGATTTACGTTTCCCGGGATCTCGAAGGAATGTCAGTTAAATACAGCTATGGGTCAGAGGTGTAGGGATTGGGGAGGGCAGGCGAACTTCCAGAGAAAAGAGGAGATCCGGGATCTCCTCGCTGGGCTCTCCTTACGTTGGACGTCGCGTATAGGTGGCAATGGTCAAACACATCGAAATATTATTTAGATACTTCTCTGCAGTGGTATATGTAGAAATAACTGCAAAAAACGTCATATTCGTGTTAAAAATAATAATGAACAGTATATATAGGTGGTAAACCCGCTAAAAAACATGCAAACATACAACACATGCATATTTAGTAGCATATGAACATATAGTAAGTTTTTTACATTTAAACATACAATGTCTACGTTCAGGTTTAAAATCACACCCCCACACATTGATAGGCACATGATTAACGATGACGATGCATTTGTTATGATAACGAATTTATATGATGACCAACATATAATGATTTTACAGGTTCGTGCTACAGTTTACTGATAAATGTGAAAGAAAAAGTTCATTTTTCACCTGGAGAAATTATTGAAAGTGAAATGCTCATAGACCGGTTGAGGGTCGCAGCTTTCGTGGGAAATTTCGCCGAGGGGGACTTAACGGAGTCCCATCTTAATGGGGTCAATTGTGCGATACTGACCACTTTAAATCAGTTTTCACTGCCGTGGAACACCGATATTGCGATACAGGTTCATACAACGCTAACCACCGAGATTCAAAATAATTCACACAACGCCTAGAGCGCAAATAATTATCAAACTGACCCGATTGAAACTGTTTTTTTATCGATTTATCATTAATTTTGATTGTAACACCCATCAATGCAATGTTAAAAAAAAAATTAATTTGTTAAAAATTAAAGGGGGAGGAGGGGTCAAGTTGGAGCCGCACGATATATTCATGTTCATCCCCGTCTGGCAATATTATATTCCCAGAAGCTCAATATGGCTCAAGAAGGCTTGACACCGACATGGAAATAGATTTATATATAATTCAAGCCCCCGAAAAACTTTTTAAAGGCCCTTTCGCGCCACGGCGGACGGCTTCGAGGCAACCTAACAAAAGAAAGTTTTTAAAATCGATTTTAAGGTGAAAGCAAATTCGAAAACGAGTGGCAAAACATTCCATATCCATCACAAAGTTTGTCACTGTATGAATTCCTGTGTGACCATTCATGGATATGATGGAACGTTTAATTCAAAAAAAAATATGCGGACCTCCAGAAGCGCCCTTTAGGGCTGGAGTGTGTAGATTACGTCTGGCAAACAGAGCTCTATTGCTGTCTATTACTCGGATGTAGGTGTTTGCTGATGGAAACAAACACTGTTGTGAAACTTTCATATGCGGAATGGAGGAAATACGTTTTTATTGACCTTCAGAGCTTGCTGGGTGCAGGGGAGGAGAAGGCCTGGTGTGGCGGGAGGGGGGGGGGTGTCTTTGTTTAAGGAAAATATTTTCATTTGCTCGTGCCACAACGTCGAAGTTGTTCTTTGTGTTGGCAAAAATCACGTAAAAATTCAAGATTTAGCACAGTGAAATGGAAACGCATAGCGGGTGCAGCCTCCGTGCCGCTCAGCCTCATAATTCATCGCTTGCAAAAAGAGCAGCCGTTTGGATACATTTATGAAGACCCTTGACATGCTCCCGATAAATTGAGCACACCACCGAGTATGTTCAGTGAGATACATGTAACAGACATCAGAGAGATGACGACGATGTAATTTCTATTTATGACAATTTTATGTGGTGCATTTACTCATCTCAGTTCAGTCAAGTTGTTTTATGAGCTCGTAAAACGGACCGCAGAAGAGGCAAATGAGAAAATTTAACATACGGTTAGCCACACATAAGCTCATTAATGCAAGCTGTGCGTGCGTTTGGTACAGGGTGCCCCGTTTTGGGGGCTCGACGATGGGGACCATAAAACAGGAGGTCGGCTAAATTGGGGAAAGTTCTTGCAATTTTAGGTTCAATTTTAGAACGACAGCTTGGGGAAAGTGTCAATGATCCTGTGATGGCAAAGAGCGCTCTGCAAATAATAAAATAAAAAGCGAATAAATATAGGAAATCATTAGGGGTACTCTGTTGGTCCACCCCTTATTCCCGGTCACAGGCACTTTGGTGGTTGATAACCTTCCTTCGCAGCTCCCTCATATCGATGGGAACAGATCTGTCAATGAGTTACTCCATAATTCCCCATAAATAATAATCCCAATAAATAAATAATAATAGTGGGGATAGATCTGGTGAGTGTGCCGGCCAATGTGTGTCTCCATTGTTTTCGCGACTCCATCGCGAAATGTTTCAATCAGCCACTCTCTCCGGCCACCCTCCGAGCGTCATGGGATGGATCTTGAATGGTTCCCGAGACGGGAATAGATTTGAGCCGGTTGAGCTCCAGAAACATTTGGAATATAAACATCGACAGGCACTCTCAATAACTAAACTGGAACACCAACTTTTGCAATCCTGCATAATCCATTTAAGTCCGCAACAATAATGCAGCTTATCGAGATCCAGTTGTCCCGGTGTCAATTATTTAGTATTTCCAGCTCTAAGCCCTGTTAATATCCTAGTCGGGTTATCCAGGGCTAGAGCACTGCAGCTGCGTCCGGGCCTCTCCGCCTTGTCTATCGGAATTTTCTGGAATTGTTCACAACGGCATTGGGAAAACGTAAATAAATGTGTTCTTCTTGGCAAGATCTAATAAGGGCCAAGGCTGGGGGCAGTATGCTGATGTTTCGCGGGAGGATCGATTCAGGGGGCGAACGCAATTATTTCAGAAGGCGAGATCTAATTTACTTAGCAGCGGATAACGAAATCCGGGCAGACTAAGAAAAATTAGGCGGGGCGCTTATCACGATTTGTTCCATGTTGGCTAATGTTTCTAAAAGTTTGTACTGTCAAACTTTAGCAGCGCTCTGGAACCTCCCACGTTCCCTGGAGACGTTATACAAATGTGCTTTCCAGGAATATTTTATGCAAGCACTTTGCATAAAGCTACGTAGACAGAGTTCTATTTTTGTACATACCAAAGTCATACTAGGTAATATGCAACTTAACCGTTTCCTGCAAATATTGATCAGCACATCACTAATAAATGGTGTACGGCAGCTTCTCGCTGTATTATTAGGCCCTGGGAATTCGCTTTTCATTTTATTAGCCCCAAAGCGAAAGGTCGGCAGCGAAGTAAAAAAAAATAGAAATCTAGTAGTTAAAGCATCGGATTGCATGTCGTCATTAGGAACAGACCGCAAGTACGTAATTATAGTTGTGCTTGAGCAAATGGCGTTTCATACAGAGTGGCCGTTCGAAATCGAAACGCGCGCAATCCCTAACAGCTAAGAGAATTTGCGAAAACACGATCGGACACGTAAAACTTATTTTTGAGGGGGAAACATTTTACGTTAACTTGGACTCCCCTGTCTATCCTATCGTTGTGCGTTGACCGTTCGTCAGTATTTAGATCAAATGTTTCCTGGACAACGGGTTGGAAGCAGAGAGCCTATGGAGTGGCCGCCGCGTTCTCCAGACTTAAGTCCAGTGGATTTATTTTTAAACAAAAAGTGGAATCTACGTCACCGAACCAACTCTTTGGGACGACTTACGGCAGCGGATCATTAACGAATGTTTAAAAATAAGTTTTTGAGTTCCAACGTTTTTATTTGTAAATTCTCTTGGCTGTTGAAAACTGCACATGCTTCGTTTTCAAACGGGCATCCTGTATAATACGATGGATTTTTATCTTATGCATTCTCGCTTTTTGAGAGAAGAAGGCGAAGGGTTTTAGCTGATTTTGCCAACTTCAGTTGATTACGGGGAGTGACCGATGACGAATAAATAAATCGGGAGCTATGAGAGCGGACATCAAAGGACTCTCTGAAAGGTTTTTTTTATGTCCAAACCGTATATCTTGTATGTGGATGGAGCACAATGTCGCCCGCACATCGTAGCCAGAAAAGTGCTAAATACGGCAGACTAGAGGCTGCGCCCGAACCACTCATAAAGGTTGCCGATACTTTCAGAGGGGCGAAAACCCTTTCAAAAACCTGCTTCAAAATTCCGTATTTTCACGAAAAACCCGCATCCCCACATGGAATAATCCCTGAAAACCTCGTTTTCTGTGGATGACTTAACGGGTCAGGGAAAGGGGGCCGTATGATTCCATGAAAAACCGAAATGCTGACCATGCAGTTAACTAACCGCGATAAAGTTGCTGAACTATCGAAATAACACGACTGGAAATCGTTGCTTTCACTCATCAAGCCGGTCTCACATAATATGAGATCCATGAGCTTTAAGACATGCAACATGATGCACGCAGTAAATGCCTCTCGGAGCATAATAACGTAAATCAACTGATTTTACGTGGATCTTGTAGATTTGCATATTGTGGTGTGTGATCGTTATCCGCTTAAATTCAATTGATTTGCGGTATTCTGCCTCCGAGCAGTATTTGCTGCGTGCCTCGTGTCCCATCTCTTATGTTTCATGCATCTGTGGTGTGCAGCTGGTTTCACCCTTGTAAGAGCACCTTTAGAAGCTTAATTGATAATCGATTTATTTTGAGTGAATTATCTTGTGTAAAATAGGTCGCAAACTTACCAAAAATGTCTGACAACATTTTGGGGAAATTTGAGTAGTTCAACCATATATAATCTCCATGCGGATTTTGTTTAAAAAATGTGGAGTCAATTTTTTGAAGAGGTAATAGAGGACCCTGTAGTGGAAAAGGTTTGCATATAAACTCCTAGTCGAAAATGAGCTGTTTTGGCTCTGAAGTGAATTTCATACAAAAGTGTAATGTTTCCTCGTTGACCTTAAAAGACATAAAAATTAAGTGATTTGTATTAAAGACAACAAAAATAATTCGTTTATAAAAATGGTTTAAATGGCGACCTCTAACCTCGTTACATAAATTTGACCGTCGAATCATAGAATCGCGCACCCTATATGGTATTTGCGGACCTTACTGCACGAAAAGGGAGACTGCCATCACTCTCCCTACCAGTTCCTCTTGGGTGACCGACGAGCTTTTATAAACCAAGGACTTGATATGACCGCAGAGGAAAAAAGTCAACAGGGTTAAATCGGAATGTCGCACTGGCCAACTGATATCGAGCGAAATGCACTGACTCATCCATCATGGTGGAGCCCCACATTCTATGCTGTATCTCTACAAGAACCTTTGCACTTTCGATTGTCTGAGAAAGTACGCCTTGTTAAAGATTTAGGTATGTGTAATCAGTTAACCGAGTTGGAAGTAGAAACAGACCAATTAAATAGTTTTGTACAAAAATTGTTTCAAAACCAAAACGACTCATTTTCGACTAACGGGTTTTATCTCTAAAAGGACAATCGAAGATTTGTTTTTTTTTTACAAAAACGAAGCGCAGAAAAAAAATACAATTTGGAAATGTTCCAATAGAGCGGTTGAAGGGGAAGGGAAGCCGACTGTCTCGTTTGTCTGGTAACGAAAAGAGGGTTGAAAATGGTCCAGCTGTGTCGATTGTCTTCATCTCGCCCAAATATTCATAATAAATATTGGCAATCTCGCATAAAGGTCATTGTAATGCAGATCTACTGCAGTGGACTTAGGAGACAATGTCTTTTTTTAAATCAATGGGTTCCATGCGTTAGTGTCCCTGTCACGTCATGGCGACGTCAGTTACTCTGATTTCGCCGACATAGATTAGTGTTTCACGTGCCAAAAAAGGAGAACAAAACTGTAAAAATACAATGTTGCAACAAACCGTTCCAGATCATGGCTTGTGCTAATAGTACATAGATTACTGCGCTTTTTGGGCATAGTGGAAAAACCGATTGTGAGAAGTTAGCTAGTTTCAATACAACAATTTTCAATTTCATAATTTTGCTGTTGCTATAATAATAAGAACAATAATAATTAAAATTATTGCATCTTATATTTTCTCTCTTTGTCTAGTTTCCTCAATTACTGACCTTTCCTGGGACTCAGAAGTTGTTACCCTTTCATTCTTTCATGATGTTATTCGAGTCTCTTATGCTTTCACATCCTGTATATAATCAAATCCTCAAAAGCTTCCTTACGGGTTATTAGTAATGAAATTTTAAAAATGAAAACCTACTTTAAAATAGGTCATGAAAGCATTCTTTCGATCCTACGGGCTTCAAACGTGATAGGTCAAGCTTTATCCGGTGTTCATCGTCAGAATTTAACGCTGACTAATTTCCTTTTTTATTTGCTACGAATTAGCCTCATAATAAGCGATTAATATTGCCATCTGCCAACAAAAGGGGTCCTATTGTGTCCATTAATTATCTCTTCTGCACAATACAGCAGTTTATATTTCCACATTAACGAATTTCTATCTAAAGCTTGATCTATGTAATCGATATGAAGGGAACTATAGCTCTTGCATCCAGGAATAACTGAAATTGCCTACCGATTTCAATCAAAAATAACGTTTCTCTGCAACGAAGGATTAAAGTGATACCGAAATATCGATTTCCATTTAAATTGGTATGACGTGAATACTGGGAAGGACAGCAAGAAATCGACAGAAAAAGTGCTCAAAACCTATAAAACACACGAACCTACAATACAAGCCGTAGAGGAGATAAGAGTGTGTATCATACATAACGAAGTTATGCGAACCAGCACTTACGCGCAAATACCCGGATGAAAGCTACACATATAATATTTAATATAAGGAAAACTAAAGAGGAGTCTGAGTACGCAGTTAAATATGAAATTTACTCATATTCCTTTGAATGAAGCACTAAGCTTGGATTAATATCCATTCTAGATTCAAATTGTACGATACACCTGGAACGGATGTCTTTTCGGGTGAAGCTTGTGGGATTGTACTCGCAGGAGACGTTCATAATTCACTACAGAGTTTAAATATTTTAAGAGATACCGCAGAATGTGTTCTTAATCTTCTAGAATAAAATTATGAGAAAAATCTACGTTAAAGTTGTGTGTATCATATATAATCCAGTTATGAAAAATACGACTTCTTTAAACCACTGGAGGAAATCTATACAAGGTGTGCCAGGGTATGTGAGTAACCTTTCAGATTTATAAAGAATGCATTAAGGTAGTATGAAAAGTTTTTTCTACGGACTCTGTACGCAAGATCTTGAAGGACGCCTTTGGAAATTTTTCTTTAATAAGTTTGTAATTAAATAATTTTTTAGTATGATGGATGTTAGATGAGGTTCCTTCAAATTGTATCATTTCAATGCATTTAACTTGCTTAGTTTGCCAGTTCCGCTTTAACAAAAAAATTCATAAACCAATACGAGCGATTGTCCACACATTCTAGGACACCCTGTGCACGTGCAGATATATTTAATATAGCGAAAATTTGATGGATTTAAGGCTGAGTGACATTTATTTACGAATTTAGCCCACGCCCCTTTAAATTTAGTATTATACTCGGATTATTATTCATGATAAATTCAGACTATGCGAAGCACCTGGAATTTCCAAAATGTTGGTTGTTTTCATGGAATTCCGCCCCCAGGGTTTGTTTATAATTCACTGCAAAGTTTAAATATTTTACGCTTGTTGCGAAGGAGAAATTCCATGCCTCTATATAATGCGGCGGCGGAGATACAGTTAAAAAAATGATATTTTGCAGATTTTCCAGCCAAAGACACGAGAACCAGCTCCTCAAAAACGATAACAATCCGGTCGAACGGCACAGTTGAGGGACAGAACAGCGACACGCCCAAAGGAGAGGACGAGGCAGCTACTAAAATCCAGGCAGCTTTCAGGTTAGTCTCTGTGTGAAAGTTGGAAACGGTCTATTCAAACTCGCTCCGATTACAGGGGTCACAAAACTAGGAAAAGCATGAAACAGCCACAGGCGAAACAGGAACCGGAGAGAGAACCCACGAGGGAGGAACTGGAAAACGAATTTAGATTGGACGATCCAGGTACGGGAAAACGACACGTGAATTTAATGCTCTGGGGGTTTTCTCGGAACGTTTATACGTGCATTCACCATATGCCTAATTCTCCGGTTTATTTTGCTCCGTAGATTTAACGAGCGGATTTTGAGTATTTCCTGTCGTAGCATTGAATAAAATTCGGCAAAAAAGTGACGGAAAAAGATTTAATTTAAGATAAATGCTGCGATCGGCTGCAAGAACGTCGCCCGATTTGTATTCTTTTTTTAAAAGGAGCTTCGCTTAATTTTCAAACGGGAAAAGAATTTAAAATTGCCTTTTAGGCTGCAGGCTTTCGCTTAATTTAAACTTGTAACAACATTACTGAATTGCCGCCCCTCGCCTGCAATATATACATTTTTCAAAGCCGCCCTTACATTCTCCGAATTGGATGCCTACTTAATTGCTTACCCCATAACGGCCGAATCCTATTCTCACTTCGGGGATCATTAATCTCAAGTTGTAGAGTAAAAGGGGCTATTTTCGTTTTTCAGTCAAAAGGCTATTGACGAGCGTTATAAACTCCCAGAGTTATCGCCGTATTCGGACCCTTTGGGGAAATTTGAATGGATCGCCTCGGAGTTCTAAATCTGTCGTAGCACACAATGGGTTATCAGGATTTCTTCTTGCATTTAATCAAACTTCACTTTCAATGGGGGCAATATATCAAAAGGCGTTTTGTTTGGCAAATAAGAAACTATGGTTCAAATTACGTAACTTCTTATGCGCAGGGTTCATATTAGCAGTGATGCCATATCTTTTCAAAAATAATATGTAGCAGGAACGCTAAAACCACCTTACATCGACTGTTTAAGAACTTGGGCGTTACACCGACAAAATAAAAACACCGATAACAAATAACCATGAGCACTATTTCAGATCTCAAAAGAACACATTTTTATGGTCAGAATTTATGAACAAAGAACACGGACGGTGTAAGACAACAAATTATATGAAAACGTCAACAAATTAAGTGGCAACCGTGCAAAAAAATAGTGTTATGTCTAAATACATACATGTCATACATACAAAACTTGTCTAAACGTGACAGTCAAATATATCTTTATTCTTTTCTACCATACGAAATTCATATGACTCGTCATTTTACGTAAGGCAACTCTCAATCTTTACATTTTGTGACGTAAATAGAAAGCTACGTGATTTGAACCATAAAAACTAGCTTATGATATAATGTCTTTGAGGGCTGAGTAAAGCAAACATTTAGCTTGGCTGATAATCGTCTATGAAAATTTGTATGAAAACATTGTGTACTTATTCCAAAGTTGAGCAAATATCGGTTCAAGGTAAGGTAACTTGAAAAATACTTTAGAGAAGCGCGGCATGTAAAAGAGATGTCTTCGGTCAAGAACCGACGATGAGAATCCACGGGAAGAATTTTTTCAGGTATAGAAAAATTACCGATAACTTTTAGATGTGGCACGTGTCAAGTACCGGCCTTATGGACTGGGAAACTGCTCGGGACGGCGATTAAGACGTTCGTCCGGTAGCACGGACATACCAGCCCTGCACATTTACACTCAAGATGTTTAAAAAATGGCGGTACCACTTGTGCTGCGTCTGAGCCTCATTCAGAAATCACTACAAAGGCTATTCAGATGCGCGACAGACAAATGGTTTTTAATTTATTACTCGAAAACGGGACGTATTATTAATGAATCTCGAGGGGGCTTTTTCTTCCGGACTGAACGAGAAATTCTGAAATAAGTGTTTTAATTTTTTCAATTCAAAATTGCTTAGTAGCGTGCTGGTAGGAGAGCCACTGATACTAAAAATATACTTTTTATTGTGGAATATGCGAGCGAGATATTTAATTTTTTTTTGTACACCGCTTTCAACACCATCCCTCTCCGTCTCTCCGCATTTGCCCTCACTATAACGAGACATTTAATTTTTCGAACGAGCGCTCCAGTTTCTTCAAATCTCCTTATTCAACACGAACATTTCAGAATGCCCCAGCAGACAAATAGAGCCGCTTAAGTTAGACACTCCTTTCCTCGCAACAAATCGTTCATGTAGACCCAAAATCTGTTACTTCCTTAAACGAAGTCCGCACGGCTGCGTCAACTCGGTCATGAATCTTCATAAAACTTAACAAAGTGGTATAGTCTTCATTAGGTAATCAAACACGAACTGGAAGGGCAAAATGACTTGAAAATTTGCCACAAAACCTTCTCTTATATTAATTTCCAGAAGCGGCAAAATTAATTACAAAATCCATATGGAGGTGTATAAAGGCACAATGCTAAGCCGACGTCGGGCACAAGTTTTGGGCCCGAAATGGACCCGGCAAAAACTCCATTAATCACGCTTTCGCTGAGCGAAAAGCGGCATATTTTGAAATAATGGAATGCAATTTGTTATCTTTAGAGATGCTTTCGAGCGAGATATCGCGAAAAAATCGCGCGTCGAGATAAATGGAGCGCACAAGCCAAAAATCAAGACGGATTGCCTGTCCTTTATAGTTTAGAGATGATGGGATTATTTGTCCCACTTTGCAAGTTTCTTTTATTAATTAATCATAAATCCTTCTAAACCGACAACACAGCAAACATCTCAGTAGGAAAACATCTTGCTACTACTTGCAATACCCAAATTGCGTATTTCTTGCCGTCATTATTCTCGAGATAGGCGAAAAAACATCCTAATGGTAAAACTTTTCCTCTTGGAAAGATCGGAAGGCTTATTAATGAACCTCCTTTATTTTCAGAACTTCGCAACGCGGCCACGAAAATCCAAGCTTCGTTTCGCGGTCACATGACACGGAAGAATATCGAGAAAGGCCACGATGAAAGCGGAAACAAAGATGACAAAAAGGTGCATTTTCGCACCAAATTTAAGAGCCTTCTTAATGCGAATACCTTTAACGTTTTAGGAGGAGGAGGAGGTGGATATAGATTTAACAGATCCAGACCTTAACAAAGCAGCTGCCAAAATTCAGGCTTCGTTCAGGGGCCATCTCACACGTAAGGAGGGCCATGGAGAGGCCGAGACATCTACTTCAAACTAAGATAGTTTTGCCCCCCAGAATTGTGGATTCTCATATTGTTTGATATTAACAATTCCTTGTAATATATAAAAATACCTGAAAATGTTAGATCCGGCTCTGGACACAAACCAAACTATGAAGTCGACAAGCTTTTCGTGTTCTTGAGATTAATAATATAAGGGAAAACTTATGATTTTAAGGGACCCAGTAGTTTATTGGGAATGATATGGATATTAGTGTTGATTCCCATTACAGCAAGATCATTATTTCGTATACATGTCACACTATATTCATATCTAGTTTTAGAACATCAGTGATAATACCGGCGCAACTTTCCCATTTAATCTAAACCATTGTCAATTCCAAAAATTCTAATGGCAACAATCAGTTTTACAGTTGATCTATACACGTGTAATGTCCACACAATCAGACTGCATTATTTGTAATACCAACAAACTTATGAAAGTACAATTTTAATGTGTATGGGTTTATCTGACATCTTTTGATACAACTTGCTTTCGTGTTGATACGCATTGATGTTATACGCTAAGCAGTGGTGTTGGGTATTTGTTTGCAAAACCTAAAAAAGAATATTATATAAACTACGTATTTCTGGTTCAAAACCAATATAAGATACGGCACTTTGTTGAAAACTGCACCTTCTACGCTTAAATAATCAGTATAAACTTGTTAGCAAATCGGACCTATTATAGAACCTTTTTACAATACATATGAGTTTCTAACATTAGAATTTAAGTTTTCTGCTGTTCCTTTATGAATATTTCTTTTGTTAAGTACTTCTTAAGTAAGTTTGTTCCGTTAAAAAATGATAGGTAAATAGACAATTGGAACCCTATTGAGAAGGAAAATCTTAATTGCTTATATTCATAGGACCTTATACTTCGGAATATAGTATCATAAGATAAACAGCCCATAATTTTATTGTAATTTTTCTAATTTTACAACAAACAATAGCCACAACTAACTTAGAATCACCATTGGTCAGACCAATCATATACCCCATTCTTCAAAATTATCATCATGGAAATGTTCTGGTCTAAATTTAACCAGAGATGGGGGCAAATCTAGTCTGGATGCTAAGTTATCAGGATAAGTCCATGGGGTATGAAGGGAATTGCCAACGCCCTTATTAGCAGTACGCTCATATTTTTCTAACCATGAATCAATTGAGGGAATGTGGTTCCTTTCTTCTTCTAGTTTCTGTCTCTTGAACTCCAATTGATCCACTGCAATTAATTGTGCAATAAAAGTAGAATAAATTCAGGAAATTAAATATTTAAGACGAAAGAGCATTCTTTTGTCAAATGTTGAATTTGGTATGACTTCGTAGATAAATAATGCAGTAAAAATTTTTTGTTAAAAATCACATCTTAGCAAAGTCAAAAGAAGTTAGTTACTATTTAAGAAAATATTGGTCTCAAATATCGATATTTTAATAGTGGTTCTCTCACCTTGCTGTCGAAGTTCACACAATTGTTCGGGTAAATAATGTGTGTACTTGCAACCACCTTCAAACAAACATGTCCCAGTATGAAAAAACTTCCTGCAAGGAATTTTTAATAGCTCTTCCTTTAGAATTGTAGCAGGATCTGTGAAAAAGATTTCAGTGAATCTTTTTGCGGTCTTTGAAATGCGTTGTTTTACCTCTGCACTGTTCGTAATGCAAATTTCTCAGTTTTATGTGATTGGCGCTTTGGAGGTGTTTCTTGCGAGCTTCTAGCTCATCGATAAAGGTTTTGTTGCAATATTCGCAGTAGTACCGACGTCCCATGATGTACGTATAAATATTCCGGGTTCAAAATCAAAACATACAAGAAGTAATAGAACAGAAGAGTGAGGTTATGGCCTATTTAAAATTTTGAGGAAGGATTGGACATACGTTTCTTGTTGACGTCACTACTAAATCGCCCAATAAAATTCGATTCTAATTCTAGACTGTTTATGTTGCTTGCGCAGTTGGCCGGCTTTTTAAATAGTTATCGGATAAATTAAATTTCTCCCAACTGGCTGATCGTTTTAAATTCTATTTCATGTTTTATGTTCTACATATCATTTATATTGGAGAGCAGCAATAAAATGAAATAATTTGAAAACATTTGCTTTTATTGCCTATTTATTTGTACTACAGAATAAAAAAAGATGGAAAGTGTCTGAAGCGTAAGTCGTAATTATCTTCGACTCAGCGCCATCCTTTACATTTTTCGTTTGTTTACATTTTTCTTCAGTTCGAGTTGACATTCGAGAGCGAGAGTGTTCTTCGTGTTTATTTCCTCTTTTTCGTTGTTTTTAGCTTTACTTAGGGTTCTTTTAACACAAACGCTAGTTATGATCTAATTACCTATACCGCGATTATAGAAATATCCGGTATTTTGTGACCATCACCTGCCATCATTCTGCAGCTTATAATGATAGTTTAAGGGGAAGGTAGGTACATAGATATTGTGAATTGCATTATTAATGAACGTAACGTCCAGTTTTAACTGCCCCTTATTAAGTTTAATTGCGGGCCACTGTGTAGAATTAAATTTGCCTTTTTAAAGTAATGAGATAATAGCACTTCGGGCAGGAATATATTACATTAAACGTTTTCGTACTCATTTTTGTAATACTTTGGCGTTGAGCTTAAGTAAGTAGTTCTGGGGAGACTTCAGTTGAGGCAGTTTTGGTTGTCAGGAGTGCCAGTTTAGAGATGAGATACAAAAACTGCATAGTCTATGGTTTGCTTACCTCCGCATCTGATTTCTTCCCGCTTAAGTTCTGGATTATAGTAGGAAATGACTATTGATGTAGTGCACAGGGATAGCCAAAATTGATTCAAATCATAATCAAATCAGTCTTTTTAGTATGCTGCAGTCATGGATGAATTGGAGATAATTGTTAAATCAGACTGGAGTATACTGTATCCTGCATGAAATATTCCTATAAAATCGAGATGTGTCCAAAAAAACTAGCCACTTTCTTTAACAGGCGGTAACGTTGCACTTGTGAAAATACTATAGTTAAGAGAATAATATCGTATGCGAATAGGCAAAGTCATTAAACTCTAATAAATCAACAACTATAAAATCATTGAAAGGCAATAAAACTATGTATAAAACCAAAACTTCCAATTAATAAAACTAAAAATTTCTATTGAGAATAATTAACAAGCCTCATGCGTTCTATCTGCTATTGTACTACATTTCGCAATAACTTATAAAAATTCGCTCGGACTACATAACTTCCTATCAAAATTTTTAATAAGTAAAAGATAATAAAATTTGATAAACCCAAAAAACGAAAAAAAAACGTGGACGCCAAAAAATAATATACAGGGTGTCAAATTCAAAGATTTTATGTTTGATCCCCTATATATTTCACGTCTACAAGTGGAGTTTTTGGCGTACAATTCAGGGGCCTAGTCCGTTTTCCCTGCACCATGTGGTTTAGTTGGTGTGAATCAGCTAAAATTTTTGTTTTTTTTATGGGTTGTCTTGTGTATTTTGAGTCATCCCATTAGTAGCTTTCAAAAAAGTGTTTGAAGAATTTTACTTTCTTGCAATAAAGAAATATAAAAAAAGGCACGTTTGCCTTGACTTGACTTTCGTCCTATTGCACGAGTAAAGTGTTACAGCGATTCTCTGAGCACTTCTTGAAAAACCTCTAATGGTCTATGGAGTGTGGAACAGCCTGCATTAATTCAGGGGAAAACATTTTGCAATCCATGAGGGACCAAGGTTTTTAATAAATCTTAATAATTTATAAATAAAAGGAAAAACAAAAATGCCTTTTCCTTTTCCCTGGGGAAGTAGTTTGGCATTGAATGTGAACCTTCCCAAAGAAAATCAATGGGGTTTGCCTGGTCTCTCTGCTTCAGGTATTCGATGGTCATTCTACTTCATCATCATTCGAATTCGCATTTCTTCTAAGAAGAATCTGTGCAGGGGGTGCCCAATTCCAGAAGCACAATTTTTGGTCGGATTTGAAAACTACTCAACTATGCAACTTCGCATGCGTGCCGTCACGATTCGCAGCATCCCAATGGTGAGACTCGCATTTGGGATACCTTGTACCTACCCCAAACGATCAACTAAACTTGACTACAAATTGATAATTATAAAGTTAGATTATTTGTAATGACCCCTAATAGGTCGATGATTTTACGTTATGATTAACTGAAGAACGGTCATCAGAGTTGCAGATTGACCCTCTCGATTAGCTCTTTTGGTTTCCTGCTACGTTTCGTTTTGATTGAACATTGTTTAGAGCTCTAATTCAATAAAAGTGTCATAACTGATAAAGTCATCCTAATAAATTGCTCCCCAATTTGTTTACGCCAAAGAGGATATTACAGCTTTCCACAGCTACCTGTGGGAGGATGTGGGAAGCCAATAATTGAACCTTATTTTACTTTAGATTAGATAAAGTCCGTTGACAAACGAGGGGACAGACGTAAAAGAAGCCTTTTGCATTGTAAATATAATGCAAATTGAAATTTTAGCTCTTCTACGTGTTCGCATTGAGACATAGACGTGTCCAAGGCACTCCAAGGTGGCGACCTTTTGTCATGTCACGAAGATGCGCGTTTTCTGCATGCTTGGCCGGGTGCTAAGCGTTGCAGCGAATGAACTTTCAATGGAATGCGGCCCCCGAGGAACTACACCTGGACGATGGGTTTCTGTCTACCATAGCCCAGCACCATTAATTGGTCTCGTCTGTAGTTAGGTCTGTACGATCTGTTTCCATATCGGAAGAGATCATTCTCGCCACACTAGGACTTTTTTGGATTACATAAAAGTACGTAATCACTTTCATATTACGAGTCAGTACTACTGCGATTGCAGTAGACGTGTTTGATACCTTTATTGGTACAGGCACGTGCCGGTAACGGGCACTAGAAGTATGAAGTTTCGTGGTAACAAAAGTGCGTTATGGCATCAACGAATCGTGATTACGGAACAGCGCTTCATTAAAATCAATTTCCTCGACCATTATGAATGTGCGGTTGAATATGTTTGTTATATTATATTAAAACCTCCAACGACAGTAACCGCACTAATGATATAATGTATTCGTATATCGGGATTAGGCAACTGCACGAGATCTCACGAGACGATTTCCAGCTTTTACTCTTCGATTCTCGTACTGAACCCGTCAAGTAGTATTTGTCTCCATTTAAAAACCCATTAAGTAAACGTGATCTTCAACGCGTGTAGCCTGCTTTCTACCATTAAACGAGGACCTTCTTCTCCTCCATTGTTCCTTGCCCACATTATTGGCCATAATAGGCCTAATTTAAGTCTCTTAACAATAACCCGCGACTGCACAAGCGTAATTAAAGTCAACGGGGGGTCAGATCCGACCATAATTTGTTAAGATTGTTTTTCCCGAGTCGCCCCTCGAGTGGGTGGATTGAGATCGCGGACAAATAAATGCATTTCGACGTTATCGGTTCGGTAATGGAATTTTCGATGTTCTCATTGTGTCTAAATCGTGCGACGATCATGTGAAAGTTGAGGAGTTATGGCCCTCTGAAGCGCCCAGGGAGATAAGTGAGGTATGCGCTACCGCAGAGCCGTGAAAGATGATACGAAGAGTATCTAGACAGGTCGCAGATACTGCTTGCGCTAGAAAATACGGGGTGTTACAGAAATCCGAGCCGCTACTTTGAGAGCGTAGTTTGCGCGCCGATTTAGCATAAAAGGTCGAACATACGCACAGCGCTCCGCACTTGTACCCTCCGCCCTCACATCTATTTAGCCAATTTAGTAGGTAGGTCAGTAAAAAGTGTTTGAAATGATAAACACGTTAAAAATTATCATGAGAATAACCCACAACAACAATGACAAAGTTGCTAGTGCAGTAATTTGTGTTATTTGGCTGCAACGCCCGTGCGGTAATACTGGAGATCGGCATTCTACTTTTTTGTTTTTTATTTTTGTCAGTTACACGAAATTGCAAAATTGAAATTCGTGCTTCATGTTGAAAACCGCTTTAAAATAGCAATTTTTGCGTGTAATTTCGGCAGGTGGTTCGGGTTCGGGTAACAACCGCTAAAGACCCATTTGCATGGTAAAATTCGAATCTCAAAATGTTTTCAGATTTATGTATGTTTTTCGTTGAAAATTTTTGGGTAATTTTCGGAGGTGGATGTCTGTTCAGTGGTGTACCCCGGAATTACCGTTTTTTTGGAAAGCCCTCCTATTTTGAGTCGCGTGACGTAAAGTAGTTTCTTACGATTAACTTAATCTGATACTTTGTTGTTTTTTTTTTTTACATTTTTGGCAATAAAAAAAAATTAAATAGGCAGGTTTCCATAGCCACTAATATTTTTCAAAGTTTTATGTCGTTATTTTGAAGACTGGAGGATCGGTAAAATGGTTTTAGGTCGGCGAAACATTGCTTTCAGATAGAAACATTAAATGGAAAGCCTACGCTTTCTCGCTTGTCGTAAAGGAAATGTTAGATCGGTTAGACTGTTTGAGATACTCAAATGGCGACTACACGTAGTTAATTTCTGGATCATATAAAGGTATCTAAGAAACTGCATCTATATACTTCAGAAAAATTTTATGAAGTATTTTCGCAGCTCCGCGGTGCTGAAACTGAGTTTAGCGATTCTTTAACCTGAACTAACATCAATATTTTGTGTTGGTGGTATATCGAATTACAAGGTCTAAAGTTTTAAAATAATCATGAATAAGTTCCTATGAAATCGCTATGCATAAAACGATTATCAATCAATTTCCAATTGGACAAGTCTTCCTTGAATTTCAGTTAGCCTAGCTGGCTCATTTGCAAATGTATTACTGTTTTAATTAATCGTTTAGAAGCGTGTGTTTTTGGAATCGTAAACAAATTTCTCATACACATAAAATTCCTGCATCATCAAATCGTGGTTCGTTTCAACCATCCGAGGTTCTAAGAATATTCAAGTGGGTTTTGTTCTAGAATTTCAGGCGTTTTTTTCGGGATTTTCCAGGAATTCCGGGAAAAGCCCCATAGTTATGCATATCAGCTTCAAATCATCGAATCGCAATTATCTACATCGAAATCGTTTAGCTGGCTCATTTGCAAATTTACTACTGTTTTAATTAATAACTTAGCAGCGACGTCATTGGGGTCATAGACAAATTTTTAATGGATATAAAATTCGCGAATTTCAGGTTTTTCTTTGAAATTTCCAGGAAAAGTCTAATAATTATGCCTGTTAGCCGGCACCAAAGCGAAATAATTTCGCGTCAACAATGGAGGGCACAATCGTTCGATTGTGCGCTTATTAGAATAGAGGCACAAAATAGCATGTGGGCTTATTAGGAAATTCACACTAACCGACAAAAACCTTAAAGCAAATTCAAATTTATTCGCCCAATTATGGAATAAATAAATTGCAGACAAACCGCATCGAAACGACCTTTGAAGGCGCTTATTACTGCCGCGCCAAGTACAATACCCGTTAGAAATTTTATCCTCTTTCCAATCTGGTTTTCCGAGAATTCAGTGCGGGCCTAAGGCCGTAAGTACGGACAGAGGGCAGTACCTAAACCATTATTTTCAGTACCATAATAGTTTGCACTTCGTTTCGAAAGCGCCGCAGCCACACGCAGATTGCATGGGAGTAGATTGAAGTTTGCTTGCGCCTTTGAGAGCTTTAGTGCGTGACTCTTTGTGCCATGTTTCAAGGTTTGTTTTCACCTTCTATAATTAACTTAAAGTTTATTCTGGAGTCGGTTAGTGTGATGTCACTGCTTAGGAAAGTTAAAACCAAGTAGGAAATACTTTCTCCTGCTTGTAAGTAAAGAGTAGGTATGATGTTATCCTCCATCATTCGAGGTAAAAATAGTTAGCTGTAGTCTATGTAGGTACAAGGAAATGCATTGACCTTATCTTTTACAATTTGGGGGCCCATATATCAGCACTACCTACTGCGAGTCTACCGTGTTACAAATTTTTAGTTTGTTGATAACAAATTTGACCTCAGTCTAAAACGCTGTGTTATTGAGCTCTGCTTCAGTGACTTGGAACCATTGCTAGTGATTAAATTGAATGTGTTAATGTAAAAATTACAAAAAATCCAACAGGACCGTAATTAGAAAGAAAAGCCGATGATCGTTCTTGACCAACGAACTGTCATAGAGTGAAACCAAGACTGTCATGTTGATACTGATACAAAACCGCAATGGGAAATTTCACTCGTTAAATGTTAGCTAAATTAGTGACGTACCTCACGACTCTTTAAAAAAAAAGAAAATCCGGTTGTTCCGATTAATGATTATAAACATTTTGTTTCTCGCCGCGCTATCACACGAACGAATCATCTAAGAAACGATATCGCCAGGAAAACATACAAAAAACATCTTAACCGGCCTTTGGTGAGAGTACGAGTCCTAGACTGAAAGATAACGAGGCTAATATACGCGAAACGAAATAATATACAGTGTGTCTAACACAAAGATATACCAGATGTCGAAGATTTTCCACTGATGGTGAAAAGAGCATTGAATTCATCTAATTATAGAAAAATCTATGAAATGAAAAAATGAGTTTTCACGGCAGGCCCCACGAAAAGGGCGGCAAGATACGTCTTGACGCCTGAAAAACCGCCCAGTGGGTCAATATGTTGAAAATATTAAAATATCTTATTATATATTGTGTATAGAATTGTCTGATAGGTAATACTAGTTTTTCCTACTTAGATCGGGTTTCCACTGGTTATATGTATGTGGTTAATGTGGTTTGGATTTTGACCATTTCGAACCACTTCTGTAGCCTGCGCGTTTATTTCTGACCCATATTTTTGTGGAGCCTGCCATGGTGACTCATTTCTTCATTTCCGAGATGCGGCACAGGCCGAATCCATCGAATTGAACTTCGTAAAAGAAGTTCAAGCGCGGAGAATTGTGGTTAATTGCACTAGAACTCTCCAAAACGACGATATTGCTTAAGTAAAAATGACATTTTTAAGCAAATATATATACAAATATTTGCTTAAAAAATCAATACAAAATTACATAAATAGAAAGCTCGATGAGGATTTTTGAACAATTGGGAGAAGTTTGCTTTTCTACTTGCTAAGTTAATAAGACTTGGAGGAACAATAATAATTTAAAGGTTCGTAAGGCATCAAATGCATTGTATTCATCGATAAGTTGGTTCAAGTAAAGAAACGAAATGGAGAGGAAAAGTCGCTCAAGGGTCTAACCGCGGCGAAACCAAATAATATACAGCGTGGCCAATACAGAGATATACTTCGTTCCCAACATTATCCAGTAATATTTCGAACGTTCACTTACCAAGTATCAGTGACACGACACTCATTTTCGGTCAGTGAACATCATCAAACGACACCCACGTTCAGTCACCGAATGTTACCAAAACTAGAGACACCTCTCACCGGTTTTCGAACCAAAAGAGCACTTTATACGCCGATTAGTAATTCCGAATTACGAACGTCTCGTTGGTTACCACCCTGACAAACCACTGAATCATCTAAGAAACGATATCGGTGCGAAAACATACAAAAGCCTCTACAATGTGTTTTTTGCAAAGTTACCAGCAATGGCTCGAACCTTACCAACGATACAATGCATTCCAAACATAAAAAAAAAATTTTACAACCTTTTTTGCTAGCGAAAAACTCCCGGTCGATTCACTGGTACCGATCCACGGTACTGGTTCACGAAACGAAATAAAATGTATTCGAATAAACATATTTCTCCCTATTAGAATTAAGAAAAGTTAAAGCGGTGAAGAATAATTTCATTTTGGTTCATCCTCATGCTGGACGTATGATTTCAGCACACCCTGCATATGACTTGTTATCAAATTTCTACATATCGGAGATAAGGGAGGTTAATTCGGTAAATGAAATGAAGCTTGAAAAGAAACATTAAACAAAATCGTGAAAAGCTTTCTTTGAAGGTTTCACTAGAACATGGCAAATACTTTAATGATACCTTCATAAGAAAATAATTGAGGTTTCCAGGCTAAACGGAATAAGAAATCGAAACAAAAATAATAATAAATTTTTTGTTACACCTTGTGGAACCAGCGACCTAGAAATTTATATTGTTCACATAGGACCCATAAAAATGGTTCGAGGCGACTATGTTCAAAATTTCATTTGGGCGCCAGTTGAAATTTAAAATTGATCGGGGTCCAAGATATGGAGGTTCAAGGCGGTCCATGTATTTACCGCTTTTAGTTTTTTAAATAGTCCTCATACCTCCCTTTCCAGAAATTATTTTTCCCTTACATGCGGAATTACCAATCTCGATATCGGCTGACTAATTGCTCAAAGATTTCAAAATGGAAATTGGGTGCAAAACGCTGCGCACGTGAGAAAAACTATTATCTGCTGTATTATTTACTTTTTCTCCCGTCACTTATTTGAAAAAAGTGCCTTGATAATGCCTCATTTTCAGCTTTCTGCGATGATCGTTCTCTGAATTATTCAGCATAAACGAACATCGAACTTTTTGTTTTTGTCCGAAAGTAGCCGGAACTGTCGCATCTCGACGCATCGTTTTATCGGTGAATTTTTTTAAAATTTAACCATCTTCGCATCTCACCATTTGCGATATTGCCATGCGGAAAGCGACGCTTTACCGCATGCCGATAGGCGTCGCAACCGAGTGCGTTAAGGACGCTACCGCATGTGTTATGTATTGGGTTGTTCGATAATTAATGTCGTATTTTTTATATTTTTTCAAAGTGAATACACTTGTATTAATAATAAATGTTAATCAATGATGTAGTGGCCATCTTGGTGGACGACCTTTTGCCATCTTTGGGCAAGTTGGAAAATTCCTCGTTCGTAAAAGCCTTGATTTTTATGAGTAAAAAATTGATTTAACTCATTTTTTACGGCTTGATCAGAATCGAAATTTTTACCATTCAAATGATTTTGAAGAGAACGAAACAAATAATAATCTGATGGCGCCAAGTCAGGGCTATATGGTGGATGATGTATCGGTTCCCAGTTTAGTTCCAATAATTTTTGACGCGTTATTAAAGACGTATGGGGTCTAGCGTTATCATGATGGAACAGTGCCCCTTTGCTATTGGCGAGTTCGGGACGTTTTCTTTTGATTTCTTCGTTCAATTTCGATAGCTGACGATAGTAAACATTCGAATCAACAGTTTGGTTTCTCGGAAGCAGTTCAAAATAAAGAATACCCTCGTAGTCCCACCGCACAGATAGCAAAATTTTCTTTTGATGAATATTGGCTTTGGACCTCGATTGCGCAGGTTTATCTTATCAGGTCCATGATCGTTTTCGGACTACGTTATCGTAGACAATCCATTTTTCATCACCCGTTATGACTCTTTTTAGAAGTGGGTCGTTTTGGTTACGATTCAGCAAAGAATCGCATATGTTAATGCGTTGGGTGAGGCGAATTTCCTTCAATTCGTGAGGAACCCAAACATCCAATTTGCTAACGTACCCGAGCTTTTTTAAATGCAGAGAAACGGTTGAATTCGACATGTTCAACTTTTCTGTTATCTCTCGAGTTGTCATACGCCGATTAGCTTCGATTAAGGCCTTTATTTTATCGTAATCAATGGTGATTGGGCGTCCAGCGTGTGGTGCATCTTGGACATTAAAATTTCCGGAACGAAAGCGAGGAAGCCAACGCTGGCACTGGCGTTCGGTAAGGCAGTTCTCACCATAAACTTCTCACAACTTCTTCTGAGCTTGTACTGCATTTTTGCCCTTTCGAAAGTGAAATAATGTCGATAATGCTCACTTTGATTGTCCATCTTCAATTCAAATTTTAAACAACTTCTTGTTTACTGATTACGTTCAATTTTCGATCGAAAAAAGTCTAAAACATAACCTTTAAAATGGCATATAATAATATAAGCGACGAGATCACTATTACTCGATACGTATAAAATAAGCAATCTATGAGAATAAAATGACATTCATTATCGAACAACCCAATACAACATTTTCCCTACGAGCGCACTTACCCGTGTTAGCTCTGTTGTTTTCCGCAATTTAAATTAAATACATGTATGTTTTAATTTATTCGGTCAAGATCTTAATCCGTGTGATATTTTCCAAATGATATTTCCTTAGTCTTCTACGCGCAATTACAATAATATCGTGTCTAGTTATTTGATTAAATGCGGTTAAAAAATTAACGAGCATTATTGCCCGTTTACGGCGCGTTGTCGTGAGCGACGGGCCGTAAAGATATAGCAAGGCCTGCTGAAATTGTTATATTCACCCGCATGGAAACTAAGATGTAAACAAACAGTTTCGGTGCACTTGTGCGTAAACATGTTTTGGGATTATAAAATTAATTTTTTTTCGTTTTGTGTAAACACCTTTAGAGAAAAACGCGGATTGCTAATAACGTGTCACACTAATTTTTTTTTGCTCACCACGTATACGCCCGGACGAGCTGGTAAAATGCGAAAGAAAAAGTTAGGTAACAGTACCGTAAACGGTTTTCGCGCCGATCGTTCTGATTTTTTAATATGTTATTCTAAAGGTCATTTTGAACAACTTTTCTAAAGGGACAAGGGCGCGCAAATGCCTCTTTCACACTTTTTTTAGGTTGAACATTTTTCCAAATCCAACTGTCTTACGGGATCGTGGAGCGAATAGCGGAGCTGGGTGGGGTCAACTGCTCCACTATGGGTATGTAATATTTTGTCGTTGCTTTAAAGATCTGAAACGTTGTTCATAATTACCTCACTCAGCACTCCAATTCACTCCATGAATCCCGAAAGATACTTCACTTAATCGACTAAAATACTAGCGTGGCCCCTGCGCAAGAAAGATACACAAAAATTTTACAATTTATTTTAATTGCAATCGCAATTGAAAAAAATACAAATTCTGATCAAAATAAGAAAATGAAAAACATATTCTTGATAAGAACTGAAACTAAACGAAATAAATTTCCTTTACTGAGGTGATCTGAACTAACCTAAACTAAATGAAATAAATTTTCTTACTGAGGTAGATGTAAATTTGCAATTTCAATAGAGAAATAAAAATGGAAATGTGTTACCTCACCTTACCTTATCTTACCTTACCTTACCCCACCCAGCACCCCTATTCGCTCCACGTTCCCGTAAGACAGTTGGATTTGGAAAAATGTTCAACCTAAAAAAAAGTGTGAAAGAGGCATTTGCGCGCCCTTGTCCCTTTAGAAAAGTTGTTCAAAATGACCTTTAGAATAACATATTAAAAAATCAGAGCGATCGGAGCGAAAACCGCTTACGGTATAATTACCAAAAGTCATACTTGAGCTGTTTCGGCAACTTTCGGAAGGCGAAAACACTTATGCGGTTTTTTAGAATACATTGATGTCGGTACGACAAACTCGTTTCACCCTACTCATTTACCATCAACATTATATTTTTAATGTTTATCTGAAAAAATAAAAAAAATTAAGTAACTGTAATTATCCGGTATATGGGGGACTACCAGTTTTCTATTATGGTATTCGGGCGAATAGTTAAAATTGCGCTCGTGAAACTGCGCCCATTCATGGCTCATAATGCCACAGGAGAACAACGATCATTTAAAAACTCTCGATGATAGAATGATCGGTGTCAAACTTTCGCTACTGGGTGTTCGCTTAAAGATTTAAAAAAAAAATCCAGATCCGTATTTACAAAATTGTTTTCATCTTCACTCTTTCTAAGGCATAAAAAATTAACGGCTGCTTCAATTTCGAAAACCAAAGGCCATGCGGGATGGGTATTGGGTGGAGGGCTCTAAATATGGCGTGTTTTGTCGAATCCCTTTCCGTTTCAAATCTGCGCGTTTAAAAATTTCGTTTTATTATCGCGCCCTTCTTGAACCTAAATAAGTAATAACAATAATCCAGACCATCGTTTCACATCGATTAATAATATTTTTAAGTGATCGTGGATAAAATTGCTGACTTGTCATAAGCGGTGCAATTAGAAATGTATTTTGCACCAAAGCAGGTAAGTTTCTGGGAAAGTATCAAGGTAAACACACAGCATCAAGAATTATTGATTCTTCTAATTAGTGCTAATAACATGCGGTTAATGAATACGTATTTCAACTTGTTGACTTTTTCCTCAGCAAATCAATAAAGATCGACATTGCACCTACAATCACCCCGATAAAGACTTTCATGGAAACTTTCCTCTCAGGCGTGATTAGTAACTCACTCACCAATCACAGATTCGGTAATCTCAATACATAAACCCAGCCCCTTTCTCTCTGTATCCCTCTCTACTGTCCTATTTAATAAGTAAACATTAATCTTCGAATGAGGCTTAATAGGCCTTAAATGTCCTCAAGTTGAAATGATCTTGTTGATTAATCTTATGGCAGACTGCATAATTAACGTGCACGTTGAACGAACGTACATACGCTTGGCTTACCCTGTTAATGGAATATTTCTGGATATCCTGTTGATGCGGTAATTTCGGTCATGCTCCAAGAAATAAATAAACTCATTTCACGAATACTGTTAAGTAGCTGGAAAGATTTAGCAAAGGACAATAAGCCTAAAGAATACTCCTGACGTGTGTTGGTTGGATTAGCGCCTTCCTGAGTGGGGCCCCTCGGCTTTGGAGGAAGTCAAATACGGCGTGGACTAATGGATTAGTACACGTTTCCCGTTACGACTGTTGCACTTTGATGTTTTATTGGCGCCCTATTTTTTAGTGCCTTATTGCTCCTAACGCATTAAGTAAATACCGAAATGTAAGAAGTAAGTTGTAAAACCGGTCGTATCACTATGTTCCAAAAGAATACTTTATCCGCCCATCAAAGTCTTTATGAGGATCTCGGATTCCGACTCTTCCGAGAGAGAGGATTATTACTTCGTTGTAGCCGGTTATATCACTTTATTACCCGAACCGAGGCATGGATGAGTGAGTTTTGTGTATAATATTATATGGGTAATTAATTATGGTACAAGGAACTGAAGAAATCAGTGTTTCTGGTAAATGGTTCAAAGCTTGAGATGATTTATTTCAGAAGTGTTGGTACCTAATTTTCTTCGGTGTATTTGTTGCGAAGTACGCCTGGGTTTACTGGAAAGTTGATCTTTATGCGTCAAAGTCGACAAAGTCCGTGAAAAACTCGTCCTCGTAGAACGAATGTAAATGTTTACTGTGTTAAAGACATATGTGCCATTGTATGTTCATATTACGCGAACATCTGGAGCAATAATTATACAGCCATGAGGCAAGTAGATTAACAAGCTGTTTATTATGTTTTTATATTCTTTAGCGTAAATATGCTTTGGCCTGCAAACTATCCAGATTTAGGCTCACCGTTTTCTTTTCTCGCCAATTCTGGCGTCTTTCGGTCACTGCGGCTTTAGCTTAATGTAGGTGGGCAATACCGGTGTTCACCGCGGTCCTCCCTTATTTAGATTTATATCGATTTGCAAACAATAATGTCAATTATCATATTAGTGTCAAGTTCAAACTGTATTGTTATCGGATCAATGGTTTATTTTTAACATTGTTTTCTAATATTTTACTAATTAATAAAACGTGTTGAAATTGTTGTTCTCTCTACCAGTGAATTTTTTACCAGCAGCACCTCAGTTGATATCGTTCGCAGCGAAAAATATGTCAACATTCTAATTACCGTAACCATAACAATAATATCGCTTACATCACTCCTGCCTATTGCATTTTAATGGACTTTTTACGATTGTTCCTATAAACGAATTCACCTGACTTGCGTTGATTGGGTTGCCATTGGGATTATTTTGGGCGTGCATTTTTACTGTTAAGAAGCGATGACGATTAAATTCTAACAGTACCCCCATGGTTATTCATGGCAGTTATTGGCTCAATTCTGCCCACGCTACTTCCTAAGAGTTACACGGCGTTCTCGAAAAAAAAATCTTTTGGGCGTTGCCATTGTTCTAAGATGTTTCGCCTCGAGATACCCCAGAGGTAAGCTTACATAAATAACAGATTTCACCACTTTTTTACAATTCCTCGAACGGCAGGAACACTTTACGAGCCATAAGCCAGTCTTCCTGCCTTTCAATTGAATACGGTAACTCGTAGATAACACGCGAAAAGTGGCAAAAACTAGACCGCTCTAGCACATCCAATGAGACGTTTGGTGCCTTTAAGTAGCGTGTTGTTTTGTTGCAGTATGTCTGGAATAACCTTGGCCGGTGGACCACCTTCTGGCACCACAGATCTTGGAGACGCAGGCGGTAGGGCCTTGAAGCTGCAAACGGACGCCCCTCATTTGGTGAGCATGGGAGGGGACAGGCTTAGCACTTCGGTCACTTTACATCCTCTTCCTCCAGGTAAGAGACTTTTCGAAGGTTAGTAAAGTTAAATGAAAAAAATTGACGTTTGGGTGCGGATGTCCTTCGAGTTTTACGAGTGACCTTCGCCATTATGACCAGAACAGACACCTTAAGAGAATCAATGAATACCTTTTTAGTGCTAGAATCGTTCATTATTCCGGTAATAAGTTTGGAAAACCGAGCGTTTCGTGTGTTGCGTGTGTTTACAGACCAACGCACCATACTCAGTGATTTTTTTTTTATCTTATCAGTGTTTGCGCCTAATTATCCTGTTTTGTTTGGTAGTATAATTTTCGTCTTGTGCTGGTGTTGAAGTACGTCTGTACTTGTGGTGTGCGTGAGGATTTGGTTTCGCACAGGTATATAGCCAACGAAGTTTTAAATCGAAGAAATCGGTGATACTATTTTAGTTTCGGTTAAAACGAGTCTAGGATTTAGTTAGTCTCTTACGTTTAATGCATAGTGCAATACACTGATTTAGGGTTCAAAAAGTAATGCCAATTTTAATTAATTAAAAAATCATTTCTGCATCTTGCGTGCAAGAAAAATTTGTCATAAAATTGCACAGTTTTTTGGATATTTGCGAAAAACTAAAATTGCAATATTCGGTTTCTCGGTTTTCAATCTCGAAAATTTGCTAAAGAAGACTTATTACTTAATCAATGAAATTGGGGCGTTAAACAATTTCATGGTTTTTCGTATTATTTGACGCCACAAGATTCCTTTTTTCGCCCATGCACAGCTGAAACCCCAAGCTTGAACTAAGGTACCCGCATTTCGCATTCACCCGTTATGCACAAAACCATTTCCTATTTCCTGTCCTTCCAGCGATATAGGCAGGCAAGTACCCCTTCAGAAAAAACCTGACGGAGAAAGGTACTATATATACACCTGCATTGGTGCACGGCATTTTTATTAGGATGAACAATGGGAAATAGGCTCATTACTCACGAAAGGTGACAAGTCCCTAGAGCCACATGACTCACCACGTGGGCTACGTCCCGACGCGTCTGGCGCATTTGTTTGTTTTGGACGTCCGAAATAAGCGCCTCTACGGCAGAGCCATCGGCGTCGGTTCATTTTTCCAACCGGCTCGGTTGATGTGCCAGATTTTTTTCAATTAAAATTAGAAAAAGCAGATCTGGAAATCACCTGTACGAGTTCGTTTGCCGTACATGTGTGAATGATTCCAAAAATACGATAAAGTTAAATTTCCACTTCTCCTGAGCGCGTATTTTTACTTGTAATTACCGAGGTATATGCGTTGAGTAAATAATGCTGGGTTTACGTACATAATGTAATGTATCAGAATTTCACAGAAAGTTAAAGATATGTACAGAGTGTTCCACAAATTATGGGACAAGAAGCAATGGCAGATTCTTGCCATCAAAATATTTAGATCCAGCGCAATTTTTGTATGCCGCAGGTTAATATGGACAAAGATACAAGGTGTTAAAGTTTAACTTACATTTTTTATTTTATTGCATGTCTTCGCAGTCTTTTGACTTATGGTACTGGAATTTGGTGTACGGGGGTTTTCAGGTACCGAAAACGGGCTAGTACTGTTAGTTTTATTGCAGTTAATAGGGGGCGCCAGTTCTAACCGTCTTGGCTTGTTAACAAAATTCTCATGTTTTTTATGCTTCTCCAGTAATGTTCCAAATAAGAAATATTATTCTGTTTAATATTTTAGATGAGAAAAGCTATACATACTTGTTATTAGCTGCAAACTTGACCGTTTTCGAGATATTTACGTAATGCACAATATGTATAATACGGAAAACTTCAATTTCAACCAATTTTAAAGAAAAAATTTATAGCGACTTTGACAAGCTTCTGCTCTGTCACTGGTAAATCGATATTCAGTTTTAAAATGGCGCTCACGCAAACAAAACAAAAGCTTTCTTGGTTCGTGTGACTCCGTCGGCTCTCGGCTTTAGTCGAGAATACACATTTACGAATGTTGATGAGGTATTGACCTAGCTAATATCTCGAAAACGGTAAAGTTTTGAGGCCGCTAACACATATACCTTTTTTTTTATTATCTAAAATGTTAACCAGAATAATATTTCTTATTAATAGGGCTACTGGAGCTGTGTAGAAAAAAATTAGCGCCCTTTTAACTAGCCAAGACGGTTTCCAGTGGCGCACTCTGGTGGCAGCAATAAAACTGACACCAGCTTGTTTGCCGCGTCCGAAAACCCCCAGGTCGCAAATTTCAGTAACATACGCCAAAAGGCTGTGAAGATATGAAATAAAATTTAAACTTTAACGCACCGCACCCTTGTTAATATGCATTTACTCTCGGAATGTCACAATAGCGCAGCATCTTAACATTTTGATGGCAGGAATCTGCCGTTGCTCATTGTCCCATCATTTTCGGGACGTCCTGTATATGCTGTGTCAAGGTTTCGTAGAGATCTGAACATTTCACCGCTCAGCGAACTTACATACAACGAACCGAACTCTGAATGAAACATTAATTTGGACGGGGAGGCGAACTCGTAGGATCTGCGAACGTGTACCTCCCCTGCTGATTTGCTCGGCGTTCGGTTCGTTGTATTGTCCCTTGTACGGCTAATTGTTGAACAATTGGGGATGAGTAATTTTTTTTTATTAGTCGCAAACACGTCTGTTTTTTTTTGTTCGTCATTTATGTACGTCTACAGTAGAAAAAGCTGCTCACATAATTCCTATAAATATTAAAAAATCGGAAAGTGCTACATTGACTATCTCGGACGTGACCGACATTATGAAAAAATACTGCAGGCTTTCGATAAATTTACGTGCTTTCATGAGCATTTCCGCCCCTACGATAAATAGGAAATAAGGTGAATTAAGTAAACCATCGTGTTTTTAAATCTTGTTCCTGGCGGAATGAGGCTCCGAAGCCAACCAGACGGAATGCGGCGTCAGAAGTTATTTATCGGCACCGCTTTCTGATTACGTTACGTCTTTTGCCCTTTTGTATCTACCTGAGTCTCAGATTCTTAAAATATTCGGCCAGTTGATTTTTGTTCCATATCCCGGCAGTTCGTCTCGGGAGGTCTCTTAGAAAATTCACTCCCCAAAGACCTGAGCGTAAAAATAGCTAATCCTTAAGTATCTTATTTCGATTTCCCGCATCAATGGGCCGGGAGTACCTAAATATAGTTTTATTGGAGTTGGGAGCTAATAAATCGAATCTGCTCCTATACCGCCTGTCATCGGGAAATGGCGTTAATTATTTGGTAAATGATTTATACAGGGTGCTTCCTAATTGATGGTAAAAAATGAAGTGGGTGAATGATGAGCTCATTTTACGATAAAAACTTCATATAAAGGCATATTATAAATCGTTTCCATTTTGTATCACGGGGTATTGAAGTTTCATTTCTTTTTCGATTTTCATTAATTTCTCTGTCATTTGTAAAGATAATTAACTCAAACAATTATTTTGGCATAACGAACAAACTGAAATAACAATTATTTAAAATACTCTACAGGGCGTTACTGTGTGCGTAATCGCTCACAATATTTAACATCAGACCTTTTTTTTATCACATTTTTAGATTTTATTTATTAACTTCATTTAATCCCTTCTACCTCTTATTCGCTTGTTTAAAAGATATTTATCAAATTTACAACTAGTAATTTTGATTGTAATCAAGGTAATTGCTGAAAATGTCCTACAAAAATACAAGATTCTACACTTGTTCTCGTGGACCGCTGGACTCTATGAAAAATTCCTGGTGTATTTCTGACATTTTCAGAAGCACTTATAATTCTATTCCTTGATTTTCTTTAGTGTCCACTTGTGTAGAAGTAGGTCAATCGGGGCGAACATGGTTAGATATTTTTAGTATATTCTACTCCTTTATCATGTTTCAAACCGATTCCTACACTGGATTATTGTTTAAATTTATTATCGTATCTGGGTGATGTCATTCTCTTCTCTTCGAGATGTTATTAGTTATGATGCGAGCAGTTTCACTGCGCTGTGCGATAGCCTTAATTTAAATGCGTGCACTCGTGTTGTAATTTGCTCAACCTTGTTATACACAGGGCAATTCATCGGCTATTTTTGATATCACTCAGTTAATGTGGCATTTATATCAACTGAAGGAGAAAGTGTTCTATTTCTTCCTACTAAGATAGTAAAACTTACCATCAATTTAAGCCTTTTCTCTCTTATCTTATTTTGCCTGCTTTCCTTCCAAAAACACATATAACCGTTGTTCTAGGAAGAGTTACATTAGGAAGTGGACCCGGGGTGGACATTCCAGTACAAGGCACTGGAGTAGCACCGCTGCACTGTCATATCGAGAATAGTGAAGGTGTTGTGACTTTGTACCCCCTCTCTGAGAACTTGTCCATAGATGGAGGAGCCGTTTGCGGACCTACCAGACTGTCTCAAGGTACAGTTTAATTTATTGTTTGGTTAACTTTAACACCCAGCTAATTTCTATAAAAACTTTGAAATATCTATGTTAAAGTTAGCAACTTAGGCTCGTAATCTAATGTAAAAGCGAACTGAACGCTGTTTGACCTCTAGGTGTTATGCTGACAATAGGTCGGTCCAACTACTTAAGATTCAACCATCCAGCCGAAGCCAAGCTCATGAAATCGGTTCTGCCGAATCCCCGAATTTCCATGGCTCCCATCATGTTCGAACCTGCAGATGTTAATTATCAGACGAAGTTCAACAAAAAGCCCCCAGTCGTTCCCAGGAAGAGTCCTAGGGAATCTTTGTCGGACAGCGGAAGTGTGTACTTGTCCTGTTTATCAATGATCGTCGTAATTTATGTGCTAATTTTAGGTGAAGATCCGCCCTCGAGCATAATGACCAAAGTTTCAAAATTCGAGTATTTGGCCGCTCAGAATCTCAAAAAGGCTTATTCGCCTAAAGTGTTTACGTCCAACGTTCCTACGGTTAATGTGCCAGTTAAGGATGTTTTGGGCAAAGACATTGACAGTCTCAGGAAGAGCCTGCCGCAGAGTGCAGTCAACTATGTAGAACTCAATACCAATGAGAAGGAGCAGAATAAGGGGACTGGTAATTTTTGTAAAAAATCAAATATTTGCACGATTAAAATTGACTCTTTTTTGAATTTAGGTCAGACGATTTTTGCGAAGCAAAAGCAGCCGCAATACGTAAACGTAACAGTGAACGAAACGAGGAACATTAATAATCGAGTAATTATTTACGAAAATGGGTGCATACCGAAGAGTACTCATGTTAGTTTCGACCACAACGACCTTAACAATAAAACAGCAACGAAGAATGTGAACGTGAACGTGAACAGGATTAATGCGCCGCATAGTCCTAGTTTCAATAGGAATCCCACGCAGTGTTATAGGTAAATGTGTGTAATAAGAATGTAAAAATTGTACTGCAAATCGTGTCGTAGAAATCCAAAGAGACCTCGAGGAAATTATCGAAAGCTTTGAAATATCAAATTCTAACTTTGATATGACTATTTAAAAAAAGCAAAGCGTGTTTCTTGGAACGCTTTTTGATCAGACTGATAGTTTTTGAAATAATTTCGGTTGAATACCATTAATGGCGTATCAAATATCCCCAGAAATGCCATCTTTCTTCCTTTTTAATTTACGTTGTAACATAACGATAATATTTAACATGATTTATTGTTGTTTAGGAGTATAACCCCAAGTCCTATTTCCAACAACATTAAGTTGGAACACAGAAGAAGTGGGTCAGTAGGAGAGTTACCAGCAAACTTCGTGGATGACCTAGATATGTTCGCTTCCCGAAAACATGAAGCTGAAATCAAAAGGAATCAGGTAGATGTTGTAGTACCTACGTCATTTGTTTGATTAAATGTTTTTTCTAATCCTCATTTATCACGCACCAAGCGATAAGCGGCAAATATCTACTAAAACCATGTTGAACACATGACTAGTACCTCGATTTATTCCGGACCTATTCAAACCAACGACTTTTAAATAATTATTTTAGTTTTTCGTAACATCATCCAGTTGTTTAACGAATTTTCACGTTGTCACTTTTATCTTATCAGTTTTCTTATTGACTGAATTCCGTTTTGGTGCCTTGGCTAATAGCTAATATTTAGCGTTCGCTTTTGCACCTTACAGATTAAATCATTATTTATAAATCCAATGGTACGCGTCACCTCATTCTTGACCAACGGATAACGACGTGTGTAAAATTTTTAGGCCCAAAGAGACAGAATCAAGGAACAAGAATTGGAGAAGGCAGAAAAACAGCGCCTGGAAGAAATTCTGAATATGTGCGCTGAATATGAGAGACAGGCTCAGAATCAAGGGGAGAAAAGTAAGCCGCCAACTCCTAATAGGTAAGAATTATCGTGTTGGTGTACTATACGATCCACTGAATAAGAATATTTCAGAATAATAACCAACGGGTCGCTCCCTCGCGAAAAGAGGCATTTGGGCTCTTCTTCCCCATTCAACTCGCCCCCTCCTTCCCCCTTGGAGATTCTTCATAACGAGTTGCTGAAGCAAAGCAATCACTATGAAAATATGTCCTTAAATTGCGTTAAACCTGAACCCCCAATCCGGGCGTCCCCTTACGAAAATGTGGAAATCAGACATTTATCTCCGATTTCCAATAAAGACTGCGTAAGCCCTTACGAAAACGTCACCTTACAACCTCAGGGATCGTACCCTTCGAGTCCCAGGACTCGGATAAAGACCTTTGTCCACGCCTCTAAAGATAGGTGAGCGGATTTTTTTTGTTGCTAGAATGTGCGGTGGCTACATATATATCTTTTAGCAATATTAAAGCGGTGGAGGAATCTATTGACAGTAAATTCGCAGCTATAGAAACTGAGCGAAAGCTCCTCAAAGAAGCTGAAAAAGTTCTGAGACAAAACTTGCACAATTCCAAGGAAATCACCGAGGATAACTTTAATTTAGGCGATCAGGAGCCGAGGAAGAGTACTCCGACCGCGTTTATCTATCCCTTGGACGGTCAAGAGCCGCCCAGGGGGTCGCTCGAAAGTCGCAGATCTGCAGGGAAAGATGAGGAATCGATCAGTATAAACAATACGGCTGATAGCAGCAGTTTCGATTCGTCGACGCGCAGCTGTGAAGAGCGAGGTAAGAAACACAATTAAGTTTATGTGATTGGTCTAAAAAAAGTGAGGTTTCAGCAAATCCCGAGCAGAAGCAAAAAGTTGAGCAGCTGAGGAAGGAGAAGAAGGAAATTCTGTCAGTTATTTCCAGAATCAAGAGGCAGATGGGGGAAATTGAGATGCAAGAGGAGGAGCTTCATAGGGAGGTCAGTGGTAGTAAATTAGGACAGCAATTTTCCTTAGGTTTGCATGATGGAAGGCGGAATCTTCCAACCGCCAAAAGTTTCCTTAAAAGAAAATATAACTGATTATTAAAGTATCTTCCGCCACTTGCCGAAAAAATACATTTAAGCGACTCATTTCATATATCGAAGAATCAATGAATGATTGTCGGTATAATTTGGTCTTCAAATATTCTGATGATTGCAACTTGATTTAAAATTGGCACTTCTGTTTAATTTATCTATTGCTTATTACTCAAGAATAAGTCTTTTTTTCATGATAATGTATATTTGAAACATGTATATGTATACATAACGATGGTCTTTTAAGCAAGATACTAAAAATGCCGGATCAATTTTAATAATAATTGAGTGATTTGCCTTTTCATTAATTAAAGTTATTCTTAATTACAGATTGATCTCGAGAGTGCTCTCATAAATGGGGAATTCAAGTCCAAACAGCTAGAACTTGAAAAGATGAAATGTAAAAAGCAAAAACTAGTAAAAAGAGCACAAAGAATCGAGGATAGTATGCGCGACTGTCAAATGAAGCAAGGAGAAGACCAGAAGGAGTGCAAAAAGAAGCTTCTAATCGCGCAAGAAGTTATGGCTAAAGTAGAGGAGAAACTTAAAGAAACTAGTAAGTTCCCAACTTTAGATCAATGGTTTGGAATATTGTGAATTTAATATAACAGAAAAAGCTACTCCTGAATACGAAACAGCCTTCGAGGAGTATCTTCAAGCTCAAGAGCAGCTAGACAACGAGAGGAAGAATTTCGAGGACCTGGAATTTCATCATTTGGAAGAAGAAGCCGATTGGCTGGCAAGCAGGGAGGAGCTGCAAAGGGAAATTGCGGATTTGACGCACAAAATTGAGAATCTCAAGGCGAATATACGAGATTTGGATGACCAGAGGCAGAAAACTTCCAAGACTAACTCGAACGAATACAAAACGATTGAAAGGCAAAAGTTTGAATGCATGGTACGACTGGAAGAGATAAGAAATAGGTAAGAATCTCCGCGTTTTCAAAGTTCAGCTGCTATTTGATGTCTTTAGGATGAAGAGCATAGATAACGAACTTTCGTTGTATACAAGTCAAGAGTCAGAACAAGAAGTGTCTAGTGATAGTGATGGGAGCGATAAATCGAAAGAAATGACCACAGTGCGGCATAAAATTCCGGATCTGAGTTGTTCAATGATAGTCAGTCATCATGTTAATCGATCGCCCGATTACAACATGTCGCAGAGTTTTAACGAGAAGTGGTTACAAGAAAAGTCAGTTTTGGAAGATGTGGGTAAGTGAGTTGGAGCTTTGGGGTTGTTTTGTATTGGCAGAACTGGAGAATATTTACATCTTTGTGGGCAAACGATTGTAGAGGCGTATTTCTTTCCCTATATACTAGTGTTTTCTTGTAATTGAGTTTTTGTTTTTCGTTAGTATACTTCAGATTGTTAACAAAGACATGTATTAATTGTTAAAAATTAACTGTTTCTTTTTTAAATACAGACTGGGAACGATTCTAGATTTAGTAACTTTTGAGAAATATCATTTCGTCCCTATTCATTCGCCATTGTCAAGAAAACATTTTTGATTTTTCAGCGAAGAAGTTTCCAAGTCAAGACGACATCGACAGAATAAGCAAAGTAACATCGAACGCTCCGATAATCGGAGAAGATCGCTCTTCGTTGGGCAAAAAGGCCATTGAATCTCTGAAGGAAATCGAGAGAAATCGTCATTTGCATTTGTGTCAACAAGGTCAGGTCACTTTGTTACAAACCATTTAAGCCTCATTAACTCAACAATAAGTAGGTTCCCAAGTAATCGAGCAAGAGAGGCAGAGAGTGCTGGCCCTTAAGCAACGGGTGCAAGAGGAGGTGAAATCTCAGTGGGAGCAACAAAGACAGGATTCTCTGAGGATATCATCGGAATCCGACGGTACGCGGAGTAGGTAAGTGTGATTCATATTTGCCAATATTAAATATCGCCGATAACGAACAAATAATGATAGACGCAGCCCATTAAAATATCAGGTTTACGTCCCAGTTGACTTTCCTATAGCCGTCGTGTAAACGGCTCAGTGGCGTGGGCAACTTTCGTTGTGTTTACGTAATTGTAGCTGTGTCTTTTTTTCAGACATCATTTCAGTTCATTCAAATTTAGTTTATTTGTATTGAATGTATAAAAGAGCTATGATTTCAATCCGTTCCTGTTTCGGCTCAAATCAGAGTCCCAAAGCATTAGAATCTCCAGTTAACCGGTGAGCTTAGATTTCATCAAGTTTGTATATATCGAGTACTTGGCATTTTTCAAAACGAATATCGTTTACTCAGCATTTAAAAAATGGATAAAAATAAAGTTGGCACAATTAGTTCAAAGTCAGCGATGTCGTAAACTAAAACATTTATTTATTTGAAAGATTTTTTCACTGGGAAACAGGTAGATCTTCATTTTCTCTTCGATTGGGTGGTAAACCCACATTGATGGGCTTCACAAATTAGCATCCAGATCTCATTTCCTTTCCGGCTATTCGGCTGCGTTTTCCTAACCCAAATCGGAGATACGTTTTTGGGGCATGACGCCATAATAATAATTTGAATTGATGGAAAAAATTGCCGCTTTAACAGGTGAACACAGACGGAGTACAAAAATATGTCTGGATCGTAAATTAAGCAGCTGAAATGCTTGATCGAAACCGACAGATGGTGCGGAGTTGTTTTTAAAATAATACAATTTAGAGTGGATTTAGATAAAGCGGAACACTAAATCATATTGGGGAGGTGTCTCGTAATAAGTTTAAATGATTTTAGTAATCGCAAATGAGTTTCCGACGATAAAGCATTCGAGTCTCCAAAAAATATTCACCGAAGGTGGCGATTGATTTAGAGCTTTCTGACCAGTTTAAATCAACACCGGGTGCTAATGATGAGAGTAGGTCGTGCGGCAAGTGGCGTAGTTGTTGGAAAGACAAATTGCTGATGCTATCGGATCAACTTATTTTCACAACGCAACTTGGAATTTTTTTAATTTTATCTCACCATTTTATATCAGAAAAAAAATAAAAATAAAACTTGTAACGTTCGGATTTCGCTAAACGATTCAGTTTTTTTTTTTAATATTAATTCATATTAAATTCACATTAAAATTGCAAAATATTCTTCCTGCAAAAGCACAACTTAATGGAAATTTAACCGACCTTGTATCGCTAATGATTTTTGGAAATCCCAGTGCTGAGAGAATTTTCGATACACTACACATACGGTAACGTGTAATGATAACGAAAATCCCGCCCCATGTTATACAATATATAGAAAGAAACTATTATTTTCATTAATTTTTGGACACTTTGTAAGTGTCCTTGCTAAGACGGTCCGACAATTTGATTGGTTTAATCAATGGCACGTTGTACAAATAGCTAGCAAAGAATGTTAAACATTTGAAAATAATAATAAACAATGGTGTGTTGAAACGAACGTTTCAGCAATGGTTTTAATGGACCCGTATCAAAAACAGCTAGTTATTTTATAACCCAGCGAATTGTTGAGCGCTGATTAACCTCGATATAAACTGGTCACAAAAATAGTCGAAACGGCATATTTTTTACTAATGTTTGAGACCTCGTGTTACGACAAGGCCTTGGCCGATTTTTGTGAACAATAAAGTTCCTTAAACTACGATTCTTCTCAAGTCATCAGGAACATTCCCCTTGAAAAAAAATAGAGGCAGAGTTATAGGCAAAACGTAATTTTGAATGTACTGGATGGTTCAAAAAAGTGCAGTAGATTTTAATTTTTTTACTTTAAAAAAATAGTTTTTGGATCGACCTTCAAATTTTTGAAATTAAGGTGCAAATATAAAACCTATTTCGCCTTAACTCAAATCATTGTGGAAAATACAAAAAGTATCCGATGCTTCAGCCTCCCGCCAAGTAATGTCTCGTTATGTTGACCAAAACCACTAAATTAACATATTTATATGGCATTTTCTTTGCCCTGCATGGCATCGAGAATTTTTTTTTTAAGGCGAGTGTTCATCGGTGATTCTAGAAGAAAATTGATGAGCAAAATGACTAAAAAATGTGCCGTTTGGTCAGCTTTCCCGAGCAACTTATTTAAAAATCGATTGGAAGTGGGTTTAAAAAAAACTGAAACGAATTATTTGATAGGCGCCAATCATGTGAAATTTTACGTTTTAGTGGGACAGACCTGGAACCCAAAGGAGAAGAATCTGTAAACGGAAACGAAAAGATCCTGGTAAGTACCAAAAACCCCACAAGCAAACTTGTAAACCATCATCGAAACTTTTTAAACAAGCAAACACGATATTCCGAATCTTTCCAGAACTACACGTCCATGGCAATTTTATGGTTTTCAGAATAATGCGTGTTTCAACAAACGACCTAAGCAGTTTAAATAAACTAAGCAGGATGTTATGCGTTATTAATTTTTGCCAGCCGGACATTGTTTGTTGTCCTTCCTTGGACTTCGCCCGAGCAGCGGGGCTCATCGAGGGTCGCGTCGGGAGCTGCCCGAAGCAGGTGGCCGACTGTGACGAACGGATTGTTATTTTTCGTTTCATCTGCTTAGGAATGCTTATAGATGTCCATGCAGATAAGGTTTTTCGCCACCTTGGATAAATATTACCATTAATGAAATTATTCTTGGCACCGATACAAATAGGTGCAATTTCATAGGCATTCCTGCGAATTAATGTTTCAAAGTTAAGGAGATTTTGCAATCTAGCCAAAAAGCGAAGTTGATTTATACAGGGCCATTTTTAATAAATGCCGTGTGGGTTCAAACGCTATTAGGTAAAAGTTTAATGTGTTATTAGCGGTTGTTTGTCCAGTTTTCCGCATATACCGTACGTTGAGGTGCGCGACCTTTCTTCGTTCCCGCTTAATGGCCGTTTGGCCAACAAGCGTTCTAATACCGGCCTGAAAACTTCGTCTATCCTGTACAATCAAAATTTAAATATTTCGTTTCATTTTTTTTTTCAATGAAAATTGCTGAGTTATTTTAAATCATTCGTCAAAAGTTTGCAATAAAAAAAAAACGGGGTAACGATTATAAATGAAATTAATATTTCAGCTTCTCGGTTTGCAAGCCACTGGTTCGCTAAGGAAGCCGAATCCCTAAGAAAATTCTTCAGTTATCGTTATCTTATGGAATTCGCATTCGGATCTGTGCATTTACAGCCAGTAACATTCGACAGGTGCATTCGCGCTTCGTTCCGAATTCCATCTTGCTTAAATACCTCCCAAACGTGTCTTCCATTTCCCTTGGTGTTTTTTCTATTAGAATCCGCCCCCTTATTTTTGGCGGTCACCTCACGATTTTGCCCCAAATTTTTGCATTTCTGGTTCCTGGGCGATTCTTAACGCTCTCCCAATAATAGGCGGTTTGTGGTAACGCCACTGGATCCAAATTAGGATTTTTCATCAGTGTTGAGTTGAAACATTCAACAACGCAAAGTAATCCTTTTCGGGGCATTAATTTGATTGGGCGAAACGTACTAATTAAATTAAGTTATTATTTTGTCGACGTAACGGATTAGACATAATCAAAGATGTTTAGTTTCAGGGCTCCTACGCCATTTCGTTTTTGCCCATCAGCCTCGGCACTGTGTTTTTCCCAATTTTTGGTTTTATTAATGGAATCTGCCAGAATCGTCGCCATTAATGATTAACCTCGCCGAAATTAAAAATGATTTATCTTAAGTTTACAAATTTTTTGTCCTATTTAAACATAAGACTAATGCGAAAATACATGGGTTTTTGTATTAATAGAATTCTCGATGGAATTTAACAAAATGTAGGTGTTAAAAGTCGGTTTACAAAAATATAAGTTTTTTTGGCATTTAAGAGTACCGTATACCGCGTGGTGCGTCATTTTCGGTCCGAATAATAAATGTCTTGTTTACAAATCCGAATTTTCCTTTCAGCAACCGCATTTTTAATTCTCTGAAATTTCCCAAAGAATTTATTTCGTGATCACTTCCAGTGCTCACAGCACTATTAAAATAGCTGGAAACAGGAATTATATCATAAATCCCCACGAGCCTGGTAATGCGAAGCCATTAGCATTGTACACGGCCTAATTTACGACTGATTTTGATTAGTTCTGTTTTTGTTTATTTATCAATTGTTGTTTATGAACTCTTCAATCTTCAATGGAGTACTTAATGGGTTTGTTTTGATTACTCAGCGGGAGGTGGGATTTGATCCGGAGAACTGAGTGTTCCAAACATTTACCTACAAACACGACAATTTTAGCCTCGGAAACATTTCGGTTCGATGCGCCCACAGTGTGGAAAACCCAAATCCTGGATTTTTTGTACACATTTAATAAACACTCTGTACGTTCCATTGTGCTGGCCCTCTAAAATTTATGCGATATGTAAATCGACCTTCTAAATGCCAGCATTGAATGAAAACTACAACAAAGCTGGAATATTTGCGTCAAACCGTCCACCCGTGACTCGAACTAGTAAATAATGTGTCCAGACTGTTTATTTGGCGTATCCAGATTTAATGTAATTCCCAAATATTGACAGCGGAACTGCTTGGAAGTTGGATGCATTTCATTGGAAATTAGTCATTAGAGATGAATTTGGTCTGTGAAAATTGATCCTTTACATTGTAAATTTATGGATAAATTTGTGATGATAATGAAATGCGTCATATAAAAGTTGTTTATATTCTCGTTAAATGCACTAAACTCATGGACAAAAAAACCCCTGATAACATAAACATTGTTCAATTTGAACCTTACATAACTTTTTCAGTTTTATATCGATTTTTGCCCTTTTTTTTTGATAAATTGTAGGCGTGCTCATTTTAATCATTACTGGATATTGGCATCGCCAAAAGTCGTAATCAATTTCTCATTATACAGGGCGAAGCCAAGAGGTGCTTTTCGACCTAGATTTCCTAACACCTCGTGGAAGAATTTGACGATAGTATGAGATATCTTTGTATGCAATTGCAAAGCTGCAAGTTTCCTTAAAATATTTTTTTTAATCGCGTCCATTCTGAAAGAAATTGAAATTGTTTAACAAAAAGACGCTATTTACCAAAATAAAAACAAAACATGTCAAACAAATCAACAAGGTAAATTAATCTCCCAGTTAAATATAAATAAACGCCAATAGCGTGAATTTCCTCCTCGTGCCCTAATGACACCTGCCATGCGACGAGGTAAGCTGAGGACACAAATAGCAATTAGTCTTTCGGAAAAATTTTCCACTTTTCAAGAAGAGCTGCTCGAAGATCTTCGTTGGTTTCCAACTGTTTGGTGTAAATGCGCCTCCCTGGCGTGTCCTGTGCATGTTCAATTGGGTTTAGGTCAGGGATCTGAGGAGGCCAGCTTAACTCTTGTATCTCCGTTTCATCTGAATAATTTGTGACAACTAATGTTTCTTGATTAAAATATTATTTTTATTATTTTTTTATTTGTTTGACATATTTTTTTGTTAAATTGTCTATTTTTGTTAAAAAAACGTAGTTTTTTTCAGAACGAATGTATTTTTATCAGTTAAACGAAAAATGTTAAAAGAACATGAAGTTTCACGATTGCGTACAAAGATACTTCACAGTGCTCTCAGATTCTTCATCGGGGTGTTCAAAAATCCAGGCCAAAAACCACCTCTTGGTTTCATTCTGTATAATGGAAATTTAATTACGACTTTTGGCAAGTTTAGCATTCAGTAATGATTAAAACGAAAACGAATACAATTTATTTAAAAAATGATCAAAATCGATATAAATCGAAAAAAGCTGTGTGAAATTAAAATTGAATAACATTTATGTTGTTCCATGAGCTAGCTGGGATCTGCGAGAGTGTAATAGTCTCTAGAATTAGGGCATAAGGGATAAGTATGATCCAGGAGTTTGTAAGCCTCCAATTAGGTTTTGGAATGTCCAAGGTTAGCCGAGTTGGTCAAATTTGGTGCTTTCTGAAAGCACAAGAAGGTTAAATTGTGCTGACACTTTATGCCCAATACTCTCGTGTTTTAAAGTTTAGGAAAATTTAGTTGGTTCCGGAAACATTCGTCAAAAACTGATATTTTCTCTAATCGTTTGTGGCTGAATGGTTGTGTGAACAGCAAACACAAAACTATGCATTTCGAGGATGTATTAAACTGTTTTTTAACCACTGGAATTCTACACTAAAATCTAGACGAACGCACTTGGACCGAAGTCGAAGTTTTTCTTCTTTTTGTTTTTTTTTTAAACTTGTCCGTTGTCCTTTTATCCATGGGGTATTACAATTCTCGACGTTGAGTTTTCCTTGAACTTCATATCCACACTGCAGAAGCTCTGGGGCGTGGCTCGAAGAAGGTAATTTTTGCCTGCTTTTGGCGCGTTGTTGTTTTTTTTGCTGGGACACGTTTTTATTTATTCCCAACGTGCCCGAACGTCAAGAATGCCGAACACCCCGTGGCGCTTCTCTAGGGAAGAAAAAGGGCCTACGACGAACTGAAATTTCTTTCCGGAAATGTCTTCAAATCATCTCGTGAAAAAATAAAAAGAGTTGTTTTTTGGAAAATTTCGGAGTTTCCAAATTATAAAACGTCGTTTCTTTCCTCATAAAACGTGTAGTTCGGATCAATTGAGCCAAGAAGGATTTTCTCTATAACTGGAACAGAAAGGGGTTGGTTCAGGTCGAAGCCATTTCAGTTTTTTGCGTTATTTTTAGCGTTAAATTTAAAAACGTCTTGTTTCCGTAATGTTCAATTTTGAATAATGCAGCGACTCATTATGTACTTGTGGGTCTTTGAAAGCTGACAACTTCTTAAATTAGACTCGCGTACACCGCATCAAAACTCCGGATGCACGGGACGAAATTAGACTTTGATGGCTCGTTAAACTTTCAAACGTCCTTTTCTAAAACTGGCAAGGTGTACGGCCCCTGTTATGGTTTTGATCTTATTCCTTGGAAAAACAAACTGGGATGAACATGCGTATTGTCTCGTAAAAAGAGATATTTTTAGATTCTTCTCGAGTACTCCTTTTATCGTCATATTTTCCAGCTCTTCAGTGGTAATCGGAGAAGCCCCTGAAGCCGGAATTTGTAAAGTAACAAAATCAAAAATATTTAGACCCATGACACATCTATTGAAAGGTGTTTTCGTATCAAACCCACGCTTACGACACCTTAACTTTACAATGACTAGTTTTTCAATGAAAATCCTGCACAAACATTTTTGTTATTCAACTTTTCTCTGAGAAAAATTTATGTAAGAGCATTGGGAATCGGCCTTGCTTAGATTGGTTAATCCCGAAACATCGGATTTCTATTGTAGGAGCAGTAGGGATAACGGGGAAACTCGGTCTTGGATTAGTCAGCTGCTCGGAGTTGCACCAATCGCAACGCATCTTTCGCCTCAGTTAAGTACTCTATCCGTACTCAGTACTTCGGGATACTTATTAGCGACGTAAAGTCTCGGTTTAGTATTAGTAGTAGCTGCTAGTATATTTAGACTTAGCTGCCGCCCTTTTTAAGTGATATTTGAGATGTCACTGTGGATTACTTACGTTAGGGCGGGCTATAGGAAGCACAACCAGCAGTTGAGGAAGAAGCATCGTCTTTCGTTACCTGTAAGTAAGTGGTTTGAGCGAGTTCGTTTTTACTTTACGTCGAGTGCTTGCGGACAGAAACAGGTAAATCTTTAGGTAACATTCGAAAAGAAAAACACTTTATTCACGTCAGTATGGTGTGCGACAGGAAAAACGAACATTAAGGGCAAAAAGTGCAGTTGCATATATAAAAACTTGAGAAAAATCTGATGATCAATAGTTTTTCAAACTTAAAAATGGAAGTAAATTTAAAAAGTTCAAGCGGAGGGTTCAAGTCTATAGGAAACACCCTGTACGAGTCTACGGGCGTGACCGTACTGGGCAAGTCAAAAGTCCTTGCTGCGTCAAATTACTAATCCAAAGTCGCCCAACCTGCAAGGTGTTCCTGAAATGTGCCTTTAGCCCGTTTTGGTGCAGTTTTTCAGTAATTCTCGAAGAAATTTCTTAAAATACTTCGAATTTTTGGAGGAGACTCTAGTGCCACACATTGGTGCACCATCGACGAAAATAGTGATGCTGACTTGAAATGCAAAGTCGGGTGGCTGGATTTCTGGACGTGCAATGACCGGCTTTTACCATTATTAGACTCGAAATTTCACTAGGAGCCCGGAAAATAGAATTTTTCCGTGTCCTTTCGCCAAAGTTGTATTTTCGGTGCAGTTCACTAACAGTGAAATACTCGTTTTCGGTGTCGTATAATGGAAAAGTCCAGTAAACACCTTTCTAGTGTCTTTCAAGATTGCGGATCAGTTACTTTAGTGTACGCCGTAAGACGTAAGAAAAATAAACATTTCGCCCGTTTTGTCAGCACTTACATACCACAGAGGGTTAACGCAAGACGTGACAATTGATATGAATGTTGGAAATATTGCAGTCGTAAATTTTATATTTTCAGTAAAACACAGTGAAATTCAGATTGGTAATCACGGGTCGTTTCACAGGAGGGAGGGTGGATGGTGTGAATCCTTGATGTGATAAATCGTTCCCTTTATGGTCCGCTTATCGGAAATTTTACATTTTTCACTGGCAAGATGTTTCCGTTTTGCCCTTTCGTCGACTCAGGCATTTGCAGACCGAAAACTTCACATTTAATTTTTTTTTCGATTAAAATGTCAGCAATGCGCTAATGTCCAAATCTAAATTAAGACGTGCGTTGAAATGTTACGACTGGAAATAAACGTGCCCATCAATTAGAGTTAATTTATTACGAGTATTTTCTTACGTGCCTCATTAACAATAGATAATTTTCCCTTTTATCTGCCGATTGATCTCGGCAGGAAATTTACGATTTTCTTGTTTGCATCGCCGACTCAGGCACCGAACGTGTAGCTCACCCACATGTGTTTCATGAGCCCACCTCTTTGGAATCGTAATTATTTTCCAGATTTAAAAGTTGCGTGTTTCGTTTCAGTCCAAAGAAGACGACAGCGATAAGTCGCCCAGGCCCTTGTCGGAAATAAGCGAGATGAGTGTGGAGGTTGGTGGGACCTTCAATAAAAAGAGGAACAAGCCTATCGGGGATAAGCAGAGGCCTTTGACCAGGTATCTGCCCATCAGGGGGTCAGATCTGGACCTTAGGCATCACATAGAAACAGCTGGTAAGGAATAATGATTTGCGCATGTCATGTTCAACTCGACATTTAAGCCTGATGGCATGGTGGTGCTCGCTAGCAAGGGGAAATACGCTCACTGATTGGTCGCAATTGTCAACTAAGTTGAGGAGAAGGTACCAGAAGCAGTTACTGCGTGCGTTCCGGATTTCTCTGCGGCTCAAAAATTAACCTAATTTATCTTAAAAAACTCTCATATTTCATTTTTATTTATTTATCTTTGTCGTCCCCCTTCTTTACTCCCATTTCTGGAGTTAAGTCACCTTGAGCCGACTCAACTTCGTTAATATTGCTTTGAATTCAGCTGATTATCTTTGGGGCCATGCAAAGGCGGAGCGCAATTTTTACGGTTTTGTCCAGACACATGTTACAAGTAGTCCAGAGTGAGGCGTGAATGTGCCATTTTATGCGTGGCCGTAAAACTGCACGTTGCGCCCGGAGGTGCAAAACAAATATTTACACCGCACTTGGCTGGGTGAATCGTTCAACATTGCTTATCCGCTTTCAGGTCATCAAGTAGTGCTCTGCCCCCACGTTACCATCAATTCCAACACTTGCAGGGGATTTTTGCATAAAAAGGGGTCGAAATTGAACGGCTGGTCGCGGAGGTGGTTTGTTTTCGACCGGAACAAGCACACCTTTACTTATTTCGCGGACAAGAGCGAGAAGAAACCCAGGGGAGGGGCGTATTTCCAAGTAAGTTTTTGGTTGGAAACCCAATTTTGTGGGGTTCAACTTAAATAGAACAGCTTCCTAATCGTGATAACTCCTCGTCCAGGCAATCGAAGAAGTGTACCTCGACCATTTGAACACAGTCAAGTCGCCCAACCCTAATCTAACGTTCATAGTGAAAACTCACGAGAGGTTGTACTACCTCATGGCACCCTCTCCCGAAGCCATGCGCATTTGGGTGGATGTAATCTTCACGGGGGCTGAAGGCTACAGGGAGTTCGAGCATGGTACTTGAACATCTCCCTTTTTCAACGTGACTTTACCGTTAGTAAAACATTGCCGATGTGGTGGTTTTGATCGAATTTTCTCCCATAACCAGGGACCTTATTGTCATGTTCAGCCTAAAGAATTGACTCTGTATTATAATTTTAATTATTGTATGTGATAATATATTCTAGGATAGTTTTTATCGTTTCACAAAATAGTATTTTTATAGTCGGTTTCTAGAGATTTGTTACCAAGTAAGTGTGTACTAGGTTTAGTTTTAATACCTACTAGAAACGAAACGAGTGCCTTTAGGTTCGAGACTGAAGCAACTGACGGTGCAGCTGGTTTCTCTTTAGATGCAAAATTTAGGATTTTATGGATTTCCAAACGTTGGGCTCAATTTCCTGTGACGAGTTTTATCGATCACCGAATTATTGTTATTGTAAACTAGTTGATTAAATTTTTGAGCGTATTTTTGGAACTTTTACTATAGAAGACTGTATAGGTAAACGAGGAACGGTGTTCCCTTTATTATAAAATGAAAAGAAAATATAATGTATTTGTAGCATGAAGTCTATTATTCACTAATTGGGCCCTAAATTTCCGGGTTGCTTCATCTAAATAAAACGCTCGAGCCAGGGATGTGCTGCCTGAAACCAAAAACCCAAGGGAGCAAACTGGCTTTTACAGAAGATACTCATTTGCGATAATCGAGTTGGGAAGTTTTGACCATTCATTTTTATTAGTATATGTTAGCATTGCCTCACAGCTGATTAAACAGTTTAAATATCACACGTAGTAACTGAAAGAGGACAAAAATCAATAAATAACGCATCGAATAATTAATATTCGATCATGGCCTTATTGCTGTTGCTCGTAGTTTCCCAGAGCAATTAGTGGCGAATACACCACATTCGGCAAAGCCTGAATGTTCTGAAAATAGTAATTTGCCACGTATTCCTCGGGCTTTCCATTAGCGTCCCTAGTCTTCTGCAAAACCACCCTTTGTAAACGGCCGTCGGGCTGTTGCAGGTAAAAGAATGTACCTTCTCCTGCCACTGCATTGGATATGGCAATATTGGGGCTTGCCTCGTCAGACTCTCCTTCTTCCTGCTGGGAGAAAGGGGGAAATCAGCATTATTACATTGAAAAACTGGTCTTATATTAACTCTCCATTATACATCAGGGTAGCGCCTTAAGGCCAAACTGTTAGGAAACGAACGAGGGCCTATTTTAGACCCGTTTGCAAATTTTCGAGAAATTTGAATTAAGTGTTCGAAAGCGACCCTCTCAGATCTTGGGCGTCCAGATTCGACTCTGGTGTACCGACTGTCCAAGTTCGAATTGAGACGTTGGGAGTCTAGATCCGGAAGGAGAAACCCGATTGTTTAGATCTGAAAATTCAAGGGAGTCCCGGGTATTTAAGTCTGACCGAAAGACCCCGGTTTGAAAAACTTTCGTAGTAGACAAAAAATTTGAGAACATATCTAGAGTGAAAATGCCTCTCAAATGAGCTGAAGGCACATTTAACTTGATTTGAAAAGATGAAAGTTGGCCAACTTTTAAATTAAGTCATAAATTGGATTGGTATGAATGTTTAGATTTAAATCACAGAGAATGAACTGTTTAAATTAAGTTTGATGAATGTTCTCTCTAAATCCGCATATAGAAAAGAGAGTTTAAAGCCAACGAGGGGTTTCCGACCGCATGTTGTTTTGGTTACTTTTTTTAATTTTTCGCACAGTGGCTCCGACAGTTTTTGAGATATCGAATTGAAATGTGGACCGTGGGAATAGACCCAGAGAATTTCACCCTGTGAATTTTCAAATCATTTCCGCACGTCACAACGGGCAGATTATCGAAAATAAATCTAATAGTCCAAAAGCAAAAAAATATGTACTAGAAAGCGGATATTTGAGCCGTTTTCTCGAAAGCCACTGCCTTGGCGAACGAAAATATAGCTCGGATAAAGCCGAGGAAAAAAAATCAGTTTTTGAATAAAACTATAAATTCCCGAATTTAACTACGCCGCTGACCTCGGAAAGCCTTTTTGGTTAAAACATGTTTCTAGAAACGGAGTTTTTCTAGTATATTTGACGGACATTGCAGTTAAATCTCTACGTAAAAAGATAAAAACACCTTGAATAGGATTTATACAGTACTCAAGTTTAACTTAATAGTTAATTGAATTAAATTTAAAAATTGCGCAGTTTTTGAGTAAAGTTAAATTAAACGTCGAGTTAAATTAAGTTTGTATAAACCTGCCATAATCACCTGCCATCACCAATCCATCTCCTTAATATTAAAATTAACCTGTTTGACTTATTTCTTCTCTGTGCCACCCTATATGCACCCGGACTTAACAGTTACCTGTCCATCCAGCTCAAAACTTGGCCCGCTTGTAGTCCCAGCTATCACAGCCCTAGGAGTTGTCGAGGTAGCTAAGGGAGTTCTCTGGGTAGTTGCTGCAGACTCATAACCCTCCCCGCCAGTACTTAAAGGGGCATTGAGTCTGTTAAATCCATTTGAAGGTTTATTGTAGGGTAGCTGCTGCTGTTCTCCAAAAGTCTCAATTCCACTGCCCTCTGGCACTCCGTAGGTCGTGGAAGGAGGTCTTAGCTGGCTGGTACCAGGATTCGGTACTCCGTAAGTGGCTTGAGGTCTATTTTGAGCAGAAGGTACGTTTTGAGGTCTAGAAACTTGATTGTCAGCGGGAGGCACGTATTGGCTCTGAGGTCCGAAGCCTTGATTTTGATTTGAGGGGGGGTACTGATTCTCAGGTTTGAATCCTTGACTCTGAGTCGGAGGAACATACTGATTTTGCGGCCTCAATCCTTGACTTTGATCGGAAGACACAAACTGGTTTTGCGGTCTAAACCCTTGGTTTTGATTTTGCTGGCTTTGAGGCCTATACGCTTGGTTCTGACTGGATGGCACCAACTGGTTTTGAGGTCTAAATCCCTGGTTTTGCGGTCTGAACGTTTGGCTTTGACTCGGAAGCAGGTACTGGTTTTGAGGCCTGAAAGATTGGTCCGAACCCCACTGCAACTTATCCGACAATCCCTGAGATGGTCGCTGCTGGGTTGGAGGACTGTACTGGGACTGAGGGTTCTGGGTCCAAAGGTTTGGAGATTGTGATGAGGACGGGGGCTGAAGTTGCCCGGGAGCTTCTGGCTGAGGTGGCAAATAGGAGGAGGCTTGCTCTAAATTGACCTGGATTTTCTGAGCTTGAAATCTGGAGCTTTGCAACTTCTCTGTAAGCCGTATCAGCTGCTCTATGGTGAATTTCGGAGGCAATTGCACGTCTAAACTTTGTCGAGGGCGACCGTGCAAGTCGATCTCGAGACTTGGTCTGAAGTTTGGCCTCAAGTAAGAGCGCGGGGGCGGCACCTCGCAGAGGGCCGACGCCCCCAAAATCACAACCAAAAATACAGTCTAAAAAATTCAAAGTCACCCAAATGAAAGTAAAACTGGCTTTTACTTACCTTCATTATGCGTGCACACACAGGGAATGTTACCGACATACTAAAAAGTATATATTACAATTTGGAATTTATATAATGTATTTTTGAGATAATTGGTATTCAGAAGGTGCCAAATGGATGATGCGTGCGGTGGTCTGGTCTCCATTGTTTGTATGTATAGGTATGGAAATAAATTATGAACCAATTTTGTCGGTGACCCAAAAAATATCGATTTCGATTTCTTTTGTGGATTTTGGGGAACTTATCAATGGAGAAATAAGTTATTGTTTAATGACCTTGATGAGCTTTTTTGAATTGAGCGTGGGTGCGCTCACCGAAAGTAGTTAATTGTTACAATAAGAGGACATGGTCATATGAGATATTTCATCCTGTAAGCCCAAAAGCTACGCAGCATGTGTCAAGCGAGCATGAAATCAGCATTAAATTTACATAGCAATTTAATTCTGTAATTACGAGTTTTCAAAGTTCACAAAATGCCGGAAAGGAAATAAATGAAAAAAAAAGAACGTCGACATCTCGTGTAGCATTTGTTTTTTCAAAATTCGCCATTGTAAAATGGCGAATTTTCAATTTTGAAATTGCCCTTGCGCAGGCGCGCAGTGATGCCAAATTGGATAATGCCTACTTTCAAACTTACTTCGAAGGGTTCCCTGTGACGGGAGACCCTGCAGTTTTCCAAAGACTCGAGGTGTTCGGAAAATCATGACTAATCCGAACGGACGACCGAGGATGGTGACTCAGAAGAAAAATATTTATATTTCCGCTGTAAATTTTCGGAAATTTATCAATTAAATTTTGAAAATAAGTGATTATTTAGTAAGCCACCACGACGCACGGCGGAATACGATATCCGATCATTCGGGGCGTTTAGTTATCATAAAAATCTGTTTCGTCATAGGTCTTTGTGGGCGCGGATATACCGAATGATCATAAGGAATCGATATTAAATTCAAATACCAACAAAAGAAACTCCGCAAAACTGTTACGTCACGACCGATACAGTTACTGCCGATTTAAATGTGTCTCAATTATAGAACGTGATTAATTTTCGACAATCAGCACTATAATTAAAATTGTAAACAAACTAATTGAAATTCTCAAAGAGTGTCCAGTGAACGATGGTAGATTACATCGTTACTTAATCAAAATTGAAGTAGTGGTACCTTTGTCAACGAGTGTTTAGGACAGATGTGTTTTTTACACTTCCATCTAAATGCCTGCACTGATCGGTAGGTCCAAGACAACTATAGTCAGAATGGGGAAAAACGGGACAAAAGTTGTGTATTCCAGGTGGTACTTTCACTGTGCAAATACATCTAGATTTATTTTGGCTCTATGGTTATACTAAAAAAGCAAAAGTTTTCTATTTATTTTTCAAAAGCTGCAAGCGCTCTCCTTTCTAGCTCTTCTTTCGTCTCGTAGATGGATGAATGTCACTTTTAATGTAGTCCCAAAGAAAAAAATCTAACGGGATCAAGTCCGGAGAATGGGCTGGCCAGGGTTGTTCCGAATGGGTGCTTAGCCACCTTCAGGCAAATCCATGCGATAGATATTTCCGCACATCTATACTCTATACTAAATTCTAATTTTTACCGGCAACAAACTGGTTTCCCCCAGTACCATCCTTACCTCAGACACGCTGTATTATCACTTTCAACGTACCAATGCGTTGAGAGTTGCACCAAAATGCTATATGGAAGCATGAGATGATTCATAATTATCTCTATTTAATTTCACATAATATATAGAAAACGTACGTCTATCCGCTTCGCATCTTTAAAAATTAATTTAGCTTAACTTGCTATTTAGTTCTACAAGGTTATGAGGTATCTCATCCACATTTGGCCCCCGATATCATATTAAAAAAACATAGAAATTGCTCTAGCGTCACTGTTTATTTTTTACTTCCCATAATAACCCCCCATTGAGCCACCTATCGAGCCACCCATCGAGCCACCCATCGAGTTACCCCCCCATCCCATGGGAAGAAAACACCCAAAACACATCTGAAACATGTCGTAAGTTTGTCCCCAGTCCCCGTTACACACAGAACAATCCACCGGTGTTCTATTACAGCCGCTCATGCCGCAACGTACCCCGTAACTGGAGGGAACTTGGAGGCATCCAGACTGACACAAATTGGTGGGCTGGTACATGACTGACCTCGAGCAGTGACCACCGCATTGAAGCGAATTATGTACACATCCACTGTATATGTACGGCATACACGGGGCCACTATCGTGCAACATCCCATGGGAGGTGGTTGCCGCACTGGAACTGTGACGATGTAAGGTTGCGGGATCGGGACTGGTACCAGATACGGAGTTCGAACTGTGACTGGGACGGTAACAGTGATAATTTTAGTGTTGTTTGTACAAGGTTTTTCCTCTTCCTTGCAGTCTTTATCACAGCAATCTCGTCCTTCCTGATTTGACTCCGACTTGATTTGAATGTCGTTCTGATTGTTAACGATAATGGATACAGGAACATTCACGTGAGTCTCACTATGTACGTCATTTTGGATGGTGATGTTCGTTGGAATCGTAATGGTGTTGTTGTTGGTCACGGACGTATTGCACGATGTTCCCGGATGTGATGACGGAGGGCAGATGGGTGGCGGGAACGTGGGTGGCGAGAACGTGGGTGGCGAGAACGTGGGTGGCGAGAAGGTGGGTGGTGGTGACGTTGTGGTCGTGTTACAGCAAATTTGGGTGGGATTGCATCGCGGTTCGCGACCACCACAACAAGACGAATCTCCTCCGCAACAACACGACGTTTCACCACCGCCACAGCAAGAGGTGCCACCACCGCTGCAACAATTCGTCCTACCTTCGCTACAACACGACGACGTTCGACATCCGCTACAACACGACGATCCTCCTCCTCTGCAACATGAAGATCCGCCACCGGTACAACACGAAGATCCGCCACCGGTACAACACGAAGATCCACCACCGCTACAGCAACATGACGATCCTCCGTAGGGATAAGCAAGAATGTATCCGTACAAAAAGACCGAGAGGATGATTAAGATGCGTTTCTGGAAATTTGAATAAGTTTAGCACAACGTGGAAAACTATATTAAAATGACATATAAAGTTCGTCCTGTACTAATTCTGCATGGATAAACGCAAAACAATATATATACATAAACGTATCTGGTATTGTTAAAACATTTAAAAATAAGTGAATATTGTTGAGACTGATGGGCACACTCCAAAAACTCACCATTTTCGGTTCTGTAACTGCGTCACGCACCTCTTCAAGCAGCGGGATAACAATAACGCGGATTTCGTTTTTATGGCAACTTGAATTGTTTAAATTAATAAGGACCTTGATGCGTTTTTCCCAATCCTAATCGGCAACCGATAAACACGCGCGAGCCTTTCACCATGTAAAAGTCATCAGTTCATCATTTTTCGTGATCCAAAGTCATCATCGTTGCGACTCAAAAACTGATATCGTCGATCGCTTATAGCCGCTGTATTGTTGTGATTGTTTAAGGCCTTGCTGTGGAACCATCTTTATCACGAAGGTTTTTAGAATCGAATAATATACTGATTTTGACCACATACACTCTTCCGGGGGTTTCATCATTATACGAAACCTTAAACTAATCGTATCAACAATATTGAGCCAAACTGGGGTATTTTCCTTGGAAAGTAATATTGTTAGGAGATACAGAATCCTTGCCCGACATGTCCGGGAAGATTCGAATTTAATAAAGGAGAAAGGGTCCGATCAAATATCCTTTCAGTTTCCATACAAGAGGAAGCATTATTGCTCTCTTTCCGCATCTCTGACGATTACTTAGTAACGAACCTATTTTGAAGGGCGAAATTATTGGACTCAGTGTTTGTACAGTAAACTGGCAATGCTTCACTTGCAAAGTTGTTTGTTGACTCTGCTCCAGACGATAAAGCTCGCAGAGCCCTTATTTGGCTCTCACTGGTAATTTCCCTGAACGAAGATTTATGTCTATTAATAATTATATTAAATCTCGGAATCTTCAGGGATAAATCGCGACCCTTTGTACAATATTGAGAGCTTCTCGCCCATTTGACTTTTTGACTCATACTCATTTTCCACTAACTTTTCCGAGGGAAATAATTTGGAGAATTAGGTTCATTAATCATAAAAGTGTAGCCAAGTCGTTTTGGTGTTGTTAGAGATTAAGGAAGAGTCTCAGTGGCGGAGTTGGGGCATTGTCGCCTACGGGAAGTTCTTAAGTTTGGATGCGATTCGTATAAACAGCCCTGGGTTAATGCCATAATCAATTGCTGACGGACTAACTGGGAATTTCTTGATGGCTTTCTTGGATAACTGGCTGATGAATTTCCAGAAATTCCCCTGCGATTGATCCACCTACAAATTGAGTGAAGACACCTTAGAAGTTCTAGAAATTCTTTGGGCATGGTTTTTATGTTTTTTTTTTGTTAACATCGAACCAGTGGCGTTCCAACCAGAGAAACGCTATGAAAGGAGACTAATGAGTTTTCGCAAGAGATGCGGCATCCAGAACCATCACGCTTACCTTCGTTTTTCAGCAATTTTTTAGTATATTGTTTGTCATTGTTATGATCCGACACAAACTTAACGCAGCCCCAAACCGAGAAACGAGATCACATTCGGGCTACATATTTCGGTCGCCTTTCGGAACATCTTTTGTGACCAAATCACGCAGGAAAATCTGCGGCATGGAGTCAATATAATCATATATGCTTTCGATCGGGCCCTTGTAGCGCAGGCTAAATCCATTGAAGCCCTCGCTGAGAGTCAAACCGAGCTCTCGGAACGTGCAACTAGCGCCGAAGGCGGCAGTTTCCACACGAGTAGGGCACGAGGAGAATTTTTCGACACGAGTCGAAGGCGAGCACAGCGCTCCGCGAGTGTAACAAGTAAATTTCGCTTGTGCGATAATTCCTCCACAAGTACGGAAACCACGAAAGAATTCCCAATCTAATATTTTCTGATGTGTGGGGCCTTCCCTCGGTTTACGTAACGCAAAATGTCTGTCCAGCTAAAAATGACTTTAAGCCGAAACAAACTTAACAGCAGCATTTCCCCAAATCCGGTAATACAGTTAACAACCTAGGGAAACCTAAATTGGCCGAGATTGTGAAGGGGGATGGTTTACTCGAATATCTTTGGGACAAAAAATTTCCCGGTAATTTATGATGATTACTCAATCAAGCCAGCAGAGCTGAGAAGCTTCTTGACAAAGCTCCGCCAATTTTAATTGCAGATGCAAACAAAAATACCTAGGTATAAGGCAAATATTGTTGCTAATCAGCTAATGTTTAATAAAGTCGTAAACCTTCTGGGATTAGGGCTTATAAGCCTATGTGGGTTTAAGTGTATTGTCACCATAAACTATATTTCCTCCACCAAATCCTCTTAGTCCCTTGTCTGCCTTGCAGTGTATAAACCAGAAATTTCTCAATGTAGCTGACGAAGTCAGTCACGTAGAGAAACATTCTCTATCCTCTTCGATCATAGTTGATTTTAGTTTTACCCCATCAATCATTTTGACAAAGTAGCCTTAATGTTGCTTCATTAGGCAGGCTTCTAATCTTAGTCCATTAGGTTCTATTTGAAGCTACCTCGGCGCTATCTCGCTTATTTCATCAATCAGTTTCATCTCATGATGACGATGTTCAGCAATAAATTCCATTCCAGACTTGACGATTTAATTATTTAATTCCGTATTTTTCCAGGGATTGAACAATCTCAGGGAAGAGACAGCTAATTATGAGAGGAATTTCTTTTTTCCGTCCATTGAACACGAAATGAATTTTTTCCCTTGGTGAGGGGGAGCCCCGCATGTTCCGGCAAATAACACGAAAATGGATTTTTTTGCTTCAGCTCGTTAATCATGGAAATTAAAATTTGCGAGATTTCGCAGAACTTGATCGGACGGAAAGCGAAAGTTCTTTGGGGGAACCGAAATTGGTGCGAAAACTTTTGATCCATTAGAGCTAATTAGAATAAAGTAAACTGGAAAATACAAACTTTTATAACCTAATTTTCCTGTTTCGTTACGACTCGCAGAACAGGTGATGGCCATAAACTTTCAATGTAATTCTGTAAATCGCGAGTATTTCGCCTTTATGGCTCGTACTCGGAAAATGACGATCTTTAAGGCCTTGTAACTTTTAAACGACGGTTGGTTGTCGAAATTAGGCACGGAGAAGTAAAAAAACTCTTAACGTTTTTGAGATATTTTCATTTCCGATAGTACGGTTGGCACTACGCACCATGACCGTCACTGCGAACGCACCATCTTACGAAAAAACGATATTTTTTAACATTTTTCCTAATTCCACACGCTTCGTTACTTCTCCGCCGTCCTTTCACTCGTTTTGATTTTCTGACTCAAAATACACAACTAAAAACGAAATATAAATGATTGCGTTACGAGTATAAATTATCTATAGCAAATTCAGTAAGAACTAAATTTCTACATTTTAATGAGATTTATGCATTCCGCCATATTAGTTTTCACTGATTTAAGACATAAAAATATCTCCGAGGTAAACCTAACCATTCGGAATTCAGGATAATGCAATTCCTGTTGGAAGTGTAAATGTGGTTGCGTGCATTACGGGCTATTACGAAATAATTTGGCTTAGATTGAACGCGTTTACGAAGTCTTTAACGCTTAAGCAGCGCACAAATTACAAATTTTAACTTGTTGTTTCAGCAATTTTATCTTTTTATTGGGCAATTGAACTGGTATCTAGAAAATTGTTTAAGGGCACAGGAAATTTTTTCCCCAGTCTTTTTTCCGAAATATCTACATATGCAGAGGCCCAAAATTCTGCATATATTCATTGAAAATTGAAGAAAATACTCTTTATGACAATGCTGGAGTATGTCCAATATTATGTTTAGTTGTGTGTATTTTGACGAAATGGACATGCGTACACATGGTCACCCATATAGTAGATAAATGCACTTTTTAATTTTTTTTCTTCTGAAATCCCGTGTACATTATGACGTTTTTGAGTTCTTTGAGAAATAATGAATGTATTTGATGCTACGTGCCCATGTCTAAATTCAACAGTTTTCGAAAAAAATATACAGAAAATAGAAACAACAACAAAACTATTAATACTTGAAAAATTACAATATAAACAGCTCTAATCTAATATATTAAATGTCGGAACTGTGCCCCGTTAGCCGAGCCCTAACCTGAACTGAAGCCGCAAATTTAAATTCCTCAGGAACTGTTTTCTCATTTGACAAGGTATTTCTTGTGCTTCTTGAGTAATTGCATTTTTTAACTCCTCTTATTGTTGGATCTATTTAAATACACCCTATGTTTCAAATAACCCCACAGAGAAAGTCCATAGAGGTGTGGCCAGGTGACCTAGCAGGCCACTCTAATAGCTATTTTGTGCAAATACTTCAGGAACTGTTGAATTTAGACGTAGGCACGTTATGTGAAATGTGTTCAGAATTACTCAATGACCTCAAAAATGTCACAATGTACACAAGTTCCTTAAGAAAAAAAACTGAAAATGTATATTTATGTATTACGTGAGTAACTCTGTAAACAGGTCTCTTGAGACAAAAAAGGCACAACAAAAAACAATACTTGATGTGTACTAGAATTTTCATGAAAAATATTTCCTTGAATTTCGAACTAATTTAGCGGAACTTTTCGCTCTCTCTGTATATTTCACCTCCAAATTACTTAAAATTACAGATATTCAAGTATGTATGTGGATCAAAACCCCTAAAAAATTCAACCTCTGGTGCACATAGAAATTTCATTTGAAATTTTCGAATAAATACAGGAAAATTTATTTTTGCTATTTCCTTTATACGCCACTGTTACACTGCTCATAAAATTCCTCATGAATGTACCACTCTCTTTTTTACAATATTTTTATGTTAATTATGCTTCTCCGAATGGCAAAAAGTGACCTTCTAATAACTCAAAACCCTACAACAGAAAGGCAAACTTGAAGCGTGTTAAAATTCAGCAGTTCTAAAAATGTTTCCGGCAATTTTTTTTATTTGCTAGATAGTGGTTCTTGGACGCAACTGTCAGGCCTTTGCCGTTGCAAATGCTATTCCTAGGCTCAGCTTTATCAGCTTCAAATGCGTATTTTTTAAATTGCAGACAAACCTACAGGCAGGAGCAAACCTCGGGGTTACCCCTTGCTGCTGTGGGTCCCGGGCACAATAGATAATTATCACGCTATTTCGCTCATCATTGTCGAAGACTCTAACATTTCAGTAACGCAGAATTTAACAAATTTAATAAACTCACTGTTTAGGGGCTTTTAGGCCTTTTATGTCGGGAATTTCAGCAGTGGCGTAAAATAATTTTTAATTAAGAAAATTGAACACGAAAATTCGCCGTTTCCCCCAACACCGCTCTCCATTTTCCATACTGCCTCTGACCCGGATGGGGCCCCTCGTATCTCAGACACTGCATTAAATTTTTTATTTATTTTTTTAAATTAATTACACCCGCATCCATTCTCCTAAAGTCAAAAAGATAACCGTTTGCTTCAAGAATTTAAGTAGATGAAATGGCCCTTTAATGTAAATTGCTTAAACCAACTTCCAAGTGACAAATCGCCGGCTCCCCGAGAGGCTTAAGGGACTGTAGATAAACTCTCGGATAAAAAGCCTGGATATGCTGATATGAAATCCACGACTCCCGCCTGGATCCGCGTCGAATGGCAAAAAGGGAACTGGAAAACTGCGTTGTCGGACGGCGCATTTTGCCACCTGTTGGGCGGAAAATCAAGACGGACGCCACAACAACTCCACTCCAACTCATCTCACGGCACAACTCGGACTGGCCCGATGCGGAGAGTTGGGAGTTTTCACGGGAAAACGCGCGGAAAAAGTTTCAAAAGTTTCTGTAATTAACTTCCCTTAAAAATACCAAACATGTAAGCCCTACCGAAACCAAACAGAACTTTAGAGGACACTTTAGGTTTTTTGGTTGTTTAGATTCATTATGATTTGTGGTCCCTACTTTGCAGCTCAACGGTGAGTACCTACTGAGTAACGTTTCTGTTCTAATTACTCATGATGGAAGTATATATATATATATATTTTTTCCTTTTGGAAAAACCTCAAATACCTCGAAAAATCTCCGAAATCGCAGATTAATCTTTCATCAATCGGAGAAGCCAGGAAACGCATAAAAAATATGGTCCAATCTTAGACGCCGAAGTAAACTTTATGGGATGTATCCATAATGGCCCTTCTCCAAGATCGAATTGAATTTTATTATCCTTATGTGCCTGGAGGGCAATTTTGTCGCCATTTAATAGTCGTTTATTGGGGCCTCCTCAATAGCACAGAATTGAAATTGGGTTGTTGAGTTTGAGGGCTTTGACGATTGCGGACGTGCGGCTGTAATTAGGTGAAGCGGAACAAAGTTTTTTCTTCTGTTTTTAACTGAAACGGACGCTGAGAGGGCAAATCGCTCTATATTAAGGACGTTCATAATATTACACACCTAATGCCCTAAATAGCGTACAGGATCTAACCCCCACGTGTATTCCGTAAATGATTCCACAAAGTGCGGTGCGAAAGCCTCCGTAAATGGAAAATTAGCCGGCAGTATGGGTAATTACTTCTGAAAAGTATTCCCTAAATGGGGCAGTTTTTATTGCAAAACTACCCCAGTGTTCACTCGAACAATTAAAAACAATTTCCGCGTAATTAAAGGCAAACAAGTGGAAATTTTAGGGATTAAGCCCCATTCGGATTGTGCGCGTTCCACTAATGTTGCAAATGATGGCGATGGCTGGGTTTGGGTTTGATGGAGTTCTTGTGTTCTGAATTATTTACTGGGAGAAATTAGCATTTTCTTAATTGAATCTACTGATACACAGGTAGATAGGCAATTACAGGAGATTTTGGGCTTTTAAGGACATCGAAACCGTTTCAGAAAATCCGTATGCTAATGGAACGGAAAGTGCTGATTTGATTACGGTTAAATTCGCTGCTGGAAGATGTTTACATGGAAGTTTGTTTCCGCTCTAATTTCAGCATTTCAGTTCAGGATGTGTATTCTCCATAAAGTTGTCCGCTACTCGGCTGTCGGCCCCATTTGGGTACGTTAAACATTCATTCAGTCAACCACTTTAGCGGGTTCCCAGTGAAGATTTCCGCATTCGAGCCCACGCGGGATCGGACGGGGGCCCACCTTCTTCCATTTGGGATCGCGGTTTAATCCCTCATTTTTAAATCGTCACAGGCGTTCCCCCGATTCCGCAAGGCGAGCTGGAGCATTAATAGCTTTCGACCGAAAACGCATATTTCTCAAAACTCAAAATCGAGGTTATATAAGTATTATGCTAATCCAGCTTATAAACGTGGGGCAATTCGCCAGGCACGATTTATAAATATTGACGAACATGCAAGTAGGAATAACGGACTTGATGGGGAAAGCAAACACGTGTTACAATATTAAGGGTTGCAGAGTTTGGAACCCCAGAGGTCCGACAAAATAAACAATGTTAAGAAGGAATTTTAATACTGGACGAATTATTGCTGGTATTCTGAGACCTGGGTTTTGTCCAGTTTCAGTAGGGAAATGGTCGGAATCGGACATTTAAAACGAAATCGCAATGATTGATCAGTCCCGAATAAAAAGGGTCGGTCGAAGCGATGGTGGCGATCCTCGCGCGTGTGGCCTTAAAATCCGCAACGAATTTACGAAAATTTCGGGAAAACCCGGAGGATTTCTCTGAAATCAGGAGACACGAAGCGTCAACCATCGAGCGCCTCCAGAAAGGTTAAAAACTTTCTCGGAGCCGAAGGAGCGGCGCTTATATATCTCAGAAACGCGATAGAAGTTTTTGGGGGGAAATGCTCAAAACGAAAGTCGTAAAACATTCTTTGCTGCTTCAAGCTATTTCGCTCCTCGGGTTTTTTTCGAAAGACCGACGCGAAAATTTGAAAACTGTTAAAATCTGTCCGCGGAAGTTTTTAGAAACATTTGGAGTTTTTTTGGCTCGACCTCTGCTGTGGCTCTGAAACTTGAGGGGGGAAACGCGCATAGAACGCTCGTTTTTGAAGAATTTTTCTCTCGGAAATTACCGCGCCGTTTAATTTGCAATTTTATGTAGTTATTGTTGGCTATAATAACTACAGAGTACTTTTATTTTTTATTTTTAATACTTATTAATCGCGAAACAACGGCGGCCTAAAGCATGCATGCGAAAAATGTGCGGTGCACTCTGGAGGTCGGTAAAATCATCTGTAACAAAGCTACCAAACAAAATTCGTTAATTTACTGAAACACGCTTTGCACGAACCTAAAAAGTTGTGAAAATTTAGGAAATTCCAAAAAAAGCAGTTTAAAAAAAAAACCGTGTTTCGCTTAGAAATTACTGTTGGTACATTGTTATAGCGTTAAACAAGAAATAATCGAGAGATTCATGCAAACGCTAACGAGTTAAGGAACGATTTTTCTAAATTTGAGCGATATCGGGCGAGTAGTTTTCGAGTTATCGCGTACCGTGTACGAAATTTCGGATTTCGAGAAAAACGAGTTTAAAGTTTTAGAGAGAGAAACGCCAAATGAAAGTAATCAAATTTTCATCAATTTTAAAGCGGATCTTCCCTTGACAAGTCCTCACGTATCGGAAAATGTTAATTTGCACATCTTGGCGGAGAGGAAGTGGGTGGTTTTCTGCTTTCGGTTCGAGCGCCTCCACCACTTGCACGCTCCGGCCGATGTGACCCCATCGCGCTTTAAGCAAGGAATAATAAAGAAGCAAACCCGAAACGAGTTTCACAGTTCTTTTAGAATATCCTAGAGATGTTTCCCTGTCATTTTAAGCAAAAACCTGCTTGAAAATGGTTTTCTGCGCGCATTTCCCCCCTCAAGACAGGCAATTTGAGGGACCGCTCATATACCGGCGAGTCAGCTCTTTCTTTGAGACGTGACTCAATAAATAAAACGGATCAAATGGACTTTTTAAATTGACGTTTCATGCATTTTAAACATGCGGGAAGTGAAGTGGCCACTCGTTTCCTCAGGTGCAGAAACTGACTCTGACCATCGTTCGTTCCCCCCTCAGCCCTCTGAATTAACCATCATGCGGATGACGAATGAGGCCGAAAAAACTTTCATAAAGTTCCCTTTTAAACTCTCTTAGCATTCTGCCACCGGGAGCCGGTGTGGGTCCTGGTGATACTTTCAGCTCCTTTTTCTTAATAACCCAAGATAGGACCCTCCCGCCTCATGCTGAAAATATATGACAGCAATTCATACGTGTTAGCGATATATGAATAGCTTCAGCGGGTTGTAAATCTCGCGTAATGCGCTTTTGTACTTTAAAACTTTCGGGCACCAAAGATGGATGTTCCAGACGAACGCTCGTTGAATCCGGGATTCAATTTGAGATTTACCAACTTGTGTGCGTCAGGCAACGTCGAGTCAATCATATTTCCATGGGATGCCAATAGATATAGATACGCGAAAATCTGGAAACCGATCCAGGAGGATCGCAGTTGGAATTCGATTTTGGCCGGAGTCGTTACTTTCGGTTCAATTTCCATATGGAGGTCTTTAAAGTCCCGAACGGCAGCCAGAATCCCTTAATCGGAGTAGATTTTTGAATTATTTTAAGTCGTTAGAGGGCCTTTATCGACGATTTTACGGGCCGTCGATATCGATAAATTTTTAGAGCTGAAGCCTGCATTATGCAGACAATTTGCATACGTCTCGCAGTTCCGGCGGGATGTAAACCTCCCTCGGTGAAACCGATAACGGTCAGGTTTACATGGGGGAAACCAGACTGGCATAACAAAACTGAGGCTTTCATGTAGATAAAAAAAAAATGAACAACTCGTAATGGTGGCCGGATATACGACAAAAACTGCCAGGAAAATGACACATTTTCTTCGCGTCGTGCTCATAAAAGGGAGAAATATCGCCACTAAAACTGGCATCGCTGTTATAATAGTGGAAAATGGAGGCCGGAGAGGGGGATATATGTGGTCAAGAACTTCGAAAAAATAAAAATAAAAGACGCCTATCGTATTACCTTTAGCGGCGACCGCACTAAAACTGGAGTATTGTTGGAGAGTTATTTTAAATCCGCACTATCTTCCCGATAAAAAAAACCGTGAATCAGTGCTTTAGCCGCACAATGGGAAAAAAAAGAAATTGATGATAAAATTTGGGCGGTCTGTAACCATAAAAACGATACATGCCCTCCCGAGAGATCGGGGGACGTTGACGATTAACGATTGGAGAGATTGGAGAAGGGATTAATTTAGGATCATTTTTTTATCATCGCTTTTTCATACCCCTGTGAGTTTATTTCATTATACGCCATTGCAAGCCGATCTCGGGGCTACAAAATATCTCAAAGAAAAGGCCTCGCCGGGGGCTGATTTCCTTAATATTAATCGGGCATAGAATGGAGCATTAGTCAGTATACGAGGGTAGCTCCAGAGGTACCTGACCTAACACAAAAAGAAAAAAAAATTGATAATACATTATTTCTCAACATAGTCTCCTCGGAGGGTGGCGCACTTTTCCCAACGAGGTTCTATGCCCTGTTGATAGTGAGAAGCTTCGAGTGGTTGGAAACAGGCATCAACCTCGCAGTCCACCTCTCCGTTATTGGCAAATCTTCTTTCGCCGAGCCATTATTTTCAAGTTCGGCAATGGAAAATAATCCGAGGGGGCCAAGTCTGGCGAATAGATCGGGGGCGAGGAAAGGTTCGAAACCCAGTTGATTGAATTTGGCCATCGAGATGACGCAAGCGTGGGCCGGTGCGTTGTCTTGACGAAACAAGACATTCTTTTCCCCAAACGCAGTCGCTTTTTCATATTATGTTCGCTCAAAAGCTGCAATGAAATTGAATAATATTCCACGTCGATTTTCGTTTATTTAGGGAGATTTCAATAAAAATTACCCCACGTGCGCCCCGAAGAGCTGACGTCAGTACCTCTCCAGCAGATAGAACGGTTTTCGCTTCCTTCGGAGCCGATTGTCCCCTCTGAGTCCGTTGTTTTGCCCGTTTGCTTCATTTTTGACTGACACTGTATATGTCAGGCCGGGTACCTCTGGGATTGTCCTTGTAGCTTGAATTCCCTGAAACTTGTTAGCCGCTGAATAATTTAGGATATTTGTTGAAATTGGACCAGTTGATTTATGACCGGGAAAAATCAACACAGCTAACTAATCCTTTGCGAGCCGTAAAAAGCTCTTCAGTTATAACTTTAGGTCCAAACGCTTCGATGTTGAATTATTTATTTTATCATAGTATTCATCGATATTTATTCCCTGCAAGTTCCTTCGGGGCAATAAATCAAAGTTTTGTGCAATTACGTGTCAAAAACTCTGACCGATAATATAATATTTATCCAGTCAAGTCGAATCTTTACCGAGATCCGTTCATGGAAGTTCTGTTACTCACTCTTGATCCTTCAGGAGACGTTAACGATTTCGGCGACATTACGAACATACAGAGCGCAAAATTCGCCATAAAACATTTTTTTCGAAAAATAATAAACCGCCCTGATAGGGAAATAAAAGAATCAGAGCGAAATTAATATCAAGGGGTGCCTGTTCGGATTACATTTCCTGGATCTTTCCAGGAATCTGGCAGGTGGAATTATGTATAAAACTAATTTAATTTGATTTTGCTTCCCGAAGTGAAAGCTGACCGACATAAATATGAAGAAGCTGCAGACGAGGAAGTCCCCCATGGAGGATTTCAAGGCGTGGGGGGGAGAAGAGGAATCTCTATCCAGAATTGAGATTTCTAACGTGGGGGCCATTCAAGGGCAAAGAAATGCAAATTGGAGGTGAAAGCCCTTCAAAATCATGGAAATAGATTCAAAAATGGTTTTGCATCGTGGAAATCAACAGGAATATCGCAAAAGACTATAGAACGCGTTGAGACAATTTGGTGTATCTGGCGAGGGTGGTGCGTGGGGAGTATGGTGTATTTGGTCAACACATTTCCAATACCAAAGATTGGAAACTAACAGAAATTACAGGTATATGAAAAAGAGACATAACACATGATAAAAAAATAGATAATAGAAAAAATACGTAAAAGGTAATAAACAGATTAATAATTACATAAAAATTACAAAAACTCTCGTTTCAGTACCGATATCAGCGCTAACTATATTCGTACACATACACGGTGACTCAATAAAGTCAGGCAATGATAAAGTTGCCGGAATCTCTTGGTGCTTAACACTTTCACTTGTGAAAAAATCGGGCAGGTGCTTGAGCGGATATATTCTATATCTTAACATCACTATTGGGCGGCGTTTGTATAATTCATATAGGGTGTATCAAAATGGACGCGCAACATTAGGATCTCGGGAACCGTAAGAAATAGGGAGAGTCTTAAACTGGGATAAACTTTCAGTGACGGTTGGACCAAATCCGTGTTTCCTCCAATTTTTAAAATAACCAAAAGGTCGCGCCGTGTATGAACCCTAGAAAAGTCCTAGAAATGCATTAGTTTGCTACTGATTAAGCAGACGGGTCTGTACGAGCTGGGTTCCTGAATTGATTTCTACGTAGCAATTTCCCTTGATTTTTTCCACGGTTCAGAAAAAGTACCAGCTTTCGTTGCCCGGTTCGGTGCCTCATGGAAATTCTGTGGGTGGTTCTCAAGCGCGGACATTATTGTTTCGGAGAGATTGTTGTCAGGGGTTTTTTCTTACGCATATCATTTGCTGCTAAAATTCGATATACCCTCATATTGAACTTGGAAAAACTTATCTGGCATGGGTAATTGAGCTCTTGGGAAAAGTAGATTTTCCACTTCTTTGTTCCTCTCGGTTATCATTTCAGGTGCGTTTCTATATTTTAGATTGCACTAAACAACTCCGTACTTCTCGCCCCAGATATCATTTTCCAGTTGGCGGCAGGTGGTTTTCCAGCGTTCTCTTATGGATCTGGTTATTTCCAGCTTAAATTTTTTTTACGTATGCAACCTTTATGCCCCCTAGGCCTCCACTCTGCGGGATTGGCTTCTCTCATGTAAGTCTTTTTGGCACATATGCATTCAGGCTTCGCTCTGGTTATAGCGCCACTTCACCAGTAATGGAAGTTGTCACGCTTGACCCACAGGATGTTTCTATGGGCATTTGTAATCAAAGTTGTAAGGTGTTCGTGGTTAAATTTTTCGAGTGTTTGATTGACAAAGGGTTTGATCACTTTAAGTGCAAGTGGCTACTGATGCATTGAAATTCTAGGTGTGCATGTCTCATATGAGACTTTCTACCAATTTGGTTTAAAAAATGGCATGGCCAAATACTTGGCATTGATTCTCGGGTTCAGCCACGAACTACATGCTACCACCCTAAGTCCTTTCAAAAAGGCAAAATTTTCACCCTTAACATAAAACCACGCAGTATCCATGAACCATTACGAAAGCAGCTTTCCTCTCTCCTGCAACGTCCTGACATGTCCTACTTCTTCCAAAGATCGTTTAAGGAATTTGCAAGCTAAAGGAGGGCATAAATTATAAAACAACTTAAACCACTACCTGGGAAACACATACGTGAAATATTAATATTTTTTGAACGAGCTCCTTCCCTCCGATCCATATCTTAAAGGGCTGGCTTTATCCTGTAAAAGGGGATATTTATCCTTAATATAGTTGCCGTGCCCTAACGACCTTGTAGAGGTGGGAAAATTCGTACGTATGTTCCAATAAAGATAAAATATTTTTTAGAGGGTAAAGGGGCTCTAAAAGTGCGAACACTGTCCTGAAGAGTAAATGCTGGTAAATAACAGGAATATAAATAGAGTCTGATGTGGGAGGGGGAAGGGTAGTACTCTGCACTAACAACTTCGGAAAACGTGTTGCCATGGGGTAAAGGCGTGTGGGGCTGGTTAGCGTGAAGTTATCCCTTCTTTCATTTTACGAAATATAAAATAACTTAAAGTGGTCACTTGACCAACGGAAAACAAGACATACCACGCGTGTCCAAACGCCCCCCCACATAATTCAAACTGAAAAAAAAACCACTAACACCACCGCCCATCGACAGTTTTGATGTTTTCACCGAGGGCAGCTACCCCTTAAGTTGGGCACCTTTCTTGCAAGGACAGGAGGGACTACTGTACTCTAAAGTATCGGGGTAGAATATGTCACTTCCTTCAGGTGCCTTGAATAGACTTCAGAAAAACACTAATTTGAAGATTGACGTAATTAAGACAAATTGACCCCTGCTGAAGGACACCCTTCTTAGAAGTAGAGGGCAAGTATCCCTCAGCTGTCGCGGAATATGGGAATGTAGAATTCTGTAGAAGTTTAGTTTAGGTTGTTCTATACACAAAATTCTGTGACTAGCTAAACTGATCACTGGTTTTGATCATGAAAGCTGACGATACTATGAAAAACTGCTTTACAAATACAGACCATATCGGTCACCTCAATAAACTTTGCGCAGGCACGTCACCCTAGAGCCATAACTCTCGGCCCCTTTGGAAATCTAGAAAACTTTCAAAGGAGCGGGAAGTACCCGGCATTATCGATTCTTCAAATTTAGAGCGCCGGTATCTCGGGAACACGAAGAGGGATTGGATTAAAAATGCAAATCAAGTTAGTGGCTTCGATGAGCTGGGCGGGTCGGGGTGCCTCTTTCAGTTCCCGAGATATCGACTAAATTTAATACCGATTTCCGCGATTTTGAAAGTGCGTAGATCCAAAAATGTTGCGAGGCTTCACGAATTAATGGCTGACAGGTCGGTTCAGCTTGGCAGGCGATTCGGTAAAAAAGTAATAAAATTCTGCTTGTTGATTCTATAACAATTTCTTAGTGCGAGAGCAAAAGATCGGCCCTTCGTTGGTTTTAATACTAATCGAGGAGTCTCAAAGACGACACAACAAAGGCACATGCTTTTACTGCAATATCTCTGATGTTTTTCCTGGTTTAGTTTGTGCAGCTTCCGTGAAAAAAGACCGCGATTCGTCTTTGCCGAAGAGGAATCTGTAAATGAGAACATGCTTTCAGTTCCTTGTCAGTTGTTGAGGACCTATAAAGGAAAATAAGAGACCAGTATTATGCTTTTTGAGACATTCTTACGTAGTAACACATATACGTTCTCACTGGGTGGGAATTCGTGTGTTTGCTATTGGAAATAGCTCACTTTCTTTGCCTAAACGAAAACTCATCTCTTTCAGTGAAAGCACGCTTTAAGTTTCATTCAGTGCGGACTTCCTTTTGAAACGGTGTTTTTATCGCAGATTCACTTCTATTTCTTGTCGGCCGTAGGCACACGGAAATGAGATTTCTGAATAGAATTTTTCCATATTCTTAGGAACACGTGCAGGAATGCCTGGCCAAGAGATCTTTTTGATGACGAATCATTTCGATGCTGAAAGTCTACAGTTTATAGAGAAGTTCCGTTGATTTGCATCTCTCACGAAGTTGCGGTTTTCTGGGCATTATTTAATAATCCCATGTTCACGCTTGACACACTGAAGGGGCACGTCAATAATTACCCACCAAAGAGGCATCTCTTGTGCTAATCCGGCGGAATAACGCATCCAGGCACGATTTATAAATATTGACAGAAACGTATATTGGGATGAGTGTATTTGATGTTAGAATACTAGACAGAAAAGCCCCGATCTCCCGAGATTTCAAGTTTCTGAAGCCGTGCTAAACGAAAAACTTTCATAGCCTCAAGTTATTAAAAGTTTAATTTAATAAACTGCAGACTATTTACGGTCAAAAACAGGTGTATCATATTAAGCTTAACTTTCGACCGCTAAACTAATTTGAGAAACTTTTTCAAATATTAGATAATGTGCATATTGCAAATAAGCCGGCACGTGCAAGTGCTAGAAGAGCGGTGAATAAGACGATCAGAAGAGATATTGACGAAAAGGCTCTTTATGCCGTCCGCTCAATATACTGGGTATCAATCGTCAAGTTCTTAGCAGTAAATCTTTCTTAACGATCCACAGGGCGGAACACTTCCCATATGTTGCGATTGTTTCTCGAAATAGCTCTATCAGTTCTTTGAGACATTCAGCTGAAATTTGGAATTTCAATTAATTTTCAGCGCCTACGTTGTACGTGCACGTGCAAATCAATCCCTTTGAGATATTAAATAAAAAGTTAAGTAACTAGTTTTTTTTTAGTTACAATTTTGACGTATGCTCCTGGCTTTCGGAACATCGAAAGGGCGGTATTATTCCTCCCATCGATAATATTGCGAGATCCAAATTCGAATGCGAAAACTTAATATTGATGTTCCGAAAACTATGGTCAGATCGATAATAATCCGAACATCTAATGCCGCAAACTCCTTCGTCATCGTCAGGAAAGTTAGTTTTCGCCATTGTCAGGAAAACTCGTATTCGCCATTGTCAAGAAAATATTCCTCGACGACTCCTGACTATTTAGAACTTCGGCATATGTTGACTCCAATGGATATAAGATCCGCGCTGTTAAAAGACCTTCTACTGATTTATCCATTTTTATCGAACAATCGAATCCACAAGATCTTACGGTAAATATAATACGAGACGGGGAATGTTTATTACCGTCGAGAGATTATATTGTTTATCGTGTGGCGTCGATCGAAACCGCTAGGTATGGATCTAAAATTTTCCTACGAGATGTCGACGAAACCTCCTTCGTGTGGAACGGAAATGACAGAGAGCTGCGAGTTTTTCAAAAAAAACATGAAAATTGAAGGAACGATCGAAACTGAAAGAAGCGGCGCTCCGCCACATCTGGACAAGTTGGTGAGTGGAGCGGTAACCCGTACGGACCATCGCAAATCCACGCACGCGTTCAATATTTAATTATTTTTCGCGATCATTAGATATCACACTGTATGTCTACACGCTCGGAAATCTCGCTGCATAACTCATTTCATCACCTGATGCCTAATGAGTTTTGCTTGTGATTCATCTCCGATACGGTCTATAAAAGAATTGCCGCCACTAAAGCCCTTGTGTAAACATACACGCTCTGTGTTATCGACTGCGAAGTGAGATATACCATCAGGCAAGATACTGGAACCAATCACAAGCCCTCAATCATTTACAGCTTTACCTGTGTAAAACCTGCATAACTTCAAAAACTGACCGACAGCACGGCAAACATTTGTCCCGGAATTAATTCGGTTCCCACCAGCTAAACATTAATAAAACGGGTATCAAGAAACATAAATTACGAATTGTTTGCTCGTTTTTATTGACATTCTATTCCTGTTGGATCTCTCACCCGCACTGATAAGGGAGAATTTATAGCATCATTGGCATTATTCTATTTTAGCCTGATTGATACGCATTGTTGATCCGAGAGCGTGCTTGATAAGCCGATTCAAAGGGCGTATTTTCTGATTGAAAGAAGAGTCAAGATTTTCAAATGACGATCGAAATGCAGTAAGGGCGGTCACAGGGCCGATGGATTTTCACTTTGTTGATTCGATCTTTAAAAAATCACTATTAACGTTCCGTCGCTTAAAAATCCACAAACAATTTTAACTTCCAATGCATCGCAACATATCTCCCGCGGTCATTTGGAATAATAAAATCCTGGAAATTTCCACACCCTCGGGCAACAATACGTGCTTTCCGGATTAAAAAATTCTAGTTTCAGGACAACCAGAACGTCTCTATTCTCGGTTAGTTACAAATTCTACGGGCGAGCAAAACCACTGTTTATGGTTTTCGAACGATTGCGTTCCTGTCCAATTTTGTGTAGCTGGCAAACTTGTGTTGTAAATTGCCCTCTTTCCGGACCGCGACTTTCGGATTACCACCAGAAATGATGCGATTGATTTTTCTTTTGGCTGAAATTCACGAGGCTGATAACGAGCCGAGATATTAGATAAGTTACATAAAGGGGCCGCCGAAGTTGTTAAAACACCGTTAAATCGCTTATCTAGGACAAGAACAATATCAACCGGGCTGATTTATCTATGGCCATTACGGACCGCGATATTACGGGGTTGAAGTTTTATTAAAGTGCAAAGGACTTAGTTCTATCAGGGCATGTGCCAAAATGATACATATAATAATCCCTGTACATGCTGCATTCGACTAAGGGGGAAAATCGGGATGCCGTCACTCGACGAGCCTCTGAATCTGGATATAAAAGTACGTACATATGTATGTAAGATTCGCGGTTCAAGGGTGGAGAGAAACAACACAATTCTCAGAGCACTTCTTTATTCTCCGTGATTCAAAAATGGAATCCCGATTCAACCCGGTATCCATACACAGAACGCATCCCCTCTTCGCGAAAGAACCGATAAGATGGGAGGGCTGTCCACCCTTTTTCCCACCTGTACCAAACCCCTAAACGCCATTCTCACCTACGCTAAAGGAATTTATAAACAACCCTCTCTTCCCACGCTAATCAGGGGAAAAGCTTGGTACCAAAAGCCTGTACCACTATCAGACAATACCAATTAATGATCTTAACATAAACAAGAAATGCGAGGGGATTCATGACAGCCCTTTTACTATCTTCTCGCACTTATCTTGGGAGAAGTTTAGAGTCAAAACCCCGTGATATTTTCAAATAATTGATTAATAGTCTTAACATGGACAAAGCATGCTCACATGTATATGCTATTCCCGCTCATCACAAATCGGGAGGAGCCACGGGAATCGATTGTTTCGTTACTAGATATAGAAATAGCTGAGGTTGCCAGCAGCCGAATTTGACACACGAATAAGGTTAGAAATCCGACAAGTGTCAAATTTCAGTAGGTAGATTCTGAATTTTTAACCTCACAATATCCGGGAGTGACACAAGAAATCAGCACATGTCTACTAAAGTTTGACACTTATTAGATTTCTAACCTCACTCGCATGTCAAAATTCGGCTACTGGCGTCGCAATGCAGGGGAAAATCAATTGATTTTTGTTTAGTCAATTAGTTAGGATCAGTTATTCTAGTTGGACGTATTATTTATCCTTCCGTCCACAAATAAACCTGTTAAACAACACCGCACTTTCAGGTTGTTTTCCCATGAAAAACAATGGCGAAATCAGTTTGTTAAGGTTCAGTTCAGGCTATTTATCGATCAGCAAAAAACCTTGGGATGCGCTCTGTCCAGACTAAACCGCTTTTTATAGCGACTCTAATTATAAATTGCGGTATATCATATTCATTAATGGAACTATTTGAATTGCCCGTTATGTCCCTCTTCTGCTTTAAAATGGAACAAATGAAATAATCGAGAACTGGGACAAATAAACTTGTTTGCTACTAAGTGACATCAGGGCAAATAACACGGATCACAGGGAATTTTCCGAATTTAAAGAAATATTCCAATTTTAACATCTAAAATAGACAGCGCAAATTTCCTTTAAAGGGTGGACATGTGTTTTGGCAGTTATTTCCAAATTTATGGACATGTACGGTAAATCAGTAGCTTGTTTTGCCCTTGAAGAGGGACATGAGAGAGAGCAGATGAGTTCAAACAGGATAGAACATAAAGAAACTTTTTTTCTAGAGGGTTGAGGCACTTTTTACATAGAATGCGGTGACGTACCGAGAATACTTCTATTCTCAATTGTTTCGAAATTCTTTGTAGTAACTTCAAACCCTTTTTTAGACGCCATCTTGAATTGAACCGACTTTGACACTTTATGCAGTAACTATCTTTTGTTTGATGGAAGGCAATTCCTTCCAAAGCCGACTATGACGAAAATTCCAAAAAAAATCTTAATTTTGCCCTTCAGAGAGGGGATAATGACGCCAATAAATTGGTCGTCGACATGGTTCTTAAGCGATTTTACAAAATGAAAAAATTCGGTATGGCGTTCATAAGAACTGACGAAGTTCCTGCCCGGAACTCGGAAGAAATGATGATTGAATCGTTTTTGATTCGCCGTGGCATTTTACGCAAAAAAACTGCCGTAATAAGGCCTCAGCTTTTAGATCGCTTTTGGATCGGTTTAGAAACCTTTTTTCAATTTTCTTGGTAAATGGTAAAAACGCTTCAGAACGTTCCGCTTTCACCGCTTCCGCATGCATTGATAACCAAGACACACGCAGAACCAACTTAGGACGCGCTGTACATACCGCGGTTGTGAAATATTTGCTTATAACCCTCGGGCGCTTCGGGATTCAATGTCGGGTTATAATGATGCACTTTGCAACCTTAGGGCTATTACCATAAAGCCGCTTTATGACTTAATTTTGAAAAGCCCATGTTACATTCATTTAAAAGCATTAGGTGAATACCACTTTGGGTTTGACGCTCTCGCGATGATGGCACATTAAAGGGGACGCCTGTTAATTCGCCTTGACTTCTTGCCCGTTTAGTGTCGGTATGAGCGGAAAATTTCTCACAATTCGTTTGTCGCACTAGCGCGAGGAAGTGACGTTTTTATTTGTTTAAGGAAGCCGTTTCTATTCCCGTTCAAAAATCGTTTTACGTAAAACGTCCCTTTTTCTATCGAGTTCCCAATGCCACAACAACATATGAAGAACTACAATTCCATGTTTGTTTATTATACGGCAATGAGAGCTGCTTTGTTTAACCGCGACTAAATAAAGCCCTTTTTCGGGACACCTAATTTGTTCGTGTGCATGAAAAACCGTTCTGCAATTTTTCAGGGGAAACTTTTGGCCTGATAAATAATGCGGGCTCTCTTTGATGTCGGATGGGGTTGGCCTTCTGCCCCTCCGAGTATTTTGCCTCATTTCATTGCAAAGCTCGACTTTACTGTTACATATATCTTGGCGTCTAACGTGAGGTGATAATGCGCTGTTATCCTTGTCCGGGCCCAACACAATAACCATGACATCGTTAAATAAAACAAGAAATTACCTCATATCCAGAGCTTTACGTGGAAACATTCTTGCACATGGAATGTCGTGGGTTTATAAATTTATTATATCGCCGTATATTTTTAGCTTTCTATACATGATGAAAGATTGGCTGAGGCATAAAGAAAGTTAAGAACCGATAATACGGGAAAGCTCGATAGGGGATTGCATCTGGCTCTGGCAGCCAATGTCGCTGTATAAATATTGCCTTTGGCGCCAAGCAAATGAAAAAAAGTTTAATTAAAATAAAAACATATGTCACCCTTTGCGGCCTGGTATCTTAATACCCTCGTTATCAGTGAGGTTTGCCATGAAAGCGAGCGAACCATGTTAAAGCGGATTTTAAATGGCATACCAAATCCACCTACGATCTGACTCCATTCGCACAGTACAATTTCCGTGAGCATTGTGTAACTCATTACACATAATTGGAAAAATCTAAGGATATATTTTTTAATAAATCCAAAAATTAATTAGAAAACGAAGTGATGCAGTTGCAGCGTTGGAAATGTTTAATTTACACCAAGCCTAAGCTTTTGCTGATGGGTTTCTAAATTTTATTAATTCGTTCATTGCTTGTAAATATACTGGCGAGCATAAAATTCGGGTCACTTTAGTATTTTCGAAATTTTTGCCTTCCTAACTTCCAAAAAAATAAAAAAGGATAGCCTTTATCGATTTTGAGATTCTTTAACCTTGTCAAGGGTAAATGGTAAAAAAAACACGATCCTGTACCCAAATAACCGATGTATTGTACAGGTGTCCATTACCTAAGCACTGTAACATTTTTGAATACAATTTTGTGCTACCGAAAAAAAACTCATAATGACATTAATATCGCGTATTTCCCCCTCTTTTTGCCTTTCTACTGTTAGCGCAACTTGAAGTTCAAGAGAACACCTTTGACCAATTCGCCTAAAGTGAACAACAATTGAATGGAACTGATAAAGAGGATACATAGATATTGAAAGTATTTTATCAATCTTTTTTTTTCATGGTAGAACCGTGCAGAACCGTAAACATTTTCCCAATGATCCGAAATTTCATGAAGCAATGCCGGTATGCCAGCGAAAGGTATCACTTCTCTTTCAATACATTTATATTTGAAAATTTCGAAGTGACCCGAATTTTATGCTCGCCAGTGTACAACTGAAAACGGCATTATTCAAACTTAGGACTTTCTCAGCGACCAAAAGCACATGAAGTCCGACACGAAGTTTGGCCTCCGTACACCCCTAACTCTGCCCTCCATACTCAAATTGATATTGTTAGGACTTATGTGGTGGACTAAATAGCCGAAAATCGGTTTAATTTCTTGGTTCTAATTAATGGTGTTCTACGTGCACTTAAAATTCAATCTGGGATCAGTGCATTAGGAACCTCTGTGCTACGCCTATGGACATTAGCAATTTTTTAGACGTTTCGTCCGTATGACCAGATGTTGGTACGTATTTTTCCAAGTCGAGAAATCTCTGTCTGACAAACCTTTCCGCCGCCTTTTTGTATAGAACAGAATTGAATCACGTCCCAGATTTCGAGGTTTCCGTCCTCCAATAAAACTCCAATTATGTTATTAAAATTAGTTTCCGCTCTGAGGCTAGACCTAACAGATGTGCCGATGATGGCCTAGCTTAGTACGCCTATGTGCGTTTACTATTAACTTTGGCATTTAGTCTTTCTAAAAGGTAAAACTGGGATCTTTTTCTGGTGGCTTCTGGATTCTTAACTCGGTACCTTGCACGTTCCTCGAACACTTACTCGTACGCGAATACATTACTCACGGTTCGTACACACGTTTAATTGGCACACCAGCTAGTTTATCGTTGAAAGTTGTTATTGGTAAAGTTTCTTGTTGTTAACCTGCACGAAGTTATTGGCGATCAATCAACCTCAGTTGCAGTTAAAAAAAGTTGTTGGTTTCTTTTATACTGCGTGACATAGAAAAGAGGACACCCCGTGTAACTGGTTTTATTTAAATAACTCTTGGTACGCATGTCTCTCACGCCAAAACAAATACTTCATTACAAAACAGAAAGAAATTTATTGTTAAAAACCAAAAAAAAAATAATAATAATTAGCCGGTCCTCTGCGGTGTCTTAGACATTCCTGTACGCGTTTAGGCATGGACCTAATGAGATGATTGATGTCCTCTTGGGGGACCTCATTCTAGGCTAACTACACAGCGTGACATAGCGCTGCTAGAGTTGGTGAGGGATGGGGGAAATTATGCAACCTTCTACCTACAATATTTCATACATGTTCAATTAGCGAGAGGTTTGGAGATCGACGCGGTCAAAGTAGCAAGTTGCATTTTGTTGAAAGAAGTCCATGGTCACTTTTGCTACGTGTGGTCGTGCATTATCTTGCTGGAAAACTGGATTAACAAGAGTTCACACATAAGAGACGAGATGAGGTTCCAGGAGTTTTTGGATGTATCGTTGGGCTCTCATACCGCCTCTAATGAGAAGTAAATGTTGCCTGTTACCAAATGCAATAACACTCCAAACCATTACTCCAACAGTCTGATGGATATTTTTCTCTATTGTAAACTGAGGGTTTCGTCTTTCACCGCTTCTTTTCCTTACTCTTGCTCGACCATCATGCATACCCAAACAGAATCTGGATTCGTCTCTAAACACGACATTGTCGCATTCCAGATTTCAGTGTATCCGTTCTGCAGTCGATTTTGACGACGATTTATGATGAGGAGTAACACGAGATGAGGATGGTAGAAAATCGGACTAAAACGTTTTATTCAGCGATAAATGGTTCGAATCCCAATAACGTGAGGAGCTTATCCCTCAGGGCTATAAGTCGAAGGTGGCGATCGTGGCATTCTGTAGCTCTTCGGGATCGTCCAGTACCTGTCTTTCTGCCCGTTTGCTCCTCTTGGAACCAAGTCTGACAACATCTCACTATAGCGTTTACACTATGGTTCAATCTAGTGGCGATTTCCCTAAATGACCGACCGGACTTTCGTAGACCCACCGTTCGACCTCTCTCAAACTGGCTCAATTGATGAAAATTTGGGTACACTCTACGTCTGAGCATATTTGGTTAATCTAAAAACAGTTTCTAAGCACACTACACACCAATAAACGACTAAAAATTATTTAAATGAAATAATTTTTATGGGGTGTTCTCTTTTTTATGTCACGCGGTATATTTGCACGAACACGGTGTCTCTGAGACCGCGAACTCAGGATGATCCTTCGCAATCATCGTTCATAGTTAACTGGAACAAGTTCTAGGCCGCATGTCAATTATCATTTTCGTATTGCGAGAACAAAAAACGATTGTTGATTTCCGCTTCTGAAGTCCTTCCCCATTCTTTGAACAGCAGCTCCCGAAATCCAAAGGGAACCTGAATGTTGGCCAAATATAATGAAACTCCTCTTTGAAGCACGTTCCAGATATGTTCAATTGGATTCAGATCTGGCGATTGTGCTGGCCATGGCAATGCGACGCTTTCTTCGTCGGTCGACCAGTCGGTTACAATGCCGGCGACGTGCGGACGAACTTTATCATTTTCGATGGGTGCATTTATACACCCAGCGATTTGCTCTTTATGCCTTTTTAATGGAACAGCCCTTTAGCTACAACGTTCGAATAGGCGACTTCATGAGAAAATCACGCACCCCTTAAGCCATTTCCGGCAATCCTCAGGATGATTTGTCTATGCTCCATCGCGGAGCGTATTTCTTTTTATACAAGAAAGCTCTATGACGGATAATGCGAAGCTACAAGGTATCCCATTAGGACCGGTTATTTCAATAACTGAAAAAAAAACGAAGTGTTTACTTAAAAATCTTTCATTGTGATAAAGAGTATGGAAATGGAGATTATTGTCGGAACGTAATATCCCACAAAGGGTCCTTTCGTGACTGATCGCACTCGTTGATTCTTTGGACGAATTTTTTAATGACAAAAATCCAACGGCGCCAAATCCTGTGATCGTGTGGGCTACATCGTATCGCCGCGTCGCGAGCTAATTCTTTAAAATTTCCTCTTCAACAAATTAAATTGTTTCCTTTGCTGTGCGGTAACCTGCCCCGTCCTGCTCAAATCACATAACCGTGAGATCAATTATAGCAATTTGAGTCCAGAACAAGTTATGACCGCATTTTCAAAGAAGAAAACACGTCCACCGGAGGGTGGTTGGTGGTGGATGCGTGGGACGTTGAAGGATCACACTTGGATCCTCAGTTCTTCGAATGCGACAATCTTTCTTGTTGACATAGCTTCCTTATTGACATAGCCATCAAATTGGAAATGCGCCTCATCGAAGAAAATTAGTTTCTTTTCGAAAAATCACAGGGCACTTGTGTTTAGACATGCCGAAACTGAAATATTTGTAAGTTATCAACGCTCCGAGGAGCTCAGATAAAGAAACCTGTGTGTGCTCTGAGGGAGCGATACTCGGGAATTTCAACACATACACTGGGGGGAAAACGATATAAATTTTCCGGGGTTATAGGTGGGTCGTAAATATCACAACATCCAGAAAATGATTTAGGAAGAGTAATTTTTCATTTGGTTACTGTTTTGCCAATGGGAGAAATCCAATATAGCGAATCGCATTGCCTAAATCGAATCTCGGTTTGCGTCCTACATATCATCGAACCTAAGCAGAATTTAATTTACCCGTCGGCTTTGAAACGCTCCTTGAGATTTCTTACTGTTTTTTGTAATTTCTCAGACACCAAGTTGTCCAAAGGTCTCAATGCGAAATGGGCGGGGGCTTTATGATAGAACCTCTTTTGTAAATATATTCAAAGCGAAATGTTACATCATTAAGCATTAGTGACATCACTTTCCAGCTACAAGCAAACAAATAAATACTGCAAATAGAACTTCGACATAAATGGCCATGCGACACATTGCCTATCGGATAATCGACAGACGTGGAATTAATGATCCATTACGAATAATTCAGGTTATGAGAATTTAATAATTGGCAGCCTTACATCCAGGAAATCCTTGAATTTAGTGCATAACTGGTTTACATTTGTTTCACATAAATGAACATAAGCTCATGAGTATTTTCGCGGGATACGGAAAATGATCAGCGAAAGTAGGGGCATTTTTGCCAAACTGTGCATAAACAGGATCGAATCTAATCAACATTTTTTATGCAGAAACTGAGCAAAGAGTTTTGTGGATAGAAATGATCAAGGAAACGACGAAATTTTCTCCAAATTTAGCGTAACTCGAACTGGACGAAAAAAAAAGGGTGAAATTACCCGATTTTATTAATAAGGAAAATGATCAGGTGCCTGAAAACCGGAGAAAGCTCTCCCGCAAGAGGAGCGATCTCAACTGATATTAAATGAGGAACGATCTGGGCATTTGAGAATCGAAAATGATCGAGAGAAGAAGGAAATTTTGCTCCTGATTTTAAATCATCCGGCTCCACGAGCAACATTTCTCGAATTTTTGACTAGAGGATTTTATCAAGGAGATATGAGAAAGTCCTTGTGAACTTGAGTAATTCGAACTGACGCCAAGAGTCAAGTTCCTTAACTTTTTGACTACAGAAAATAATGAAATTTCCCCTCTGATTTTTCGTAAGCCGAACTGACACGAAAAAGGGAAATCAATTAGACTTTTGTGTGCCGAAAATGTTGAAAATAGAGTCGCATATTGAGTAATTACAACTGGTATTTGTAACAATAAGATTTGTTGTGGTTTCTGAGCGCCCGAAATGGTAAGGGAAAGGGATAAGTTTCTGACGAACTTTGAGCAAACCGAGTTGTAGTTAAAAGGGAAATCTGTGGAGTCGAGCACATGGTCCCGGAAAGTAAAGTGCCCCACATTCTACGCAATCTCCACTGAAGAGTGCAACTTCTAGATTTTTTGGCTACAGAAAATGGCTAGAAGAAGGCTCAAGGGCCTGCTTATTAGTACCCAGATAGGGAGCGATAGCTGCCGGTTAACAACTAACCGTCAGACAAAGGGTTCTTCAAATTGAAACTAAATTTAACCGCCAGCTGAAATAAAAGCGGGTATATAAAGCACCTGTGTAGTAATACAGCGGCTTTAACCGACAGATACACTTGACTGTAAATTGCTTCACATGCAGCTCTAACAGGGCATTCAAGATTTGGCCTTAAGAGGGAAACTTGTTTTAAAGTATTTGAGCCCAGAAAATGATAAATGTCACCACATATTTTCATGACGTACGAGTAAAATTCGCACCTAATGGACACCATCCACGATGCGCATTTTACGCAATAGGAGCTGAAAAATGCGAGACGAGTTCCCGCGAAATGTTTTGAAACTGAGCTAAATTTCTTCTTCTTCTTCTTCTTCTTGTCCTCCCTTCCCTACGCTTATCAAATATTGGCTCAACTCTTCGGTAAAATCTAGTCGGAGGTTCGTAAATGGGAAGCCAGTAAATTAGGTCGTGGGTGGTTACTTTACGCGATCTTGAAGGCGAACGTTAAAAAATTTTCCGGGGAAATTGATGGCAACGTGGCAGCTCTTGTACAAATTGAGGCATTGTGTAAGTAAACTGGATTAAAGGGCCACATACGCCCAGCAAAACGAATACTTGAAATGTAGAGATGGGGGAGGAACATGAGGAAAATGAGACGTTACGAATTTGCGTTTGGCGACATTTTGGCTAAGGCATCGAGTTCACTCCGTCTTCCTCCCAAATTCCAATGGTCCCGACCCCCTCGGGCCGCTTTTTAGCATAACTTCTTGGGGTTCCTGACCCCCACCTTATCCCCGACCCAATACAAAATTAATATAATAATTATTACCACAAATTGCTCCGCAATTTTCTTGTCTAACCGTCCGAGGAATTCGATGAATTGACTTCCCAAACAACTGGAAACTTCGAAGTTATTTTATGAATCTTGTTCGCTACTCGGCCTCTTCATTGTTGCTCCGTAATTTCATTACGGAAACTTCTTTGAGGGAAAACTTAGCCCATTTTTCGAAAACGCCCCTAAGTAGAGCATTATGGATGTCCGTACACTTACGGCCGACTTTCAGCCTGGAAGAATTTATCTTCAAAGTTTTTAAGCAGGATCCCGGTAGTGTGTCCATGTTCAACCCTTAGGTGGTGCAACACGATGGAAGTTGCGAAGAAGTTTTAGTTTATGTCGCGAAAAATATGTGACTTCTTTCAGTATCGGACAGGAAGAAGTATACAGCACTAGTAAAAACTAGTTCAACAAGTTTAGGGCTTTCGTGTACCTGGATACTTTTTAAAAATGCATAAACACGTATAATTTTTTTTATTTTTTAAATGCCTTATTTTCGATGTTCAAATTTTTCTCCCCTACCTAGCTACTCCTACTAACTTTTTATTTTCGAAGGGAAAAACACGCATTGTAGTATATCAAATGGAAGGCAATTCAATAAGGGATATAACGATATATTCAGAACTAAAATTGGATCTACAGTTTCTTTAAAAAATAAAATTATTAGATAAAGCAACTCTTTATTAGATCAAATAAAATTCAAGTTCCTGCAATAAATGGTGAAATCGGGCTGCAGCAAAAATTTGACCGAGCATCAGTCGTTGCTGGAACCCTGTTAGGCAATTATCCAGCGTTGGTTCTGCTATCAATCCTAAATCTGTTTGAATTCTAAGAAGACGTATGTCATCTAAATTTTATGATTTATTTTTGTGGGCGAAATCTTCTAAGCGACACCTCATAAAAAAAAATCAAGGGGTGTAAGATCTGAAGATCGTGGAGGCCATTCTATTGCACCGGTCCTACCGATCCGTCTCCTAGGGAAAATCTCATCGAGATATTCTTTCACAGCCATGGTATAGAATGGTGGCCCACCATCTTCTTGGAACCAAATATTATTGACTACTAGTTCCCCTTCCCTTCGGGAAAAGTTGCGGCGATTAATGGAACTATTCCGTTCGACAATAACTGCAAGTATGACGCGTTGTTTAGCTTTTCCTCTATGAAAAATGGACCGATGAACTGATGGCCGATTGTACATTGAGTTTTTGCGGATGTTGTGTACGCAGAGTCTGCATCCAATGAGGATTGTCTGAAGACCAACAGCGATAGTAATGTCGATGAATAGATCCGCTTAAGCAGAATGTTGCTTCAGCCGAAAATAACATTCTAGAAAAGTACCTATTATCCCGAATGCCTTTTTCGTGCATCAATTCACAAATTTCTATCCTGCGATCAAAATCGTCAGGCGTCAACTCTTGGGTAAGGGAAATTTTGCATGGATGGAATTTTCCTCGTTTTAAAAGATTGCTTACTGATTTTGCAGATACATGAACTTCATCGGCGAGTTTGTTGGTGGAGTGTATGGGATTTTCGTCGATAGATAAAGGAATTTCTTATGCTTTATCGCCATCAGTTGCTGTTCGAGGTCTTTTGCATTTTGAAGCAGCTTTCACAATTTCAGTTCGTTGAATTTTTTTATTAATCTCACAAACTGCGGCAACGATCAATTTTTTAAATATTCTAACTGCGGCAGATGCCTAACAACTAATATCAACTACTGAGAAATTCCATCAAAACTAAATAATTTTGAAGCTAAAAAATGGCTTAGATTGAAGACGATTTGGAATTTCTACGCATTATTGTCATTTTTTCCCTGTCTTTCGAAGTGAAATAAGAAAGAATTGTCTCTCTAGGAATTAAAGATTGAACCTTTAAATTTTTTTAAGATATGGAGTCTGTTCTATTTTTTAAAAGAAAAATGAAGATCCAATTTTAGTTCCCAGTATACCGGCGTGTCCCTTATTAAATTACCTTTCATTTGATATATTATATCCATTAAAAAAAAGTTGGTAGGGGTAGGTGGACATGGGTGAAGGATTGGAACATCTAAAATAATGCATTAAATGATGTTTTTTAAATAAAATTATACGTATTAGAAGAGCTGCATTTCAGAGCTAAATTTTCAAATTTCAATCTACAGAGGCAGAAATCTGTATCCATATTGAAGCAATAACCGAATGTGGCAATAAAGCTGAAAAGTATTCGGTTAAAAAAAAAAACAGAGGAAAAAGAAAATTAATTTATATTCCTAATAACGTTTCTTTGAGGTTTAATCAATACATCCTAGTGAAGGACTGAAGAGATCTGCGAGGGTTCCATTATTGTTTAAACTAAGGAACCTGCAACATCCCCGCAGGTTAGTGCAGCATCGTTAAATCAGCTGAAGAAATCTTTGATTCGCTTAGAAACGAAAAAACAAACCTGGTTAGATCACTCCAAATTGATTAGAAATTCGAAAAAATGCCATTTCAGATTAGTTCCGATCCGTTTTTAGCCAAATTGATTCTTTGATCATTGTTGGAAAAACACTAATTAACTGGCACAATGATGGAGAAGTCGAAGGAATGATTTCCGATTGCACATCCAACTTACGGCTTCTCGCGTTTGTTACTTCTCTCGCCCTCCTCGGGGGGGTTGGATCGCCGGACTTGGGGGGGAGGACGCATCCAGGGGTTGGATAGGTCTTTGACCCCCAACTTACAGTACTCAATACGAAATAACATTAACGGCGGAAGTTCAGAAAGTTTAGAAAAGGATCGGAGAAGGTTAATTTTACGAACTTTCAGCAATCTATATTGACACTATCAATAGGGAGACCTTTGGACACGGAGATTGACCAAGAAGAGTGGGCGCATACATCTAAGACATCTCACGAATTTTTAGCAGTCTGAATTGCCATTAGAAGTGAAGCTTATTGGATTTACGACTGAAAAAATTGATCATAGAGGGAGGAAAAACTTCTTCCGAACCCACAGAATTTTGAACATGCACCAATATTTGTCATTCGTCCTAAATTTTACGAAACAAGGTGGGGCCGTGTCTAGATATTGTTCTACTCCTGAAAATTTGGCAAACTTTGGTAATCTGGGTTTTGACCATTTGCGGATCGGGGTCTTCAAGAAGGCTTCAGAATGCACCAAATCACGCGTATTCCTGCTAAGCACCCCCACGCCTCCTCCCCATCAACACAGTTCCAGTGAAAAAAGCGTCTTAATCAGAGCATTAGTGTCGTTGCGTCAGTTCCAAAATGTCTCCCATCGACCTAACTACCCGAAATCATGGTAATAGGTAATGCTATGGGGACTGCACCCATAAAACCTTTCTTTTATTAGACAATGTATCCTCCGGGGAAAAGTTTTGATTACTTTCCTTAGCTTTACAACCATTTTTTCGTACTTTTACAACCACTGGCCGAGACGGGACAGGAAACGTTTGCTGCACGGGCCCGAAAAGTATTTAATAATACGGAACAACGAGGAATATTATCTTGTTAAAAAGTTTTAACAAGCTCGTGAACTTTATGTAGCGACCGTAATTTTCCTTGTTAAGGGCCTGCTTTTTATGTCTCATGTCACACTGTTTAATCTAAGGAAACGCAAGGAAAGAAAACATCTGATTTCAACATCAATAGAAAGCTCAACGCAAAGTCCTTTAATTCTAAATATGCAAAATAAATTAAAGAAGAAAAATTTACTTGCTGCTCGATGGTCGAATTTCCCTGATGTCTAAGTCTGCTCAAGCTTTCGCGGAGCTAAATAGAATCAGGGGAAAGCAAATGTTGACCCTGCGCCAGAGAAGTTTGAGCTAAATAGCGAAACAATTAGAGTTGCTGCCGGTATTTGCCAAAATAAAAAAAAAATGTTTCTGCGTAAATTATTGCAAATTTAATTCAATTAATTAATTGTTGGTAATGAATCAGCTTCGTGTTTTGCCTTTTGAGGTTTTCTCCCGGCGATCCTAAGTCATGCAGGCCTCATGTGGCCAGCCATTCATTTTCTCCTTTAGCCTTGAAGAAGCACTTGACAAAAACAACCCACAGGTTTATAGTTCCAGTGAAATATCCGGATAATATACCACTTAATCTGTCTCCGTCTCTCAAGCAGTTCGAATTTCCCACTTCTGCATTGCAAAGCAATTGATTATTCAATAACATAGCGGGGGGCACTGAAAGGTCAATTCGCAATAGTTCTCTATAAATTATCGTGGTCTATTGCGGGCTTTGCATAGAGAAATTTCCCATTTATCTCGTTGAACCTCTCTCTGGTGACAGCGGTAAAAATAATAAATTCGTTCTTGTCTAAGTTTATTTTTCTTTGAAGTTCGTATTTGCGAAGTCCTTTAAAATCCAGAGGTAAAAATTGAGGTTTGAAAATGGCAACAAAATATTTTTTCGCTGATGAAAATTTCCCATTTGAAAACGAGTTTTCGCGCTCCTAAGAGTAATTGGTGGGTCATAATTAATTGAATTATGCGAGCGTAATTGAATAATTAATTTAGGTGTCGGATAGGTCGCTCTATCTGTAAGAACCATCTGGGGAGGGGCCTCGACGATATAAAAGTTGCATATATAGTTCGTTGACCACAACACTCATGCAAATTGAATCGGCGTTGTGGGGGCACATTTGCATCGAAAGGTTCAATGCTTTAAGGCAAACTGCTGAACTTTTTCCCATTCACGGAGAAGCATATTTAACCCTGAGCTTTTTAGTGAACGGTGCTCATTCGCTTAATGAATACTCTATTTCTATTCGATAACTATTGAATTGCAGTTAAACTGATATTCGGTTAATAATAATATAAATCGGCATTTATATAGTCGGAGGACTGCATAACCGATTGCGGAAAGGTCGAATTTAATAAGTAATTAGAAAATATTAAATAATTTCACTCTATTGGTCTCCGTGTTCCTTCAAAGAGCATGCGCGATTCACATACCTGAAGAGTCGCACGTGTGCACAGTCTAACTGAGAACCGTGAACGTTAAACGGGGAAAAAAATTAAACTACCTAATTGAAATTACTGATTTAACTAATTTAATTTGACGCCGAGAAATAAGTTTAATTTGGAGCTGTAAGGAAGCAGTCGGATGATTAAATTAAATTTTTAAAAATCAGTTCTGTGGATTGGAAAGATACTCGCGCCATTTTGCCAGGAACTACATTAACTTTAATTTAATCTGTAAATTAATAAATAATTTATTCAACTTGATTTCCCTAGCTAATTAAACAGATAAACTGCAATTCCAGTACAAATCAGTTAATACCATTAGAAATATAGATATTCGAAGTGCTGGGCGATCAAACAAAGTTTGATGACGATGATTGAATGAAACCCTTATGGTTGCGCATATGAAGTATTACACATAACGCGTGTGGTATTTGGTTATTACCGCCTTTAGGTGATTGCAAACCGCGCCTCACCTCTGCAAATTCCACTCGCGTGCGGTAATGACCTACTTACCGCACTTATTAAAGAACGTACCATAATTCCCCAGTGTGTTGGATGGTGTCGAGATTGCATTTGAATAGTTAAACGTGCGACACTAAGGACCAGCTTAAATCACTAAATGCATACTATCACTATCAGTAATAACAGACAATACGAGACCCGAATAATTAAATTAAATTTTAATTGTTTGGATTTAATTAATTTGTCTCATTTAGTTTCGAGATTAATTGATTTGATAAACATACGATTCTCTCTCCAGAACCAGTTTGGATCGCACCAACAAGTGGAGCATTGAGCGTTGAATATTAAATCAAGATTAGAACGCTACAACTTAATTCGAGATTTAATTAATTTAACTCACTTTGTTTCTCGGCTAATTAAATAGATGAGTGAATCGGTTTGCACAATCTGAGAACTGAATAATTGAGCGAACTTCACAAATTCGAAATTTGAATTTTGCCGGTTTCGAGGATTATAAGATCATTGAACAGTAAAGGCTTCCCGAATCTGCACATATCGAGAATCAGGGTGTATCACTGAGAGTGATGCGCAATCAATAATTACGAGGTTGATTAAATGGAAAACCAAGCGCTTCCATATAAAATATAAATCATTACCAGTAATGGAGACTATGAGGGTCGAATTAAATCAGCTTTGAACAGCTAGAATTTAATTTTAAATTTAATTGATAAATAGGTCAAGCATTACAGTAAATTATATTATTATAAATCGCAAAATCGCATAATTATCTGAAATTCCGTTACATCAAAATTAATTCAGCGATTTATTAAATTAAATGTTAAATTGTTGTTTAAAGTCCAGGCGAATTATTAATAAATTAACCCGAGCTAACCAGGCAGAGATATCGGAATATCGTTTTTAAAGAGGCCTTCAGCAGACCGAACCCACCAGACCACGCGCCACTGCTCGACGTGTAGGGCTGGAGAGGGGATACCCGGGGTCGTTCGGATGACGAATTTGACTAGAGCTTATTTTGAGTGTAGGGCTTATATCATAAATACCTGGAAAAAGCATGCTTATTTTTGGTTAAGTCTTATTTTCAAGGAAACACGGTGGAAGAATTGGAAGCGAAGCGTGAGCGATCTGGCAATGAGAATTGGCAGTTCTATCATTAATTTCAACAAGTACACAAGACAGATACCCTTCTGAGAGATTAACAATAATTGAAGAGCCAGTAATTAGATTGTTATTCTACCTGGGACGATTTATTCCCTGATACCCGATTTTTCATCCAGCAGCAATAAAATAATAGGTACCCACTAAAACCTCGGGGTGGAAGAACCTTCTTTGAGTCCGGAACCTTCCTTGAGGAATACATCGTCAGGGTTGGTGAGTGGCTACGGTCTACTTCACTCGTTTCTTCCTAGCGGAATTGCTAGTTTTTGGAACATCTACTGTCTCTTTGGGTCACTTCGGTCTCCTGCTTCTTTTCACCCTTCGTGTAATGGAAAGGACCTTCGTGATAGCTTCGCGGCTCCTCATACTCGATTTGTGCTCTTGCAAGCTGCAGAACAAGACCATTCTTCCTCATACCAATCACTATGCCCTTCTGGTCCCGTCTCGTGCTGTTGCCAATTCTAATGTATATAGAACAAACGTTTTTGCTTTTCCCTTTAGGAGCGAAAATCGTTTCTGCATGTTTGCGTTTCCTCCTAAGATGATTCTCTTTCGGTCCTTTCGGCTTTTAGCTGTGAAGTTCTATAGCCTTTCCTGCCGTGTTTGCCCGAAGGGTTAATTTATGATAACGTAATAGGTCGTTCCTTTTGCCTTCCGCGTTTGTTACCTCTCCCTCCCTTCTCCGGGGTTGGTTACCCGGACTCCGTGAAGAAGGCATCCAGGGGCCACCACGTGGAGGTGCGGATAGGTCTTTGACCCCCATGGTGTAAGTACCAGTATATCGCCAACGGTTTTTGGTTTCAGCGCTGCTTCCCCTGCCCTATCTCCCCGGCAGGAGCAGCAGCAGCTTGGAAGTTCGTGAATTTGTGAAAATCTTAAACTATTTTTACAATTATAAAAGTGATGCAATTTTACGCATCTTTGCAGCTGCGGATAATAAAAGTGTGAAAAATGTGCAACTTGAGGCGTAAATATCTAAAAAGTCGTTAGAGTGGAATATAGAACGTGTGCTATGGGAAATATCCAAAATCGCCAGGAGAATTAAAAATAATAATCATGTCTCAAGGGATATATATTTAAAGAAAAAAGGGGGAGTTTGGCAACATCACTCTCACTTCACTGGCCATAAATGTGATGAGGCGTCATAGCGCACGGGACTTTTCGAGTGTGGTTATGATACTGGTCAAGTTTGACTAATCTTACATGTTTCTTTTTGTTCATGATATTGCATCGCATCTCGGGCCTTAGCACTGGAATGACCGCAATTCAGCAAGAAATCGTCTAAATCCTCGACACTTGGTTTTCCATAAATTCTGGCAATATTACCCTCCCCATCGTTTTGCATCTCGTTGAGGAAAATATGTTACAATAAAAGCTATAAGATCCTTCGACAAAACGTCTGCGTTGCGGGGATCCGCTGATTTATAGACGAGTCCGAAATTTATCCCATTTTACGAGTTTCGCCTAAGTAATAGTGTTATTACGTCATTTCCATCATTTGTCCTCATTTATCAGGACGAACTCGTAGGAAATTTGTAGTGGACTGGAAAATTCGATTGACCAGAATTATGGAAAAAAAACTTCAAAGCTGGTTGCGATTTACCTGTGAAGAGGAGGATTTTTTATTTGGAATTTCCAAATGAGTATCGCACGTTCGGCAATAACTCCACCGTAAAATGAACTCCTCCGGGGAGCTCAATCAAAAGGGTGAAATTTTAAAAGCTTCTTTTTCCGCCTTTTATGTCAAAGACATTCAAATTGATTGCCGAGCGCATTGAAAATCAATTTCGGAACACGCTTCGCGAGTCTGATGATAACAATTTTAATAAAACTATCGCTGGCTTTAGGCAAAGTTTCTCTTTTAGCACTCAGAGTCTCCTTGAATTTACTGTTTCAGGGTCGATGAAGCCTGCCAAACAATTTACGTCTTCCACCTTGAATGTTAATAAATTCAGAAACGCCGACGATTCTGTTAATGGAGCTCAGAAATTCCGGTAAATCTGACGGGGAAGCTGTAAAAGTTTTTAATTGACTTTTTAATCGTTCATTTTCCCAGGATGGAGAAGTTTGGAAAGTAATTAGCACTGATCAGGAAATTACTGCGTCGTAATTAAAATTAATTATGTCTTCATTTGGGATGTAACGTCATATTGTATGATCATTGTGCGCCGCAATGTGTAGAGCATACAGAGTGTCCGTTTCTGGAGTCCAACCGCGGGGATCGCGGCTATCGGAAGAACGGCGAGGTCGGGCGGATTGGGGCTAAGTTGCGCAAATATTTCCGCTAAATGATAAGATTTGACCGTAACACGTGGTACGTCGTCGTGATCAGAAAAAAAGTTCAGCCCGACAGGGAGAAAATCTAAGATGGCGCCCAATAAAAAAACCAGCTTGATGATGGTTGTCGAAAATCGAAACGGAGGATGTCAATAGTGACACCGTCACATCGTAAAAACGAAAAAGTGACACTGATGAAGTCTGAATCCGTTTAAATGATCGCGCCAAATAACTCGAGGGTTTGTTTGGTAATTTTTTTTCGATTACCTCCCAAAATCAGCTGAATTTTTTTAATTTGGAAGCTTGAACTCAAAATTACGCAATTTTGCCCTAACCGATCTGACGGCGGCTCTTTTACGATTTCCAAGATGGGAAATGGTTGACCCCCAAAAACGAACACCCTGTATGGCAAAACGCGGCCGTTGGAGTTCTGGATCTTTCACACACCAATGGAATTTGATCGGCGTCAAGACCAGACTCGGCATTTGTCTAAAACAATATGGAGAATAATAATGTTTTTACGACATTTTCCTGAAACTGTCCAGGAATTTTTATCTAAGCAAAAATGCTTCTTTTACGTCGGCTTCCCGTTTTTAACTCTTCCTATGCATTAATGCCCTAAAACCCCAATTTTAAGTTCAGCGTGTTCTTTTGTTGGTTTAGGGATTTTGTCCGCATCGCCTATAGCGAGTTAGTTTTTTGTAGGGGTGAAAAGTTGATGGGCAAACACGAAGGGTTTTAGAACAGTTTGCTGCCCTGATCAATATTCCCCTAAAGTGAATACTGATTTCCGCCTTTCCACACCTTAATGTTTCGCTCAAAAGTCATGTCGAGTAGGACTGAACCCGCCCTTGATTTACAACCTTCAATCCAAATAAGATAGAGGACTAACCGGACGCACCTGACCCCGATGAATTCCACCCTTATTATCCAGTTACGAAACGACCCATAGTCCTTTCGATTTATTACTTCTACTTTCTTTGTTTTTGTAAGGGCCACCCTAAAAATGATCGATGTATTTTGTATAAAATATTCAAATAGGACACTACACCCTTCTAAATTTCTCACAGTTGCCAAGCAATCTCTCATAACCAAAGTGCTTCTTGCTTTGTGATCTGTGTAATTTTCCAAGATTGGCCCCTTCACCCTGTGTTATTAAGATTTGTCTAATCGTCCTAAATTATACCTGTCTCGCGTATATTACACAAGTGCAATATAACTTGTTAGATTCGATGTTGTTACCTGACTTGTACTGAGATGATGCGAAACTTCAAGCTTATTAAACTGAAAGTAAGTTGGGAGCTACAGGAGGATTGCTACTGTAAGTAAATTACTTATTTCCTTGTAGTGCAGGAACTTTAAGAAGACGCTTAAATCTGGCAATTTGATGGTAAGATTAATCCTAGAGACAGTCACGAGCAACGAGCAAGAAAAAGACTCAAGCTGCAATGTTTTCGACAATGTTTTCTGACATCATGAGGACTATGGGAGCAATGTCAGAAGACTAACAAAGTGGAGGTGATCGGATACTTTTAAATATAACGCGTGAAGGTGAGAGTCGCGATATGACCACACCACAGGCCAGACCTAAACCAATTGGACTACACGCCCAGAATTACGACAAGAGCGACATTTGATGATTTAATTTTCTGAATCATTAACAGAAAACGAATAATAAAAACTGAAAATCGTGTTTTGAAAAGTTAGAGTTGTAAATGTTCGAGTGTATGTGTCGGCACTTGAGCCCCGAGTAGAGCTTAATTAAATCTGCATCATCTATTCTTTTATTTATTTAATTAATGTGGGTGACTATTTTTATCACTTTTGTCCTATTGTGGTGATTAATTTCTTTGTTAAGCTCCCGAGCATCAAGGAAATCTATGTGGCATCTTGCATATTTCCCCTCTGCAACATGCAATTATTCTTGCGAGAGGAAGTTTCCTTCTGGAGAATGTTAGTCTGCCTGGGTTATATCAATTCCCTCACGCTTTGAATAAAAGGTACAATACGCCACCTCTAATTGTTCTTGATTTCCATTCTTCAGTCTCGTACTCAGGCCATCTGTGGATTTTGGATCTAGCAGAACGTGAATAAGAGGGGAAAATTAAAAAGGGAAAAGGAAAGTAGATTCGTGGTGCTGGTTACAAGATTCAGGATCTGCGAGATTTATTTGAGTACACCGATCATGCTGCCGCAGATCTGGTAAAATATGATTGACAGGTCAGCTTTGCCTTCGCCATTTTGATAAGAAAATTATCTGGCTCGGTGCACATAAGTGTAACTCTCTGTGGTACCAGAACCGACATTTCTGTGTTAACCCCATTTCTTCTGTTCCATTTCACTTCGGAAGGTTCGTGATTGTTGTAATGATAGGATCCATTACGGCAACTCATCCGTACCCCTTTCTCCAATATAAATTCTATAGATATTTGAAGTTTTAGAAATAGGAAAATGCCTCTTTTCCGCTGTTAGAAGTCCTGAGCAATCTGCAAACTGCAGTTTAATAACCCAACCTGTCAATTTTCTGGAAATTTCATTGTTGTAAAGCAATTTGCTTTAATCGAAGAATTTATTATCAAATGAGAAATCGAACTGCTAAGTGAACAGCAGACGTATTTTCCGCGATTAATAGTTCAAGTTCGGAATTTTTAGCTTTTAGGCAAGAGAAGGCAGAATGAATATAAAATGAGTAATTTATGAACAAATAAGTTACTTTTTCTAATTACTCGAAAATATCAGTTTCGTCTCTCTGTCCAAAACTGAAAATTCAAAATTCGAGCTGCTAATGCAATAGAGACATTCATTACGACTGAGCCGAGTTAATGATGGCTATTAAGTCCTCGCTCTATTATTGCCCTTTAATTTATTAATCAATCTCGATCAAAGCAAATTTTGCACAAACTGCCTTCAGCTGGTCCTAAAATATTAATACAATGTCACCAGCAGGCATATTGCCTCATTTTCATATAAAGTAATTCGGCCTATTTCTAGTTTTCCTGAAAATCTCGAAAAACTTCCCGAATTCAATTTTCTGCCTGGAATTCTTGCGTGCTCACAACGTGACGGAACGATTGCCTGGGAAAACGCTTTGCTCGGTATATTCGTATATCTGCTTTGCTGTTTATGACACGTCGTATAAACTGCTTCCAAGGGATTAAAGTGCAACAGTTCACATTAACCAACGTGTCCATCAGACACGATAAAATTATGCACTGTAGCGAATTAATTCGCTTTTGCAGTCCGGAATGGATTTAACGCACCAAAATTCGCAAACAACATCAGTATATCAATTCGATTGAAACTAATGACGAAACCGCAAAATTGCGTCAGCCCGAAACGTTTTAATGTGGCACAATTGGGGCCCCGCGTTGACCAAAACACAATGCCCAGCTAAAAATTGAATGTCCGAAATGCAAAATGCGATTTTAGGTGTCAATCAGGAAAATTCCAGACTGTGAATTGCAAATCCCGTTGAAAAAGTCAGTTCACTGGGCCCTGACACGTCGCAGTTTTCTTTCGAATGAAATTCATGACTTGATTTCGGCCTTCGCATTCAAATTGAATAAAAACTGTCTGTGACGTAAACCTTTCCTTCAAGTTCCGGAATTATTACTCCCAAGTCAGCACTGCGGAATTTCATTAATCCCACTTGAAAATCTTATTATCCCAATTTGCTCGACTTCATTGTCCCGATTTTCTCGTTTAACCTAAATTTGAGTAGTATATTAACGATGTCCCCCTGCTTAACAGGACGGCGTTCTACGTATACGAATGTTCGCTCAAGAGCCTCAGCATGCTCCATCCGACATGCTAATCCACTTCGAAGATGCAGTCATTGAAGCACCACTCATTGTTCTGTTTGAAGTTGCAAGTACAGTGTGGGCCGGGAAACCGAGGTTTGGTTCAGAAAGGCACTTTTCTCGGACATTCATTTTCTGCAACAAAAAATCACGAAAATCGAGGATCAAAATCACGCTCTATCTCGGGAACTTTGAAAGACGTCGAAAAGCGGTTTGAGGCGTCTTGAGCAGCTCGTCGCGACGATTAATTTGAGCTATTTTTTGATGAAACTGAGTCACGTCTGGCCGAGTTGTCGCGATTCAAAATTTGAAAAGCGGCAAAAATGGGCATCTCCGCCGCTTGAAAAAGTCCGGTTGGTGCAGTAATCCATGTGGTCGCCCTTCAGGGACACGATCAAGTTTCAATACTTTTCGCACAACCCCCGTAGCTTTTTTTAAATCTGCACAAAAATTCTACTGGGACAATGGAAGGTGACCCGGTTCACATTTGTCTGCGACTGCAGAAAAATATGAAAATCTACTTTGTAATCCCGTTATATGTATTTATTTTTATATTAATTAGTTATTAGGCTGATCCTTTCGATTGAAGTTAATCCGTGGGTAAGTAAACCGCGATCCGGATCGTGTTTGCACCTATTGCGCTGCAGATAGCACTGCTGGAGATTAAGATTATCAACTAGTTTGGTAGCACCTTTAGGCGAGGTATAATTCAAAGGCAAAAATAATGACCGTTTTCCTTGAAAGTATCGTTCTCGAGAAAGTATAAGTTCCGTTTTGTTTGTGTTAGTTCATTGCGGTCCTGTGTGCCTACGGTTTTCCGACGGATTGAATTGAAGTAAGATAAAAAAACAAAATTTTTGTATAACGGGTTATCATTATTTTTCAATCGCAGTGCGCTGCCAGTCATAAACGCGCGCGCCGATGAGCAATTTACCACAAAAAGTATATTGTCGATAGACAAAAGATGAATTTAACCATGATATGCCTCTGATATTTCGCCCGACACTCCATTAACGCACCACTTGCGGTGTTTTCATGGAACTCGTTTATCTCTGCTTGAAAAAATAAGTGAATTCCGTAGAACAATGGAAATAAAACATGTTCTTTTTTGAGGAATCCTTGGAAACGTCCCTAGACCATCAGCTTGTCCCATTCAGATGCATTCAAGTGCAGTATCTTAATACTACTAAATGAAACTATCTAGATTATCAAAGAAAGTCGCTCCAGCTCGGCGAATCGCATGATTTTTCTGGATAAGTCCATTATAGAGGATGATTCAGAGCTATCAGATCAAACGTCTAGGAATTATTCGGTGCAACAAAAGAAGACATTTGAGCATAAGCATCCCTCTCCGGAAATGTCTTCCTAGGGTGCTACGGCCTTATGATGCGCCAAGAGAGTTATGTGCAAAAACGAGTCTCGTCAAGTTTTGGCACTTTTTAATTTTAATTTATTTCTACAAAATGACGTCGGAGTGACCGTTCAAAATGCATTTTGATTTCATATTTAGCATTTAGGTAGACGGTGCGCATAACAATGGAGAGGCAGATGCGGTCGAGCTTCGCGACCCCCTAGATTACCCGATCCGACACCTTCAGATTCCTTTCAGCGGGGACATGCACAAATAAACTGGAATAAAGCGTCCCAAAAATCGATGAAACTCACTGTTGCACCCAACTGCCTTAAAGCATCACCAGGCCGCGGTGCCTTAGGAGGGCATTTCCGGACGTGAATTCCTGCCATACTTAAATGATTCCTGATGAATAATCCTGAGAAGTTTGACGCCATAGTCCTGAATCGTCTTGTACATTACGTCTCGGAGTAGATCCAAGGACTTTTTTCCGTCTCCTGTTTGCCGGAGTGGAATAATTAAAAGTTAATTAAGCCGACACTTTGCATAGAGGTTGACTTCTCTCTGTAAATGGACGTTCGGACGCCCCTACGGGCGATTAAGGGAAGAAAATTTCGCAATTTCACAAAAGATACAAACCGTCTTTCTGTCGGTAAGTCTGGCATTCGGGTAAATTTTGTTTATTACAGTTCAAGTGATCTGACCCAAAAAGCTCTTCGGGCTGCGAGTCGGCCGTTTGATGAGCAACGCGTCTTAATGGGCCTCAGTCAGTTTTAATCCAAACAGCTCTCTGTAATCTTCCTGCTCAGATGGAAATTTTTCATCTTCCCCTTTAATTAATCAGCCCCAAGGAATCCTCCTCGGTTGGATAAAATTATTCATTCAACAAAAGACCCCCATAAATCATTAATTTCGGGTGCGGATTAAATCATACTCCCGAAAATTTACTACGTTCAATTTTTCCAGGCTCGAACCTTCTTTGGGACAAGAAACTGCAGAATGAAAATCCCTTTATAATGTAGGATTTCCCTCGGCTATTCACTCGCAGCTCGCTAACATCGTCGACATACAATTTGCTTTCCTCGGAATAGATTCCATTCCATTGATTGCTTTCAATATTTTTCTCGCTCGGCTAAATCAAACCCCGCCGTCTCCCTTCGATCTGATAAATTATGTTTACAAGAAATGTTGATGTGTCGTAGCTTTAAAATTAATTCTTTCAACCTTTTTCTGTCGCAAACCTAATTCAAATCGAACTCCCCCGATACCAAATTCAACGCAGAGCTTCTCAAGTTCCTCTCCTCCATTATTTTATCAAGGGGGTGCTCATATGCGTCAATTCAATTATTGTCAAACGTATTTTACGGTGCGATACCGGCAAGAGACGTTAAGTTTTTCGCTTAGGTAAGAGCTTCCGGGGTCAATTACTTTGTGAATGTCTCTTCCACTCAAGGAAATTTACACGACGAGTGGAAATATGAACAGGCTGACGTGGGATAATTTTAAGTCATAATTACCGCGTTTCCATGTTTTTGGTCGAACACGAGCGGAGAGACCCGGCAGAAACGACTTCCAGAGACAATAAATCATGGCGTATCGTCAATCATAGAGGTACCATTTGACGAGAAGACAAAAGCGATTTCATCGATTTTCAGCCTCTACCTATACAATTTTACCTTGCAAATCATAGCAACGATCGTGATAGTTGGAAAAAGAAAATATTTCTGCCTGCGATGATTAATGCAAATAGATTGCGGGACATTTCACTGTCCAGTCCGAGGCAAAAAGAAATAAATTGAGGTTTTCAACGTCCTTATCGTGCTACAGAAATGGGACATATTCTAATATCTATTCTAATTAACATCGTTTCCCTCACTCGAGAGCCGGAGTTTTAATACTTCACGCCAGTTCGACCCATTTCGCCCACTCGTTACGTTCGGTTGGACCGGGACGGCGAGACGGGGGTGCCGGTTGGACGCGGCCGATGGCGACGGGCGTCGGTTGGACGCGGCCCGTTTTTTAAGCGACTAGTTGAGGTCGACGCCTTCTTAGCTCTGACAGTGTTTTTTAGTAGTCTACATCGCCATTCGCGTTTCGCTGTTGCCGACTCACTAGCCAACCTTCCTAATAAAATAATATGGGATTATAGCGTGTCTCAGCGCCAGTTAGAGAAGTGACCTAATTTGGTCATATTTTCATTTAAACTCTGACGACTTTAAAGCCGCGTTGATTAACCTTGGCTTGGTCCAACTATATTCGACCTGAGCTGACCGCACACCAATCTGTGATAAGAAAATTCCTTTTGTGTATTTGTAATTGCATGTACCAGGTATACCGGTATGAAGTGAGCGTCAGGATATAATTGTCTCGATACAGGGCATTTGTTGTAAACAAATCTTTTTTTTGTTTGCTTGGTTGGTATGCAAACTGACAAACATATTTAGTGCAAATCAAGTCCTTGAAGAAATAACAATATATTATTTCATTGTGCCAAAAATGTCGAATTTTGTACCACAAAATGATGATTTGCGGAAAGCATTAATTTTTTGCTTTCATTCGAAGAAAAGTGCTGCAGAGTCGCATCGAATGCTTGTCGAGGCACATGGTGATTATGCTTTATCAGAAGCAACAGGCAAAAGATGGTTTCAACGATTCGGAAATAACAATTTTGATGTGCAAAATGAAGAACGTGGCAGACCACCAAAAAAGTTTGAAGACGCCGAACTGCAATCGATATTGGATGAAGATAACGCTTTAGATCAAAAGCAAATGGCGGAAATGTTAAATGTTGCACAACGAACAATTTCTGATGGTTTAAAAGCTACGGGAAAGATCCAAAAGTGTGGAAAATGAGAGCCGCATGAATTGAATGAGAGACGGATGGAGAACCGAAAAAACACCTGTGAAATTTTGCTTCAAAGGCACGAAAAAAAATCAGTTTTGCATCGAATTGTTACTGGAGATGAAAAATGGATTTATTTTCAAAATCCTAAACGGAAAAAATCATGGGTTGATTTGGGACAACCATCAACATCGACTGCAAAACCTGATCGATTCGGCAAGAAAGCAATGCTGAGTGTTTGGTGGGATCAGAAAGGTGTGGTGCACCACGAGCTTTTAAAACCTGGTGAAACCGTTAATTCTGTTCGCTACCCACAACAATTGATTAATTTAAACTATGCATTGATCGAAAACCGATCAGAATGGGCAGGGAAGACACGGAAAGGTACTTTTGCTTCATGACAACGCACCTGCACCCAAAGCAACGCCGGTTTAGGACACCATCAAAACATTTGGCAGGGAGTTGCTACCCCATCCGCCGTATTCACCAGACTCGGCTCCTTCGGCCTACCATTTGTTTTCATCGATGGGACACGCATTGGCTGAGCAGCACTTCGATTCCTACGAAGAAGTAGAAAATTGGGTGTCTAATTGGTTTGATGCCAAAGAGGCACATTTCTATTGGCGCGGTTTTCATAAATTGCCAGAAAGGTGGTCAAAATGTCTAGGCAGCAATGGTCAATATTTTCAATAAATATTTTTTTTCTTTTCTCGTTAAAATTGGTGTTTCACCCCAATTTTGTGGTGTCACAAAATAGCGCTCATTTCATACCGGTAGACCTGGTATATATAGTGAAACCGGGCTTAAGCCATCATTGAACAATGGAGATCGGCCAATTTTTTCTAACAGATCAGTTGTGGCTAGGGAGATATTGCTTGAGCGAGGGCCAGAAAAAAGCGTCCTGCAAACATACATATGTCCGGAATCGCTTTATTTTCGATATACCGGTTGTTAAAAAAACAACTCTGGTATTTTCGTAAGAGTTCGGCAGTCACTTAAAAGAAAATTGGATTCATGTATTCTGGTTAGTCGCAGTCATTTTATTTCCATTTATTTTGATATCTTGGCTTGTATGAGGTTGGCACAGCAGCTTAAGTGGCAAAGTAATTCACAACTATTGACACTTCATCGCTGCAGCTTTTCCTCCTACGTTTCGATTTTCCGGAATCCCCACGAACTTTGTTTTTTCTTATGGGATCATCTTGCAATGGAAAGACTTCAAAAAATATATACAGGGCGTTCCTAAACGATGTGTGGATATTTTAAAGCGGGATTTTACGTGAAAAAATAACGATAGTTTGTCATGTAAGCTATGTACCGAAAGCTTCGCTACGAAAGTACGGGGCTGCAAAGTTTCAGGAAAAATATGGAACTTAATGTTTCCGAAACCGCTTGAGATATTTCAATGAAATTTGTTCTGTAAATATCGTTTATAAAGGGGCATTAATTGCAACAAAAATGTGCGATTCAACGCAAAGTTATTCAAAACTAATGGAATAGAAAATTTCATTTTCGCCCATGGCAGCATGGCAGGTGAGCCCTCCGAGCACCTCACACAACCCTCTTTATTATTAACTTCTCTTTTGTTTCTTGCGTCGTCGTAGGCAGAAAAAATCGAAATTGAAAAATGTGAAAGTTCAACACGGTGCTTAGAAGAAAAGCCAAAGCTGGTGATAGTTGCGGAAAATCGAAACTCCTAAACCACGGGACTTTACCGACACGACGTGTTAACCTTATTAGTCGCCTCCATGAGGAACGTGTAAGAATGGTCTTTTTAATAACGATCTTTAACGGCAATTTTGTGAAACTGATTTGGCTACTGAAATGTAATACTCATTGCACAAATTGCGAGCCGTAACGCGATTTGAGACAAACCAAACTGAGCGTGCTGTTTCTAATTTGAAGTGAAAATTACTCGGAAAATCTCTTGGCAGACCGGTGCAGTTACCGTTAATGGCGCCGCAAAATACCCAGTAATGGGGTTGGGCCCTTTATAAATAATATAGGGATGCTCTCGATTGTGCAACGTTCAATTTTACACTAAGGAAGGCAAAAAATGTAACAATAACTGTATATTCAATTTTTTCCTCCAACGAAGAGTTCGATTTTAATTACAATTTTCCCGCACATCTAAAGAGCTTTTTAACCAGCTCGTTAAAGCGATGAAAAGGGGGAGTTGACAAAGACTGACTAAATGTCCTTCAAAATACAGGGTCTGAGGGAAATAACTTTTGTAAATTTAATCAATGATTAAGGACATCATTTTGAGCAAAAAAGTTCCTCGCGATGGGGGTCGTAAATACAACCGTTTCCTCGAAAAATAAAAAAAATATCTTTTGAGAATTGGCAACGTCGCGTCGTGTTTATTTCATTTCGTTGCCTAGGTAGCTGCATAAACTAGGTATGTAAATGTACACAGGTTTTTCGGGTTCGATTCCTGTTAACTGCGCATCCACTGCTCTATCAATTAACCCGCAAAGTCAACTTGGACGACCCTTTAAAGCGGTCAGGTTTCCCGGGGTTCGGCGCGGCGATGCCGCTTAAGTTTACTTTTACCGGTCAACCAGTATTGTTAGTTATTAATTAAGTTTTAAACTGCTTTTAGCAATGTCATTTTTGAATAATTTTTATGTTTTTGCTACACATCACCAACCATCAGCATCTGCCAAGTACGTTTTTCATCATCAAGCTTATCGTAGCTTTATGCTTGCCAACTTTAACATTTGTTTTCTAACCATTACGTATTTGACCCCTGTTGTACGGAGCTTTTTTTGCACAAAATAACGTTGTTAATTATTGTTTAAATTTCCGAAAGTTATTTCCCTAACACCCTGTATGTCCGACCTTGTACGACATCTTGCTAAAAGCCGATTTTTCTGGTTAAATTTAATGAAGGCCCTTTCACCTCATTTTATACTGTGGGTAACCGACAAATATGACTTCTCCGTGCCTCTCAATTCATCATTAAGCTGTATTTCTGTTATTGTTGATTTGTTCGTTTGATTGAGCTCAAAGGTGACTAAGTGGATATATTTGATTACAATTGGTTTGAATTTGAATGACCTTATATCGACTTATTTTTAAAGGAAATTTGCTTTGCAGAGGTCTAATGAGGGCTGTTAAACGGGGTAATCTCCGTCCCAACTTCGTCTTGGGAGTCTATTCTTGTTTAGGTATTGTTCTACCCACGAAAGCCGTAATTGTCCTTTCCGCAGCTTTTATTTCAATAAAGGCTTCGTTATTGAGTTTGCTCCTCCGGTTCAGCAATAAGGGTTGTGAAGTTTAATTATCGTTGTTTCTAACGATTAAACCAATTTTAAGATAATTGATTATTTCCCGGTAGCGTGTCCGTAACGACGACATGTCCAGGAAAATCGAAATAATTGAAATTTTATTACGATTCTACGATCAAATTTTTCTTTTCTTGTTCAGGTTAGTACAAGTTAGTACGCTGTTCAACGCGAAACATCTCACGTAGACAGGAAAATCGAGTTCCGAATTCTTACTCGAAGAAAGCGACACAGAGAATAGGTTGCGCGCTCGCTATATGATTCTATTCAATATACGGGGTGTCCCACTGGAAACGTTGCGCATTTGGCTGGAAAACTAAAGCTGAAGCAAGAGCAATTCTTCAAATCAGCTTAATTCCGATAAACTAATTAGAAGTTGGTCGCGTCACTCCCTTAAACATATAAAGATATCCAAAGTTGGGTTTATAAAAACTAAAATTGCCACGATGTTTGGCCGAAAGTCAGTAGTGCGCATGCCACAATTTGTAGTAGAGGAGCTGCAAAGCACCGTTTTCCCAACTGGGGAAAAATGAGTGTGAAAACGAAAATTAAGAGAACGCAATTTGTAAGGGTTTTCGATATGGAAAACGTGTTAAATACTTTGAACGTTCCGAGTCTCAATTGCTAAGGGGCGACTGAGGAAAAATGTAGGGTTTTCCATCCTGTCATTCACCCCTCAGAGTTTTGTGCGAGGAGGCCCTAGGAAAGGGTGAATATGTAATCTTAACATAACAACTAAAATATATGGATGTGCAATTCCATTCCTGTATAAGTCAGTTTCGCTATTATTCTTTGACCGTTACTTTGTTATTTTTGTTTGTATTTTAGTTCATTATTTGTTCGTTATTATAATAATTTTTTTCAGTATTCTGATGATGGTGACATGTTTGTCCTCGAAACGGTGACAAGGACACTCGTTCGAGCCCTTAGTAAAAGGCGAAGGTTATTTCGAGTCAGTTTTAACCGAGAATGGGGTGCCGTTCCACCACTTTACCAACCCCAATTTGCGTGCGAGGCCTATTCCCAAACAAAATATTTAAAAAAATCGCGAATTGGTTACCCAAACCGGTAACGACGCGTAGTTACAAATTGGGCCCCGAACACTGAGCGTCAATTCATCTCATTTCCGCTGGCTCTAAATAATGGCCAAATGCGAGGGTCTCATTTCCCCTTGTAAATAATGTCTAATAGCGGAAAAACTACACACTCCACCACACTTCGAGCTGAACTCCCCAAATGGGCCTGAAGAAACTTCCGCAAACGTAAACCTCCAAATCAACTCTAAAATTACTGGATGAGCGATTTTACGTGTATAGATGTACTCAAACAAAGCTAAATTGCAACAAAACATTTCCTGATTTACAGTTCCAGCTCCTACGCCCGCAGTTACTGCAGCGGAAGAATAGAGGAGAGCAGCACAATTTAGAGGGAATTATTGCGAATTTACCGATCCACTGGACATCGTTTTATGGCCCTACGAGTAATTTGTCCACGGCAAGTCCGGTTGATTTGAAACTGGACGAAGAGAATTTAAATATTTCTGAATAAATTACGAAATATTCTCTAGGAGGCAGTACGTGAGGCAAAGAAGGACTTTAATAAACCGGACAGATTGCTTAAGGGCAGAAAATAGACCCGACAGCTCGATAAATATGGGGTAAAACAATATGGTGTACATCATAATATTTCAAGCTAAATTAAACACTCTGGCGCCCAGGACCCCAATCCCCGTTCGCTAAATTAGCAAATCAGATATCGAATGACATTATTATCCAAAGGGATCATTTACAAAGGGTCAAGCGTGATGTGCGGATAAACATGACGTTGGGGCGAAATAATATAGCGACATGGTGACCCGGACGGTTTTATCTCGCCGTGGATAATAATTTCTATATTAATTTGAGGTCAATGTCCCGTTTGTTTGTTCCAAAGGTTGTGACGACTCTTATTACAAGCAAAGATGTGGCCATCATCGACTCCTTCGAGGGGATCTAACAGTTTATCCAGCCATCGCTCCAAACCGGTTTACAACGGTTCTCAAAACTTTAAACCTAATTTGGAACTTGGCTATTTTGCTCAGTAAAATGAGAAACTTGACAATTGAGAGATCAAAAATACAAGAAGGAAATCGACGTAGTTCCTTTAAACAAAATTTTATCGAAGGGCGGTGGCTTCAAAACTCATCCAGAAGCAAAACAGTTTTGGCCCTGCTGCGAGAAACGGGTCCCTCCGCAATAATCCAGAATAATGCGTATCCTTGTTCTGAGCCTGTGCGTGTGTGTATTCCCTTATTCCGTCTACTGTAAAGGGATGTGGAAATTAATCACTATTAGTCCTAGTCGATTGTCATTTAATTTGATGTTTGCGGAAACAGCCATATATCTCAATTATCCACAATTGTATTCCTCCCTAACCCTCAAATGACTAGGCTGTTCAAAGAGACTCTACCCGTATATCTCCATAAATTAAGTTCTAAGGACAATTAATCAATTGAGCAAATGGACTAACATTACTATTACATTATTATCACCTTATATGGGGTGATAACAGCGTAGTGTGACGCATCTCGTCGGTAGTGCGAATCTCGGTGACCATAAAAGATACGAGGCCGGTTAAATTGGGTGCGAGAATAGGCCGTTTCGAAATTCGGGAAATTCCGGTGATTTTCCAGATAAGACCTGTTCTCAACCCTTAAATTGGGAACGCAGCTCTCTGCGTCTCGTTAAACTGTCCACTGACCTTAAAAAGTCCCCTTTTCTGATTTTTATCTCTTATGGTGTGTGATGATCTTCCTTCGCAACGCATTGATATCACTGGGCGAAAATTTGTAAATAAAGGCTTTCACACCTCCTCACAAACAATAATTCAATGGGGGGTAGGTCCGGCGAACGTGCCGGCCAAAGCACGTCTCAACTATTTATTATTTTCAAGGGATCTTAACTTTTTAGTCAAAATCTGTAAAGTTTCCGCTTAATTCCCGTGTAGTATACGAAGACATTTTCTAGATTTGGAAAATGCACCGGAGTTGGGTAAATTCAGATGGTGCCGAGATTAAACTTGTTTAACCCTTGAAACATCAGCACCCGCAAAACATTTTTGGGTCGTGTACACGGGCGAGACGTCTGAAACAAAATGTATTTAAGGATAATACAGTAATCGTCCCCACGCATGCAGATGTGGAACTTGAGAATAAGACGGCTTAAGGAGGAAATGGAGTAAATAAATAAAATTTTAACCGTGAAAGGGACTTTACTCGGCTTCTGCTTCAAGCGTCAACTGCAGCGCTTCCCATTAAAGCGGAAAACACCCAGTAGTACGTCTGGTTTTATTACGAATTACTATTAAGGAGTCGTCATTGGGTGCGAGATTTTTGATGGGGTTCCCGGAAGTTTTGCGCTGTTCTCTACTCGGTTACTCTCAATTTCACTAGTTAAACAGGGATTTCAGTTTGCGACATTAATGGAAGACGATTGAAAGCGGAAAGTATATTTTGTGTTTACCAGCTTTCACAAACGCTGAAAATCCTCCTCGGCGAACCCTACACTCGAAAACCACTTAGCTAATATACTTACTTAAGAGTCTTAATGGAGAAAAGGTAATATCGATGTTTGCTTTAAAGGATTAACGTAACTGAAAATAAATATAAACGAGAGCTTAAAATGATATTTTCGGGATTATAAAATCCACCGACATAAATCCCGATTACTCAAGTCGTTTTAGACTAGTTTTTCCCCGTTCCTGGGACGCCCTGTGTGCCCTCGAGCATCCGCAAACATCCCTGCGTTTCTGGTCGACTGATTATTATGATGCACCCCAGTAACTTTGTATAAAGAAAGTTAGTGAAAATGAAATTTTTTCGAGTTAAAGGCTTGGCAATGAGGAAAATGCGATAGACGCGGGGCCCCAGAGCTCTGGAAAGTACTGGAAAGGACCTGCCTCCAGGTCCAGAAACTAACGATGTGGAATAGCACTTTTTCCTCTGGACTCGCTGTTGAAAAATTTCACTTTCGGCGAGGGGTGGTTCGCTGTCTTCTCTATTTTCCTAGATCCTCGTTTTCCGCTCTTATCGCAAACACCCTTGCAAATTGCATTTTTATAAATAGCTACAAGTGGGTCCAGTACTTCGTACTTCATCCATCTGCGTTTCTTTTCCAGGCAGCTCCTGCCTCATCTTTACGACGTAAGCTCTTCTAATTGTAGCTTATTAAGGGATGTAAATTTAACATAAAGTGAGACTTAATTCCCGCGGCAGATACACTCTACGCAGCCAATTAGTGTCGGTCTGAGCGCCACGTGTCTAGCTATAGCTCCTAGCTAAAAGCAGCACTAATAATGTCCTATTGATCTTTTATCGCTTTCAGCACAGAAAACTTTTATTTATGTCCCATAAAACGTTGTCTGAGTGACTCCATAAATTGCGAAAGTACTTTTAATCTATGAAAAGCAGGCGGCAATGAAGACGGCACTTAAATTTTCGTTTTCCGAGTGGTCCGGCGGAATCAATACGAGCTAATTCCTTGAGAGCCGTATTGTAAAAGAAAAAAGGGATATTCCTGAGAGGGACTTTCCTCCTAAAGTAATTTCGGGATTCTTGCATGAAGTAAAACAAACAAGTCAGCTCCTTTGATTTTTCTCGTAGATCCCGGCATATGTCCCCCGAATCCGTTCCAATAAGCTGATGTGATTTCGGATCTAAAGAGAAGTAAAATGGCACGACATTAAACATGGACCACTCGGGACATAAATGAAATATTAACTGTGGACCCTCTTGAGATTGTCCCTGCATGTGCCTGCAGTTTCCATTTTTCACGGATAATAACTTTTGTATGCTCCGTTTGGACTCTCGACCGTAAATGATAAAAATTCCAATCACATGTGGTCCAAACTTTGTCCATTCGCGATTCAGAAAGTCCATTTGCATCTTAATTAAGCCCCGACATGACTACCTGCAACTATTGTTTAGAAGTTAAGGAAGTCATTAAAGGATTTATTAATGACCGGGGCTTGTCCTTTGTAGATTCAGCTGAAAAGCAGCGTTTAATGTGCAGTTGAATCGAAACGCGAATGGCATATTATTGCGTCATATGGACTAATGATTTGAGACGTCCGTTGGTGTAGTTTTATGGGTAATGTGGTGGAAAATGGGGAGATGGATGCGAAACTTAAATTTAGCGATAATCCAGAAAGAGGAGAAATATTACGGCTTTAGGGTAAAGCCGTTTTGATGGGATCCGTAACAAATATAGATTTAGCTTACTTCAGTTTGATGGCTAAGCCCGTAGGACCCGTAGGAAATTAAATGTCGAAAAACTCGAAGCTTTCAGATACGCACTTATCCACAAATTTCCAGATGTTTTATTTCAGCACGACGTATATTCGACAAGACGATTTTAAAATTCGCATCTTCCGCTTTGCGATTATTTAAGGAAAACCGTGCAGGTGCGGACCCTCTGGAAAAAAAAACATGATCAAGATTGAAAAAAGCGAAAATCTAGATCAACCGGTCCGGATGCGAAAATGCTTCGACTTTTAAAACTGATTTAAAAATGATTTAATTGAACTCCGATACAGGAGACCACACTTGGGTGGAGCCACAAGAAAGTTACTAAACTCACTTTTCATCTTTAATTTCTTGCTGACTAGGAATTTTGGTTCTTTTCATCTTCGTAACTTCCTCCGTCTATTTAATTTATTTTTATCTCTTCGCTCTACGTTCCGAAACGTTTTAGAACAACTGGACTTTTTTATATGCCCTGAACTGTCCTCAAAGTCTTTTAGAGCCCCGAGTCAATTTACGTTGGTAATAGCGCTTCCTCTTGGTTTCATAAGAAAATTGCACGGCTTACGCGTCACATTGTAAATAAAAGGCCATTTACTCTCGGATTTTACATCATTTCAATAAAGGCATGTCTGTAGATAAATTTTGAATTTTAACGGAAGCAAAATCTGTGATCACATTTTAGCAAAACGTTAACGGGGCTTCTTTTGGGTTTGACGAAAGAAATGTCAACTACTGCAGGTAATCGAGGACTGGTCAAGGCAGCTTATTGACCATCAATTCATCGCAGTTGCAGCTCGAGATCATCAAGTTTTATCGTGTGAAATCGGCATAGGTGGTTTGCATTGCGAAAGCACAATCGTCTGGTGGCTTCTTATACGCGGCCCCTCCTGAACGCGTTCCCTAGTCCTACTCCACTGTGCCACTCCACTTTACTTCCTCCTTCTTAACCACCACTCGATCGTCCATTTCATGGATCGGCGTTCTGGTCGGTTTCCATTTGTATGGAACAGTATTTTTCCGACGCTGCAATTTCCGTCTGGACACACCTGGTGAGTATACGTCGATTTGCGAATCTTGTCGATACGCTAACAAGTCGCGGTTACTGCTGTTTCCCAAGCAAATGAAGTTTCTTTCTTTGAAGTTTTGAAGAACTTCCATAAAAACGGCAGTAAAAAATGACAAAAAAAATTGTCTTAATCTTCTGCATTGCCTTCGGAAAAAAATACGTCGAAAAAAACAAGCCAAAGCTCCTTTAAACCCTCATTCCACCTTCTTAAACCCGCCAGGCAGATACAAGCTCAGAAATCTCATTTAATTCCCTTCGAAACAAACCTTGCTAATCCCTTAACATCAGACTGAACACCCAAATAATAGAAGCTTTCCCGTAAATTGACCACCGGTGACCGTTTAAAATAAACGACCTGAAAACACCATACATCCTAATTAGTTCCCTAAATGACATTTCCCTGGGTGGAGCTGATTTTCCCTGAATTAACCTGCAGGAAAGCAAAACTACCCAAATTAAAGTTAGTTAATTTTGCGTATAATTGCATCGAATTAAGTTTAAAAACCGAATGTTTCCTTTGCAACACTGAATTAGTGTTGCGTCGAAACTTTGCTCTAGCAGGAAAAAGCACCTTCGTTTTATGAAGGTAAAAGCTTTTCAAAGCTCAGGAGGGGATGACTGGGAAATAAGCTTCAGTTTAAGCAGCACCGGGAAATTATACAGCCGAAAATCATGTAGTTCAATAACTTCTGAACTCATAGTTAGGCCCCATTTTAATGGCCAAGGGCTGCAAATTGAATAGCCAATAAATATTAAATTACATCCACACAAGCGAGAATATTAAAGGAAGTAATTACAACATGTAGCAACCTATCAGGAAAACAATCAACATTAAAAACAAATCCTGAAATTTAGGGCAGGCCCGGGACTCATTAACCGTGTTTCAGCTTTAACCAGGAATTTTATATATTTCATTTTAATTAAATGGAGGCTACCTCCGACTGAAATGTGTACTGGGACCTGACATAAATGAATCTTCCATTAACTAATAGCAATGAATTAGTGCTTTGCTCGTGAGAGCCCAAAAAGTCAAAGATAATTTGCTAATTAATTTACTTTTAGCAGTCTGAAAAAGTTGGCATCTTTTCATTTACACAGCTCTTCCATGGAAAAGGTAGTTAATAAAAATGTGCAACTCTTTGATGTGCAAGTTTAGTTCGCTGTTTTCATCAGAGATTGTAGGAAAAGACGCTGGAAAATCATTATTTGTACAAAAAAAAGAATTTAATTTCACCTCAATATTCCTCCAACTGCAAAAGTCTTGTAAATTTGAAATTGCTGAAAAGCCTACTGAAACACTTTTTGCCCAATGAACTAAATTTCCATACGTCACTTCCATTCGGCATAGTTTTATCGCTTGAATTTATATTAAATTCTACGAAAACTTTTCTCTAAAAGCTTACTTCCGGATTAATTTTCCTTTATTGCTGTGCACAGAATAATAATAGATAAATAGAGTAACTGAATAGAATTTAGATTGGGAAAGTTCCGTTAGAACCGGGATTGCGCTTTAAATTCTTGAAGACATTTTAAGGTTTGGTTTGTGTACGAGGAACAGAAGCGTAAGAAATTTTCCGAGTTCCCGAAAAAATGTTTACGCATTTTATTAGAAGAATTATGTTATCGGAAAAAGTGAGAAAATGTTAAAAAGTCCTCCCCTCGCAACCTGAATGTTTTGGTCCTATAAGATGCAGAATTCTTGACCGCTTCGTTGGTAGCTGACCGGCTTAATACGGGAGGACCACTCTGAGTTTTGCAGTCTCAGAGAAACTGTTTGTGATGGTAACCTTCACTATTGCACTTAACTTTATTGATTGTAATATAATGACAGGTATAATTTGTGAGTCACCATCTGGGCTGCGATGCGTGATCTTCGTGTTCAAGTCTCAAACCTAACTAACTGTCCTTTCAAAGTCCATTCACGTCGTTCCTTGACGAAAAACTAACAAAGGGTTGTAAATATTCCCAGAGTAATAGATTAGAACCTCAGGGTATCGCCTAGACTAAACCTGAACAAAATTGATTATACTACGACTGGCTAACTAAATACATTCCAGAATTCTTAAATTATCCTTAACTAAATCGTGTTTGAATAGATCGATTGTCCTCAGATATTAATTTCAGGGATATTTGTATAATTCTTAACACTGAATGCATCACCTCAATAAGACGAGAAAGAAATTCGAATATCGAATAAAGACATCAGAAAGCGAAGAGAATGCCCACAATTTTGAGTAACTCGAATTAAAGAAAACGCGCCGTAGAAATTTCCTCCCTAATTCGAAACCAACTTAGGCGGGAAATTAGTCTTGATTTCTGAATTTTCCTAAATTTCGAATCAACCTTTAAAAAAAATGTTTGAGACGGAAAATCTCGAATTTTTAGTAATCCCGGAGAAACCTGAAAAAAGACAATTTATCCAATTCATAGTAGAGAAAAAACTTCGGAAGAAACATAATTTAATGTTTTTTTTTCTCTAATTTGATTCAACAAATGTGTAAAAATTATCTGGGAATCTGCGATGTGGAAAAAATCATGATTAAAACGCCCCCCTCTCCCAACCCCCGAGGGCAAAGGAATGAATATTTCCTCACTTTGGTGAACGAAAACTAATTCAATTACTCAGTTAACGTGTCAATGGTCCATTAACCATGCAAACTACAACAAATTGCTATAAAATTTCAATATTTCTCAGCTATTTGGAACTAAATTACTGCACCATGAACGCTCTCTGCTTCGAAATGTGTCTTAAATTCTCCAATTATGGGAGTATAGAATTAAATTCTATCTTAAACAACACTCTAGTCAATACGAAGTCAATTTCCCGGAATCGGCTTAACACCTATTTAGTTACAAGAAATCAGTCGGGAGCATTCAACTTTGGAATTAATGTTTAACATGACATTTCAGCTGGTCCTGAATGCAACAGTTTTACTAGTCAATTAAGTTTTACCTTCAGTTCGTCATGATCGAAGAATCAAAATAGTCCAGGATAGATCTCAAGTAACGAATTAGTGAGAGAATTGATTCGTTTCTGCACTAGAGCAGAAAAGTGTACCTTTCTACCTTAGTTTTACGTGCAGAAAAGCATTAACACTTGTACCAGCTCATAAACGGAAAAACTGATTTACAAATTTCTTTCAGAATATGTGCCGCACGATGACCCCAGACCAAACCTAACCCAACAGTTGAAGCTACCTAACACCATAATGTTTCTGGACCCGGACTTCTTCAACTCCTCCGACTATCTGATGGACACCGACGACAATGGCTCGTCAGTGAACTCGACGATTATAAGACCATGGGAATATTACCAGAACGAGACCATGGGACCACCCTACCTCAACATAACCCGTGAGATGCCCATCTCCTACGCGGTTCCGTTATACGGATACCTGATGCCCATACTTCTGGTGATTACCATGGTGGCCAACACTCTCATAGTGGTGGTGCTTTCGAGGAGACACATGCGGACTCCCACCAATGTAGTGCTTATGGCTATGGCCCTTTGTGACTTATTGACTCTGTTGATACCTGCGCCATGGCTGATCTACATGTACACCTTTGGGAATCACTATAAACCCTTGAACCCGGTGTCATTGTGCCATACTTGGAGCCTCATGCACGAGGTAAGGCCTGGAAATAGAATAGAGAAATCTACTACTGTATAGTCAGTTGGGAAGTGCCGACTTAGATTACAGGCTATTTAATTTTTCATCGTGATTTCGTCAAAGAAAGTAAATAGCCTTGAGGAAGACCGTAATAAAGGTCGAAACGTCGGTAAATTACCAACTCTGAGACAGTTATAATTTTCTGCTATATGCAATGCGATGTTACTGCATAATTTGACAAGGGCGTGAAATTTCACATATAAAAAATAAAAAAGAATCAGTATATTATATAACGAGTACGAGTGCGTGCTACTCACGAAGGTGACCAATGAGCACGAGCCGCAGGCGAGTGCACTTTTAAAGGGATTTTGTATGTTTACAATCAGGGGCGGTCTGGGCAGGGTGCACAGGTGGTGGTAACTACCAGAAAGTGATTATGGGACAAACAGTTTTTTTCTTCTACTAAAAAACTTAGGTTGGCGTCATCTTCAGGTACATTTTAATTTAAAAACATGATCGCATGGATCTTGGGTATACGCGTGAGAGGGGGCCAAAGGGTAATTCTGACGCGGAAAATCTGTACCTTAAAACTTATTTAAGCAATTATTTTTCATGTAGTTGCTATGGGATTTTCTTAGACAACTTTTGACTTTCAAGGAATGTTTAGAGACTTCTACGATTTCCGCGCTCCTCCCGATTCCGTTGAGAAAGTTTTGTTAGTGTTTCTTAAGGACGTGTTGAATTATATATATTATATGGATGAGCATCTACCGAGCTTCATCCAAGAAAAATCAGATTTTGCAGCTGACAAACAAACAATTCAAAATATTGTAGCAATATTGAACACGCAACCAAGTACTTACAAAGCCAAGCTCGTCGAGTAAAATAAACTTATTAAAGGTTCACGGGTCATTTGGTGTTATATAATACTTTTTTCGCTGCTGTGCACATGGAGTTTCAGTGAGTGCAAGCGAAAGGTAATTAGGCGATTGATAAGTGCGAGAGAGACAAGTACCTTTTCCCCTTCCATTGTTCACGATCGACTAGCTATGTTGACTCGCAAACCGTACGAGTTAATCCGAGGAGGGACGTAGTTCTACGCGATTTTGGCGGATGCAAACTACGGGTATACGTTCCGTTTCATGAAATTTTTGAGATTAAAAACCGCAGCCACGAGAAAATTTGTCTTTTCGAAAACAGAGATTTATGTAAGATAATCAAATCGACCACCTCTTTGTGCTGAACAATACTCGAGAGGATCATAGAATTTCCTACGAACATGATTTAGCATGTTCGGGGTAATGGTTCGTCCCCGGATTAAGGGGCACTGCTTGCGAGTCAACCTATCTAGCCGATCGTGAACAATGGAAGGGAAAACGGTAGCTTGTCTCTCTCGCACTTATCAATCGCCTAATTACCTTTCGCTTGCACTCACTGAAACTCCATGTGCATAGAAGCGAAAATGGTATCGTATAGGCTTTCTATTGTGCCCGACTATTTATGAAGAGTTCTTCTTAAGGGAAAATTATTGATATACAGGGCGAGTCGGGAGGATCGTGCCAAACTTCAGGAGCGTGTTGTACATGAAAAATAAATGTAAAAAAACTCAAATGTTGTTATCCGATTTTCGTTTGTTTACAAGTTACAGCGTGAATAAATTTTTTTAACTAGGATTCTGTTTACTGTAAACGTACCTGGACGTTGGATTGGTCGTGGTGGCCCTATTAGTTGGCCTCCAAGGTCTCCAGATCTCACACCACTAGACTATTGTTTGAGGGGTTGGTTTAAAATTGAAGTGTACAGAGTGAAAGTGGACACTCAAGATGCACTAATTCAACGCATTAGAAATGCTGCAGCTGCCATTAAAGAAAGACATGAAACAATCAGGAGCGCAACGAATGCTCTTCATAGACGAAGCCGAAAATGTTTAGAAGTTAATGGCGATATTTTTGAACATTTACTATGATATCCAAACGTTAATTTATGGAATTTCTTATGAAATTTATAAATTTTTTAAATTTTATGTTTTAATTTTATTTACGCTATAACTTGTAAACAAACGAAAATCGGATAACGACATTTGAGTTTTTTTACATTTATTTTTCATGTACAACACGCTCCTGAAGTTTGGCACGATCCTCCCGACTCGCCCTGTGTAAAAAAAATTAAATAAAAAAACGAAATATTAAGTGCCTTCGGCCAAGGAAAAAACCGAAGCTTTTTGACAAAGCCCCCGTCAAATGTTCCATTTTTGGGGTCATCGAGAGCTCTTGTGACTTTCGTTCTCCCAACTGAGATTTTGTTGGACGCCATGACGGCAGTCCCGCCTGTTTATTATTCTTAATTTTTTATCGATGTTTTTTAAATAAAACGTTCCTTCCCCGTTCCGGCCCTGGTCTCGTCCACTCGAAGAATTGCGTATGGGCAAAACAGAAATTCCTTTTTTTGAGGCTCCTATGTACCGACATTTAATGATGACGAATATAAAGCTCTTTCTCACAAAATGACCCTTTATCCATTGTGACACTGGAGCGACACAGGATTTTATACTCGAAAAATGAACAATTGTCGCGCCACTACTCTTTTAACATGACACATTCCAAAGTTGTCCATTGCAAATAAGCCTTCCAATTTTATCGGAATTTTATTGCTTCTGAAAAGATTGCGTATCAATTTTTAAGTGCTCGGAAACTCTGCCAATAATATTCCTCAAAGAAACGGCATCCCCTCATTTCTTCAATCCCCACGGAAGTAAATAACTGTCTTACATATCTATGTAAAATACCAATATACGAGTATCAAATAAGTATGTCTTATAGGAAATTTGAAGCGTAAGGAAGTAAATTCGAACCTGCGAATGCGAGGGAAGTTTCCTAATGCGAATCTGGAATTATAGGATTACGAGAAAATGCGAATGTGTCTGGATCGGGGGAAGATGAAATTGACTACGGTAGTGATGGAATTTATAATGAGGAAAAATAGCCGTATATTTAACTACAAACTACAAAGTCACAACGAACAGTTTGCTCTGGGAGTTTCAAAGGACTTTTTACTTTTAGAAAAATGTAACACCATCAAGAATTTCCATGACAAGAGCAATTTTATTTACGATCTCCTTGAGACACCGACTTCTCTATTTGCATTTTACTTTAAAATCTATGAAACGTTAAATATGGTTCTCATTTTATCTCTCGACATTAAACTAAGCTTGCTAAAAACTTCCATTTTCGTGTTTTCGTTTTACTAGGAGCATTTGCTGAAACGTGAATATTTAGTTAGTGATTTCCTGTCGGAAACGAGATGTTTTCGAGAGAGAAATTGTGGAAAATTGCACGAGATTTATTAAGGAAGTACCTGCTTAATTTAAATTAACTGAATAATAAAAACAAACGATATGTTCTGCTTCATTACTTTTAAATGCTCAGAGCGCAAGGCGTACAACTTTCGGATGCGGCTACGCCACAGTGCGGAGACACCAAGTGAAGCTGGAGTCCCATGAATCATCCCGAAAATTCGCCTGCGTTTGATATGCCTAAACGATAAAAATAACGCAAACGTAAAGATCATGGGCTGTGCCTGAACAATTAAAAAGTTAAAAAAAAATCAAAAAGTCTAATTTTGGCCAACATCAGCACATGCGCTGATAGATTCAAAAGCGCAGGTTAAAAGAAGAAGTGAATACAAAGACGAAAAAAGCAAACACAGAACTGACAAAAGAGTTACAATTATGTTTAGACTTACTTAGAGCAATCTCGAAAGTGTTCGTAAATTTTATAAGAAAAGTAAATTTGTAAGTAAATCTGTTCGCGGTTATTCCATCTATTGTTTGCTTCCACAATTTTCTTCCACGGAAACGCTAAAAATTCTAACTGCGCCACCTTTACTTCCATCATAAATTTAGTAATTGGTTTCGGTCCATTCTTTTCAGTGATTGATCTTTGCCAGATTATCAACTAAAGTTGTGCAAATAAAAAGCCAATTTTTAACGTAAATCCCATTGATCATGTTCCTATGCTTTCATGCTTGCCAACAGAGCTAAAAACCCAATTTTGTTGTGAACTTCGAGCGCCCAGCGAAGGTAAATATGGATATTGAACTCGATGGAATCACTGACGGTTTGTAATCCATCGGATGTTTCCATTACCTGATAGGTCACGTCCAGTTTTCAATTTTAATGTCTGTAGCCAACCAAACTAATAATTTTATCATTTTAAGCAAGGAATTCAAACTCAAATTGGACACTCTCTCGCAGGAACCATACGTTTGGTACACAAATATTGTTTTTCAAAAGTCGACAACATGGCTATAAGAGAGGCAACAGGGCGGCAACGGAGGCACCATATTCCCGGAATGATACAATTGCATTTCTGGGAAAATGTGGCAGAATGGAAGAATGTGTATTAATGGAAAAATGGAAAAAGTTCTTTCAAAGACAAACTTTCGAGCCCCAAAAAAGCATTTTTCCCGCAAGCGCATTTTCCTTGCTGAAAAATTTATACGAGCTTTCAAAAACCATTCGACCAGTTTTTTAATTTATATTTCATATTATTTTTTAAACTTTATATTGATTTGTTTTACATTTTATAGCGTTTCGTATTCTGCCACGTTTTTTTTTTTAAATCAAATTATGATTTTATTATAGAAGGCGTTATGCGGCGTTTCTATCGTACGACACATCTGAATAATGACCAGCTGTTAGAAACTCCGATAATGATCAGAAATTCTATTATTCTTCCTCATCAAACAATTACATCCACGAATGTAAAACAATTCCCTCGCAGAAATATTTACTTTAAAGCCCCCTAAGTCTTTTTTAATTGCTCCCATGGCACGCTAATAGCTTTACCCTGAATCCATTTTTGTAAACAATTGTTCACAAAAATTATTTACTTAAATGTTTAATAATTAACAATAAATTATTAAATAATCGATTGCACCATTTATCAAACTGGAGTATTATTAATTGCAGAGAGGCTTTATGTCCTCGTAGTTCTAGATTACAATCAAGACGTGTTGAAGTCAAAGCTACTAAGAAGCTCTGGCGGTTCGAAGTTAAACGTTGAACGTTGGCTCTAAGTACATAAGTTGTTTACTGTTCAGCGATTAGACTCTGAACTCTAGAAAATTGTTGTTGGCTCTCGTGTTTGTCGTCTAGCTCTATAGCAAACCAGAAATGGAATTACCCACGTATACATAAAAGGAAAATAGGATAAAAGCATCATGTTTATTCATTTTCTAAATGTGTAAGTTGCCTGGGCAAGTTGGAAGTGCCGTCGCGAAGGAATGCTATAAATATGGGCCACGTTCGAAGCAGTCAGCGCAAAAGTAAAGAAGTCATTCCCACACGTGAAGTAACGGATTTTTCCAAGACTACGGTAATTAACATTAAAAATGGTGATTGCTCACAAAATCCGTCGGAACTGCAGGTTTTTCGGTCGTCTTTGAAAAGGGAGAAAAAATTCTGAATGTCCGTTTCATCTAAAATGTTTGACGGACTCGCATTTTGGAAAAACCCCTAAGGCCGTGCCGGATAAGGAAAAGTGACAAACAATTCCTGCGTCTTTAGAATAGCGCTTAAAGGCATTTTGGAATATTTTGCCGTGTCTTTTCAGCGCTATGTAACGTAAGAAAAATCAAAGATAAAAGTACGGGTGTAGGACATGTTCCCTCATCTTGTATGACATAGGAGAGATATTTGTTTGTCGCATTGGAAAATGGTTTTAAAACATTCGCATTTAACCTGAACGTAAAAATACGACATTTCTAAACCAGTTCATTATCAGTGTATAATGCAAAATTCATACACTGACTTTCCAAAGAAACCGCAACACCAAGAAGAACACATCGTACCCGTTTGGAATTCTGGCATTACGTTGGGTCGGGCAATAGATAAAAACGATCAAAATATCAAAAGAAAATTATTGTGAATAAGTGAAAAAATTTAATATAATAATAATTTAATAATGGGTGGTATCTCCTCTTAAATTAATACATTCCTGTAAGCGACGTGGCGTGCTTAAAATTAAATTGTCAATATCTTCCTGTGGTATTGTATCCCAGGCAATCTGCACCTGCTCGCGAAGTTCATCTATGGTCTCTGGAGGGCGAGCTAAACGTTGAAGTCTCCTACCCACTATATCCCATACATGCTCTATTGGGGACGAATCTGGAGACCGAGCTGGCCAAGGCAAAGTATCCAAATTTTCAGCTTCCAAATACCTCAAAGTATCGTTGGCTACATGTGGTCGCGCATTATCCTGTTGAAATGTGCTTCCAGGATGGTCGTGCATGTATGGTACAAGAACCGGTTCTAAGACACTATTAATGTACCTCTGAGCATTTAATCTATCATAAATGAAAACAAGAGGAGACCGACTACCATACTGGATGACACCCCAAACCATGACACCTGGTGTTAAACTAGAATGACGCCTTTCCAAAAAGTCCAAATTTAATCGCTCTCCTCTGCGCTTTCTAACACGTAACCGTCCATCAGATCGCCATAAACAAAATCGACTCTCATCACTGAACACAATTCTTCTCCACTCATCCACCCATTGCACTCTCAGACGACACCACTCCAGTCGGGCCACCCTGTGTTTTCGTGATAATGGAAGCCGAGGCATAGGACGATATGAATTTAGTCCAAAACTTCGAATTCTGCGATACATCGTACTAAGGGAGACCCTTCGATTTAGGGTGGCTACCCAGTCCGCACCAAGAGACGGAATTGTTTCAAACGGGGTGCCTGTCGCTGAACGACGAAGTCGCAGGTCTTCGCGTCGGTTCGTCATTCTTGGACGGCCACTACCACGATGATGATTTACTGACCCTTCGCTGGATCAATCTTCTCCAAGCTCTTAGCACTGTTGATGCGTTTCGATCCAATCTACGTGCAATTTCGCGGAAAGGTAAACCTGCCTCATGTACACCAACAATTCTTCCCCTTTCGAAGGGAGTTAACTGCCCATAAACTGCATTTTGGCGTACACGAGGCATTTTGCACTACCACACATCCAATATGGTACTAACAATAATACCTTTATCGCTATCCGCCTGTAAAAAAATTTACAAAAAGAACGATCGTCACAGATGAAAAAGTAAAGAAAAACTTCATATCGCATTAAAATACGAACTTGAAATTTTTATCATTTTTTTCTCTTTACAAGTCTAAAATCATACCAAAATTTCAAATACATACAATGCGTTCTTCTTGGTGTTTTTGAAAGTCAGTGTAGAATTGAGACGGTTATAGGAAAGAAATTTGAATATGTCGGAGATTTGCTAGTTCTTAAGTTTAGAAATGTAAAATTTGAGTTAGTAATAAGGTTGAAGAGCTGGCTGGCAGGTTTATCGTGGAGATAAAGCACTGTCGAACGAGGTCACTATCACCGACGCAATTAAGGGCCATGTGTGAAGTTTCGGTCCGTGGGAAAACCAGGACGAACAGGTACCATTCCCTTGAGCCGAGAGGACCACGGGGAATGGGAACTGTGAAGAAGGCAGTAATTAAAAAGAAGGGCAAGGTAGCGGTCGAGTAGTAGTGAATTCTTTAGCCTTGCCTTGCCATCATCATACAATAAAACATTAAAATTATCAATGATGGAGAATATTCCTAATGTTACCCCGACAAATACAATAACTTCATATATTCCGATCCGTCATTGAGAATTTAAATCAACTATGTAATATCTAACTTTTCTCCGCTCAAATCCCGCATTATTCCCGACTTTTCGAAAGTTTCCAATTCGTTTTGATTATCCCCCATATTAAACTGGCCCTGGTAAATATTGGGAAAAAGTTTTATATTGTTCACAATTGAGGAGATTTATCGTATTTTCCAACGTTTTTGTTGGAAAGTACGTTACCAACCCTACCTTAAATTTAATACCAAAATAGTTAGGCCTGGACTTAAAGGTCAGAGGACCGTTTTTCAAACTTTAAGACATTTTGACTTTTATGCTTTTAAGGTCGTTAAATTCTCATCCAAGCAGAACTGGCTGTTTAAACTGTGTGGGCCGTTTATTTGACAATGGCCAATTTATCGAGGAATTTGAGATTTCAAATAACAACACTTGTAAAATGAAACGGGATTACTATAAAAACGGAGGGGAATCGGTAAAAAATCCTCAAACTAATCCTACACATTTTAGCACGTCTCGTCTGAGCCTTAACAAGGACCGTTCCGCCCAGTTTGAGAAAAGTTTAAAAGGCAATAGCTTTTTTTGACTGGAATTGGCGTTTCCACAAATTTCTTTCCTTATGGAAATTAAATTTTATTCGCCTTTTGTGAGAGGCACATCGCGAGTTCTGAGGAATTAGGTGGGAAAAATATCATCGGGGTCTGTACTCATTTAAAGGTCTCGCCGCCAGAACACAATAAAAATACGGTAACAAGGGAAATATTACATGTTATGACAGTTGCAGTTAGATCTTATGAAGAACTGCTCGCTGCTTAGGTGACCACCTCTAGGGAGACGGATGAAAATACCTTCGAGTTAAAAGACACTAAACCTCTCTGAGCATCGGGCTCTCTGTTGTGGCGTATAGATTACTAAAACCCGACGTTTCGATATATTACTGTCTCCATCATCCAATTTGCTCAGCCTACTGGACTATTTCCCAAAAAAAACAGCGTTTCATTTATTTTTTCAGCACCTTCCCAACCTCTTCCACACTGCGAGCATCTGGTTGACGTTGGTACTGGCAGTACAACGATACATTTATGTGTGCCACGCCCCGGTAGCCCGAAGATTCTGCACCATGCCCAACGTGTACAAATGCGTAGGGTACACGATGTGCGCTTCCGCCCTTCACCAGGTGCCCCGAATGTTCGAGAGCGATTATAGTCTGGTAAGCAGTTTTCGGAAATTTCCCACATTGCGGGTTATCTAAAAAATATTAATAATCAAAAAAGAGATTTTAAAATGCAAAAATGAGACGGGGCGATGATTATTCTCGGCAACTTTGAAACGAAATACGCTCGCAGTCAATCAGGAGTTTTGTGTTGGATCAATCGCAAATCTGCAGAAAAAAACGGAATTTAATCTTTTATTAAAACATTCCAAGAATTAAAAATTGCATAAGAACAATGCTGAAAATTAAAAAGTTAATTTCGAAAGAGAGCAAACCAGTGAAGTGCTTTTAATTGAATGCTGGAGTGGGGTTCGCTGCGAGAGGTTTTTCTATTTTGGTGTTTTGGTTGCTTGGAAGCTTGTGCTTGTTCGCCTTTGTTTAGGAAGTTCGACTAAGGTGGAGAAAACGAGAGTGTATTGACTGAGTGTTATCTGCTTTTAATTAAAATTTCGTTTGTTGAAGTTGAAGAACAAAGAGATTAATTTACTTTAAGCAGAATAAAGTTTAAGGAATATTTTTACAGAATTATATCTGCGAAAACTGAGAGGAATAAGTGGTTCTCTTTAACTATTCGGTATTGTTAAAATCGAACAATTTTTGAATTATAGAATTTTTTTTCGATTTAAATATAATTTTAAAACTTTGTAAACGAAATTTCCACCGGGATAATTGTTCCATAAAATTCAAATTGGAATATGGAGAATAATATTGAGTAATTGCTCCAAGTCACTTCAATTTTAACGAATTAAAAAAAGGCAACCTACGACTCTTGCAGTCAGCTTATTAAGGGACGAAAAGCTTTGCTGGTTGGGAAACTGCATTCGGACAATTTTGGTTGAACGGCATTGTGTCTCGTTTCTTATTTTTCAGTGAGCTGATAACGGTATAAACCTTGTACTCTATAAAATTAGCATGTAATAATGCCTGTAAGGGAGAAACGATGACTACCATTATCCTAGAAATTTAAACCTTTTAAGATTATTAAAAAACTATTTTAAATATAGGACACTGTCTATGTCCCACCTGATTCAGTTTAGTGTACATAGAAGGAATGAGCAAATTTCCTAGAAAGAAAACTCTACTTCTTGTTTCCAAACTCCTGACCTTCATCACTCTAAACAGGGAAGCGCCATCAAAACTATATTAAATCAATAATTTTGAAGTTGTCATTTATTTAAATAAAATAAACCTTAAATGCAACCCCTTTATTTATATGGATCGTCGCCTTCAGGTCAGCGAGCTTTCGTATGCTTGTGGCGGATTACTGAATAAATCAATAAAATCGATTTAGTTCAGGTAAACATCGCACAACCAAAAACCCTTCCTTGCCAAAATTGTAACTTGCTTTCCAAAACATGTCGCAATAAATTTTCTTATAAAACTCCATTCTATTCTATAATTTAAAAAGCTCATTTTACATCCAAATTATTGATTAAACTTAGGTATAATGAGACGTTTAATGGCGGCAGCTGAGACATTAAAGGAATTAACTCCTCCATTCATGATCCCAACTTAAGGTCCAGATCTGGAAACCAACGCAATGTTTCCAATATTGAATGACGCAACTAAATTAAATTAGACCCTGAAGCCCTTCGATCGTCGGAAAGGAAATTTCTGCCCGATCTTAATTGAAACCAAACAACCGATTTAGGAGCAATTATGATTTTTCCGAGAAACTGTTTAATCAACTTCTGATTCCCAATTTGTCGATACCAACAACTTAATAGGCTCTGGAGACTTTTTCAAAGCGCCATTTGGCAAGGACGCCTTTAACAAGGTTTTGTACTTTCATTTGCTTACAAAAAGCCGCTCAACGAATTCCAAGGAAATAAAGCAAAATTATTCATGAACCTCCTATTGCGAATGTGCAGCGGGCGAGTAACTATGAATTTTAGATAGAATCTGGAAAACTCCATTAAAGTTGGAAGTTTAAAAGAAACAAACTTTTGTTATGCACACCACACCACTAGAAACAAAATCACTTGGTGTGTCCACTCGAGTTAATCTTCAAAACAACCCTGTCACCGCTGTAGTTGCTGCTCCATAAAGCCTTTATACAATGGAAGCCAATTAAAGCTGCAATTGAGGATGATGAAATCAATTTCGAGTCTGTAATTCTATTATACACCTATTATGTAACATCTATTATACAAATCCATTTCGTCCTATCACATGAGGCATATATCCATGTCAAAGCTTTTCTGGCTGATGATCTGCATTAAGATAATTTAATTTGGGGTGAAATGAATTGTTTTCCATTTTAAAGTAACCTAACTGAGATACGAGCCTTGTATCCGAGATAATTAGCATATAACATTGCATGGGATGCGGAGACGTTGAATAACATGCAACCGAGTAATTAAGTGTTTTAAAACCACTAAAAAAATCTGTTTTAAACGTAGGAATGAAGCTGAACTTCTTGTCCATTACCCGATTTCATTGTGTTACCTTTATATTTTCCGAGGAAGGATTTAGGACATTTGCCTTAAAAGCAAAATATATAGGTTTGTTTTAAAATTCCCAACCCTGATCACCCTAAGTGATAAAGCTGTATATAAAAACTATAATTTTTAACCAGCAACGTATATTTAAATTCACATTAAGTTATAGGAATAATGATAGCCCTTTCACGTTTGAAACTACGTGGAAATGTGATAGTTGACATGACCTGAAACCTTAAATATCCCTGCTGGATATTAATGCGACACTACTGTTGATATGAAAATACCCACTCTCATTGCTTAGATACGGGATACCATATCAATAATAATAAATTGGTTTACCTTTCGATTTGCGTTAAATTCCGATTGAACACTTGCAATTCTGCAAAAACTGCTCCGCGTGGACAGGATAGTTAAGTGTCCCAGGACGATACGTTGAAAAGGGTTTAGGATAATTGACGAAGACAAATTCACCACCCGGAACAAACTGTAGTGATGCACACGCCAGCACGTGAAACGGAATCACTAGGCGCGTCCCTTCTAGTTAGTTTTCGAAGTAACCTTTTCACCGCTGTAGTTTTAACCCTATAAAGTGTTCAAACAATGGGAGCCAATTAAAGCTTGAATTGAGAATGGCAAATTCAATTCGCGCAGAGCTTTCGCATCCGTAAGTCTATTATATACCTATTATACAACATCTATTATACAAACCCAATCCGCCCTATCACAGGAGGCAGATTCCCGTTAAAAGTTCTCTATAGGTCGTAACGCCGCAGCATTTGAATGCTCCTGCATAATGCATTTTTGGCTCGAAGCTTTCACGAAAATCTGTTATTTTGTAAAAGTTCGATGTGAACAACATTAACAACGTTATTTGTATGGAAGGCAACAGGTGGATCTATCTCTTTTAAAGCTTGTTAACTAGATAAATATTCAGTAATCCCATTTTTCCGCTGTTCAGAACTTGTTTCGATCAGTATCCGCATATCTGATAAAGCCGACCAAAAATAGTGGAAATTGGCTGGAATTTGAAATTTTCTTTCCAGCAAAAAATCCTTAGGTGGTTGTCAATCATATGAATAAAAAAGCTCTCAAGCTAGGCCGAATGCTCGTGTGTGGTGCACAAAATTGTTGCGGGCTGGGAAAACTAATCAAAATTAGTTTTTTACAGCTGTTTCATAGTATATAGGGTGTCCTCGAATTATAAAGATTCTACTAATAACATGATAGATATGTGTTTTTTTTCTTCGGCCAAAAATCTCTTGTTTCAGCTCTAGGGAGCATGTACTCTAGGGAGTATATACGAAAAAAGGCAGGCCTTCCATTATACAGATATAAGGACCGGATTGAATCTTTATTTAATTTCAAAATTGATTTGTATATGATTCAAATACGTGCGCTTTGATCTGCGATAGCCTATACATATATAGGAATTTATGATAGGTCCCGTTGACGACTCTTTATACACCGAAAAATTGAAAAACCCTAAATGACAGTATACATAAGCGAGAATTAGCAACTTCCATTTCAAGCTTGAAACTGAATTGAGGCAATATAAGCGAGCGCGAAATTCAAATGAAGAGTTTAATTGGGAAACGAGCGGTTTGGAAATTTTGTTTCGCACGGGGTCAAACGTTGTTTGGTAAAGTGTTTTCATATGCAGAATGGGAAACGTGTATGGTTTTGACAAGCCAAAGTTTCCGATTTTAAGCCGTGAAGTTAAGTGAAACACCGAAAAGTTTCGAGAGTATTAATCGTACGTAAACCACAATCATCAAGGGTTTTGATTTTGATATTCGAAGAAGAGGATAAATTATTATAATATTATTTCCCAGCGAAGGGGGTGAAAAGGTTTACAAAATGGTGCACTCTAATAATTAGAGTAATTTTAACGGAAAAATCCGACTATCAAATCTGCATGAAATGGTATTTTTCATGGAAATCCAAGCGAATCTGAAAGTATCAATATTCGTTCGTGCGAAAACTCCCCGATCACAAATCAGTGCATTAAATACACCTGCAAAATTTCATTGAAATCATTTAAAATATTATGAAATGGCACCCGGGCAGCGATTCCGTTTAGACCGGTAAATAATGTATATATAAATGACAATTTGATCGATTTGAAGCTGATGGAAACAAGACTCAATCAGGACAGAACCGAAGTAAAAATAGGGCTGAAATTAGAGACTGTGCTCTCTTTAATTTTCTTACCAATTTCCTTCCATTCTTCTATTTCAACTTATGAAAATCAGGTTACACAGCTCAATTTATAAAAATTGAGCTCTGTAACCTGACTCGGTGCAAAACTAAAACAAATCCAGGGCTGAAATTTTGACGATTTTCGTTTTTTTGAATTTGGCCAAAATTTCGCCCAATTTTTAACTCAATAAATTAACTTAAATGAGGCCAAACAACTGATTCTAAGATCGAAAACGATACATAAATAGATCAAAACTGAGACAAGCTGGAACTTGGGCCTCGTTAATTTTTGTGGCATTTTCTTGCTTTTGGACTAATTAGAATCACGCTAATAAACAGCTCCTTTATCACCATAACTATCTCAAGTTTTAGTGATTTGAAGTTCTCAGGGAAACGGAATTAAATCAGTGGAAAACTAAAGCAAACCGAAAACTTAAATCAAGTTGACAGTGATGTCTTACCTCTCCGTACTGACTTATCGCGATGTTCTTTTTTCAACTCATCATTTTAAACAGACCAGTTTATCTCCTCCATTAACGCGGCAGATTTAACGAAAATTTATGGAAAATGGGACAAACCCTGGGCAAAATCAAATCAATTTTCTTTTATCCTCACCTACGCCTTGGGATTTATTTATCTTCGAAATTTCCATTCTGGATGGGTTTGATGAGTTTTTCTTCACACATAGCACAGATTCACCATGATTGGCACTTACATTTGATTGAATAGAAGATTTGTTCCCTGCGAAAAACAGTCTAAGTTTGGAATTTTTAGCATTTACGGCGAAGTAGATATAGTGAATCCGAAGTGTGTAGTAAAGTCGAAAAATCGAAATTTACGAGCAAAGTTGCTTTCGGGTGATGGTAGTGATTGCAATTAGTAGTTGGTGACAGAGATACTGATTTAGAAATAAATTATTTATACTGCACGAGCTGTCTTAGGCAAGCTGTGTTAAAGTGATAAGAGCAGAGGGTTTTCGAAAATGCCTACTACCTGATATGTGTCCCTTCCGTTCGCCGTAGTTCTAAAATTTTACTTCCCCAATAAACTCAGCAACAGCACTTAATCAAGCGCAAACAACTGTGTCTCAAAACTTCCAAGCTATATTAATTCCTGCTGGAGATGAATGGCCTGCAGCCATAATCTGTCCTGCAGCTTCAACCCGTGAGCTGTAATTCCTATTGGTCAATATCTAAAGTAATCAGCACCAGAAAATTAATTAACAAAATGTTTCATTATTTTCCCATGTATCAAACTTTAAATTCATTTCAAATAAACTGATACAAAGGGGGAACAATATTATGAAATCGGATAGGCAATACAACGAGCGAAATTAATTTCATTTTTCCCTTTCCCATTTAACTGCAAATTTATTCATTTCAACAGTTTAATAATAGAACAAATACTAAAATTTACGAATATCAAGGAGATTTGATTTGAACGACAAATTTAACTGTACTTCGTCATAATCAGTTTAACCAACTGCATGTATTTCAATTATTATTTAAGTTTAATTATTGGCCGGACCTCTATTAATGCCTGGTAATTCTATCCGACCCGACCATTTGCCAGACTAGAAATCCTTAGAACTACGAAGCCATCTGCATTTTACCGGAAGTTTGTGTAATTAGTGAGATATTGCTGCAGATAATCTCGGTCCAGTTATTGTCTATTTGAGCACTAATTTGCAGGATAACGGGGCCTGGTTAAGTTCTACGAGCACCTCATTTATTGCCTGTTTACGTAAATATCGATGTACCAGGCCTTGTAGGAGATTTCCATTTTTTCCAATTAATTTTTTTTTTGTCAAGAGCAGTATTGCGTCACGCGGGGCAATCAACAATTACAAACTGCTACAGAGAAAAATAATTGGCCCCTAGTTGCTTATAATTGAAATAAAGTGTGAAGTTTACTCTCTACTGGAAAAAGCAATCGCAAAATTCCGGCCCTAACTAGAACTGTTTTAATTTTGATAGAAAATTGTTAGCAAAAAAGTGCAGTTTCACAGGACTTTTCTTGACAAAAGGGCGGAGGGAGAAAATTGCCACTTGCCCTCCAATAGGTGCTACATACGTCGGATATTCCAATAAGAAATAAGTTATGTGAGAACAAGCTACAATCCTATCATTTGTACTGATATACCAGGTGTACCGGTATGAAGTGAGCTTAAGGATACAAATGTCTCGATATAGGGCATTTGTTGTAAACAAACCTTTTTTTTGTTTGTTTGGTTGGTATGCAAACTGACAAACATATTTAGTGCAAATCAAGTCCTTGAAGAAATAACAATATATTATTTCATTGTGCCAAAAATGTCGAATTTTGTACCACAAAATGATGATTTGCGGAAAGCATTAATTTTTTGCTTTCATTCGAAGAAAAGTGCTGCAGAGTCGCATCGAATGCTTGTCGAGCCACATGGTGATTATGCTTTATCAGAAGCAACAGGCAAAAGATGGCTTCAACGATTCGGAAATAACAATTTTGATGTGCAAAATGAAGAACGTGGCAGACCACCAAAAAAGTTTGAAGACGCCGAACTGCAATCGATATTGGATGAAGATAACGCTTTAGATCAAAAGCAAATGGCGGAAATGTTAAATGTTGCACAACGAACAATTTCTGATGGCTTAAAAGCTACGGGAAAGATCCAAAAGTGTGGAAAATGAGAGCCGCATGAATTGAATGAGAGACGGATGGAGAACCGAAAAAACACCTGTGAAATTTTGCTTCAAAGGCACGAAAAAAAATCAGTTTTGCATCGAATTGTTACTGGAGATGAAAAATGGATTTATTTTCAAAATCCTAAATGGAAAAAATCATGGGTTGATTTGGGACAACCATCAACATCGACTGCAAAACCTGATCGATTCGGCAAGAAGGCAATGCTGAGTGTTTGGTGGGATCAGAAAGGTGTGGTGCACCACGAGCTTTTAAAACCTGGTGAAACCGTTAATTCTGTTCGCTACCGACAACAATTGATTAATTTAAACAATGCATTGATCGAAAAACGATCAGAATGGGCAGGGAAGACACGGGAAGGTAATTTTGCTCCATGACAACGCACCTGCACCCAAAGCAACGCCGGTTTAGGACACCATCAAAACATTTGGCAGGCAGTTGCTACCCCATCCGCCGTATTCACCAGACTCGGCTCCTTCGGCCTACCATTTGTTTTCATCGATGGGACACGCATTGGCTGAGCAGCACTTCGATTCCTACGAAGAAGTAGAAAATTGGGTGTCTAATTGGTTTGATGCTAAAGAGGCACATTTCTATTGGCGCGGTATCCATAAATTGCCAGAAAGGTGGTCAAAATGTCTAGGCAGCAATGGTCAATATTTTGAATTTTTTTTGTTTCCTTGTTAAAATTGGTGTTTTATTTTCACAAAGTAGCGCTCATTTCATGCCGGTAGACCTGGTAAATGCAATACCAATGGAATCGCCGAGTTCTTGGGTAGCAATCCAAGGAAGGGAACATAACTGTTTGATCTCTCCCTTAAATCTCAAGTGTTCATTGATATACTAAAAAATGACAGCTCAACCCGCTTCTAAAGGCTTTTACACGAGAAAATCGAGGGGAACATGGCTGTGACATATTCCTAAATAAAATTCAGTTCAACGAATTTGTGACCATTACAGGGTTCCTAAATAGCTGTACGCTTGTCAAACTGTTTGGTTTGAAAAAAACAGATTTTCCTGCTTCAATGAATAAATTTATTGTCCCGTCAAACACGTAAATATGCAAAAAAGCGTTTTTTCTTGTAAAGGTTTACATTTAGGATCTCTTGGTTTCATAATAGATATTCGTTTTACCAATTCCATTGTTGTTTACGATTCCGATCTCCATTAATGTTTAATTAATTTCATTTTCGAATCAACGAGCAAAAGCAAAGCTGATTTGTTAAACCACTCCTCGCGACGCGAATTATTTCATATTTTTAATTAAAAAAGTGTCAAGCCATTGTGTGCCAAACGTGCCTTTTTCTATATTTTACTTCGATACAGAAAAAATCTCTAATCGTCTCTCGTTGTTTATCGTTGGTCGTGTTTTAATTCAAAGGCCGCAATAATAATTGGAGCTTTCAGTAGAGGAACAGGAGCTCCTAAATGGCCCCTCTCAATCGTAATTAATGTGTCGGAACTTGAATAAATCATAGCAAGAAAATTTGTGGCTTTGATGTTATGGCAAGAAAGGGAGGAAGCACCAAATTTCATGTATAAATGCATAGAATGCCAATGCGCCATTATGTAAATTGAAGGACAATAAGTACAGTAGGGCAAAGTTGAGAGCGCAATCTTCCGAGTCTCCAATTAAAGGCCTGGCAATATCTGCGATAAGGGCACGGTCCGGACGCGGGACGAGCCTTCGATGGACCGACGTCCTTTCAAAAAAGAATAGAGACATTTGAATGTTTTTGGCCTCACATCGACGGGACAAGTCCGACAGAGACACGAGACATGTTCGTGTTCCGTCGACGAGTTTTATGTAGTTTTCCCCTTGCCCGTGATGTGGTATGTGGACGTGTTACGCTGGTTTATTTAAAATTGCTACCAAAAAGATAAAAATCGGTGATTTTCTTTCATAATACTTAATCACATAATATTAATATTCAATTTTTATTTAGTTTCTTTCATATATTTGTAGGCTTTTTCTTTTCTTTCTTAACTTGTCTAGGGTTTTATTCCTGAGTTGTTATAATTAGGGGCTTACTCACTAACTTGACTAAGAGGACACTTGCGTTCCTTCACGACACTCCCGACACCTCGCCGACTCTTCACCTCGAGAAAAAAAAGAGCCTCCCAGTTTCTCCAATACCTTAAATGCTACTTTCTGGGGCAATAAACCAGCGGCGTCCCCTAACCAGAGACCGATTCCCGATCCGCCATGTGGTAAGCCATATCTGAACATCACAAACCATCCTTTGTCAGAACCGTTGTCGACTGTCTTTCGACCCTCTTTCCTGGTTCTAACAAAGAGAGGCTCGACTTTCTTTTACTTCATGCGGCTTTCAACCAAGGATTATTATTGGGAAAATTCCAGTGATGCTGCGAACCACACGAACTCAGTGACCATACACATGGGCGTATCATCAGGGTACCTCACTCTTTATTTCCCTAACCTAGCCTAAATTATAGCTACTTTATAATGTACACCCTCCTATTTGCATCTCGATTGGGTCAGACGGCAACAATTATACTTATTAATTAATATTTACAAAATATTGCAGCCATCTGACAAACGGATCCTGCATATAGCCATTACTGGTTTTCCTTCTATTTTGGTATTAAAATGAATATTGACAAATTTATTGGACAAGTACGACTTTATCCTGCTCTTTATCATCTCAGTGACGACAAATAATACAACAAGAAGTAATGTAATAAATTCCACTCCCATTGGTCTACTTTTCTACGCGTTACGGACCTATATTTTCTTTTTTGCTTTTTTATCTTTTCCCGCTCTCCCCTCATCTTCTTACACTAATGCCACAATGGCAATATCCCTATTAATGCAAGTTAAGAACATTTTTCCTAACAGCACTTTAGAAACGTATTAACGAAAAACCCGACGGTATGACGATAGGGGACTACCAAGATCATGACTGTGAGTGGCCACACACGGAACGGACCGGATACGATTCAGGTTTATCCCTTGTCCTACACCCGGCCCGTGCCCGCATCGCAGACGTGTGGCCAGACCTTAAGGCCATTGAAATGAACCACATCTACGATATTCTTCGATATTTTTCAAGGCGTTTCATTACCTTGAAACATTAAGTAAAAGTAAAAGTGATTATTGTAACTTCAACCGTATCTTTTTCTTAGATCTATAGGAGGGAAGCGGGACTGTTGCGAGAACGCTTGCATTCCTAGAACGTCGAATCAGTAACCTGTAAAACAGATATATTTTTTGTTGAAACCAAACCTGCTCAAAGCAGGTTGACAAAGTCCACCGTATCGTAACAATCCAAATTCAACGCTAGACAGAATCAAGGAGAGATCTTCCATCGTTCTCGTAGTCGTTGAAAAATATGGTGTGCAACATGATCATCAAATCATTTCTCACCAGCGCTACAAGTGCGACACTCGCCGTTGGCTCGTGGCAATATACTCACGCGCTCGTACGGAAAGCGTTGTTTTCGACACGAGTTGAACGATGTGTTGTTACAAATATTTGACTTTCCACCATCAGCTGTAAGAGGGGAGGAAGAAGCCGTAGACTTTTTGGCGCGATTAATTTCTGGTTGTTGTCCCCGTTCTTCTCTTAAAACTGACCTGTGATTGAGAACATGGAGTGTTACATTGCAATTACGTGTTTCAGTGAAGGTTATTTGTTGCCTAACTGAGTGTCAGCTCAATAAAAGAGGATAAACTGAGATGATTATTTATCACACCTGATCTAACCACAGAAAATAATAATGGTAGTAATATTTAACGGATGTTAAATATTACTGCCAGGTGATTCATCTTTGAAGCTACCCAAGGCTGAAACTTTGCACGTGAATGCTCCAAATTAATCCTTCAGGCTCTACCATACAAGTTTCCAGAGCAAAGAGGTTATAATTAAACTCGAGCGTTATGCATGCAAATTTCAATTGCACAGTAGTGGCAAACACTCATTAATATTTCTTTTAGTTATATATTTAGATATATCCAGGTTAATCTCTACAGTACCAGATTTGCTTTGGCCGTAATGTCGGCCTCTATTATTCGAGCTCCGAAGCATCTAACCGAAATTCTCGTATATGAACTTGTAGGTGTGGAATAAAGCTTTCCCTCTCAATACATATTCACGCGGCTCTCACAAAGCTTGTAGTCTTTAAAAGCCCTGTCGCTTCCAAGTTTTTTAAGGCCGGGGATTTTACGGGAATTATGTAGGGAAAAACTAAGTCACTTTGTTTTATCTACCGTTAAAAGCGATTTTGTGTTCGGTTGTGATGGGACTGATAATTGAAAAATTTCCTTTTGAAGGGGCGCAGTAAAGTGTCTAAGCGCAATTTTCGATATCAAATTTAATGCCCAAGGTGCCGCTGTGAGAGGACAGCAATTACCGACGAATTTATAATTAATTATAATCCTAACAATAAGTCATCAATATAATTACTAAACAGACGTAAATTCCAATGCTTTATTGACGTAAATTATCGCACAGCCAGGCAGCCTTTATTGACACTAACAACATGAATTCTTATCACGTAACTTGGTTCTTAGATCGTTGAAGAAATGTGAAGAAAGTTTTACCTCATAAATGTCAAGCATGATTCAATCTGGGAATCAACAGTTGATTTTGCGATATACCCAACACCGTAAAAATGATTTAAACGAATTCTTTAAAACGAATGTCAACTCGCACCATGTGGCAACACCGTTGGACGTTCGACGATTTTATTTAATTGCCCATCCTGTTGCCGTGATTACGGTAAAACAAATGAGCGATGCCTTGTTGCCACTTTTTGCAGTTTAAACGTTTTAAAAAATTACTGTTCGTTATGAATTTTGGGAGTGAACTTTAACGCTGAAAAAGTGTTGCGTCGATATCAGTGGCCTTAGTTTTGGCCAACATTATAAGGGTCATCAGATCGAGGTAATGGCAAGTTTACCCAGGGGATAAGGTCCATGAAAACGTTGAAATGAAGGCAGGATACGCATCACTCTTGTGGATTTCGTGGAAGTTATTTCCCAGATGCTACATGGACTTAAAGAGTCCGTATATATTAAAATTCGTACTTGCCAGTATATAATATACTTCCGCTTCATGTCGATATCTCAGTTCGTTAGAAGTGAGGATTAAACTCTATAATTTAGGAAACTTGTATCAACTAATGTTTCAAATTTTAGAGAATCGTTCATAATTTGGGAGAAGAGAAATGCTACATTACTGAATACCGTTGGGGTCCTAACACTTTTAACCAAAACCTCAAAGCATGAATTCAAGCGTTTTAGTGAAAAATTTAATGAACCAGTAAAGGTTATCTGGACTTCTTCAATTTCACTTATCGTTCCATTCCCTCACGTCGAAAGCTGACCCTTTAGGGTATTGTACATACTCTTACATCACTTTCATAATCTCATAAACACATAAACACAATCGCCTTGTTGTCTAACAGAGACTATGCTAATATATTTCTCAATAACAAAAAGAGTAAAACACATGAAAACATCACCTTATTAGATTAAGAAACTTTTCCAATATCGCACCTCGAATAGAAGGAAAACTTAGTTTCCTCGCGTATCAAAACTTTCTTTACACGGAGTTTATGCGAGTTTGCACAGATTAACTCCATATTTTCGAATTGAATGACTTTTCAAATCCAAAAACGTGATTATCTGTGATACGAAAGTTGGAATGTACAGGGAAAATTGCGTTATACGGGGTGTCTCTAAATGGTGTGTACACCACTACAGATGTCTGCGAAGTCGAAGTACCTGCCACGATTTAATTCAACATGGCTTAATTTAAAAGTTAACTGTTTTCGAAACTCAAGACTTAAAAGTTTATTTTCTAAGTAAATTACTTCTTTAGCAATGATCTTTCGTTACAAAAGAAGTATTTTAGCAAAATGTCTCTTTTGGGACTTGTTAAGTGCCACAGATAAAAATCCTTCGAAATTTTTGTTGTACAGAGCAAAGTGCGCTGTTGGTGCCATGCCGGCCCTGTTTAAAGAAGCGTAACTTTCTCCTTTCTAAGTATGATTTTATTAGTAATTTATTTCTAATACACTTTTTATTAACATGATCAATACAAAAATGGCAAACCTTGGGGAAGGTATTTAACGTTCCCGATTATCACGAAAACGTACGTATACCTTGAACTAAATATATTAGTGGGATGCATATCTGTATATTATACCTCTCATTACCTTAAACACAACATATACTCCATTCTTTCTATTTTGGTTGGTAGGACTACTGCTTAAAGACTTGAGGTAAGGTCGACCCGATCAGCCAGTTTCGGTGCACTTAGCCTTTGCGCCTCCATGCCGGCGGTCACCACCACATAGAGGTTCAGACACACGTGTCTTAAAGATCAAGTTAAAAGATTCCATTGCTGGGAAATAGAAAAGCCAAACCGGAAGTGCTAGTTCTCCGAAAGTTAGTAAAGTAGTTAAAGTACAAGTACAGAAAGTGGAAATTGTTTGTGCGGAAAATTGCCACGGCGTTACTTCCAAAATGGCATAGTTAATTGCAGCACCTTCAGCCAGGAGTTTCTCTGGCGAACTGAACGGGAATTTGAAATTCTACAAACAGAAATTCGAGGCATCCTTAAAAGTTTCTGATTTCGCTAAATGATCATCAGAAGTTAACGCAATCGTATTACTGAATACCATTGGAGATGAAGCCCTTAACATTCATAACAACTTCGAATTAAAGAAATGAACCAGAATTCAGCCCCGAAGACCATTTGGAGGGGAAGATCAGTAGATATCGCATATGAGCGCATGTCCTTCCTGGAAAACCAACAATATGTCGAATCAAAAGGCGCGTAAGTAAATGTTCTCAGGAAAGTTTCTGCTCGCATGTCGCTTCATGAACTCAACGCATCACGTTGAAGTACTGCGGCATCAGCGTTACAGACGAAACGTGACGTCACCATCCATTATCAACGTTTCATCAAAAACTCCTCCAGATGCAATTTGAGGCACGTTCAACAAAATGGAAACACAAAACTTTTTTCTGCAGCTGCCTGGCAAAAACACACTAATGACGTAACCTCAAAACCGCAGATTGCAAACTCTCAGCAACAGCGGATCGTGCGGGCATGCGCGAGCTTTGCACACCCAAATTAATGTGAAATGTGCTCTTTTTGCACGATCAATGGATAATGAAAATTTAAAATTACTTTCTGCTGCTAGTTTCGAAACAAATTCAATTTTATTAGGTAAATAGCGGTTATGGCGTGGGAGAGTGCAAGAGTTGTTAGTTAGTTAGTTAGAAAAGGGAATACATTGATAATGCACATGAATGGGGACCATCCCTAGCAATTTGAGCTCCAAATATCTCCGAAACAGAGCCCATGTATGCCCTTGCAAGGTGTAGGTTTTATTGCAAAAAACAACATTTGGCGAAGATAAATCTTATCAGCAGGTTGAAAGTTTCGCGCAGGGAGGCGGAGAACTTACGTTTTCTAAAAATATCTGACAAAACGCCGAGTGCTCTAGTTCTACAATGTTCATGTAAAATTCAAACCGAATTCGATTTATCACCTCTAAAAGCGTCCCGATGTAAAAATATTCTCAAAAACCAAAAACCATAATATTGCGACCTCAGAATTCAGTGATAGGATTTTCTACAGACCATTTAGGGACATTCCGTATAACAGAATATTTGTGGGAATATTTTGAAAAAACGCCCGGGTCAATCTGAAAAATGTAATAGGAAAAATGGTAATCCGGGGGCAGTGTCACGGAAGTAATAATTCCAGATAGATTCGAAAAGGGAAAATGTTTTGAAACCCGGGAAAATGCATTGAATTTTAATATTTAAATGTGCCCTAAAGGAACGAGTCGCAAAAAAATTCAAGGCTTTCTGTTATTCTTCGATAATATCCACGTAAAATTTACATGCAAGACGCCCTAAATTAATTAAAACCCGATTGCACTAGGAACTCCCTAGGTGCTGCACGATAGATTAATTTACAGCATTCGGATCTAAAGTTTCTGTGCCGGTCATACATGATCCAATCGTGGTTTTTAAATTATTGTAACAGATATGGGAATTTCCTAAGCCTTAAGCGTGTTTAGACCTACAACTCGGAACTTACAAAGGAAATAATTTTATGCTTGACCGCAGTCCTGGAAAATTTCGAACAAGTCCGACCAATTTGGTATGCAAAACTCGAGTGGTAAGTTTTACGTATTAATCTGAACAGCAAAAAGCCTTTAAGCTAAAATCGAGTATGTTTTGTGCGTCTGTCGAGGGTTAAGTGCTAAATGAGACGATGTTAACCCCAAAGGCGATTTTCAAGGAAGAAGCTGTACTCGGGGATGTGAAATAAAAGTTTACGGTGTATTTGCAAACGTTTAATTTTATAACCATCCCTTGAACTAACATTTAATTTCATGAGGATTTATCTCGCGGAATGGCTGAAAGAGCTTTCTTACTAATAGCCATATCCGAAGATAAGCAGAAAACTCGTGAATTTAATCCACTTCCTTATCTCACTGCAAGTTGCCACCACCAACGTTGAGCTTTTATTAACTTAGTGAATGACGTTCTTATCATGTTTGGGGCATTTTAGCAAAACCTTCTTTGTGAGTCATGGAAAATGGGAGATAGTGAATAATTTCATTACCCTACGAATTTAACCACCTCAATAGTTATTATCCCCACGATTCTCTAAGGAAGTACACATGGCAACCGGAGATGGTAGTTACGGAAATAAATGCCAACACATGCGCGTGCTAGAAATTCGTAACACACACGGGTGTTATTGAAAATAAGTGAACGACGAATACGCGATCTATATAGGGTGATTTTTTTTAATTACCATTTTCGGAAAAATTAGATTGATGGAAGAAATGCAATTATTTCTCGAGTAATACATCTTCTGCGAAAGTGTCCATGCAAGCAAGACCTCGGGGCGCTTAAAAGGTAACGCCAAATGCAAGAAAATGCATTATTTTAGCTTCACCACATACTTTTTTAAAGTCAAAAGGAACTGACTCTGGTAAGTTACACTTCCAGCCCCCTGTATAGCAGAAACAAAAAACATTTCAAACTTCAAACACTTACCTGCCTCGCTTTGGCAGCTCCATCACCACTCAAAGCGAGTGCAAACATTTCAGTAACACTCCGTATAGTTCAGCTAGAGTGTCACCCAACTTTCAGTTGATTAAGCCCATTTCCTGTTCCCGAAGGTTCTATTTGTATCGTAAATGAGCCTGCAAAAGTCTTGACTAAAAATAAGGAAATTGCCCGGCTTTCATAATAATTATTCGCCTTTTCAACATGACCTTTACCTCGATAACGTCGTTAAGCTCGAATTAACTTAAAGCTTCCTGTGCAGCACCAATCAGTGCATATCAGAAGCCTCGTTTCTGACTCAAAATTTTCCAATGGTTTTCCTTAGTTTGATCATCATTATTTAATTCAATTATCTCTTTTTCATGTAATCTTACATAGTAAGCATCAGAATTACCGTCTTACATCGACATAACTGTAATCAAGATTGCCGAAGTTTCTTGATCGTAGCTCGATGCGGTCCGCATTCCCAAACCCCGAATCGCCGAATGAACGAAGACTGAATTATTGACTTGGAAAACTGTGCAATTGATAAAGTTTCTCGTTTGCTAACCAGTCCAGATTCATTGGGGTATCCCCGAATAAAAAGGAAATTGATTTTCTAATGAATAATATCAAATCACGTTTGTGCACCGGAATTCAACAAACATGCCCTTTTAGCAAAACGACCTAAATTTACATTAAACACACTTCAGCCTAAAACTGTAAACACTCTAGAAGTCATTTCATGTGCAGTTCCTGTTTACAACATACATAAATTTTATTTCAGCTGATACAATTGTTCTTAATTTAAATGAAGTGTGTGCAAGAAGTTAAGGACGCAGTGAATGGCTTTAGAACTGCATGTTGCAGCTATTTATTATTCTCAGTGGGTGGGAAGATACCCGAACTGTTGTGCTGTAATCTACAGCTGCTTTAGGCCTGAATTATTTACGTCCACTAGGAGATAACTTAATCAGGGACACATTAGCAGTTTCCGATAATTAGGCGACTCAGCCGCTAGAGTTGAGGTTTGCACGCAGCCTACATCTGCAAAGAGAGTAAAAGAAATCGTTTCGTTGGGGAGGAAAAAAATTTGCAAAACTCCCCCCTCAATCGGTCTAAAAAACAGACCGTGCCAGGCAAAAGTTAAAGGGGCCATTCCCATCTAAATATAATATTTCAATAAAATGCTTTTGGCATTCTTGGCAATGGGGCCCGCTCTGCAAGTACGAAGTGATTGAAAATAAAATGATGAAGGCACAGGGCCACCAATCAATTGTCAAGGGCTGTAACTAAATGCAAACAAAACTCCAAGGGTTCTTCGTTGAGGGGAAAATTGCTGAAAGTTTTATATTTCCAGAACACATTTCTGCGACATGTCACGAAAACGTTCCTTTATGTTACCCAGGACGTGAAGTAAGCTTTTGTTACTTGAGATGCTAAGAGACACGCCAAAACACTATAAGAGGTAGTCGCAAGATGTGTACACAAAGGAACCGAAGTCGAAAAAGAATGTTGACAATTTCGGCCAATTATAAGTTAACGTGCAGGAATAATTGTTACAAAATTAATTTGTCATAATTGATTTCATTGATCCTCAAGTCGGAGAGTTTTTAGCGTTCTACAGACTAATACCAAGGATTTTCACCCAACGAAAATTTCATTAGAGAAACTGTCAAAATACAGCCCTATAAGGGACCCTGCTTTAGTCATCTGACCTAAAGTTGACCCTAAGGCTCAATTATATCTTCGAACTGGGATATCGAGAAAACCTCGAAAACGTTCCAGCCTACCGATGTCAGATAGAAGAATGTAACTCATAGTTGTTATCTCAGAGTTAAGTTAATGAATTTAGTTCATTAATGTCATTTCAAGTAATGGCTATTCTGGCCGAAATTACCATAAACTATCAAAAACTTTACAGCGCTCGTAAAGCAAAGGATTATTATTAAACATAACAGGTCTCTGGCAAAAGAGCCATATAAAGAGCCCTTTCTTGGAACCTCGCGAAGCGTGTAATTTGGGAGAATTGTCCTTAAAGCCAAGTGGGGGAATTTGCCCTTTCATTTACCTGGGCGATTTTTTATTCTGAAAGATAGAAAATCCCTGGTTGTTATGCGACAGACCTTTATGTCAATGATCCCCTATTTGAGGCTTTTCGTGTCATGTTTCTGGTTAGAAATACAAAGCACGTTTCACAGGAATGAAACTCAGCTGTCTTAAGATTTGAAAATTATTTGGTGTCAGGATGAATGTAATCTTGGTGTAGACGCAGAGAATTTAATCCCTGTTTCAGTCTTCAAAATCCCCAAATTCGTGGGGATTTTCCAAATTTGCTTCAGCTGCAAAGGAGCAACATTTTTTTTTTTAAGTTAAGACTGGCGACGTTGATCTTTCTAATTAATGTAGAATTACCCTTAAAACCCTTACGGATCATGATTCCATTCCGTCTAATGAACTTTCTGCTAATCATTATTACCGATCTGAAATGTACACAACGACAAGCACATGGAGCGTTTAGACAGTTATTTTAACCCAGAACATCTCTTCTAAAATTACCCCAGACATTTAGGTCAACACAAGAATAATTAAGAGATGTGTAAACCTATTATCGTTTTCGGAAAGGGAAAGTTTGCTGAAAGGTCCGCTATTAATTGGAACTGCGGTTCAGCGCTGAGGACAGCAACGGAGTTTAATATTTAGGGTCCTTTCTTGGGGACTTACCAACAAGCAGTTTGGCACGAGAGGAAACGACACGGATTCAGCTGCTGTAGGACGTTTCTGGAACTCCATCAGGTCTCACGACTTTTCATTCTGCGAACTTTCACTGATCACGAAAAATGAGATCGCTCCCTCCCGCTCAGCGCAGCCACAACAATTATAAATTCGTTTGGCAGCCTGATGAGAGTCGAACAATCCTACTTAAACTGAGATTAAAAAACATATTGCCACTTTTGCATACGAATTTCAATTTTTTTCTCATGAGCTCATCGGTATAATTGCATCCGGGAGAGATATCCTGAATTTTTTTAAATATATTTTCCGATATTTTTCATATCGAATCACCATTCTCCGATTTGCATTTCAAGCATTATTCTAAACATTACAAGCATTTCGGGTAGATCCGGAAATGATTTTTTTACGAGCTACCAGAAAGTCCACATTTTTTGTTCAATTTTTTTCATCTGAAAGCAACTTTTTGCCGGTCAAATGTGGAGGGTTGATTTAAGGGATTGGCAAACCCATTCTCCGATTCCTGTTATTTTGCTTTTCCGATCCTTTTGAGTGCGAAATAGAAGGTCTGTTTTAACAGAGGACAGACCGATTCCGCACCATCAGGAGCAATTAGACGTAGCGAACAAGGCCGGACCACTTGCTCGCATTTCTGACCATTCTGGATGGGTTTCCTTTCCTCCTGGAACAGCTGATACTGGCGCTCTATTCAAAATTTTCCGAGATTTTCCCAATTGTGAATTGAATTTTCTATTGTCTTCTCGGATTTACCTGGACGTTAATGACTAACTCTGCAGTTTGATCAACTGAAGAAACTAACAGAGAACCACCTGGGATTATGCCAAATGTGAAGAGTTCCACTGGTTCGGCCGTGATCAGATAAGTGGTCGTAACATCTGGAACATAGGACATTGTCTTGAACCACCGGTGACAAATATCGATGTATTTAGAGAGCACAGTATCAGCTAAAGGAGATCGTTAAAAAAAACGTGATACGTCACGCGACCGAAAATGTCCTTTTTTCCGCCCTCGAAGCCTGAATAAATATTCGAGAAAATTATTCAACTTTTCTAATACAGCACATCGGCACAATTTTTTTAACTTTTCGGCAAACCCATTTGGCTTCCATCATATTATCTTGTTTCACATGAGTTCCACAAATAATTCGAGAGCAAATTGCATTGCGCGCATATCTGCACAATTCTTTTGAAGAGAGATTTCCGGTTCTTCTTTTTTATATTTTACATATCTCTTTCGAATGTCGATGTCCTCGATCTTATTTTCACATCTACGCTTTTCAAGCATATTCCAAGGGATATTCCGCATTGGCCCAGCAGAGATGGTTGCGGTTCATTTTTTCCCTTACGCTGAACCTCGAACTGTCGAATTGCTCTTTTGCAAACGTATATGGAGTAAAGTTTCAAAGCATTTTTCATCCGATGAATGTTGTCACGATTCTTTCGAAAACAGGTAATCAATTTTGCAATTTTCCCAATATTTCGCATCCCAAATTGCAGTTTTTCCTTTTTTTTTTCTAGTATCATATGCCATCATCATATCGTCATTTTGCACACGTATTTCGAGCTTTTAATTTCGGAAGTGCATGTGAACTCAATTCCTTTAATGAGAGATAAACATTTAATTTTTTCAATTTTTTTGCTTCGCACAACCATTTATCCATTTTCTTTCAATGTCGCATGGTGGCAAACTTGTAAAAAAAAGATATCAAAATTTTTCCAGTATTTTTTACTTGACGTCGCTGGTTTTTTCCATATTTTCGTGTATTCCATATATTCCACGGCCACATTTCGTTGGGTTCGTGCCGGCACGGTTCATGGAAAAGATATTAAATTTTTCGTATTTTCTTACAATTTGCATTGCACCTCGAATCGCAGTTTTTTCCACTTTCTCCAATGTCGCCGGTCATCCATCGCATTTCCATGTTACACAAGTATTTGGATATTCCTTCAGGCGCACACAACTCTTTTCAAGCCGCATATCCAATATTTCCAACATGTCGGCCCATGTCCTCTTGCGTTTGCTCATTTCGAGGTACTGAATTTTTCCATTGTTTTTGTACAAAGTTTTAAACTTCAAATTGCACTTTGCACTTTTGCACAGAGGCATTTCGTATGTAATCCTGAACATCGTTTTCCATTGCGCACGTATCGAGGCAATTATTTTGAAGATGTTTTGTTTTCGTGTTTTTCCAATATTTTCTCTCGAATTTTTATTCGTCAACGTTTTTCCAACGCCGCGTATTATCGATTTGCACAAGCACCATTCCGAGTGTAATTCCAAAACGTATACCAGTGCATGTCGACCCAATTTTTTTAAAAGGATGACTAACGTGGGTCGTTTTTTGGTGCATTTACTTATCTTTTAGGATTTTTTTCACGAAAAACTTTAGTTGAAATTAACGATAATTGCTGAAACAAGTTTCAACGCTGAAGGCTCAAAAACGGAGATCAGCGAGATATTTTGGAAACTCGACGTGGCTTGGAGGAAAAAGCAGTGGGGAGTATAAAAATTCGACTCAGCATTTTGTCGCAGCTCTTATCGTTTATGAGATCCCCATTCTTATCTTCGAGTCGCAACGTTTTCGCTTTTTCCGACGTTTATTGGACGCGTGCCGGCAAAATTCCTTCAAAGAAATAATCAATTTTTTCCGTTTTCAGACATTGAGAGTCTTCCGGCAGAATTACTTTCAAGAGTATTGAGATATTACATTTTTTCGTATTTTTTTCCAACGCTTTAAACTGCGGATGCCAACTTTTTCATATTTTTAATGTCACGGGAACAGCAAATTATATGAGATAACTTTTCGTTCACTTCTCCAACGTTATCGTGCATAAGGGTACATTACGTACATTCTTCATCTCTTTTTCTCATATAACTAAATTAAAACAAGATGGTTCTTACCAACTTCAATTGGTCCCCAAAGTCATCAATTCGTACGCTAAGGTGGAAACTTTATAATTTCCTTCATGCAGAGCCCCACAGGACCCTCCAGCTCTCCATGTTTCCAGACTTTGCTCCGGCTGTTATCATTAGGGAATGGCCTCATAGTTCTAATTAACATTAAGTGTCAAATTCCTCCATAGTTATGCAAGATGCTCTTTCAATTTATGCTGAATTGCTTTGCATATTATTAGGCATGAATCGCGAACGTTATACTTATTTTTCGACTAGCAAACGTTGATCTACTTAAAGGGCAGATCTGGCTTTGAAAAACTATGTTAATTACGGAAATTTCTGAAGTAGGAAACAAATTACGATCCATTAAGTTTCCCCTCAGGGACTAACGGCATTATCCTTCAGCCAGTTGGATCTGTTAATATAATTCCGTTTTATCCTCCATTCTTAGTTCGGTCTGGAACACAACACCGAGATAATACGGTTCGAAACACGATCGTGGGTCCGATAAGATAAAAACACCTCGTCTCCCTCGATTATGCGAATATTGGGCCCTTTGCTCTTGTGAATTTTAATGAAGGCCCTTAACCCTCAGTTCATTTTTTGAACCACGTCTTTCGTTATTAGTTCAAAACATGAGGACGAAAATCCCGATTTCGGACACGGATCGTAAATATCTGCACTGGCGACCAACTGGATAAAAATCTGCGTATTTAGGTAAATAGATGAGAGCATAAACCGAGAATTTACAAAGGCGAAAACCATATTTTAGACAATAACATTATTTCTGGCCCAAACATATCAGCAGCTCTGGCTGGTGTCATGTCAGAAATAGAGGAAAACCTGTGAAATTTGATTTACTGCTTTTCAAGCACGTTTCTCACCACCCCACTAACTTTTACAACACTGATATTCAGTTCCATAAAAGCGTCGTTACTCTAGCAGATGTGAAGTTTAAAATTCTCATAGACGAAACTGAGTACTTTGGTCGGAGCACTATTGGAAAATTTACGGCACTCGTAAAGTAAGAATGATTATTATTAAATGCATGCTTCGTTCTTATCTTTGAAGATTAGTGCCAGGTACTGCAAAGGGAAATTCAGCTCATCGCTCATATGAATGCCTTTTTCGAGGGAAAGTGCTTACGCTTGCGGCTAAATTGCTTCTTTTATTCGGTTTTCCGATCTTTCGGTTAAAACCGGAACAAGGTGGGATTTTATTATAGGTCGGAAGAGAAGTGCAGTTTATTTCCTCTAGTGGGAAAATTGACATAATTTATTTTACTTGAATGGCAAAATCTGGGTGTTTAATAAGGTAAAAAAAAATATCTGAGATTTGCTTTTAGGCATGTTCTCCCATCACTTAAGTCGGGAAATTCCTACCAATTTAGCTCATCGAGTTTTAAAGAAAACGACAAGAGTTTTGAAGTTCCTGGAAAACTGCCACCCGAGGCAACCTGCTCTGAAGAAATAAAAATTTCCAGAAAATTCTGCTGTTTCTAACAAATCTAAAATTGCCTTTCGACGCAGAAAAGGGTGGGTTGAAGAAACTCCCTATTTTACATTTTTCTGGAGCTTTTTTGGGTCGCATTGCAAAGAATTTTCTATCGATCTTAATCAACGTTTTACGGTTACCTATCGAAAACCATAAAATAACCTTTTAGAGGATGAGAAACACACGGCAATTACATACTTCATAAAAAGTTTATGACTGTAAGTATATTGTAGTACAAATCCGATACCTTACCTCTTGCCACAGGTTCTCAATGGGATTCAGGTCCGGTGACTTCGCCGGCCACCGCAGAGCCTGGAGGTTATTCATTCTTGTGGAATTGCTTCGAAATAAAGCAATACGCGTGTTTTGGATCATTGTCGTGTTGAGAGACAAATCGTAGAGGGATCTCACACTCAGCATGGGGCAACATAACATCTTGGCGAATGTCCCTGTATACCAGTGGACCCATAGAAGACCCCCTATAATAATACACCAATTCTTTACTGTTAGTGTCTCAACGTATTTTGGGTGACATGTTGTATTAACCAAGCGCCTTGCACGCCCAGTTCAATCGGAATTAACGATTTTATACTGGGATTCGTTACGAAATAATTTCAGTTTTCTAGTGTCCAGTCAGTAAATCCCGCTAAGACGCTTTGTTCCAGAAACCAAAGGTTTTTTTCACTGGAAGTGTGTTCCATTCTATCACCCGAGAATAATCGCAGCAATTATTCTCCGGGAGAATATCCACGGATCTGTTTGAGACGCTCTTTTAATTCTCATATCTATCCAACTTTTGCACGTTTCTTTGCAAATTTAGAACTGTGTTTTGAAGCTTTTTAGGTAATTAATGTTTTGCACAAAGAAATTTCGCCTGCAAACTATGATTTTGACAATTTAATTCTCAATAAACATGGGATTACAAGAACGTATGGAATGTGTACGTCATGCCCCTAGTTGTAAGTATTCAGGTAATCGGTGTAAGGACACATAGCACGTCCACAGGGAACGTTCATCATCACCGACTTCTTATGCCTTTCGAGAACCCCAAGTTGGAACAGATCGTTTCCAAGTCCAACTTCCACTTCTTGTGTTTGGGATTTTCACAGATATCTCCATCTAGTTTCCACAAAACTAATTGGTTTTTTGTGAAAAAGATTATTGCTAATTAAAACGCGGATTGGATTTCCTGAGAAAGTTAATTAAAGTTCGTCGAAGACGTAAATCAGAAAGCAAAGGTTTTCGGTTTACATCCGCTGGGGTCACCCCAAACCCACCAGGCCAGAACCTCATTAAAATGAAATCCAATATCCGGATGTCTTGTAAATACGTACACTGTACTAAAAATTGATTAACGTACAGGCAAAAAGGATCATAGGGCTAATGCTCGTGTTCGCTGTGGTAAAAAGACATTTTAAGGACGTTTACAGGATGTTTAGAAAGAAGGGATATGTGGAAACATTTGTTAATTGATGTGAGCTGAATTTACGTTCTAAAGTCCGTCTTTTCGGTATCTTCAGATCTGAGACGAAACCTCCAGAAAGTAATTAATGTCTTCTCATTTCAGATGAAGGTCCTGTGGAACAATCAAACAGTGGACGTGTGCATCAAAAGCGACGCCTATTGGGTGCAAGAACTGATCACCACCAACGTCTACTACTGCGTCTATTACATGTTCAGAGTCGCCTTCGTTCACTTACTCCCCTGTATCGCCTTAGTGACGCTCAACCTCCTCTTATTCAGGGCATTGAAACAAGCCCAAAAAAGACGAGACATCCTCCTCTCCAGCAACAAAAAAGCGCCCAAAACAGAGTGCAGGAAGATGCGGGAGTCCAACTGCACCACCCTGATGCTCATCGTAGTCGTAAGCGTTTTTCTGTTGGTGGAGATACCGCTGGCTGTAGTGACCATTCTCCATATCATCTCAAGCATGGTAATCGAATTCCTGGACTACCACGTAGCCAATACGTTGATAATTTTCAGCAATTTCTTTATCACCTTGAGTTATCCGATTAACTTCGCCATCTACTGCGGCATGTCCAGACAGTTCAGGGAGACCTTCAAAGAACTGTTTATCACCGATTCAGCAAACGCTAGAAATGGATCGTCTAGGTACTCCATAGTCAATGGTCCAAGAACCTGTACGAATGAGACTGTTTTATAACTGTAGAGATTTAGGTATTAATTATGTGAGGTGTCAAAAACGTTACGCTTAAAATATTATAATTCATGTTTTTTTTTTATATATTTACGACAAACAAGATGTATAGAAGTTGATTTTTGTGAGGTATTGTTGTTGTGAGCTAATTACTTTCACCTTGAGCCCACTTCGAAAGTAGCTAGCTCCCTACATTTTTGGCGCAGTCGGTGTGGGACTGCAATCTCTATGTCTAGTAAGGAACCCGAATCCTACACCGACTGCCAACATTTTCTGCTGTAAACCACCCAGAAACTGCTTTACAACAGAAGAGCAAAATGCGTATCAAGGGTCGTCGGTGGTACTATTACTTATTTGGGGAGAATCGCAGCTGTTATTAACCCTGTCATAAATCATATTTAAAGAAATAAAGTATGTGTTGCACGTTTTTAATGGACGTTTCATTTGTTCTGGCGCCGAGTGTTAATGATGTTTACGTGAAAATTTAATAACCGACATTCAAAAACTAATCGATGACGCTGATTTGTTCGCTTACTTTTACATGGGGTTAAATTGAAGTGGTCGGTTTTATGAGAGCAATATACTTTGTCCGAAATTCTGCGATTGGCCTGTAACCCTCCCCCGTTTCGATACTGACTGCATACATGGCGTTCTTCAAATTGGTCATGGATATAAAAAATGATTTATTAACTCATCGACAAAGTGAGGTAATTTTAAGAAAAAACATTTAGAGGCCTTCAAAGTTGTCTGCATCTCACCTATTCATCACTAAAAATCTAAATTATGTCATGTCGGTTCAGTTTCTTATCTTAAACCCGTTTAGATTTCTATTTATAGGATTCGTATGAAACAAATTGCGTACCAAGAAATAATCATTACAAGAGAGGAGTTGTTAGATAAAATACAGATGGCTGCTGCTGATATAATAAATCTTTCAAATACATATGTTGAGTCGGGTGAAAAATTCATTACTTCGTCGTTGTGAAGAATGTACTCTTGCGGAAGGAGAGCATTTTGAGCAACTGCCATGGTATTCTTAAGTTTAACCGTCTCACTTCGTAATTTTTAGTAAAAAATAGACGATATGCAGAAAACGCTAAATATTTGCAATCGGACGTGTCTATATGAAATTTTGTTTATTAAAATGACCCCACTTTTCATCTGCCTCCCTTTGTTGACAAACTAAAAAACCGCTTTATACTGGGTTTTGAGAATTACAAGTGGCTTAAAATGGGAAAAGTACCTGCAATTTCCTGTACTAGTTACAGGCCTTCGCACACTACTGGCTATGTATTTTAATTGCATTTGCACCACTTCTCCTTAAATTTAAGATAAGGGGGCTTTAAAAGTTTTCCTTCTAAAATACCTTGCCATCATACAAATCCGTTCCCTAATACTTTGGTGAGAACAATGCATTTTGTATCCGGACTTTGGTTCGATTTAGGGCGAATTGGTGCACATTGGCCTTAACAAGAAATTCTAATACGGAGTTCGGTTCGGACCAAAGAATTTACATGATAAATGAAATAAGCTACATTCGCAGATAAACCAAAAATAAACGTTTTTTTTTAAGTTTTATGTACCTTCCCAAAACCCAAAAGTGACTCAAATCTTTCCGCATGCTCTTCAAATTGGTAACAAAAGTACATAAAACTGACCCTACATAACTCACCTTATAAGTTCTCCTATAGTTTCCAAGAACCTACGACGTCTATCACCGACTTGGCCACAGTACATAATGATATTTAATATCAAATAAATATTCTGAAGGCATTTTTCAAATTTTTCGTGGAATTTAGAAAAACTGTGCTGCCCTTTCTTACGAAATCGCTGTTCTGGAAGAAATTTGCCTCAGCGTCAATATGATTTATTAGTTTATTTGCCAGATATGCATAACAATTTTCTTGTATGTCGAAGCTATGATAGTTTTTACGAGATAAAATTCATAACGGATGTAGATAGTGGTAATTTGTTACTCAAACATGACAGTTGGATCTCACCGGCTTAAAAATTCATCTTACATCATTCTTCGCCCACAATTTATATTGCTTCAAACCGCTCGTAATTAAGATCTCTTTTTACTTTTGTAATTTTCTTATTTCGTATTTACTGCACCTACTTCTGCGTAAATGTTAAAACATATGAACTTCTACCACTTCTCACCTAAAAAATAAAACTCCAGTAGTGATAGTCAGAGGGATTTGGGAGGTAAAGGAGTTCATTTAATCGGACTACAGTGCATCTACTCAAAGACTTGGACAAGTTTATCGCACAAATAGTTTTTATTAATGATGAAACGTCTATTCTAGAGAGCACGCTATTGTCCTACGTAACCGTTAGAAATGAAAACACTAAGAAATACAATGAGGAAATGAATAGAGTATAAACCTAGCAATCGCCGCATGAACTTGGTGCCGAGCTCCAAGAAAATTGCTGCACGCGAAGCAAAAATAAATGATTGAGCAATATCAAAATCGGTGGAGTTTTGAAGCTTACTTAATCGCTCCCATACGACTGAAATTATGTATAAAGTAATCAATCACAGATCACATGTTTTGGCAGGACTTATTGCTAATCTTATTAAGTGAATAAATAACACTTAAATGGGTGGATGACCTTAATGGTGTAGCCCTTTGTCATGCTTAGTCTCCAGAGCCAGCTGAATAAATGTGCTAAAAAGAGTTCAGTTAATATGTCTCGATTTCCATGTTACTGCCGTGGAACCTCACTTGATTTTATCCGGAAGGTCTGATGCCCGACAGATGAACTTATGGCCGAACTTGTGTTGGCCGCTAAAGGTGTAGAACAAGATTTGGCCTTGGTCCTCGCTTCTACATTTCTTAGCGTTGGTGTATAACTGGAGGGAAAAAAGTACTACCAATGAAAATTCATCGATGTGGCAGTCTCACAGCTCACCCTGTGTCCCAGCTTATATGGAACAACATTGTCGTCTTCCGCGTGCATTATCATAATCGTTACATTTATTCCGCAAATGTATTTATCAGTCTCGAATTTAAAGTTTGAGGACATGGGATCTACGATAGTGATGCGAAACCATGGTAGGAACTTGAAAAACTGCAAAAACACATAAAGCATGCTTTGACCACTGCTACAAACACGCACCTTGGCTAGAGGGAACTCGCTAATTTCCTCCCTCATGTTGTTAAACGGGCTCTCCAACATGAGCCCCACGGGTTGGTCGACGCTCAAACTTTGGATTTTTAAGACCGCGTGACTAGCAAGGCTTGTCCCCAAGGAATGGCCCCATACGAAGACGTTGCTTCTCGTTCGATTCCTAACCCATTCATAAACTATTAAAATATCTTTTACCAGGGCTAATTCACTGGGAGGTCGTTTAGAGGAATCTCCGTAACCTAAAATATGCAAGTGTGGTGAAAGGACTACAAAGGAATGGGGCGAGTCAAGGTTCAGGAGGAAAGAACCTACTTCGATAATCGAAAGCAATCACGTGAAAAAATTGCCGCAGAACTTGGTAGATCTCGATTCTGTGTGATGATAATCGGCATCCCCCATTTCCGTGAGTATAAATAACGACATTTTGGCCGTTGTCCAAAATCCGGTCGAAGAACTCCTTACTGGTTTCGTTGGAGCCCTCCAGGTTGCTGGGTAGAATCTGCCATGTCCCCAATTCAATATCATCAGAGCTAATGTAAAAGTTTCTAGCTCCATTTATTCCATATTTTTGCGGATTTTCGTAGTCTGCCGAGGAAGGCACATTCACTGAAACAGGTTTGGATTATCGCTGTAAATATTTATAATTCATAATAAAATTGATGGCTCAGAAATGTAGGTCCGGTTTGCGAGTAACAATGACAATGCATTTAATTCATTTAAAATTTTCTAATCTCGACTACTCCTTGAATGTAACGTTGAGTGCTACAAAACTTCTAGCGCTTAGCGACATTTTACTTACCGAAATTCAAGAAAACCGCCGCCCTTTGAAAATTGTAAGAGTACCGATAGATGACCGGCAGAACTACAAAGAGAATCACGCAGACGAGGATTCCAACCTTGAAAGTGTTTAGGGTAATTCTGGAGCAAAGAGATTAGTATTTATATAAGATGGAATATATAGAGGGTTATTTCGAAATACATACATATATTATGAAAATATTATTGAAATCTAATGGGAAAATAAATAATAATTGCGTTACGTGTAATTAATTATGTCTGATAAACAGGTCTAATTATATTTATCCATTCTCCTTGATTATGGAAGTGACGGGATTTCGCAGAATAATGAGCGTGATTTTGACGCAAATGTTTGCCCAAAAAATGTATATCTAAATGAACATTTGCAAAAAACTGGCAAAATAAAGAAGCTTTCAAAACGCGCTTAAGGGAAAATATCCACAAAAATAAACAGAAAGACGAAAAAACTGATGAAAAAATTATGGGAACAATACAAACCTAAAAAGCAATTTTTTACAAGGATGCTTTGAAACAGGAAATTCGTTGTCCTTAGGGGGAACTTCACTATATTCAACGTCCATAAACTCAGTCACTTTAGCCATTTTAAACACTTTTCAAATGGTACTTTTACTTATAAAAACCTATCGTCTAACACTGTTAATATTATTCACAAATTGACTATTGTTATAAGCAATTTTATGTAAAGCAATAAGTTTGAAACGCTGCAACAGCACTAACTATTTCACTTGTGAAAATTTATTTCTTTCGATAATTTGATTCTGCTTGCTCAGAGAAAAAGATGGTAACTAAAACCGGGTTTTATCTACGTTTGCATTGAAAAATAGAAAAGTTTTGTTTATAAATCAAACACCATTTATTGCGCATTCAAGTAAAAGTGGCAGACTGTTTTCCAGAGGGAAAATTGGTCACGATTGTAGCACCAGTTCGGTTTTAATAAATTTTTATGAAAAAAATGGTTGGGGCCGAACGCACGCAACGAAAGGATTTGATAAGGAAACTATAAATTTCGAGATAATAAATTAATTAATTAGCAATAAAAATGTGAAAATTGCAATAATTAATCATATTGTACCTTTACGTACTGACGAATGTAAAGGACACAAATATTTTTGATATGCAAAAAATAATGTCAAGTAGGGAATTATAAAATAACCACGAAAGCATACATCATTTAAAAACTTTGGACCCTTAAACGCCTCCCTTAATAATTTGAAACAAGACTCATTGTTATGACTAATTATTCTCAAATGTTCAATCGCCTGAAGTGCAAAAATAATCATAAATGCCCCTTTGGTGATAAGTACTTTTCAATGTTCGATTAGTCATTCAAAAAGCATATTAAGTTTTGCCAAGTGTCTTTAATATATCGGTGCACAAATATTGCTCTTGAAGTACTTAAATTCTTAGTCGTAGATAATTTAAAATGTTCTAGAGTCAATCATCTATAGCTATAAAAAAAAACTGGAATCGTAAAAAAGATATCTCGTAACCGAGTCTCACAATCAGTCGAAATGTCTGATGTAACTTTTAAACATTACAATTCTTGCCGTCAGAGCTCATATCAGAGGCACAGGGTGCTTCCTATTGGTAAAATGTTAGATTCAGGATGTCACTAAAATGTTTAATAATTTTTTTCAAAACAAATAAAAAGAATAACGTACGCTATTAATAATCAATGTTGAATTTTTATAAATTTTGTCATCAACTATTTCAACTTATTGCTCCTTACACCAATTACCGTGTTTCCTCTATCCTAGAAATTCATCAGACACACACCCTGTACTTTAAAATTACGTTCACTAATCGCAAGGTTTTCACTACCGCTACGCGCTATAACTCTAAAACATTATTTGAACAGAAACCTTCGATGAGAATCTACACAAAACGGTAATCCAATTAACTAAGGGTTCAACCGCAACCGCAATGTTTCAGCAGCACATGTCGGGTGCTGAAGAGAAGGAAGTGAACTGGCTGAAACTTTTTAGAAGGTTACTGCTTGTTGAAAAAAAATGGATTTCAATTGTCGGGTCCATGTTTTTTAGTTATGAGATTATATTAATATAATATTATGTTTTTATTATTATTATGTTTATTATTATTTTTATTATTATAGTGTTTAATATAAGCAAAGTAACTGCTTAGAGAAGTCATTAATAATTTACAATCACTGCCTGTTTTACAGCATTAGATTGTTAAACCATTGTGGAAAATTGTTTCTAATAAGAGGACACTCATGACCAAATCAGCTGCATTCACTATTTCCCCACAATGTCCAGAATGTCATTATTACAAGTGAATGTGGATAATTTGATAAGCCAAAATTACTTAATTTTTTTTTCTCAGTAACTATAATATATGCAAACAGATGACAAATTTAAAATTGTTCTACATTCGAAAGAAAGACAAATTTCAGGAAATTCAATAGTAGGAATTTCTTAATTTTACAAAGGGTGCATGAAATATACTAGGAGCCTTATAGGTCTCTGAGTGGGACCAAGGGAAATGCTAAAAAGTGGCATATATTATCAATAAATAATTGTCATTAAAATAGATTTTAAAGATTGGACTAGACACTAATACAAACTACAAAACACAGTGTAAATAAAGTCTAGTGAATTTATTTATGTATATCCCTGTTTTGCCACAATAATAAATTTAATTTAAAGAAAACCCATGTAAAATTAAGATTTGTTTATGGAAACAGACTTACAACAGACAGAATTGCAAAGTAAAAAAACAGAATAATAAAATGTAGCTAATTTACTTACATTTTTATCTTTGTAATATTCATCTTCATTACAAACTCATCTGTAATTTCTGAACTACATTTTTGTGTTTAACATATAATTTGGGTTAGATATTATCAAAACTAGATCCAATTACCATATTTTATAACATGGACACAAAATAACAATATGTATTGTATTTAAATATCAATTTGCATACCATATATTTAAACCAGTTGTCCAGAATTATTTTTTGATCCACTTCAATGAACAACAAAAAACACTAAGGAAGATACTACAAAACAGTGCAGAATAAAATGTCTAAAGGAGGTGAAAAGAACCCAAGTAAATAGCAATAGAGAGAATATGTAAGAGATAAAAGAAACATCAGAGGTAGGTACTTACACATCAAAAAATGTTAAAGCACCTAATGCCACTGGTATTGATGGTATCAAATAGGGACCAAAGGATGTAATACCGTATTCGACAACCTCATCATCTAAAAAATCACTGTCATCCTGGGCAGTTTGAGCTGCCATTTTAAGGCGGCTTTAAATTTAAAACAAGGATCTTCTTACAACTCTAAAATAGGATGTACAAAAATACAAAAAGGAACCTTGGATGGATGGTCAAAGTGCAAAAAATAGAATAAAGGAGACTGAAATGGCTGGATGGGATGTTTGATGTAGCCTTGAAACTTTAGGTTTTCTTTACCTTTTGATAAACCTTCGTTTGATTAGTAGCATAGTAATTAATCCATCGGTTTAATTGCTATGTAAATGAGTTTTAACACCGCACTCTCTAGTACTGACGCTCTGTAACAAAAAGTGTTGTGGATTTAATCGAAGATTATTCAATTTTATTAATTAGATAAATAAACCTTTCTCTGTTTCAGTAAATTTTATTTGGCTTTAACTTACCTAAGAGTTACCGTATTAATTTTATTTCGATTTAATCATAGTATTATTAATAGTAATGACATTTCATACAAACAATAATTCATTATTACTGACAGTTGAAAAAAATACATTTTGGTGTGATATGTCAGTTACGTCATGTCACTGGCGTTTTGTCAATTTGAAAGATCTTGACTCAAACCACTCTCTGTTGAGCAAGACTTGTACTAGAAGCGTTATTTCGGACTCCCCCTGCTTGATAGAATAGAAGATTTATTTTCCTATAAGAAATATCTTAAGTTTTGACTTAAATTGCTTTATTTCGACACAGCTCACTTACTTAAACTTTCTGTTTAGTTATCTTAACTTTCTAAAATTATTAAGAATATAAATGGCCGCTAAGCGAAAGCGAGCTTCTTCCAACGCAGGATCTGCAATCCCCCACAAGAAGATCAAATGTAAGTACCCCATTCCCCTAACCTTCCTCATACCGCATTTTCTACTCCAATAATAACAGCTCTCCTTTCAGTTACGTTGGATCATGTGAAATTACCTTCCACTGAGGGGGTTGTTTTCGTAACTGGGGCTGGGGATGTAGGGCAGCTAGGTTTGGGTCCAGACATTTTAGAAAAATCCAGGCCCTCTCTGGTGGCTTTAGGTCAGGACGTTGTGGATGTGTTTGCTGGGGGCATGCACACAGTGTGTTTAACTAAAAATGGGAAAGTTCTGACTTTTGGGTGTAATGATGAGGGGGCTTTAGGCCGGGTTACTGAAGGAAAAGAAGATGCAGAATTTACCCCTCAAGAAGTGAAGTTGCCAGGAAAGGTTATACAAGTATCAGCAGGAGATTCTCACACTGCAGCTTTGTTGGAGGATGGACGAGTGTTTGCATGGGGGACCTTCAGAGTAAGTGTGGTTATGTAAAATTAAAGGTTTAAATGATGTTTCTTTCAATTTTTAGGATTCACATGGGAATATGGGTCTCTCATTAAATGGCAATGAAAAAGCCCCTTATGAAATACTGCCTGATCAAAAAGTAGTAAAAATTGCCTCAGGAGCTGACCATATAGTATTTCTAACAAATCATGGGGAAGTATATACGTGTGGTTGTGCTGAGCAAGGTCAATTAGGAAGAATCCCAAAGCGATCAAGTGACAGGGATGCTAGAAATGGTGTCGGTAATAACAATATAGGTAAATTTGTTCTATAAGTTTTGGCACTTGACTCATTTTATTCCTTTGATAAAATCAATGTCGGTGTCAGAACACCTCCCACTCTCTTCTTCTCTCATTCAAACTAATTAATTTTAAAGTACTTGCTCCACATATTAATTCAATAAATTGTTTCTAGGTAAACTGGTAACTCCAGCACCTATAAGTTTAAAGCCAAGTTTAAGGCTGCACTTTGACAATATATGGGCCGGGACCTACTCCACTTTTGCAAGAGTAGCTGACAAAAATGATATCTATGTTTGTGGCCTCAATAACTTTCATCAAATAGGTATTGCCAATTATAGGCATAATTTAATTATTTACTTTTAAAAAAATGCTCTTTTGAGGTCTCAATATCACGGAACCCGAGTATTTACCTAAAAAAAGTCAGGTGTTTTCTCAATATAAATGGGAGCATATATCAGGAGGGCAGCACCATTCTTTGGGATTGACAGAGGATGGCAAAGTATTCGTCATTGGAAGAAAGGAATATGGAAGGCTGGGATTAGGTGACTGATGATAATAAAGTATCGGAAGTGTGAATGATATATTTCTATAGGAAAAGATTGTGAAGACGCTAATACTTTAACAAATGTCAGAAGTTTGTCTGACGAGAAAATAATCAATGTGGCTTGTGGGTCGTCGACTTCATTCGCAGTGTCAGCAGACGGTATTTTTTAAAAAAGAATGACTAATTATTGTCTTTACACTTAACTATTTTCAGGAAGGCTATACGGGTGGGGTATGGGAACCAACGGACAATTGGGATTAGGCGAAGAAGAAGACTATTTTGAACCAACTCATGTGAAGAGTGGGAAACTCACAGATCGTAAAGTGTTGAGGGTGTCAAGTGGGGGACAACACACAGTGATTTTATCTTCAGCAGACAATAACAATAAAACAGAAAATGGCAACAGCAAGTAATAGAACGATATGCATATATGGCGGCAAAGTTTAAACTTCAATTACTTTTTAAAGTTTTTAACTGTTGATTTCTCTACGCTGATGCTGATTCTAATTGATTTGCGTTATTGTGTCCATAGGATGTGGAATTTTTAATATACGGGGTTTTTCAACTTAGGGAAGTGAAAAAATATGTACGAAGAAAAAACCTCATATGTTGAGATTACGACAATATGAAAGTGTTTTTTTATCTTTAAGTTTTAACATTGCATTTCTTGTTAAATTACTGCGAAATAAATTCCTTTGTCTCCTACTTATGAGTAAATTTTATCAATATTTGAGTTCTTAATACTACACATAATGTTTTGTGTAAATATAGGGTATACAGTTTGAGAAATATTTTAAGACTATTCTTGCAGTCTTGTAATGTAAGAATAATAAGCTTCTCAGCGCCTTGAATGTATTGTAATGCCACACATCATTCCATTTTACTTGAACGTGCTAAGAATGATCTAAAAAAGGAACAAAATACTTTCTCGCTCTGTTCGAAGATAATACGAATTGGGCCTTAACGACTAACGGTCGTTTCTATCAGTTCAGTTGTCATTGAATCCTGTAAATAGTGTCACTCAGCATTTTGAAATACGTTTGTATTTTCTAGATTTTCGTTATAGTTTCGTATGTTTTTGCATTGTTTTCGGATTATAAGTGATTGTTTCATTTTTTTTCGGTATCAAAAACATTTCTGAGGATTCCTCTGTTATTGTAAGTTCTAGCAAGGGATCAGATAATATATAAAAGAGGAAATAATATGGTAACAATCATTGGCTGTAACAAGTTGTTTATATTATTATTAGTTATAAAAAAGACAAAACTGGTTGGTAGAAGCGAACTCACTGATGGTTTAAGATTCATATTACCCTGTGTAATACTATATAATTGGCATTCTTTTCTGAGAACCACAGAGAAAGAACCCTTTCTGGTTTCACCAAACTTTAACATTGGAACAATAAACCTGAACAGCCTACATACATATATACATATATATATCGCCCTTACTATCGTCCCACCATTCCTGCTCTAATTGGTATTATTTGCATTTAACATAAAGTGTAATTTGCAGACTCATCAATGCCCCGAACAAAAAAAGCTCCTGTAGCTAAGGCTTTGGTAAAGGTCAAACCTTCTGACAGGCAAGAGTACATCAATGCTGCAATTCGTTATAATGGTAGTTTATATTACAATTTGCTTGTTGTTTTAGATACTTAGATACTGATTAATATTATTAATTTCAGAACAAAACGTCACTGCCACTATTGAAAAGATGGTTGCACAAAATTTGGAAAAAATACATGCCAAATATAAAAAAATACGTTTGAATTTGGGTAAAAGCTTGTTATCTATGACTGTGGCAGATATTGTAAGTTAATTTAAATTTAGAGTGATAATAAATCATTGTGTTCAGAGTAGCTTGTAAGTGAGATTGGTGTATTGTACTGTGATACTAATCAATGTACACTATGCTGTAAAATTTCTAATCTATATAAAGTGATAACCATAATGCATTCACTGGGTCAAGAGTTATCTAGCCTCCAAAGGGGATAAAATCCTAGGTTCTCCCAATTATTTGTAGATCAAGCAGACTCTATGAGCAGATTGATCTGCTGTCCCATTCCACAAATCTAATTCTACTAGGTTTCTATCAAAAACTCATATTGGAAGCGTTTTTTAGGAAAATGGAGATGTACATAGCAGTGATCTATATGAAACTCTAATATCATCATCAACATTATTAGCCGACTCAGCTCAATTAAACAGTATGTCTAGTTCCTCAATATCCCACAAAACAAAAGTTTTACATGTCAGTCGAAGCCAAACAGTAACCAAAACACGTTCCTCAAGGAGTTTTTCTTGCGATGAAGGTAGTAAATCATGATTTCAACTATAACTAACATCATCAAGCATACTAATGTTCATTCATCACGGGCCGACACAGGGTACACAACTGAAAGTGTCCGTTCAACCGCTTCAGGTGAAAAAAAGAATGAGAGGCAAACAAGGTCTATGAGGAGGCCTCGAGTGAGCGAGAAAAAAATCACGAGGTCTTTGTCCAGGCCCACAAATACTACTAACGCATTTGTTACCCCGCTAAACAAGCAGCCACCAATTTCAGCGGGAACCATTACCCCTAAGGCATATAAATAATATAAATGTATGTTTACGTTTTATTAAATTGTTGTCTTTAATATTTAGGTGCAGCCAAACACATCACTGCTTTATATGAGACGCCCGAAAGTTGGAGAAATGGCCTGGTCTAATCAAGGTAGCTTTAGATAGTTTTAATCAGTTTTGGAAAATTTTGGATCAAGTGAATATCACTATTTATTCTCACCTGGTTGAAATCGTCTAGGTTAAAATGAGCTATATACACTCACATTATGTAATTTTATTACTTTATATTCAGTGTTCTTACTTCTGCGCAAACAATGGATATTCCAAACCTAGACTGATTTTAAAACTGAAAACGTCCCCAGCAATTTTATATTAAATACTTAAAATTCCTTTTCAGGATCACCCCTTATGGTTTCCGCCGCAGAACAATCAGCAAATGTAAACATTCCTGTGGGAGGAGACGCAGTTCTCTCCCTGCTACCGAATCGTGGCGTTCTCAGAGAGTCGCAAGTTCCGGTTTTACCGGACGAAACCCGGAGACAACTGGAGATTTTGAGGGATAATCTTATTAAAGTATGCACTGTCAGCAGCAACCAACACTGATAAATACTTTTATTTAAGTTATTTTAATTATCAACGCGCTCTACATTAAACGAAGTATAGTTGATTCTATTAAGTTTTCTGAATCATTAGTGTAAATGACGTTTTATACGAGCAATTTTTTTAATTTTAAATATACCTAATCAATAACAATATTTTTTTTCTTGTTGATTATCATTTACCAATGCAAAACACCGGCTGGGCATGCAGCAGGCAGCTAGATCAAAAATGAAGTATTCCCTCTATTAATAATTGAGCAACTACTCCGAGGAGTGCATTCGTGCATACATACTCGCCTTGAAGCTGTAAAAGCCGGCGCAATTTCCAAAGAGATTTATGATATTCGGGGATTTAGGACATTCCAACCTTGTGACCCACATTCCACTCTAGACGTACTGCGGCCTTTAAAAGTAAAGGTTTTTACATGCTTAAGTAGATAGTTTTGAGAACATTAGCCCATTTGTGTTTAGGCACTCTTATATGATATAGCAGATTTCTTGCCAAGTACGTAAGCGAAGTTACGTCGTTGCTGCAGTGACAAAACGTGGGTCTGATATTGTACAATTTATAGTCAGGACCCACCAAAAAACCGCTCCAATAGACAAACTTCCTGGAACGAAAGCGCAGCCGCGTCTACAAGGGAGTTCTGCATGGAATCTCCCTCCGAAAAGGAGTTGTGTCGCACCAGTTTCACGCGATCGGCTACGAATCAGACGCGTTTCCTCGCATTCCGAAGTTGAAAATTGAATTTTCAGGTTTGTTGTTTGAAAGTTGAATTAAAACTTTGTCCCGGTCGGCGGACCAAGCAACATGGGAAAGAAAAACTCCAAACTAAAGCAGGACACTATTGACAGGCTTACTACTGCGACTTATTGTAAGTTATAAATTTGTTTAATGTTATTTAGCGGCTATTAAAATGGGTGAGTCATATATTCCAAAATTATGATCTCGAAGTAAATACCATATGAGAATATGGGGAGGTAGTTACATAACGCGCACAAGATGCGATTAACGGCATAGGGGTTTGTTTTGAACTGGATTTTCAATAAGTCTGCAAAGGTTTTATTGTGAGCCTTTTGTGCGATGGAACTAAACGAAGTGATGCTATGGGCTTTAAAAAAAAATCATGTGAGAAGACTTGATGGATGGCATTAGGCAATTAGCCTTCAAAAAGCAATAAGTGGGCAAACTATTATTGAACTTTCATTTGCTGGTGTTGGTTCATTTCATGAAGCCAACTGTAGTACTTGGAAAAAGACTGCTAAACGAGTTTCAGTTGGGTCGCTTTTGGCATGGTTTTGCCATGTACCATATGAAATAAATCTTTTCCTATTCGGGTTGGTAATATCGTCATTGTTGAGATAACCACTTTTAAGCCTACGTGCCACCAAAATAATGGAAAAAATCTACTGAACAAGATACATTTACGTATACCGACTAGAAGGTTTTTGCTCTTTTATTCTATAATGATTTTTATCCGTACAATCTCCTTGCAACCTAAGTTAAGTCTGAAGTATCAGCATTTTCCGTTCAAATTGGCAGTATCCTGCAGAAAGTGGAAAAGTTTTTGATGGAGCAATGCAGTTTGATTTTATCCGTTTTTGAAGCTCTCAATTCCGATTCATATCATGTGATCACTCTTACTGCAATATCCCTCGCTTCCCAATGGGTTTAATCCATTCACATCCTCGAGGGGAGCTTTGCCATCTAATCTGACATTCCCATATAGTTTTCCATAGCTTCCCAATTACTTCCCCAATCTCTATTAGTACAGTGGATTAGATTCGCCTACGATATTGAACAAACAGTTTAGGTATTATCGCCTTATTCGCTTCTATTGTACGCCGTCGTTGGGCAAATCTATAAAAATCCCTTTAAATTTCAGCGTATTGTACAAATGATATCTCCGAAATAAGGTTAAGCTATTGTGGATTTTAAAGCACTTCCTTAAACAAAATGCTTTTATTTCAGGGAAATGGCAAATTTCAATTTTCCGGTATAATGCCACCAGGACTTCCCCATAGTTACCTTTAAGAAACTTAAGAATCCCGTTTCTGAAGGTTATTGCACAGATGTGCCTGTATTCATATGGTTATTCCATCCCGAGTGGGCAATTTTTTACAATAACTGGACCAACTAAGTCCCTACAATCTGAGCACATTTTGACTTTCTCCTAGAGGGAGGATTGCATTTCAAGCAGTTATCCTGATTTTTGGATGTGCGCATTATGTACATAATGTATAACTAAATACGCAGCTTCTGCGACAGTAATTTGAACAATCTGATATAGCAGAATTGCCCAGATTAGTTCGGGTTATTGATATATTCAAATTTCAAGATTCTAAATACAGCATTTCTATTAGAGATATCGGGCAAATTTGATATTGGGCCTTGCCTTTACATTTCGGTCATCATGGAAATTATTAAATTCTACCGGGTCTCGGGAGTTTGTCGAGAATATCGTTACGTAAAAGTTTTAATTAAACGCCTCGACAACGTTCGCAGCTATAAGCAAAATTTAAAAAACGAAAAACAAGCGATCGATGCTTTGTTTTCCTATATCTCGGAAACTAAGCGTCTATGCATACGCTTGCATTTATACTTTGGATTAACTTTTCTTGGGCTGTAATCCATGGTAGGCCAAGATAAGTATGGCTAAAGCGATTGTTACATCGTTTTCAAAATTTTAAATTTATTACAAAGAATTTTTCTCGTTTAACTATGATTACAACCAGATGATACATTGCCGAAAGGTTTAAGGCGAAACTCCGCTGAAAATATGGTAATTTAATGTGACTCTCATAAAAAAGTAATTCGTTGTATCTTGTGTATTTGGAGCGATATGGAAAATATGAAAGGAATTTTATTCCGGAGAAAAATGAACAATCTGTGGTATCTATAATGACAATAGATTTATACACTACCTTTTCCGCTGGTACCCACATGGAGGTTCAATGAGTGTAAGCAAAAGGCCATGAGACAATTGATTGATAAGTGCGAGAGAGACAAGCTACCGTTTTCCGTTTCATTGTCCACGATCGACTAGATACGTTGACTCGCAAGCAGTACGCCTTAATCCAAGGGTAGATGCTGGCACGAAAAGGGCTTGTTTTTCAATTGATACCTTTTTGATGATAAATCGAAGTAATCGATCAAATCATGTGAGTGCAAACAAACTGAAGTTGTTCATTAAACATCGTCCTTCTCCGCTCATAGTGCCATAAAATGAGGAATAAAATCTTTTATTTTTCAGCGGGGAGGTCCTTGAAACCTGCTCTGTGATTGGTTGTTTCAACCCCTCACTCTATACAGTAATAGTGCACGTAGCGTTTAATTGACAGTACCACGTACATTTTGTTCGATGGAAGGACCAAATGTATATTGAGGGTAGAGGAACGGATTGTGCGGTCCTGGTTAAGGGGCCAGACCAAACCTACAAGAATCAAAGCATAATTAATAGTAGCCACCATATCAGGGCATTTGTCACTATCACTATTTGAATCAGAAACAGTTTTACCACCTCTCTGTTCGTAAGAAACTAGGTAAATGAATTAAGATAAACAGCGATGCAAACTTCTTCCCTATTTTCATCAACGGCCATATTTAATTGTTGGCGGGGTAAATGGCATGAAGAACATCGAAGTGCCTGGCAGGGGGATGTACCTCACTGTGTTTTTACGTTAAAAAATAATTTTTTACACAAATAAATAAGGCTACGTTAAAATATGTCATGGACTATGTTCTCGAAGAACGATTTCGAGCTTGCATCTTCCATTTCGGGGGTAATTCCTTAGCGGGTGTTCAACAGGAATTTGCGTTTAAATTTTCTTATGGGCCCGCTCCTTTGCTGAGCATTACCGAGAACGTTTGTGGGAAATTAAAAAAAAAAGTATAATAAAAAATTAATGGGCGCATTGGGCTCACTTAGTGAAAATTAATCCGCAGAACCGTAACCGAGAAAAATTGAACATTTGTCTTGCTGTTCAAGAAGAACCTAGTAGTCCTATTGAAACCACAGAAGGTGGAATTTGTGTATCTAATTCAAAGGTATGCAATATTCTTAAAAATAGTAAAGTATAACTCATACAAACTATCAAACGATATTTTGGATCCAGGTCACGAGTCTCGGATAGTGATGTGTGAAACCTTGATGGAAAAGGCGAATGTCGATGAAAATTTTGCTCCCAACATCATTTTCACCAGCGAATAATGTTTTTCATTGTAAGGAAATAATATAATTCATCTGTTGCTCGAGTGTGGGCCCAGAAAAATCGTTACAAAACTTACGATATGGGCACTGAGAGGCTTTAAAAAGTTAATGTTTGGGCTGGGATTTTGGACATTCACATTGGTGGACCTCTATTGATGGAAATTTGAATCCTCAGAAATATCTGGAACTTCTTACACATCAACTTGTTCCAAGTATTACTGAGCTTTCTAATATGGAAATCGATAATGATTGGCACCAACAAGATGGTTGTCCCGCCCACGATAGCTCCGCAGTGCGGTAATTCTTAAATCAAAGTTTTCTTAATTGTCTAATTAACTGATGTGAGAATGTTAAGTGGGCCGCTAGATCATCTGATTTAACGCCAATTGACTTCTTTCCCAAAGGCTATTTTAAATAAAAAAATTTCTAACGCGAGGAAGATTAGGCACTTGATTGAACAGAATTTAGACAAAAAATCCTTAATGCCTACCAATCAATTACGCCGGATATGCTAAATAATGTTTGTAGGGAATTCTATGATCGTCTCTGGTATTATTTAGTAAGAGGGGTGGTCGGTACGAGTACCCTCAATAAACCCTATATATTTTTTTAGAACAGATAAATTTTCTCGTAGCTGCGGGTTTTTAATCTCAAAAATTCAAATTTATTATAAAAGGGAAACTATGCGCGTAATTAGCGTCCTCCAAAGTTACGTAGAACTACATACGATACCCTGTCTCCCTCGCACTTATCAATTCCTTAATTGCGTCTTGCTTGCACTCACTAAAACTTCACGTGCACAGCAGCGAAAAAGTTACTGTACACGTGATGCTGAAATCTGATAATTGAGCTTCGAGGATGTGACCCCATGTAATATCGGCAAATACCTATAAAAAAAAACCCCAGGGTCTCCACTTTGGAAACGTCAACTTGACGTGAACTTCAGCTTGATAGATACGTCGAATTAACGTCCTTCCCCCATGTCAAGGATCTCGACCAACGTTACACATCATTGCGACATTACTATGGAAATGGAAGTTCAGAACCTCACAGAAACAAAGGATTACATCTGAACACATTACAGTCCTTTATTACAGCAGGACAGTGGATGAAAGCTCAATGTAACGAGAACGCATTTATGGCGTTAATCTCACACTGTCAGAGGGATGAAGCAGCTTGCGTGGTAGTCAGAGAGATTTAGCTCATGGCAAACTACCCAAAGCGGTTTTCGACGAAGCCTGAAGGGCGATATTGAGAGCTGAAAATAATAATTTTGTTGCGGTGATTTATTTGTGCTAATTTCCACAACTGGTCCGCCAGATGTGGCGATTTGATCGAGTATCTTAAGATTCTTAGGAAGATTTATGTTTGCGGCTCTTTCCAGAGATAAAAGTTAAAAGTCGCGCTCAGCTTGGCAAACATTATTTTTATTCTCCATTAAATCCCGTAAGAAATATGAAACATCAAGTTTTATAATATTACCATTTTATGGAGTTAAAACTCATAAAAGCGGTTGATTGATGACGTTCTGCGTAGAAAAATCCGAAACTCCCCTGATATACATAATGACAATGTTGTAATTTTAACGCCAGTTCAGACTAGAGAGTTATTCGCGTGTTGAAAATGGAAAATTCTCAAATCGGTTGTTCCTGTTGCGGAAATATCGGGGAGCAAATTGTGCAACGCTATTTCCTTTAAAATTAAGGGCAAATTTCGTCCAATGAAACTCCCTCTTCGGGGAATATTTATCGTTCTGAAAATCTGGTCTGAATATAAAGAATCACAATTGCACTAAAAATTAAGTGACTAAACCATCATTATCATCTTCCCCAATTCGTGGACGACCTTCGAAAAACCGAATTTATCGCGTCATTATCTCCTCTGCCCTGGATTCGTTAGATTTAGGGATTTTACCTAGTTAAATTAATTGTTATTTGCATGTCTCAATTATCGAATCCACGGCCTAGAGCTGCAGGTAATAAAGGGCAAGGGACCCGAGAGCAGCACTCAGCAAATAGATTTGGGAAAATATGAACCCTCGCGGGAGTCGAAGGGAGGACTCAAACAGGAAGTCTATTGATAAACATGTTCGTTGGTTCAGGGGAGTTTTCTCTCAAAATTGCCATATACTCGCTTAAGGAACTCGGTTGATTTGCTGGCAATTTTTCTCTTGAAATTCCCCAGATTTTCGGTTTTCATTGAATCTTGATGCCTTTGTGCGAGTTTCTGACTTTCGTTAAGGTTTTTATCAAAACTGGGAAACCTCCTTTGTATTGCATATAATTAATCTTCGCTGCCAAAATCAATTGCAACAGCGAACTAAATAGTCATAAATCTTAGGCAATGTCTTCCGCTAATCAGTCCCCGCTAATAACCCTCAGAAATAAGGTCTAGGAATATGATATCCGTGCTCTGTTTGCTTTCGTTAATGTTGTTGATTGATGACCCTCGATGCAACAGGTTTGTAGTCTCCACAATGGAAAAATCTCTGGGTGTCGTCATGCACCCTCTCATCTTCGTCATTGTATCAAATGGAGGCGGAAAAAGCATTCTCCTCCGCCCTCCCTTATAAAACTATTTTGTTGCCTTTTTATGAGTAGCTACGAACTCTAAAAGTCCAATTATACGAGCTATAAATATTTTCTAATTATTTTCCGAGACGACACTTTTATCATACAGAGTGTGGCAAAATTGGTACTAATAATTTTAATAGCAAGTTAGATATAAAAAACGTAGTAAAAAATTCACAGGACCGTAATGAGGGAAAAGGTGTCAAAATTTAGCTATTAGAAACTCTTTCTTTGAAGCTTCTGGTTTTTCAAGTTCTTATCTTTCAAGTATTCTACATATTATGCTGAAATAATGCCGCAATTCTACAGAAAGTTGCATTTTCTAGGGGCACAGTTTGCATTCCACCATTGGACGTTATTTCTCGAAATTTAAATCGCTTGTTCAGTTTTGAAACATGAAGGTCTCTAGCACTCTACTTCTATTTCAAGGGGTGAACCGATGGGAAAAATTTTCATGGCTTATTCCAAAATTGGCGTGAAAAATGTTATGGGAAAATGACAAGAAACTCAAATTCTGACCAATCTTTCTATATTCTACATATGGTTTGTTCATGTATCAACCCACCTTCACCTCCCAGATTCAACTTATTACATACCCGGAAAAATTGCGAATTTTAGTACTGATTCTTAATATAAAATGCAGAATTTTTTTAATCAAAAAGTGCTGTTCTCAAATTTAGTAAAATACGTGAAATGCAGTGGAATTCGCAGGGGAAGACACAGGTGCAAAAAGGGAAAAAAGTGGATATATTTTTTGGTAAAGTGAGATAACCACAAAAACGTTTTTCGAGCGATCCTCTTTGCGTCTGGTGTAAAAGGAAGTAAAAATAATAAAAATATTAAAATAATAAAAATATATAAAGACTATCGAATTGTAAAAGAAAATCACGTACATCTGAACATAAATTGGTGCAGGAGGGATAATTGATATATTGTTTGCCCCGCAACTGCACCACACATTCTCATTATTTTTTTAAAATTTCATTGTAGTTTTAAGAAAAAAACGCAATAAGTCAGAAATCGTCAAAATCAGTCGTAAAGGGTGTTTCCAAGTTTAGTTTTCATTATGACCCCATGAAAAGAGCATATGGGCAGTGATTGTAACGCATTGTCTCAAACTGCAATGCACCTTATCTCACGTAAATGCGTGCGAGAAAGCGCCCATTTCCGCACGCAAATTGGAGAAATAAATTCTCTCGTACGGGGTGATTTTTTGTGTTTTTCTGTAACAATAGCGCCTAACAGAAGGAAGATTTGCAGTGTCATATCTAATGTGCCAATTGGGCAAAAAAAGCCTGCAAAAATGCCCAAAAAAAGCATTTATTTTTCAAAAAAATCGTATTTTTTTACACGCCTTATAATTTCTGTAATTAATTTCGAAATTCCGAATAAATTTCCTTTAAGCGTACTACGATAGGAATAAACTGGATAAAAGTTGATGTAATAATAATGAGTAAAACTAGACGCTAAAATGCATTCATTGAAATTAGTGGAAATTATCTCAATTTGCACCCAAGCAGCGCCTTAAAGCAGTGCGTGTTTTAAATATTTTACGAGTTAATTGACTAATTAGGGTAGAGTTGGGCCTTTAGGTCGTAATTGTGTTGAGCTTCATAGCGGCAACGCGAACAGACTAGAACATGGATGGAGTTGAAAATTTAACACGTAAAATCCTATAATGCGTATTAAAAAAACGCCTGTATACAGGGTGTAACACAGTATCATTATGGAGATATTTAGTGGGGCGAAAGTGCTCTGTTGAATTATTAAAAAATGCTAATAGACTCATGATCAAAAACCTATCATTTTCGATACACTGGGTGGCAGTTTTACAGTTTATTCATTTTTTTCGTTTTGCTTACGCATGCTTTGGATTAAATGTTGCAATATTCGTACACTTATTTCCTCTCAGAGCTTTTATAACAAAATGTCAAAATCGTCAGTAGCCATATACAGAGTGGTATGTTTTTTCGAGTCATATATTATTTTATGCCTTGAATCTCTTTACCCTGTACGGATTATGCTACCAAATTAAATGCTTCATCAAATGTTCAGCATTCTGATCTCTTGCGGTATTTTCGTATTTTTTACCGTATTCGTATAAAATGCTAAAATATCATCGATGCAAATTAAAAATGGGAGGGGAGTAAGGAATAATATCGTTCGGCTGAGTTACCCAGTTTCTGAAGCAATTCGTAATATTTAATTAAATTTCCTAAAATAAAAATAAATTCATACGAAAATAAATTTTAAAAAAGTTGTTGACAGGATTCCTCAAAAAATGTAGAACTTTGCCACCCTGTAAATAGAAAATGGTTAATTTTTGATCGTGGTTCTATTACAATTTTTTTATTATTTTGCACGCCCTAGAATATCTCAACGACAATGTGTTACACCCTGTGTAACAAACTTAAATTAATTGCGCATTCAGAAACATTAGAATTCCGTGGGTTGATTGTTCCCTCTTGGTTATAAGTTTTATTTCATTCTGGCTCTTCACGAAGTCACTCACAATAGTTAGGGGCCTCTTGGAACTTCCAGAGTAAACTGAGTTGGTTATCTTTGAAGGGTAGCTGCGTGAATCGGCAATTAATCTTTCAAACAAATTGCAGCTTGGCAAAATAAATCGTTCTTTGCCGGTCATAAATTTCGCCCCCCGACCGAAGATTTTTTTTAAGAAATCCTTTCTTGACTCAAGCACTTTCGGCTTTTATTTTCTAATTCTGAACAATTCTCCAAATGGAAAACAAAAATAAAATTACTTCAATTAATTTAAACCTACATGACATTTACTGCTCTGAAAAGGTTTTTATTTCTTTATTCACGAACTGATGGAAACTAACGATAAAAGCCCTGCAGGAACGCATGCTTAGGGAAAATTTAGGGCGACGAAAGATAAATAGTACCGACACGCACTTAATTTCAGATTTTCATTCCAAAAAGATAAAATAACAGCTTAAAGTGGAATTTATAGATATCAGTAACGAATCCTGATGGAAGTAACTTTCCTGCAATCGTTAATTTATTGCCCTCACGCGACCACTTTTAAAGCAGATTTTATCGTTCCTGCTAATTTTAGACTGTAACCTTTAGGAATATTTCTATTCATACTCGTATTTTAGCCAAAAACAGAACATTTCTTCTGTAAACAACCAAATTTCCTCAGGGGTCGGCGTCGGTGCTTCTGCCTATAGGGGACCAATTCCACATTTCCTGCCTTGAATTTTAAATTCCCATAAGAATAACAAGTCTTTAGGTTACTAAAAAACGGCTTAGAAACGGATTTCCTCCTTGGACTTTATTTGCCTTGCAGGCAGAAAAATAAATCCCCACCCCCTTGGCCGTATTCTAGAATTAGCTTTAAACACCCTAGAGAAATAGTTGATAAAGTTCTTTCATCTAGAAACTTTTAAATGAAATGATTTATGCTTTAAGAAGTTGAAAATATCGATGAGATTAAAAAAGTTTGTTCCAAGTTGTTAGGGTCGCTTAGTCTTTTGACGTCGAGGAGGTGTTAAGCCTGCTAGGTGCATTGATGGGTGCTACCAAGAGGAAGGAAGATTAATGGGAAACTTGCTGTTGAGTTGAACTTTGCAAGAGACTGCGAAAGGTAAATCCGGGTTAAATTATAATAAAAAGTAGCAGCTAGCTCGAACTAAAACCATAAAATCTTAGTCTACTCGGAGGATAATAAATTTCAATTTTGCACCTGCTTTCTAGGCGCATTAAAATGGCATTAAGTTGGCTGCAGTAGTAACCACAAGACAATGCACATTTCATACTTTTAATAATGCAATGCCGTTATTACTTCGGTTCCTTCCCTTAATATCACTGCAACATCTCATCCGCACATTGTTTCCAGATATTCTTTATTTTTCGCAATAAAAAGCTAGCCGCAGGAAGAAATCTCCTATTATGTCCCCTTTATACGTGAGTAATTAATGTATTTCTTTGCTTTTCGAACTGATCGTCGCTATGAGTTAACGCTAATCCATGTCGAGGCTCAGCGTAATTTCTTTGCAGCTGAATATTGAACAAACGGTAGTTTTTTTAGGATAGTAGGACACCCCCTCGTGACTTAAGAATAGTCTGCGACATCATCGAATAATTTACCGGAGCAGTTCACTAAATATCGCCCTTATTAAAGGAATTTCTTATAAGTAGCTTAAGGTACGGCAATTTAACGGAACAAGTCCGTATTGATTAAGTAATTAATGAGAAGAATTGGAAGTATACGCGACACTTTCTCTTGCCCCGGACTATCCCGTACAGGGGCAGTATCTTTGAAGCATTTTTATATAAATTTTACCATTGAAAAATTCTAAAGTATATCAAAGTTACATTAGTCCCGACAATAATTAAACGGACAGCGAACATATGAGTTCATTAACTATCATACCGAACACTGAATTACCATTAGAGTTCCACTCATTACAGCATATTTGAATTATTACACACGTTCCACTAACTGCAACCGCCCCAAACTAAATTACAGGAACATGGGATGTACGAGCACGTGTGCTGACAATAAAATCTGTGCTTCAGGTAACGGCATGTCACCATAAAAGTTCAAATGCAAGATGTTAAAGCCACGATTTCTCCATTTGTGAAGGTAATTTCGAGTGATTTCTGACAGATTTAGGTCGTCTAACGAAATCTCGACATGATAAGAATAATTGAATTTGACATTAAGTCAGGACTCGCGGCATGTTTTTATCGCGGGTCTTTCATGGTTCTCAACGCTCATAACCGCGGAGTATGTGACGCACCATTTGTATTCAGAGGTTTAATCGAAATGTTTAGGGGAAAGGGAAAATTGTTTTCTCGGTAAACGTCTACGCTGAGAAACCCAATTTCATTAAGAGCACAAGTTTCAATTTCGCTTTGTGAAGTGAGGAAACAGCTGAATTGCACTCAGTAGATTGGCGAGCAAGAGGTATTTTAAAAACAAATACAGGATGTTCGAGAAAGTTGGTACAAAACTTAAGGAGGTGAAAGTGGATCCAATATGAAAAAAAAATCCCTATAAATATTGATCCGGCTGAACGCAGGTACCGAGATATAGCCTTACAAAGGGGTCCTATTATTTGGATATTTCCTTAAACCTAACTTTCTGATTAAGGTAATGGAACGAAAATTGTAGGTAACAGTCATATTGTAAAGGTCTTTAACAATCACAAGTTACGTTAAAATGGATTATTTAGCAATAATTTAGGAATAAAAAAATTCCAAAAATATCTGTTGGTAGTAAACTGCCCTTATTTATAACCGATTTTGACGTAACTTATGATTGTTAAAAACCTTTACAATATGATTATTGCCTAGAATTTTCATTCCACTACCTTAACAAAGAAAAAATTAATTTAAACAATATCCCAATGATAGAAAATTTGGCCCCCTTTGGAGGGCTGTTTCGGCAACGATGCTCCATCGGGCCACTGTGTACAGGAACCTTTTTTACTATTTTTGGCTCTACTTTCACCTCCTTAAATTTTGTACCAATTTGTCCAAACACCCTATATGACAAATCTTGCAGAAAATCTGCATGACCATTCATTATATTCATATATGTTCTGGAAAAAGTTAACTAATTTCAATTGTCGAGCTATAAAACAAAACATACATTGAGGTTTAATGTTCGTTAAACATCTCTTAAAGATTTTTCAAGTGCATGTCCAGACACGTGTACAAGCTCCTTGAGGAAACTATCCAGGATTTATTAACTTTGAAATACATAAGCTTGAGAGCGTGATTAATGTAGCAAACAAATCGCAAGCAGCCAGAATAAACCGCTCTTGGTCGGTCATAAATTTCACTCACGGTCTGTGGAATTTTTCAGAAAAACTCCCTTTGAAAGGGCTAGGGGGCTAATGCATACAAAGCGTGAGCCTGGGGCTGCTTCATTGCCCACATTTCGGTTTCCTAGGGGTCTAAAAAATGGTTTCAGTAAACCGATGCTAATTTAACTGCCCTTCTTTATGTCGTTTTGTTTCGGAGTAACCCCCGACACACAAGTGGAGGTTGTTGGAATTGCCCACTGTTCTTTGTTAGGTCTTTCAGTGAAGTCTCGGAGGAAAATCCTTGTTAACGTAGCGGTGGAAAACCTGTCGCCGTCTTCACAACTTCGGAACTTTTCTTTTATAAAAAAAAGAATTAAGATAAGTAGACGTAAGAACTAAAATGAATGGAAAGTGAGCATGTTTCTGACTTCAACCGCGAAACATTGTTTTGATTGAAGAATTCCCGAGAAAAAGACGTGAATCCTCGTCCCAATTCAGTAAACAAAGTTTAATCGACACAACTTATTTAGGACTAACTAAATGATTGAAGAGGTCATAAAAGGTGGCAATTAAAAGGCTAAAATTACTCCAAGATCCACGAATGGCCCTCGCAGCCTTAATAATTAATTCTCGAGGTTGCCTTTATGAATTGTTCCCCGCGAATATCGGACGTGTGTTTATTTGCTTAAAACACTAATCCATTAGAGCCATTAAGGCACTCAGCTGTCGAGGCGGTGTAAAGAACCTAAATGGATGTTACATTGTGACACGACTGTGAGTGAGGTTTGTTTCATAAAAAGAGGACACAAATTTAGTTGCAGCCCCACACTGTAATAATGAGGGAGACATGAATTTTTTTATTCAATTTAATAATGGATTATTAGCCATTTTGTTTGTGTATCGCTTCCGGCTTTTTCTTTTTTTTTTACTTCAGGTTTCTGTGTCTCCCTTTTTTTAAAATTTGTTAATTAATTGGTGCAGTTGTATCACTTTAATTAGTATAGTAATCCCCCCTCGCTGAAGCAATGCTGCAGCGAGAAAAATCATATTTTCGGACAAAATCATGTTAAACGTCAAATGACACAACTTTTTATTCGCGTCGCAAAATGTAACAATTGAGAGTCGGCTTACGTGAAACGACAAGTCATATAAATTTAACATGCTAAAAAAGAATAAAGATACATTTGAATGTCTAAACATAACCCTATTTTTTGCGCTGTTGTCGCTTAATTTGTTGACGTTTCGGTTTAATTTGGCGTTTTAACCCTTTGTGTTCTTTATTCGTCGACGTTCGAGTTAGAAACTTCTTGTTTTGAGAACTAAAATAGCACTCCTGGTTAATTATTATCGGTTTTGTTATTATTATCGTTGGTATGATGCCTAAGTTCTTAAACGGCTGGTGTAAGGACCTTGCGGGGTCCCTGCTACATAACCATTTTGAAAATATACGGCACTAATGCTGATATGAAGTTTGTGACGTGCACGAAAATTGACGTCAATTGCACCGTAGGCAAAATTCCATGGCGACGTTGCCCGCAGATATCCTGAAGTCATCTCGAAAATTGGAGACACTGGTTCCACGAAAGGCTGACCTACTTGTGAGTCCCCTTTTTTCCTTCTATCTTTTTCAGGTTACATGGGCGTACTTTTCACACATACATACGTAGGTGTCTGACAAAGCCAATAAGTAGAAATACGTATCGGGGATCTAACAACAACCTCTTTCCGTTTTTACTTGAACGCTCAATTGGTTTTGCGGACACGTCACGAACTTTTCCTTACGGATTTACGGATTACGGAAAAAGTCGCCACTTCAACACATGTTCTTCATATCAGCCTCCATTCGCCCATATTAGCCCGGGGATGCTTTCATGGTTACGTGTGTGAGAGATTATTGGATCCAAACGAAAGTCTCTTTTTAACAAAAGGTGCGGATCTAATTACATCTCCTGCTGTTCGAATTGCGGTTGGCTCTTTTGAACTAGAGTTGATGAAATGCTGCTGGAAATGTGTTTGATAACTAGTTTGGGCCTTTCCCAGATTTTTAATGTGAGCTTTCCGCGCCGGAATTTATTCCATGTATTTTCCTAAAAAAAAGTACCCCGATGCTCCAATTTGCGTTTCGTGGACGCTCACGTGAATCCCACTTTATTAATACTCAGTTTCCGGAACTCAACGGCACTCGAGGCAAACAACAATTAATATAATGCTGTTTCATATTCGGTGCGGTAACGTTTCATTCCTAGTTAAATTCAGGGTGAATTATTGCCCTCATTCCGAAAATAAATTTGAACACTGTTGGGAATTTATGCTCGTCTTTTTTCTCTTTGTTATCCAGAGATTTGTCCTTTGTTCGACTCTATTCGGACCAAGCACATTTCTTTATACAATTATTTGCTTCGCATCCTTAATGGCCGGCACGCTTCTTGCTCCTCTCAGGATTTCTGGTTGATACAATTAAGTCGCTCGAATTCCTAACTCTGGAATGACACACTTTATAGCTTCTCAGCTGACGTTCCAGAACTCCATACAGAGACTCGTGATTACTGCAAACGAGGAGACGAGAACTTGGAGCTAAATACACGCTTAATTGTTTCTTGTGTTGAAAAACACCCTTAAAATCTCTTAGAGCAGAAGTTTGGAGTTCTCGCATGCCTCAGGGGTTTATGCGATTAATGGCTGCCTGACATGAAAATCCAAACATGTTGCACCACCAGGAGGTTATCAATTAGGACCGTCGCCAAAATCAAGCGAAGCGAGAATATGTTAATTCGAGGCCTCCCCTTTTTGGGCGGGGTAATTACCCACCGGATGATTAGAACGGGTAATTGCGAAAATTTATGGCACTGTAGTAGGGGAACATATTGATATGCGTGATTATCTAGGAAAAGCAATTGGAAGTCCAAAAATGGAATTTCCACTTGCCGCCTGTCCCGTTTCAGACAAAGAAGCTAAATGAGCGGAAGTTGAGTAATTAACATTCAGGACCCTGAAAGTTTTATCTTTTGTGAGTTGCGCAAGCTTCACGCCTGACTTGCATAGCGGAAATTCTTTGCTCAAGTTTTGTGCTTGCTTGGGGTAATTGAGAGCTCGAGACTAAGCGTCTAACATAGTCATCTACTGTTTCTAGAGACGTAAAAAACTCACATTTACATACCTCCCCATCTTTTTATGCTTAAGGATGATTAGAAGAGTGTTTCCCTCCACTAGTTGAGTTTGCTTAAGTCGTTATGGAATAATTGTTATTCAGGCGAAGTTCGACAAAAGACGTTCCCATGGATTGAGCCGAATGGGTAATCCAATTCTTACATCACACCCATTTCTTTCAGCTCTTTCTTTCCGCTGTCCTCCCCAATATAATCAACTTTCGTTTACGGATAGATTACAACGAGATAGGAAAATCCTGTTTAAACACGGAAAATATTTACTTTCATTGCTACTCACATCCGTCTTTTATGACCCAATGTTCCAAGAAATAATATTGGTTTGGGTCTTACGAATTCCAGATGCCAAATAAAGACAATTTCGTTTAGGTGAGAGTTCCGTTAGAGTTCCGGCGGAAATGCCTAAACTACAAAGTGACTCTAAGAGGATCTTGAAAGGAACAATTTTCAACTGGATCTTTCATAATCACTCGAACTCTCCTAAAGTTTAGATCACACAAGATTTTCGGATTACCAGAATGTTTAGGAAATGACTTCTTTGGAAACTTCACAGCCCCACAATTCAGTCGAAGAGGAAAATTCTCAAGTTTGTTTCACCAATTCCAGTAAACTCACTTTGAAATCTCAAAACCACCCCCCCATGAGGAATGTGTACCCACCGTATTTTCCCAATGTCAAGTACTTATGATAAGATGCAAACACAATCTTCCCCAACACCTATTACTATATTTTTCAAATTTTTCAAAATCAAGCTGAGAAAGGAAAATTCCAATTGAAGTAAATCAGCTTTGATAAATCGGAAATTTAACTCCAGAGATATTTCTCTTCACCAAGCTGAAAATATTATTTTTAACCTTGAGACTCCAAATTTGAGCTTAAGAAAGACTCTCAAGTCGATTGGACCAACTTTTGATCTTTAAAATTTCACACGCACAAAATTGATTTTCTGAGCACGTATCCGCATTACCAGGAAAAATATGATAAAGCACTCACAGTACAAAATATTCAATTTAAAGAGCTTTGAAGTTGATAGCGGAAATCTATGCCGATTTTTCCAATGTTAGGAAATTTGACGGGTACGTTGTAAACACCAAAAATCAAATAAGGGGAATTTTGCAACTTATTTTTCCAATTTTAACAGTTTTTTTATGTTGGAGTTCAAACTCCTATCAATACAAATACTCCCTCGATCCATTTAAGAGATATCTTGACGTTGCTTTTTGTGGAAGCTCAAAGTCTTTACCTGCGAAAGAGTCTTTAATATTGCCTTCTCTAGTTCTAGAAGTTTGGTGGGCATGTTGTAAAGCCCATAAATCTAGAGCTTCACTCCAGAAACTTTGAAATTGATTTTCCCATTTTCATAAGATCTGATCCATTAAAGCGAGATTTTCACATTGATTTAGAATTTTAGGAAATTACACTTCATAATCTTCAATAATTTTGCTTACAAAAGAGAGTCTCCCATGTTGATTTCCATACATTTTTCAGCGATTTTATGAGCTAATTGGGAAGTCCGGGCATGAGCGATTGAACAAAGAAATTTACGGCTTGAGAGCGAGTGTTGAAAAGGAAAAGAAAACTTCGTAACTGCTTTTTCTAATTTAATAAATCAACTTGACGGTTTTTTTTATTCGAAGCAGCACTTCTTGAAGTTGAATTCCTAAGTTTCATTAAATTACGTTGATAATTTGGATTGAGTTCGATTTTTCTGAACCTCCAGAGAGTTAAATTTTCTACATTCTAGAAATTACTTGGAAATTTCCATAATGAAATCTGGCACAACTTTATGGAGCCAATTCCACCGAAACCGAGTATCCGGAAAACAGAGATAACAACGTTTCTATCGATCCACCATCATCCGGGTGAAAAACAAAAGACATTCAGCAGCTACCTGCAATTCATACATCACATCAGGTGCCGTCGAATGCTTTTGTTTTCAGTCCTCCGAAACGTCGCGCGGCGCCGTCACAGGCGCCAGACTGACGGCCAGCGTCGCGACGTTTCACTGTCGACATCTCCATAGTTGGCCCGTTTTTTTGTCAGTTTTCCATGCACGTGGAGTGGCTATTCAGATTCAGTTCTAAAGCTTCTCATACCGTGGAGGAGTTGCACCCGTTTCTAAATGCATACTCCCTTAGGAAGTTGTCACTTTGGCAAAAACTAGGAGAGAATAAAACCCCCACACGAGGGCAAAAAATTCGGCTTGAACCCGGAACAAAGGGCATTTCTGTTAAGGGCGCACAGAAATTTATTCATTTAACTTTATTCATAATTTTTTTCTAAACGACTTTCTGAATAGAGTCGTTTTTCATGATAATCAGCCCTCAGGTAACACCGGATGAATGATATCAGGAAAATCTCTGTGCGACAGCTAAGTCCTTAAAAAGGACCAGTTGTCTTCTCAGCAACATATTATTAGAAGAACAAATGGAAATAATATCTGATGTTCGGCTAATGGAAAGCAGGCTTCTAGGAAATTGGAACGTTGCCGAAATGAACGAATATAAGACAGTTGGATCCAGTTTTCGTAGGGAAGTTCCTGTGTTGCTAGATTTTCGGGGTTTAGACAAAAAGGGAAACTTAAGCCGGGAAAGTTGTGGTTTGCTACAAGGGGCGATCACAACAGGGCAAGATAAGAAGCAATTAGAAAAAGGAAAGATAAGAGCTCGTAGGATGATGCTTCGTTACTGGAAAATTGTATTTCCTATCTCCTCTACCAGATAAGCAAATTTTATTGAATGGCCGACCTGAAATGGCCGAACTGGAAATGTATGTGTGGGCTCACAGCGCTTAAAATGCAGTTAGTCATTGGGGTTTTCGAGTGATTCAGGACCCAGAAATATTCCACCACTCTTTTTAATTTATTTAACTGCCATTCGATTGTTTTTGTTGTTGTTGGTTTTAGCGCAAACGTTAAAAATTCATCCGTTAAACACTTTATTTAAAATAATAATCCGCGACTAAACCGTTCGAGTAAATTCTATGAGCTCTGGCAATTTTCTACCGTCGCCAACTGATCATCGAGCGACGCTCTCAGAATCTACTGAGACCTAGATTTCGAGCACCTACGACCGACCCATCTCCGTGAAACTCACTTCATTTGGGACACCCTGTCGCTGGCCCCTGAATTTTATTCAAACTTTGGACCAGCATATTTTACAAAAGTATCATGACGTTACAGATAATAAACACTTTAATAACCATTTAATATTCAAGTGCATATTCTAGGCAAGGGCCATTTTGCAGAGGAATGAGATAAAGTTGGGCGGTTATCTGTTGGAATGTAATGCGATATGTTTCATGCAGGAACGGAGTTTTAGCAGAGCGATGGCTAAAAAGCTCTTCAGTTTCAAGGATGAAATTACGTGAGGAGAAACTTAAGAAACGAGCACGGGGGCCCGGGCAACCAGTTGGGAATTTCGGTTTCAGTTGCAGCTGAGCGTTGGGACTTTCATGCTTGGCGGTTTATTTTTCAATGCCGGCAGGAAATTGCCCCTCGTACGACCCTGGTTTTCGTGTTCTTAACGCTTTTAAACCGCAACGCAGCAACAATCTCCGCCGCTTTATTTTCACAGTTCTGCTCCAGTACAAAACCATAACATGAATAATAAAATACACACTCTCTCGATATTGCTACAACACAGAAACGTGACTGGAAATTGAAAAACCCCCATAGTACGCGATGCATAAAACTCTGAGAATGGGAGCTAAATAAACTTGTTAAATCTCGCCGGCTCTGTGCGCTACAGACCGACCGGGGGGAGGAATTTTCTAATTCCCCTTAAATTTCCCTCGAAACTGAAATTCTAAGAAATAAGCCCGATTGGTCTTGAAATGCAAACGCGAGTCGGGAGCCCTGGAATCTACCTGCAAAATCGAGGGGGTTTCGTTTGCATATTATGATTTGCAATCTGCAAACGTTTGGATGTTCGGGGCTAATGGTCGGTTTTAAAGTTCGAAACAAAGGACATTTAGTTTTACCAGATAAAAGGGCTTAGCTTTATGGTCCGCTGTTCTAAAATGCACGGCCGCATCGAGTGCTGGTATGAGAATGTTTAACATTTCTAACAGTCACTATGCGTTATTAAATTTTTGAATTATTGCCTATAATAAGCAAACAACGAGTGTTCCAGTTTGTTACCGTGAAAGTTGGACCTTCATGCATAATCAAACGAGATACGGTGTTCAGCCTGCTTCTGCTGCCGGTGGTATTTGAGGCTCACATTGTTTTTCATTCCGAGTAAAGACCCATATTTCGGAACGCCTCAAAGCCCTGAGAATTGCTGAGATATAACTTAAAACGTTGCCTGAGGGAAACGGCTGTTTTAGATAACACTTGCTCGATAAAACCGCGATAACCAGCAACATTTGAACTTTTCTCTCAACTGTTGTTATCTACTTTGTATTCTCTGGTGGTTATACGTAAATATACACAAAACCGCATAAAAAAAAAAAGAAAAAAAGAAACGCTGCACAATATTGTCGTCTCTGCCTGGATCTCATGTCGCTGTGTGTACAGGGCCTAATACGCACTTGGAGGTTTGATTGGCACGAACCTGATGGCCTGTTTTTTTCTACAAATAACAAACTTTCGATCCTTCCCTTCCTATATCTGCATAGTTGGGATTAATTGGATTGCTTTCATATAATTTCAGGCGATTTTCCGGTAGGAAGGGCTTCAAAGGGATAAATTATTAATCAAAGTTATCAATGGCGGAAATGCCGAAAGTTTAAAACAATCATTTGGTCCAGATGTAGGCCAATTAGCTGCGATTGAATTATATGGACCAGATTTAAACCAGAATTTCCTTATTTGCAATAGATTTATATCCGATTATAAAAGTCTGTAATTTTATTTAAATCTGTAACAAGATCAAATGAGGGAACATTGATTAAGCTGGTAATAGGAAACACTGAAAATACATAATTCGAAAACTTTCTGGAAAACTAAGTTCGGACAAGACGCTCCGAGCGCAATCTGAGAGATCATGAATTTTCTTTATTTAACAAGACCGCTTCGGACGAAAATGGATCGGATGTAAAGAGCTCTTTTTCGGGTTAATTTTAGAAGTTGTTTCCTGCAGCTAATTTTCAATACAAAAAAACACATATTCGACTGATGGGCGATGTCCTCTGCTTAAAATGGCGAAATTTTTCCCCTTTTGCACTACCTCAAACTTTCCATTAAATGAGCGCCCTTACATAACTCAACACATCAAAAATCTACAGCGATGGTTTATACTCTCTACAATACCTTCCTAGTAAAATGATCAACTCGTTAATATTTTAACATTTAAGGATAGTAGAACTTTTAGTCACCTTTACGACCGAACACACATGTTGACTTAACAAACATGTTACGGGTATATTACCGTGTATCTGTATTACATGAAAATCCCCTTAAGCTGTGACAGGCCGGTTTGGATAACATTAGTGATCCATGACAGGGTGGGACTTCGAACTTCTGGAAAACATTAAAAACCGTTATTTCTTCGCGCATAGCTTATATTTCCAGACAAACGCTTTTACTGCCAGAAACAAGTCTCTATTTGTTTCTATTTATTATTCATCTTGACACTTGCATTTGAGGGCGTCGCAGATCTCCTCCCAATTTTTTGTCTTCACTGGAGGGAACAGCTCGGCATAAATCTTTTTCCCGAATTTCCCCACTAGTACCCCACTGGCCAATCCCACGAAGAGAGCTCCATAATTACACCATCTCATTTTCCACTACAAATTTCGATTCTTCGAAAGCAACAATTTTTTGGCAACTAAAATGACTTCTAACCTCTTGCTTTGACAAATTCGTCATTGAACCAACTTCCTGTACGCAATGGTAAAATTCCTGTTTGATTTCGGTGCCTTTGTAGTGGGACTTTGTGCCGGAAGTGTTGTGGGCATATATGGTCAAGACATTTATTACAAGATCTTTAAGAAAAAACAACGTCTCTCGAATCATTTGGAAAATTACGAGATCCTGTCTCAAGACGAGGACGATGATTGCGTCAGTAATTATGAAGAGGGAAGATGCGGCGACTACAAATTTCAATAGTATTATGCTTCGCTTAGACTCGTGGGTCGTTAAACTTAAAGTTCGCCATTTTGTCAAGAAATTATGTCGAAACTATCACTTGCTATAACAGTTTTGATATAGTTTAATACTTTTTGTGAATAAACGAAATAGTAGTGAACAAATAATTGTGAAACTTCCTAAAGTTTTTGACCCCTCATTCGCGTTTAAGTCCTACTTCGGATGATTCTGAAAAATTAACCCGTAAATATCAGACCTGCTAGAAAAATCTTCATCGTTTTTAACTCTAGTGAACCCGTTAACCGAGTTAATTCTAGGTAATTACATACAATTTTCTGAAGCCTTGCACGTGCAGCTGCCTCGAGTTTTAACTCCCTTTCGCAACCCCCGTGAGATAACCCTGATTTCTGAAAAATTTACTTTGGCCCCCGATTTACTAAAAGAATCGCAGTGGTTTTCAACTGCTGTAAATTCAGTGACCTATAAATTTGCTGGAATATTTTCGAGCTGTTGACCTTTTGTTACAGCCCGCTTGGGACGACCCTGAGATATGGTTTTTAGGTAATTTGGTACGTCAGGGATTTTGAGAATTTTTTTTTATTTGTCTAAGGAATTTTCGGCGCAGTATTTCTCATAGGTCTTTTTAAATATTTTTCCGCCTCGATTGAAGACCATAATCCGTGAATCTGCTGGGTTGTAGCATTGTAAAACAATGCAGCAATGTCGAGAGCCACTAACAAAGTTTGCCTTTTCTCCTCTGTCTTTACCCACTTAACCTGAGTGTTAATCTCTCATGTGCCTATTTAATATGCGGCAACTAAATAACTTCCTCAAAGCGAGAAATTGCAGGTAAATTATTCAACTGAAGAAGTAATTAAGACGGCACCATTTAAATGGGCCTATTCCCACATCCCCTACTCCGGCGTTTATATGGCAAATTTCCAAAACATGTTTGCAAATAGGATTTTGTTACTTAAATCGCACTTTCCAACTTTGGCAAATTTGGAACTAATTATGGACCCCTTGGAACTGAATTTTGAACAATGAACGAGAGTCTGTGATAAACATTATTGTCGACTCTGGCCCTCGCAAAGTCCTTGCGAATCTAACGATTTTCCCAATTTTCCTCCAAGGTGGAAGATTTATTGCCGGTTTTTGCATGAATGGACCGCGATTTGATGTACAGGTGGGGGAACTAATGAATTTGTTATTATAGGGTCGAGCCTTTTGCCAGGGGCGTGAACATAATGGGATAATTATCTCCAGCCTTTATTCAACGTTAGCACGAAACACTATAATTCTCATTAACTTTCTCTTTGAACGTTAACTTTCTTTGCTAATTAGAATGTGATTTAAGCACTTTTCCGCAAGTGTTGCTCGAATTAATAGGAGACTATGAGCGAGTTGATTGTGTATGCTCTCGCGACTTTCCTACATTGCATACCCCTCGCGGACACCCTGTACCATGCCATAAATTCCTATTATTCTATACCTTTTGCTGCTCGTGTCAATATTTTACCGGAACCTGACCGCATTCACACCACAGAGCAATCTTCAAAAATTGAGACTAATGGAAAGGGACCTTTATTCCAGTTGGTCGAACGGACTGCCGACGACGTTTTTGAACGAGAAATAAATGAAAAAGGCACCCTTAGCTCAGGATAAATGTAGATAGGGAGAGATTTTTTGCCTCTCCTTCACGCTGTTGCACCAAAATATACAGGGCGTCCTATTTTTGTTCTAATTGGGGGGTTTCAGATATTTTCCGAGGAGATGCAGAAGAACCGTGGTCGGGACCTTTGGCCCGATTTTTGCGCCCATTTCAGCGATACAAACAGCATTTTAACATCTCGCTTCGTTTGAGAGATACAGAGTGTTTTTCGTTTTTATTGTTTTCTTTAAAACTCCATGAACTGTTCGCTTGCGAATATTTTTAATTTTTGGCCAGCACGCCTACTGAGCATTTTCCTATGTGCAATCCAGTGGCGTACTCGATTTGTTTCTAGCTTAATTCGTTTTCGAGTTACAGACCGCAGTTGCTCTTTTATAATGGAAACCATAGTTGGCCGCGGTTCCATTAACTCGAAATTTTTTTAACTCTCTAAAAACACACAGTTTCATATGTTCATCTCGGTAAATAAGAAATTTTGCCTGAAAAATCGGACCAAGGGTCCTGATCACGGTTTTTCGCGATCAACCCGAGGAATACCTGAAAGCCCCTAAATACATCGAAAATAAAATACCCTGTGCAGTAACTTTTTAACTGACGTGGGAGAAGGAATTTAATGCCCGATCAGAGGTCTGGGGAGAATAATTACACCACGTACTCTACCCAAGTTACGAACAGTATTTAAGGAGATGTACCCGGTGATTAAATCGATCGGTAAGACGATGGAAAGAATGTCCAACAATTTAACTTGAGGTTTATTAAAAAAAACTTTAAAGCTCATAAGACAAACGCTTAACCTGCTGCAGTGAAAGGGATCAATAGTAGATATTGCATGTTTTGAAGAGATTTATTGTAAAATGAGTAATGATTTTGCATGATGAATACTTACATTTAGCCTTGATTTAACAAGATTTGTGGGGCCTTGTGCTAGAAATTCCGGATGTTGGCTTCACTTCATACCAAACTTAGCTCAAAGGGTCGCTTTATACCATCATCTAAATCCAGCGCTTAAACTCACCAGCAACAAGCGTTTCTGTCCAAAAATTGAAGCAATGAAATTTACTATTCCGAAAACAAAGCAGTATCATAAAACGAAACAAGCTCCACAAGATATAGGGCTACGAGGCCCTTTGAAAGGGTTTCCCAAGTATTTTCTTTTGTTTAGTTTAAAAGCGAAATGGGGTTTAAAGTTGAGCCCGTCCTCTCCAACTCGTTCCAAAGGTTTTAAACTTTCACGTACTTTAAAGGGACATATGCCAAGGTATTTTTAGGAGTAACGTCCTTGCAGGTGTCCGACTCGTTAATGGTTCCCAACACGGAATGTTCGATCATACTTTTCACCTTCGGTTGTCCCTTATAACTTCAATTTCTTTGTTTGGCTGGAAAAGTGCTCAAAAAGCGTTTTGTTATGAGACCGTGACGTTTGCACGTGAAATCCTTATTAAAAATTTAGATGCCATATCCTGAAACTTTACCACGAGAGCTATAATAAAGTTTTACTGCCTAAGAGCGACGTCCCATAAGTAACTGGTGTAATTCAGTATTCCAGAAAATTCGATGCATATTACATGTAGTGTACCACTTAGTTTTTAGGGACGATCTAAAAAATGATTGAAAACGGCACGGAATTTGGGCCGGTACGGTTCTGGTCTTAAATAAGCAAAACATTAAATTTTTTTAAGTTAATAAGGAGGGTCCTAAGGGAGGGTAGACCATGACGTAAAGCCAATTTATGTGGTTCCTGAACAATTTGCCAAATTTATTTTTCTCATTTAATTTGTTCGTTGTTGTTTTTGATGCGGCAATTTTAAGAAATTACTTTGTCCCTTTCCACCTTTTTCTCAATTCGTAAATGCGTCCAGTGCCCCTCGGCTCTTATTGCAGCAATGAGATAATTTTGCAAGTTTAATAAATTATAGAGAAACTTTATTGCATTCGGTATCTCCAGTTTCACTTTTTTATCAGTGGCTTGAAAACTAAGCATCACACGTCCTTGTCGTCTTCGCCTTAAAATGCTCGTTTTTCGCATCTCAGAAACGGAGCTCTATTAACAATATCATTATGACAAACTTAATATACGTAGACTCGGTTATATTCAGAACTAAAATTCCAATGAGCAAAAAGCTGTCGTGTAAGTTTCCTGTGCAGGTTCTTCGAACTACATAAGATTTTTATAGCACCGAGCGTATACTTGTCACGGAAAGTTCAGTCAGCCGCGGCACTTTAATCTAGTCAGATCAAAAAAACGCCGATAAAAACTGGCTGCTTTCGCTGCTTCAATCAGTTGCGCAGACGAGTTTCAACGACATTCTCGAATGCGTAGCCAATGTATGAATTTTCTAGGACAAATTTAATGTTTGATACATATAATTCTATGCGCGTTCCATGATTTTTTAAGTGTTTTTATAGCATTTTATAAATTTTATTAGCAACCCAAAACATGTTTTTAGAAAATTTTCACCCGCAATCTTTCGAAATATTGATCAAACAGTTTAGGGAAACTGTTCCTCGAAATGGCTATGCTAAGGGGCTTCCGAAAACTTAAATCCGACCTTGCATGAATTCAAATGAAGTTTTTTTTGGACCGGCAAATCCAAAACCAATGTTTATATGTTTATATGTATCGGTTGCGAGTTGCAAACATGAAACTCCATAAAACTTTATATGCAAGTTGAAGGTGAAACTTGATATTGCGCGCTGAAATTCCCGTCTACTCCTGCAATGCAGAAACGTGTCCGAAATAAAAAATTTGTAAACTTAAAAGTGTATCAGTCATAAAACTTTAGGATTTTGGTGATGAGGGAGGTAATAAACTTGATGGACTTCGCCTCTGTTGAACCGACTTTGGAGTGGAGATTTGCAATTTTTTAATTCGAACGAGATGAAAAAGGAGCTTTTCAAAGTTTAACAGAAAACTCTTTTATCCCTGGAGATATTTTTGGAGGAACAGGCACTAAGACTCGTCAGCAAGTTCTCATTAGACCTTCCTATCTCCGCGTAATGAAAGAAAAATAACGGAATGTGTCGAAGGTGTTTGGGAACCATAAATGGGAAGGGTCGCGTGATAAAATCCTCATATCGGGACAAATATTTCGTACGAGACACTTAACATATTCGTTTTGGAGAGCTGTCCTCGAAACTAGGACGCAAATTGCATTTCCAAACTGAAATGAAATAGTCCTGGTTTATATCTGGGATTTCCCCAGATGTTTTACGTCTTTTACTCCTTCGGCAAAATAGAAGGAAATTTTGCTATCTTACCTTGGAAAAGTTATTGGAAGATATTTATTTTGATTAAGACCGTGGAGCAAGACGTTCAAACTTTATATTTGGAATTTTTAGCGTTTAGTAGGTGCAACAACTATGAAAAATGCAGAATCTTTCATGTCGATTACATTCAATCTTCCTGAATCAACGTCTCGGCAACTTCACCTGAGGGATCTTTTTCGTGGAAACCATGTCTTCGCTGTTCCGTGGGTGTTTAGGCTTGGGGCGGCCCCGTCTCCACTGCGGCCTAAACAACGCCGCTGCCTTCATGACCGCGAAAATGCCGGAAATTATTTCTTTTGAATTAAAGTAATTACGTAATGCCGAACTTATATAAAACTCATTAAGGCTTTTATTCCCTGCTTATAATAGCTAATTGGGTTTCCTCTAGAAATTGCTCTTCTAATACAAGTTCGGCAGTTAGAATGCTTAATAGAGACCCACATTAAGCTACTACTGGCTCGGCTTTGAATATTAAACTAACTTTAGATTAATTCCTATATAAGTAAAAGCAATTTGCCCAAGTTACTCCGAACTAAAAACCTTTCGACAAGGCACATCTGGAATGTTTTATATTACAGAAAAGTTTGCCCTGAATGCAAATAAATTTGGTCCTTCAAGTTTGTCCTGAAAGTTCGCTTAAGTTGGCCCTTCAGCCTGTTTCGCGCACCGGATATTACGTAATAATTTCGGACTTTTGCGAAAAAGTGAAGCTGCAGCTTTAATTCAATTTAATGCGAAAATCACCTCTGCAGCTACCTATTGTCTCGACTCCCACCGAGGATAATTGAATTGGATGATAGATCAAAATTTATCATAATTCCCCCTTAATTACCTTTCCATCCTCCCTAAATCTCACCGAATAATGGCATGGGACCTGGAGTAATTATTCCATTAAGATGGCTATCTCCGTTTCTTGGATGCGTTTAATCAGCAAAACCTCTTGGATTAACCGTATTATTATTATTATCACCTTTAGAAATGCGTGATAGATGTGGTCCGTGATGGAAGAAAAATGCTACTCCTTAGATGAGAAATTTAAGTCGGAATCGTCTTTTCCGGCGTTGACCTTTAAAAACAGACACAGGGTGAGTTGTTTTTAGCTATAAATGCGAATATCTTGAAAATTGTATCAGCAATTGAAAAGTCCAAAAACACGTCTACCATAATATAAGAGGGGAAGGTGATTGGGAATCTGAGCAACTCACTATCCTTTACTAAATACACCCCCCCCCCTCAAGTAATTTTTTTTTAATACCGCGGGTATGGTTGCGACATGTGGCCGGAAGGCATTTTCAATAACCTTTTCAATGGTACCAAAGTTTGTTAAATTCCGTCCTCAATTGTGTCCCATAATGTCCAAAATGCGAGGTCAATGAGTGGGACCCCTAACCGTAAGATTAACTGGCTTTCGATCAGGAATAAGTAACGGAGGTGATAATTAATTCAAAGATTTATGGTGATTAAATTAAAATGTAAAATTTGCCGATCAATATTAATAATTATATCTAACGGGTGTTCGTTGTTTTGCGTGCCAGCGCACAAACGAGATTCACGTTCCCGATTCTCGTTGTTATCAAAGAATTAGACGAACAATGTTAGATGAAAAAAAATGAGGCATTTTTCTTTTATCGGTGTTTATGAATGTTTTTCTATCCAGTGAATCGTCGAATCATGTTTATTATCTGCGTTTCACTTCGTGTTTCATCTCGCAAATTCTCAATCGAAATATGGTTTATTCAATTGCGGAACGGATTGAAGTCGTTTTTATTTATGAGGCTGAGCAGCGTTCTTTCGCAGAAACCACAGAAATATTTCGCCAGCGACATCCTTAAACGAACATTAATCCTTCTCACGTTACGAAGTTAATACAGAAATTTGAAGAGATCGGTTCTGTGGCCAATAAAAAAAATGAATCAATCTGGGACATTACACGAACTTACTCACACCGGAGTTCTCGGACAACTCGCCCGGAACGCATCATTCGTTAATCGTCTATTTTAGTCAACAGCGTCGGTGCTAAAAGTTCTAAAATTGCACTAATCTCATCCATACAAAATTCAATTTAATCAGGAGTTGAATGAAGACTATCCGGAACGACGATTTGGATATTGCGAGATTTTGATTACCAACCGGCCCCGACTACTGCTAAACGTTTGCTTCAGTAATTGGTCCACATTTTCTGGAATATAGAGTGATTCGAACCCTCACGTTATGAGAAAACTCGACGACCACAAAAACTGAATGTTCGGGCCGGGGTCCTTGGAGATGCTATCGTAGGACCTTTGTTTATCGATGGTAATTTGAATGGTAAAATCTCCCGTGACCTTTTAGAAAATGCTATTGACCCATTGGTGATCCATGAGTTAGAGAATCGGCAAGACGAAAATGACGAATTACGACTGGAAGAAAATTTGCTAAGATGGGGCACCGTCGCATTTTACCCCTTATAGAGTGATTTGACAACAATTATCCCGCAAGATGGATTGGGAGGAGAGGAGCGATAGAGTAGCCCCCTAGTTCTCCCGATCTAAAGTCCTTGGATTTTTTTTGCGAAGGTACTGGAAAACCGTTGTGTCTAAAACCAGGAACAACTGAAGAATTAAAAGGGCGACTTATTACTGAGTGTCGTGCAATTCCTAAGGAAGCTTTCGTCAATGTGCGTCAAGAATGTGAATATGTTTTATTCGCTCGCATGAACACTTATTATCAAAAATTACTAATATTGAACGCCAAATCTTACACTTTGATTTAATTAAAATAAGATTTTTAATTAATTATCAGTTCTATTATCCACTCATGATTTAAAAAATCCATTTACTTCTACGCCTAAGCGCCTCACTCGTCGATTTTGCATATTAAGCTCTATCGGGTACATTTGATGGCGGAATTTCAGAAAATTTGGTACTATTTAAAAGCTTTTTGAAAATACTTTCCGATGATATGTCGCAGCTATGCCCGTGCTATTTAAAAAATTAATAACTTGGGATGCATTTGGCAGATGGTAATGAGTTCATCAAACCCTCAACCATCTTCCCCCATCATATTATGGAACTCGTCGTTTTGGATTTTTCCATTGTCGGCATAATCCTCAAGATATTAGCATTCATATTTTAAAAAAAACCCACCCTGTATAAAGTAACTTTCTCGAAACATGTCTGTTGATGAATGGTGTGTAAAGGCTTGACTGACCACGAACGATTTCTCATCCGGCAAATGGAAGTCCTTTTAGGGATTCCTGAGCTTTTCAATGTTCTGGTGAACTTTCCACAGCTTTTTTGCCCTCCGGATTTATGGCTGGCCATCTTGTCACACAAAGTTAATAATTTATCTCAGTAACATAAATTGTGATAAAACGATCAATTTGCGGACATTTTTAGACGTTCACACGTATTTATTTGCACCTACTAATGTTACCTTTTTCTTGTTTTTCAGTCACGGAAAAGGAAATTAGACAATGGTAAGTTTAAATTTACGATAAGCTTCGTGTCTTGCAGAGAGTAAACAGAAGGGCTAATAAATATCTCACCGGTGGTAAGAGGTAGCTTTGAAAACTGCGTTTTTGTGTCAGGTGAGTAAGTGGACTTTATAAAGGGTTCTTACATGGGAGCGGTACAGAATATCAATACGACCAGGAAGTAAAAAGGAGCTTTCTGAAAATTTCCTGAGGGGGGAGGTTGAAGCTTGAACGCTTTCCTATTTTCGAGTGTCGATATTTCAAAAATATATAGAGTAATATAGCAAAAAATACATGAAATGAGTCAACCTGATGCCCTTTAGGACCCTATACAAAAAAATAGTTGTATAAAAACTGTTTTACAAATGCACAAACATTTTAGGCATCTCCTTTTTACAACGGAACTATCCTCAAAATTATCTCAATAGTTCTGCTTAATTTACATGAACTAATAAAATTCTCGGAGGCTCTGACGAAAAAATTAAGAATGCCCCTCAACCTCCGAGTTTAGAGGAATTCGTGCAATACAAAAGGCATTAAGGCCAGTATTCAGGACTCGATGACAGATATAAAAATTTCCGAAAATTAGCATGAATTTCGAAAAAATGCTTCGATCAAATAGTGTTTCGGATTTATTAAAATACTTCTTAGAATTTTCGAAATTTAGAGGAATTTATGAAGTTGTCCTCCAGGCCGTACTTGTCAGGTACCTAGCAAATATCGGACATATTTTTATTTCGACGTAAACGTCTTCAACTCTAGAAAACTCCGCCTAGTTCTGGATTTATTCGAAATACTTCGATACTTCCTCGAATTCTTTTTATTTTCCAAAGCTTATTTGAATTTATTATTGAATTTATCTTTTCCAGTGCTGCAGCGCTTGACTACTGCATGTTCTTTAAATTCGCCCAATATGTAATTCTCTGGAGTTTTTCCAAAGAAAAAACATCTAAATATCAAATTTTAAAATTCATAGTATATAGTCGATACCATTCAGTTCGATGTAGTTCAAGTCTGGTTTCTAAACAGTCTTCCCTGGAGTGTCTTCAATTTCACTTATTTTTCTGCAAACAGTATGAAATCACCGAATTTGATCAAGAACTGTTTTCCGATAATTCGACATGTTTTCCTTTCTGATTTTAAAAAATCGTGTGGCGGCCACAACTTCAGACACTCTGTATTTTCTATGTTACCAGTATTGGAATAAGACATGTTAGGGTCGTTATTTGATCCATAACATTTTCAATTAACGTATTTTCCACAGTTTACGAAACGCTCTTCGTACACATCCAGTAAAAAGCCAATTTTAACCCTTAAAAAATCACTCCCTCTCATTTTTGACCCTTCGTCACAACGTCGATTTCCAAAAACGATAATTGATATTCAAAAACCACCGTCCCGATATCCATTCTCTAGTTAATTTTCAAACAATTGTTGGCCCCATGATGTATGACCCGTGCAATGTGTCCCACACGCTCCATAAATTCGTATTTCCAGATATAAATCCCGTCAAACCCATCTGGATGATTGCACAAAAAATACCAAATCAACAGCCGGAAAAGAGACAGACATATTCATTTGTCACGAGTAGTAAAACTAGAAATATGCTATAATTAAGGTTGTTTACGAAAGCATGAAATTTTTTACATATTTCAGCACAATCAACAACAGGGACATTAATCCCGCAATTCCACGAAAAAGTAATTTTTAAGAAAAACGATCGATTACGTAACATTTGATTTACCAATATGCATAGCGCTGGGGAAAAAAACACTAAATTTCCGCTCTCGACGATTAGAGCAATAATTATGGTACTCGAGCCAAGAAATGACCGTAAATTGAGGAGGGAATAGGGATGGATTCACTGAACCGGGATAATGAAGACACGAGTTATCTTGGACGGGAGCAAAATTAGGCCATTTGGTAGGAAATTTTCTTTTAAACCCCCAGAAAAACTGCCGATTCTATTCCATCGAGCAAAGGACAAAACTGAATGACACAAAGGTAAAAACCGCAGTGTTGTAACAAGTCAAGCACGAAATATAATTTGCAATATCTAGCTATTTTAGCACAGCAACGCACTTTTCAGATCAATGCAACAGGCTCTGTTATCAAGGCTCCTACTAAGAACCTCCTTTAACACCTACGAAATTCACTTCGCCCTCGTTTTCCACCCTACAACAAAGCACCAAAACCCAAATACGATAATTCATATTTAGAAACCACCGTCCCGATGTGTATTTTATTTTAAAACTCTCATGATGATTTTCAAACAATTATCGGTCTCATGATGTATGCCCGTGCAATGTGTCCCATATGCTCCATATATACTCAGTTTCACATGAAATGCACCGCCCAATAATAATGTTAATTAAGCCTTGTAATTTTGGCAAAACAATGCTTGATAATATAGTGTTAAATGATCGAAGTTTCAGTAAAAAAAGAATGAACGCCAATGGTTTTTGTTTGCAATCGATCGATGTTTCCAACAGGATAATGCAAAGCCGCATACTGCGAACATTACTGGAAGGTACCTGGAACAAGCACAATTGGAAACGTCGCCTTGGCCTGCACGGCCACCAGACCTATCACCTATCGAACATCTTTAGGACATGATGAGTGACGTCTTTGAAATTTGCAGAGAAGTCGAAACAATATTGACGACCTTCGACACCACCTTGGAGTAGCATGAAACGAAATACCCCAGGAGGATATTGATCATTTGTTGCTAAACATGCATCGAAGAGATGTCACTCGTTATTAACTTTTTAATTAATAAATGTTTTGTTTCACTAAAACTCTGATCGGTTGATACTGTGTTATAACGCATTTGCCAAAATTATTATAGAAGACTTAAATAATATTGCTAATGGGTGGTGAATTTCGTATGAAAATGGGTGTACATTCGCATTTCGGGAGACAAATCCCGGCAAGTCCATCTGGATGGTTGCGGAAAAATTACTAAATCAACAGTCGGAAAAGGGCTGGAAATGTTAATTTGCGAATAGCAGTAACACTGGAAATGTGCCACAATTAGGATCGTTTATGAGAGCATAAAATTTTGTGCCTAATAAACCGGGACGTTTTATAGACGGTTCAAGAACAGCAATGGGGACGTTGTTTCCGTTGTTCTGAGGAAGTGTAATTTTTAAGGAAGAAAATCCAACTGCCACCGGAAAAAAACACTGAAATCCCACTCCCGATGAGCTGAGCGATAATTACGATACTTAAGCCGAGAAATGACATGTAAAATGAGGCTGAAACAGGGATAGATTAAGAGATAATGCCGGGATAATGAAGGGTTGGACTAGTCCTGGACGAAAGCGTGATTAATTCACGTTCGCAGGAAATTCTGCTTTACACATCCAGAAAAATTTCCAAAAAAAGGAAAACTAAATAATGCTGCTGGGATTTAAACTGTTTTTTTTTTTTTTTAATTCCAAAGTACCACTCAGGGCCTTGACTCTATAATTTGTTGCAGGCACAAGGGGTTCCTGAAGGATTGTCCCAATGGGCTACTGACCGAGCAGGTGAGTAAGCCGCATGTTTCGAAGATTTCCATATAAATTTTGTTTTGTACAGACTGCAGTGCTACTTCGGTCTCCTAGGACAAGATTTAAATAAATTGCATCTGATTCCGGGTTGATATCTAACCGAAACTTTGTTTCAGGGATTCATAAAAATATACAAACAGTTCTTTCCACAAGGAGATCCCTCCAAGTTCGCCTCTCTGGTGTTCCGAGTTTTTGACGAAAATAACGTAAGTATTGAACTTACGTGAGAATGTCCTATTTGCCCTCTCATTTGGTAATTAAGGAGTTTTATTTACCCTGCACAAAGTTTCTTAGGCGTCTCTCTTTGTCTTTACGGGAAAATTCCGGGCTCGTATTCCCAGTTTAATAGAACAGTTCAAGTATCAAGAGCAGGAAGTCTACTGGGTTAAATGTTAATTTTACTCCCCTGGAAGAAATTAAAGGGGCTTATCTACTCTGGGCTTACCTGAAAGAGAATGAAATTTTATCACCAAACAAACGCGGACTCAAAATTTATCCTTATAATTTGTGTGAAATCAGGGATTTTTATTGGATAATGTACTTGTTGAATTGAGATAACGCCATTAAGTGATGAGAATTAGGTGCCCCATAAAGATTTAATGGTTGGTCCGTTCTCGGGATAGCGGCGGAAATGAAACCGCAATCTCGTGTGTTTAATCGCCAACGTGTCGACCGTAGATTTGGGTCATTCTCAAAATTTTTCAATAATGATTTGAGGACGTTCTTTCGAGCTCCGCAAGCGGCAACAAGGGCCGCATTTAGCATAGCAGGCATATATTCGAACCAAACAGCCTTTAATCGTGGGAGGAAAAACCAAATGGAGCTGGATATCGACTCAGTCTCAAAGTGAGTCAACTGAGAGAGGTTGGATTATTATTTCACCTGAATTATGCCGGTTACTTCGATACAATCAACAATGCTGAAACCATTTCAATATTACACAGATACTTTCTATTAAATTAATATTAATTTAAGGAGCAATCCTGTAAATAAGGCAGACTGTTTAATGCATTAGCCTGACGATCGCATTAATATAATAAAAGCGAGACCATTTACCGTCCATTAATATACGTCCTAGTTACACCGTTTTTCCGTCGAGTTCATGGGAAAAAACCAAAAAAGTACAACATTTCTACTTAAAATTTAAAAGCCTACTTACTCTAAGTGGATCACGTATCAAGAATAGGCGTTCTGGCTTGATCACAATGCAAGCAGCCATGGAGTGGTCGGCCGCATCGAACCAGTAATAATCATACATTAATGAGATCGTTAATGGATGATTTTGCAAACATTAAAAGAACTTGCTGACATTTAGTAGCCAGGAAAAAGTTATATGAAACACATTTCAGAATTTCTAAAGAAATTAGCAAGTCCGTATCGTGAAGTATGTTCGTCTTATACGGCTTATACAATGTGTGCAGAGGTCCCGCCTCCCTGGCGAAATATTCCTATTTTGCCAATTCTCTTTTTTTTTCGTTTTTAGTTAACTCATTAGCGCCCAAATTATTTTGTCGTGAAAAAATGTCCTGCTTTCTTCACGATTTAGTCTTTTAGCATCATATTTGAAAATTCATCTTGATATGTATCTTTTTTTTCAGCGGTTTTTTTGAAAAAAGGTGATCTATATATAGATCACTGGGATGTGCCGTATACTTTTTAATTTTATTAGGGGTACAAATAAGTTTCCGCCGTTTTCTATAAAAAAATTGGAATTAATTGTGAAAGAACGGGATATTACGTTTTATTCAAAGTATTGCCCATCAACGGCCACTACTTTTTCCCATCTTTCTGGCAGCATTCGGATACCACGGCGAAAAAACTCTTCATCTTTTGAAGCTATCCATGAATCGACCCAATTTTTGGTATCTTCATATGATGTAAAGCGCTGCTCAGACAGACCGTATGCCATTGATCGAAACAAGTGGTAGTCGGATGGGGCAAGGTCTGGTGAATATGGCGGGTGGGGTAGGACTCCCCAATTAAGTGTTTCCAAATAGGTTTTAACCGGTGCCGCAACATGCGGACGAGCATTATCATGTAGGAGAATAATCTTGTCATGTCTAGAGTAGTAATGAGCGCGTTTTTCCTTGAGTGCTCGGCTCAATCTCATTAATTGTGTTCGGTAGGAAGTTCCAGTAATAGTTTCGTTCGATTTGAGCAACTCATAATATACAACACCAAGTTGATCCCACCAAATACACAACATGAGTTTTTTTCCATGAATATTTGATTTGGCTACTGATGTTGAAACATGGCCAGGTGGACCCCATGATTTCTTCTTCTTTGGGTTATCATAATGGATCCATTTTTCATCCCCAGTGACTACACGATGCAAAAAACCCTTTGTTTTATGCCTGGCAAGCAGCATTTCACTCATGCAAAATCGGCGTTCGACGTCTCTGGGTTTCAGTTCATAAGGAACCCAATTCCCTTGTTTTTGAATCATTCCCAACATTTTTAAACGATGTGAAATTGCTTGTTGCGTCACTTCTAATGTAAGTGCAAGTTCTTTTTGTGTTTGAGACGAATCTTCCTCCAATAACACTTCCAATTCCGTATCTTCGTACGTTTTCGGCCTTCCACTGCGTCCTTTGTCTTCCACGTTAAACTCACCGTTTTTAAACTTGTGAAACCACTCACGACAACTTCTCTCACTCAAAGCAGCCTCACCATATGCTTCTACAAGCAATCGATGCGCCTCAGCTGCAGATTTCTTCAAATTAAAGAAGTAAATCAAAAGTTCCCGCAAATGACGCTTATTCGGCACAAAACTTGACATTTTTGCAAGAAAAAAAAATGTGATGCTGATACGAAACCACTAATACTTCTAGGAAATGTTGTTACTAGTTGATCAAACTTGCGATAGTAAGATTTACATCTAGCAATTTCAGCATAACCTTCTGGTGGGACCATGCTTTGTTAAACGGCGGAAACTTATTTGTACCCCTAATATTTTTGGTCAAATTATTTAGGCGTTAAATTCATAAATTTTATTTTTTACAAAAACTATTTAAAAAAAAATACAAAAACTATTTAATAGAAAAAATACAAAAACTAAATAAACTGTAAGTACAGGTCTATTTATTGTGCCAATTAGGAAAGCAAAGAGTACACAAGGTAACATTATATTTGTCACAAAACGCTAACTGAAGACCATCGTACGAATGCAGTTCTCGCTGCATACTTAACCACCTGCATAAGCTAACCTTATGTCCCAATAAAAATTGTTTTCATAAACAAATTTATGTCATAAAGGTTGTTTATTTCTTGTGATCTATATATAGATCACTGGGCGCTAATGGGTTAAGTATTCCGGCCGATTCTCATTTAAAATTGCCTTAAAGGTATTGAAAAAAATCGTTTTGTTCTGTATTGAGGGAGTATTTCAATTGATGTTGGCCGAGAAAAAAATGGTTAAAGATTTTTATTAATCGTCCCCAGGCATGTCTCATACCTGTACCGACTTCCCTTATTCCGGACCTCAACAAAAGCAACAAAAAAATCTAAAGGTGCTCGACACCCTGTACGGTATGTACAGTCTGTCGAGGTATGGAAAAAATTAGCCGCTTCAAATTTATTATTCGATCTTTGGGGCAATTAAACTTCCCCCAGTACTCCAGCTTTGGATTATATTTCTGAGCTTTTAACGCATTAAAACAAGAGTCGTAAAAGTATTCTCCTCGAAAAAAAACTTGGGACAAACGTCCAACCTCTGGATTTATTGCTTTTGGATGGTTATACATCATTCTTTTTTCCAGAAGGGGATTATTAAAATTCTTTTTAAATATTGTTTCTCGCGTTATTTATGACTCAAATTTTTTGTTATCTTTTCGAAAGGGATCAAAAATTAGTTTCGCAACTGAAGGTCCATTTCAACACAGAATCTTATCGATTTCCGACGGTAGAAATACACGCGTTACCCTGATCAGCATTTTTCCAATTATTTGTTACTGAACGCGAATTGAATCTCGTTTCTACCGGAACAGAGCTTATTATTTATCATTTGCGGTTTTAATAGTCCTACAAATCAACTACCTACAGTGAAATACGTGATTTATCCATGAGTGCAGTGTTATGGGAGGAACGAGGGTGAGATATAAATTGGACCGTTCGGAAAAGGCCTAACAAAGCATTACAGAAAAAATTACCGTCGATTTTTCGAAATTGAGTTACAGTCAATTGCTAAATGCGACATTTTGTCTCTGAAAGAGGAGAAATTTAAAAAGGTATTTCTGGAGTAAAAAATTTACTTCGTTTTAAACGATTTCCACTCGATAGCGGGGTGATTCAATTTGAAAGTTCGGTCTTCAATTTTCATACAAAATTGGCAATTATGTACGAGAAATCCTACAATTTGTGAACAGGTAATACCTCCTAGAGAAAACTAACGAAATAGGTGTGAACCGTCACACCCCTCTCATCTACAGACGCTGTTTTGCAGAGCGAGACTGAGAAGTGATCTTGGCATACTGAAGAAGAGCTCACAAGCGTGACAATTTCACGAGTCTATGCATTAAATCTCGACCAATGAACAGTTATGCAATTATTTTAAAAGTTTCATTAAATAATAACAGCTTTTTGATGTAGGCCAAAATATTCATAAGATGTGGGTTTAAACCAGTATCGAAAGTCTCCCGAATGGACCTGCATAAATACATATAAACTTCTCATGTATATTAATGAGTTTCCACGGTCGAATTTTTATTTCTTAATTATTAATTCACGTAGCGGCACTTCCTGAAATGGAAACAATTGCCGGAATGAGAATTTTTACCCCGCATTTACCCTTATCGTGCAATCTTCACGTTGAAAGCGTTTCAGTGCTTTTATATGTAAGATTTAGTGGACTTTTAAAAGTTAAATGATCGGAATGTTTATTACCCGAAAAATAAGTACGTGTACTGCATTTTCTCATTTTTCAGGACGGATCGATAGAATTTGAGGAATTCATAAGGGCCCTGTCAGTGACGTCAAGAGGAAATTTAGACGAAAAGCTCCACTGTAAGTACCTTAAAATAATTTTCTTGCCGAATATCAGTAAATAAATCATGCAGACCCTGCCCGATGCAGATATTTAAAAATGATGAATGAAAGCGAAAATTGCTTTTATGAGTGGCCCTTAATTGAATCAGCAGGGGAACTTGTGCGATGGCTCCGAGCAAAATTTGATTTCAGAAAAAACTAATATCGAGTATAACGTTGTAATATGCGTCGTGAATCTATTCGTTAGGCAGTTGCATGGCACTCAGAGCGATATTTGCATGTAGACCGTGGCGTATATAGTGCATCAATTGCCCCCATTTCGAAGTGAGCTTTTAAATTTGAATTTTTCCACGCTTTCAAAAGTCAATATTGTCATTGAAGTCTTCAGCGAAAGAGAGGACTTCGATGGTGGCATCGATAAACAAAAAGTATGATGATTAGGCAAGTTTGGCGCACGTAGTATTTTATTTAGCTAAGTGCACGGTGAATGACTAACCCCAGAAATAAAATTCAGGACCCGCCCACAGAGGATCCATCCAAAACCAACATACACCCAGAGGACAAAAACTAATTAAAAACTTTCGCATCGAGAGATCTGGAAGAATAATAAATTACACGATTCTCAGACGTTTTAATCAAAAACCCAACGATCTGATTTGGAATTTTTTCGCTCTTCTTTTCCCTGATAACGAGCAAAATATAACGGCCATATTTCAGGATAGGTCGGGGTAATTATTTTGCCGTTTGTATCCCCTGCGAATTCAGGTTCCTTTACTCCCCCAGCATCGGAGGGGACCCTCGTTTGCGGTCAACAAAGGCTATTAGAACAAAATCACCTTTCGGTTCGTTAGATTGTCCTTTAGTTGGCGGAGGAGAGAAAACCCGTTGTCCATTTGATATTCGAATACGTAGAGGGATTAGGGAGCGGAGTTTTCAAATTTGGCTTGGCTCCTCGTACGCTTACCGCATTATAATGCCAAAAAGTTTAGTGCTGTGGAGAAAACACTGAAAACCCATTGAAAATGTCGAGAGTGAAAATTCCACGATTTGCGGTTAAATTTTATAAATCGCGTGGTGACCATGGGGGCGGAAGCGAGATGATGAATCCGAGTACGCAAAGGGAAGTTGTTCCGGTGGGTATAATACAAAATCATTCAATGAAAAAAGATATAACCTTAAAGGTCATAAATAATAAAGTCAATAGTCAAATATTGACAAAGTAGGAAATGACAACATGGCATCGTTCTTTTGTTTTCTTAAAAGCATTATGGCGCCATGTTGTGACGCAAGTTATTGGCTCTGCAGTGAGGGTTATGCAATAGTGCCAAAGTGCCTTGTAGGATTTCTCCCTACTCTTCTCCCTTTCCGATTTTTCCTCTCACGAAATTAGTCCGGGTCAGTAACAGGCATTCTTATCAAATCGGGTCATCTCAGGTTAATTATGAGTTTACGAATTGCTAATTTTTTAAACTGTTATGGCAAGAGAAAGACTGAAACAGAATCGACTTAATTGAGGAACTGTCTAATGGCTGATTCGAGTTCAACTGCTTAATTAGGCTGCGTTGACATGCGGGGGAGAATACCTAAAAGCACAGATATTTTCGTTGTCTGCCGCTTTTGACCACTTTCCGCTCCACGTTGCGAAAGCCTCGGGCCTATGTGAGTCACAAAGTGACTTATTAGGAAATGGCAACGACGCAGTGTTCTTTTTTTTTCGCAAAAAATGCAAGGTCTGTATGCCGGGAAGTCAACGGTGGGCGTTCGAGGGTTATGCGATGTTGCCGAACTTTGCTAGATTTCTTCCAGTTTTCCAACTTAGGCTGCTCTACATTTTCATCTTAGCACACGAAAAGAGGATGAATGACGAGTGTTGGTTGGTAATAAATCAAAATAATAATAGAGTGATAGTTTTTTTCCGACATTAAATGCATTTTGCTTGAATTTACTTGCAAGGAGCATCCCTAGGTGGCACTTTGGCCAATTTAGTTTTAGGTAAACGGCAAAATTCAATAATCCTAAAGTCACCGAATCGATATTGCCAACTTTGCAAACTGTCTCGTCACCTTGGCAATTTGAAACTTCCGCAGTAATATTTCGTCGTGAAACCCGAGCCCCATGAGCAATCTTCCTTCGACGACTCAACATTATTTCCGCCCTAATTGTTTATTGAGCTTTAATCGATCATTGAATCGGAGCTTTAATAGCCGAATGCGTAATTGAAGCTCCTGGCCATTACCTTTGCTGTTGAAAAGCTCTTATCGTCCCTAAACTCCCTTTGGGCCATACGGAAAACGGCAATATTTAAATTCTAAATGCAAATAAAACTCGCAAAGGGCTTTAAATTTCATCCGGTTTCCCGATCGAGAGGTAGAGACCGAAAAGGATTAAAACGAATGTCGCCCACTTCAGGGAAATTTATTTGGTTTGCGGAGGAAAAATGGAAATTAAAGTGCTTAAGTAAATGATAAAGCAAAGCCAATTAACTTGATTATGCCAAATCTTTACTTGCTTGCATCAAGACTATTCTTGTTTAATTTACAGACTTTACATCCTGTCTCGCGCAACTTAACCGCGGAGTTGGGCTCCTAAGCGAAGTTTGGCCCAAGTTCTCCGCGAAGTTTATGGGGCAAATTAAACTCCTGGGAGTCGTTTAATTAGAACATCATTAATTGATGTTGTCAATCAATCCATCCTGTTACGCTTTGAGTTCTCTCAAGTTAGACGACACGCGCAATTCACGCATAAGACTCACGTAACTCGTCGTAAAAACGTCGGCCCAGGTGCAAAAAATGTGATTATATCACAACAACCTCGCCCGTTCACATAAAATCCCTTCAGCTCGACCAGAAAGAGATAATATAATAATATTTGTGTTTGGAATGCAAATAAAACTCTCTGGAACTTATATTTTCCAGTTTTTATGGTTTTAAAGATGAGTTGGGTCAAAGTTGGGTCAAGAGGAAAGCGGATTAAAACACCACTATCTGTGTGCCTCATACCAATTTATTTCGAATGGATTTCGCTTTGTGGATCAGGCATCTTAAGCTGGAAAGAAGTAAAATATGAGATCCGTTAAGATTTTTCAGGAAATGTAGTGTTTAAACTTGTTTATGTAGGTTCGTGTTTACAACGTATCAGTTTTAGGTTCATTGCCGGAATAAAGGTTGATAACGTCCTATTTTCTGGTGTGTCGTAGAAGGCCGAAATTAGTGTTTTATGCTTTATCACCCAGATCTGATGAACGAAAAACTCTACGCTTTTCCGTATAAATAAGGGATAGGGATCACAAATCCATTATCTATAATATTCTTTCGCCGAGCGCATAAATCAAACCGTTTCGAAACTTATTGCAAGTAATGCAATCCAATAAATTTCAGTCCACCAAGGCTCTTATCTTTTAAAGCCTTAAAGAAATTGCTGATTTCGACCCCATTCACCAAATATACACATTAAAGTCACCGAACGGTGGAGAAAACATTGAAAAACCCATCGCTAATGCGAAGATTGATTCTTTGGGCGAAAGGGTGCCACTCGGCGGTTTTAAAAAATAGGACAAAATGAAATAATAATCATGCGATGATCTCTGTTCGAATCACTGAATCGGACTGTTTGATTGCCTCTATTGTGCCTTTTCCATTGTGTTGTCTTGTTTTGATACAAAGCAATCAGACCTCAGAACCGGGTTGTCAGCCCGTAATTGGCGCATCAAATCGCTGGAAAATTGCCATAGAAAATTATCCCTTAAAAAAGGGATTATGCGGAGGATTATTAATTTCACCCTAAATCGATTTTGCATGCGTAGGTCTAAATATAGTCCCCCAAGGCGATTTTAGAGACCGCCACGAATTAATACAAAAGCAAGGCGATAAAATCTATCTTTCATCGCACCGAAAATGGGAAATGCACGAATAATTCCGAAAAAACCTCTAAAATTAATTGAGTAAACTTGACTATTTAGGAACCTCGAGAAGGGTCCCTATAATTACTTTCATTTCTCCCTAATAAACATTGTTATCTCCCCTTTCTCCAAAAATATTTATTTCCATGTAAACATGCCGTCAAATTTACGGAAAGTATTTCAACTTCCGTGTTTTCGAACGGTTTCAGATATTCTCGTTTCTCTTTCTGGTAGATTTGGTTGATGCGAGAGAGAAAGTATCACGAGGCGTCTCTTTAGGGATTGCCACTGTCCATCAACTTGATACATCATTGTAGCTGGAAAAGTTTCACTTGGAAAGGGAGGTTTTGTAAGAAGATTCTCACGTACTTTACCTCAGAGAGCGGTAAAATTCCATTATAGCCATTACTCACTAGACAATACATAAAGTTCTAAATCCTTTTTGGCATTAATAATGAAGGAGCATCAGTCTGAGAGGTTTGAAAAAATTGTTGTCAAAATGGCGAAGGCAATTGTTAAGACATCGAGACAATTAGGTTGGATAACAATTCGATAAAATATAGCAAAATTTTACATTAATGAACTTTTATTGCTTCGTTAGTTGACTGACCTGACAGAGATGGGCCTCTCTAACTCAAGTCGTTAAATTAGAGTAATTTTGAATGTTCATAATTAACCTCAACTGCCGTTTTCTTATAAATATAAACATAAGTTTTGCAGACGCCACCACCAATCGGTTACGTGATCACAACCTTGAAGTCACGAATGGACAATGTTTTAATTTTTTTTTTGACTAACCTGAGCTGACTGAATGCAGAACTCTGTATTCATATTCATATTTAACCAAGAGTAGCCATAGCACCATTATGTGCCGGCGGCCAGAAGTAATGCCCCTGCACCAGTAACAATAACGTTGACCAAATACACTTATTTAAGGAGCTAAAATTAAGGGCAAGAGAACGTGGTTCAAAATCTATTTTCCAATCCCTTGCCTGCCCTATATTGGCAACATCCATCATTAAACGATTAACTTAACACCAGTAATTAATTCCGCTGCAGTATTTTACTTGGTTTGAGCTAAGCGTAATTGCTTTTCACTCAATCAGTTGAATCCCCCTTGTTTTTTTTTTTATTTTGGAGTCATTAAGGGTGCCGTTTTTTACGATATGTCAAAGGAAAAAAGCCAGAAAAAAATATTTCGGACAAAGGCTATTCAAAAAGTTTTCTTGAAACAAAGTTCTTTCAAGTGTCATTAAACTTCTAGCGTCAATATGCTATGTTTGTGGATATATAGACTCCATTCTTACGCTTTTAAGTTGGTTTTTACGGCTGTATAGTAAATTTGTCTTTGCTCAAGCTTAAGTGCCCTTAATAAAACAGCAAATAGGCGCTATTAAGCTTGGTCGAACAAATAAATGAACGTTAAATCGAGAACACTTCCAAATTTTGTAATGCCTGACATTACACATAGCGAACACGCAAACTTCTAGATGATGAAGATTTAACTCTTTTTGAATTTAACTTATACGTACGTATATTCAGAACGTCATAACGACTTTAAAATCTTTACCAAATTGTCCAGAACTCGGCCGTAGAAAAAATGGCAACATAGCACCATTCTTTTGTCTCACCGTGAAGCAACACGCCGGCCTCAATGTCGTGACGTAATTCGCAGGCCTTCAATGGTCGTGCTTGTTGTCAAACGTTGTCGGTTTTGCTTATTTTTAATGAAACTTTGTAGAGAGAATAAAGTGATTTCCAGAAGCTCAGACAAAAGGTCTTATACATGAACATTTCCGTGCTTGCACGAATAAAATTAACCATTGTCAGCCATCTGACTTATGCTCCTAAAACTACTGCCGCTTAAATTAAACTAAGGAAGAGAACTTCCCATTCAGCTCACTCACTTGCGCTATCCGGGACTTCCACAGAAGTGATCAAACTCTTAATCGGTTCTGTACGAACAAAAATTACTCCGAACGTTTTTAACCTCACACCAACGATTCGGCGCTTTAATTTCCGGATTAACCTGCAGCGAATTTATTGCACCAGGAAATAGACAAAGATTTATCACAGGAAGATCTTTCAATTTCGTCCCAACTTCGCCAACTGGGTCGCATATTGCTGGCCCCTGGTTTGGTTTAACTTATGGCCCGACTATGAATAAGAGTCTTCTAATATTGCGTCACTCTTGCGGCATTAACATCGTTATGCGAGTCGGTACTTCACCGACTGAAACGAGCATTTTATTCGGATTCAATTTGGGTTGTGCGTGGCTGAATACACATAACAAAGTACGAAGAATAGCTCCACAAAGCCGGCATTAATATTTCATAAGGTTTGCGTGGAAATTTACATAAAAAAACGTCATCTTTAGGTTTGTCCGCAGTATTTCCATGAAAAGTTTGACGCACGCAGAGAAAAAAATAATTTACCGCTTTGGACTGTTTCTTGCAAAATATCTCCTCGAGAATCTCTAAATGTCCGTCTTGTCATCATTTCATAGCAGTTTTTATACATCTTTATTCAAGCAGTACTCAAATCCATACTACAATGCTCCACATAATTGATTTATTTCCATAACATCAACATTTTCCAGTCAAAAAAGGCATCTCGCTGATTTCACTATATTTTGCCGATTTTGACTGTCATCCAAATTTCAGCTTTGAAATACGATTTAACTTTGGAATTTTAATCGTTTATCGAGGTAAAGATAGCTTTAGGAGCGATTTGCCTATAAATTTCACGAACAGATTAAACGGGAATTTATGGGCGGAAAAGATGCAGAGAGCATCTCTAGCTGTGTGTGATATCTGTGTTTCAAATCGGCCTTCAAAGCGCGTGAAGTTGATTTGCTATGTGTAGTCGCTTGATACGGTCCTGTTTTCTAATTAGATTTTCTGAAACATTCACCAAAAGTGAATACCAAAATTATAAAACGGAAATTCGTAGGCAAATCTGTTGAGAAAAAAAACTGACCCATTTTTGGATAGATTGATTGATAAGCAGCGACAACTCAATTTAGTTTGACTTGAACTTTTGAGGTTTATGCTGCTACTTAGTAAAATAGGATACCCTTGGTTTCTAGACAAATTGGTGTATTAGAAATTTAATTTCCGGAAATTGCTAATTGCCCCAATTTTTACCATTCCGCCATCGAACCACAGGAGAAAAATAGTAAAAGATGAGTAGATGGCATTACTGGCAGATAAAATTAAACCTGGTTGAAGCAAGGAAACACTAAAAAGGAACTTGTAGGTATTTAATTTTCTCGAGCTTATTGTTAATTTTTACCTCATAATTGCAACATGAATTTATTATGAATTGATGAAAGTTCGTGCTAAGTTTGAATTACTTAATTTCGCCTTATTAAAATTTAAAATGGCAATTTATAAGAGGTTTTAATAGAACTGGGGAAGGCGACAAATAACTCCGTGGAATTTTTCGCTAAAAAAGTTAAATACATTGACAAGTAATTTATCCATTTCTGATTGATAAAGTGAAGACTGTAGATGTCTCGTATTTTCTATTTTCCAAGTAACGCAGAAAACAGTATTTATCTTAGTTAATGAATGGTGTTTCATTATTGCACCCTTAGGAGAAAACAGGAGCGATAATATCTCTGGCACTATAAGTATAAGCAAAGACAAATAATAACCAAAGGCACCTTGGGGAATTTATATAGGCAAAATTAATCTTGAGGGCAAAAGTTATTTACCGTTATGTGAGCTGCCATAGGAAGCATCAAAAATTTTAGCTTAGAATTAAAATCCACAATCCCTCATGGGAGGAAAACGTACAAACTAATTCCTTTTCGCTAAACCCTCCTTTGTACGCTTTCAACATTAATCATCCCCTTTTCTAATTTCGAGAGCTATAATTAGTTAAAAACCACCCTAAGAAGGAAATGAAGCAAACACGTCGTCTAAAATTAAACCTCAGCAATACGAATATCATACAAAGAAGTAAAATTACCATATATCTCAACAAAATCACAGATGACGCAAAACATGGACGTGACTTCGGGCATTAAATCTCCCTTAAGGGCTCGTTAGGAGACCTTAAATTATGCTGCGGATCTTATAATAGACTTATATGGATTTTAAGGGTCCTGAAGATTAAACCAGCTACCTGACAATAGTATCGCATTTTATTTTCAGGGGCTTTCAGGCTTTATGACGTGGATAACGACGGATTCATCACGAGGGATGAAATGTACAACATTGTCGATGCCATTTATCAAATGGTGGTGAGTATGAAGTAATAAAAACAAAGGTGGAATTTTTATGAGTTTATGGAGGAAGTCAATGGCAATAAATACCAGTGTATCATAACCTGTTCGGTCGTTTCTACTGACGCTATCAGTTCCGCCTCTTTGGCCAAACAGTTTTGGCCGTAATTCCTATTCAAAGTTTAGACTATTCAGCAATTCTATTGATTGGGTTTGAAAATTAATGACTTTTCAAAACGAAAAAGATAACTTATTTACTGAACAAAGTCACCAGCAACGATTTGAACTGGATTTACAGTTAAAACCTTATGACCTAATTTTCCTTTAGGTGTTCTATCAAGAAATTGAAGACTTGATATTAATAGAATGTGTTAATTTAATTCTCCCTCTCCTTTGACATATATACAAGGTCTCTCACCTTAGGAGATTCGACGGGGTACCCCGTCATTATTGAAGTTAATCACATACATATGCAAAGTGTCCCTGAAGTACGTAGTCAAACTTCAGGAAGTGGTTCTGTACATAAAACGGTACTAGAAATGTAGGGTAGAACATTTCGGGGTACTCGGCCTCTTTTAAGGAAATTAAATTTTTTTTATTTTCGAAGACTTCTCGTGTTCTGTAATCCAACTACCCTGGGATGGAATTTTTTTTTTATTCGGAATTTTAGGCTTTCTCCGCATTTTCTCTATCCACCAGAATATCAAGAAAGTGAATTCTTACATACTTTTTCTTCAAAATTCTTACATTTATGAAGTTATTACCAGAACTGCACTACACACTTAAATCCCGTCGATCAGAAGGCAGATTTTATTTCTCGGTTATGTAACGACTTAAAAACAGGGAAACTTTATCCCCAAATAAGGACATATCGTTCTCTTCACACGGCGCCATTTTGTTTAGTGTTCTTGTTCAGCACCATCCGTACATAAAATCGATTATCAGATTAATACGTGAACTATTTTATTTAGGGCCAGCAACCCTCGGAAGACGAAAACACCCCTCAAAAGCGGGTGGACAAGATCTTCGATCAAATGGATAAGAACCACGATGACAGGCTTACCCTTGAGGAATTCAGAGAAGGTTCTAAAGCCGATCCCCGCATCGTGCAGGCGCTAACTTTGGGGCCCGAATAGCATAAGGAAGATGGCATTAGGCCTGATCCAGTATGACGTAGCAACGGTTAGACATAACGGACTTAGGTTGAGTCAATTTGAGGCGGTTCGAGAAGTATTAGGGGGCTGAACTCCGACTTTTGAGAGTTTTGTTGTGTTGGAATGGTGCGTTTGTTTTAACAAGTTATTTTTAACTAGATAAACATATAGGAAATATATGATAATTTAAATGCCAAAGGATGACTTCGTCTATATTGTGATAAAGAGCCCTTTCGCCACGTTTCGGCTTAAGTGTTGCAAACTAGAAATAGAACGTGAGCGGCAAATGCCACCCTCATTAAGAGATATATATGGATTTCCTACTTACAAGTCATTGATAAAAGGTTTTTAACATGTTTCACTCTGTATGCGTAATTTTCTAGAATTATTTCTAGTTTGCGAAAAGTTTTTATGACAAAAATTTATTCTTAGTCGCACAGTTTAGGATTAAGACTGCGCATACAGTGGCTTTACTAGATTCTAAGAGTTAAAGATTGCAATAAAGTTTAAAAATATAATGTAAATAAACGTCGTTGCACGTGCAGTTGCGTATTTTTAAAACAAATTTTGTGCCACGGGCAGGTTGTTCGGTGTCTGACACCCAATAAAATTGTCTTCTTCTTGACACATAACATAGGAATCAACCTTTCTCTAACAAAGCATACGGCACTGGAGCATGAACATGCAGACAATCACTTTTTTATGTTTATGCTACTGACGGACTAAATTATTAAGATATCGCTTAACAATAGCTTATGCTGTGTTCGTTGAGAAAATGGTTGTATTAAATTATTGAAGGGAAAATAACTAAAACCAAAAAAAAAAAACTTTCTATATTCCTGGATCTACTGGTGCGGATAACTTGATATCTGCACCTATAGATGGAGATACAAATCCGCCTCGTTTGTAGCGCCATCTATTTATTGCATACACCTTCAGATATTTTATGCAACTGTGACTCCCTAATACCCAATATAAAACATTATCCTACTATTATTGTAAAGTACTCATTTCTCCATCTTGCAGTTTACTCTCCGTGCGGAAACGCTGTAAATTTTAGACGTTATTTCCATGCCACGAAAGTAATCAAATAGGGAATTGATTAGGAATTATATTGTAAGCTTCAAGTTCAAAATCTCGTACATGTAGTGAGGTATTATTTAAGCATAATTGTATATATAAATTTGTATATAAATTGGATTATTATTGAAGTTATTATAGTCCCATATATCTATTCTACTCCAGAAAAACAGCAGTTTTATGTACCCTCGGCTGTATAAAATGATGATTCACAATATTCGATAAAATATGTATTCATCGATCCACATACAGCCAGCCATTCATCACCAGATTCAATAAACTTTAAACGTAAAAATATTAATAAATAATAAAGGAATAAACATCAATCAGTAGCAGGTTTGCGATTAAATAAAGCTGTACCTCTGGAACCTGAATAGGAGTATTTTAACAGATTTTTAAGCTTTATGAGGGCCTAAACCAAGTTAACAAATATGATATGATATATATTATACATTAAATACCACCAGTGTCGAGTCAATTAAAACATTCCTCATTGACAAGAAATATATATTTGCACACAGTGTATAATTTTCCTTAAAAGTTAAGTATGTGCTTGCCAATATTTGATTAAGGCTTTGATGTATTTCATTCACTTTAGAATCTAGAGCATGTGCTATCCTTTAAGTTCTAACTTTCTGTGATAAGTACAATCATATAACGCAATAACAAAAATGCTGTGTGTCTTAAATTTGTTGATGTTCGTCGATATTCAAAGTGGCTCAAAATTCGACAATTAGTGTTCTACAAACCTAATTAATCGAATAACTCTACTGTGGGGGAATTTTGGTCCGCATTGTATATTATGTCTGATAAGCGATTTAAATAAAACTGTGGTAGTCTTTTATTTGCTGTTTTCAAGGAGATGCAGGATATACTTTGTGTTTATTTTGTTAACGATTCAATTTATAATATGTATTAAATATAATAAATATGCATTATTGCGTAGACAGCCATATTTTAGAACAGCTAATAAAGTTCAAAATACTAATTGAAAGTGTAATACGTTAAGTTGGTTTTATAATAAAATCAGTGTACAAAAATATGAAACCGAGAAATATTAATAAAAATTTTAACGTTACATACAATTTTTTTATTGGGAATTATTATAAAGACAAAAAATAGTAGAAAATGGTTATTTGAAGAAAGGGGAGTCCCATGATTATGTAATAAGATCCATCAATAACGCACTGCCTAAGTCAAATGATTTATAATTGATTCATTCTTGAGAAGATGTCACACAATACTACAGTTCTGATAATGGCATATGCATAGGTATTAGAAATCATGAACTTTCTTTCGTAACCGCCCCTCATTGGTCCTGTTATTGCCACATTAAAATCAAGTAAAAATTCTTCCCAAGAGTCAATAGTTCAGTAATGACTACGAAAACGAAAATATTTACTCATGGCCAATAACACCTTGGAGGCTTATATACTGCTAACCTTGATCTAAGCTGTTTATTGACTATTTCACAAATATATGCAAATTACCCAGTTGTTTATTTTCCGTTTTTTACACAGTGAAAACAAATTAATCATATTTCTGTTTGTTTGTTTCTTCGCATGCAATTTGTTCATCTATAAAGTTTTCCTTCTCCATATTGTCCAGAACAAGCATTAAGCAGTATTAAAAAAAATTAAAAAAGGAGAAATTAAAACAAAATAACAAAAACACATTTAACGTATATACAGATTTATCTGAACTGCCCTTTCTTTCGTTATCCATTTGATAAAGAATCAAACAACTAAGCAAAATTTTTCGCATATAGCTGGAAATACATTTAAAAATTGTCCATTTTCTCTTAAATCTCGACAAATTTCGTTCTAAATATAGCATAAAATCTGAAATTAACTTCATCGCACGAAAACGTGTAATTTAACTAATCTTACCCAGAAGGCCCTTATGGCACTCTTTCATCCCTACTAGAGTCTAAAACGAAAACAATGCGCAATTAGTGCGATTCTACATATGAATAAAAGCGCCCATTAAATTCCGCGAGTAAATATTTACATTATTTTAATTTACAGCTTGGTTGCACTCAGATACAAGGCAGTATATGTTATCAGAATGTCGAACTCTATTGTAGTATATAGACGTATATTGGTATTCCATAGTGTTATCTACGCGTGAAAATTAACTAAACGTGTGTGAAAAGGAACCTTGTGGTTGAAGTGCGGAATATACTTATTACGTGCCAATAGCGTAAGTACCTACTTATCCAAACAAAATTGGAAAGGAACCAGAAATAAATCAAACCCACTTGAGAAATGAGAAGCAGCCAGGTGCACCTACTAGTAAAAATCAATTGACTCTTTTACGTGCATTCGATAAATTAAGAAAGTGCAATTGATCTCCTAAAGGAAAATAGCAAGAAGCACTGCGCGTTATCTTTAGGCGTTTAGCCCCAAAAATCAATGATTCCCGCAAACTGGGGTGGTGGTGGATTGCAGGCGAAAGTTCCTGCGCAAATTAAACGGGGATAGCTATAATCCGCACCCGGTAAACTGATATTTTGGGGGCTCAAAGGAGGAGTTCTCTCTTGAAAACGAACGAATATACGAGTCCCGCAATGTTTATATTCGACTCTTTATGTTAAAATTCAATAGTTATTTACTCCGGAGCTGGGGTTTGCTAATAGACGCTGAAGGTTGGTAAAACAGTTTATTAAACTATTAAAAGACAATTCAGTTTGATTTAACCGATTAGTTTGAATTGGGAGATTAAACTCGAATGCGGGTATGCCCTCACATTGTGACATAATTTCTGTTTCCTTGCAGTCTACGCGCGTGATCTGGGCATATATTATCTAATCCGACCCTAATGATATCTTCAGCAAATAAAATTGCCTGAGGTTATTCAGATAAGATCTGAATGATGCTGAAGCGTTATTCTTTATGATATTCAAGTTTTAAGGTGAGCGAGTTTTTCTGATCGTACTTATGATAGATGGTCCAGAGAAAGCCAGATGTTGCGCATATGTTCGCGGGGGAATTCTTTTCTGTGAAAATGCGTTCAAAGTGCCATAAAACATAGATTTTTAAACTCCATTAGCTAATGTAATTTTTGCACATTTTTAAAAACTGATTCGAAATTTTAGTGTTTTGTTTTTCTACTATTTTTATGTGTTACTTAGTTTTTGCTTTATCTCCCATGCTAATCAGGCCGTCAATTTGATTACCTCCTACGCACTCAATTACTGATGCTTTTCTAGTCCAAATTTATGATCACACGACGACAAAAACACGCCCTGGGACACTTTACTACTTAAATAATCACGCACTATCCAAAAAGATCTGAATGACATCCAACACTGCCAAAAGGTTCTTAGGCGAACTTGACCTCTTTGAAAACCATTACCACCAGCTTGGCCTATAAATTATAACGAGCCTTCGCCGACACCAACCATGTAGCTGATTTTTTAATCCTCAAACGAGTTTGTGTTTATATTAAATAGCAACCATTATCGCAGTGCCCACCAGCACGGTACTGGTAGACTTATTCTCTTCATTTTTTACCATTTCTATATATAGATCCGTTATTGATATGTTCCTATGCGTTACAGCCAACAACCGTGCAATTGCCACTTTAATGAGTTAACGAGCGTACCAAAGTATTTAACAATTGTTGCTGAAAATGACAGAGAAGATCATTCGGGGGCCTCCCGGAAAGTGCCCCAAAATTCTCAAGACTATAGGGCAGTTGTTTTTTGATTTATGTGAAAAATATCCGGATAAAGTGTTTCAGGTAAGTTTCAAATTATTTTTCTGGATATTTTAAACGGATAATTTTTAACCCATAGATAGAGGCGGACACTGACCAAAGAGAAACATATCTTCAGACCAAACAACGAGCCGTGAGGTTGGCTTGCGCCTTGAAACGGCATAATTTGGTCCAACCTGGAGACACCATAATGGTCTGTTCCGAAAACACTATACACAATATAATCCCAATTTTAGCTAGCATCTTTTTGGGTGCAAGTGCCACTTCCCTAGACCCACTAGAAAGCGTGGAAGAAATGGCCGGGGCCCTATCTTACACAACTCCAAAAATTATTTTCAGCGGTGAGTCCCCAGGTCACTTACTAAAACTTATATGTGAAATTTCGAATTTGCAGAACATAAATCAATAAACACGATAATGCAGGCTCGTAAGGAACTAAAGAAAACTGTTAATGAAAGTCACGAGATACGGCTTATTATCATTGGAGAAAATACCAAGAGCGAAGGAGAGGCCCAGAGAGTGGAGGAGTTTGCCCCGTCTAATCCTGAAGAGGAGAGAGAATTCCAGCTTTATCCCGGGGTAAGGAGGAGACGCCCTCAGCCTCAGTGATAGTAAATATGAGAAGTAATTTTAGGACCCCTTTGATACTGCTATCTATGTCTTCACCAGCGGCACTACAAGTCTTCCCAAGCCAATACCCTTATCCCATTACGGAGTCCTACATGGCTTTAAGTGTTTAGTAGAGTAAGCTTAATGAATATTAGTAAAATAAAAATTCTCACGAATTTCTTGCAGTGAAATGGATAATCTAAAGCCCGACGTGATAACACACTTCGCCTCCCTTTACTGGATATCTGCTATTCTGTTGACCGGAGTAACATTGTCCCATGCAGGCACTAAGGTTATAGCCCCCAAAATCCCCGCATCAAATCTTCTGGACATTATCGAGAAATACAAGGTACTGACCTTCACCATCCTCGTATAAGGTAGACATTGTTGAATTTCATTCATAGATAACATTTGCCTTCATGTCCAACACCTACACCTACGATATAACGAATCTGTCCCCGGAAACTATAGCGAAGCACGACACCTCTAGCCTCTATTCAATTATAATAGGCGGTTCTCCTATGGATCCGGCCCAGCTGAGGAAAGTGAGGGAAGTACTGCCCCACACCAAAGTGACCATCGGGTATGGTTCCAGTGAATGTGCTGCAGTGTCTGCCTTCGATTTGCGAGATGTTGAGGCTTACGAAAACAAGATTTTGGCTTCTGGAAAGTTGATAGCTGATGTGGAAGCTAAGGTAGGAGTTTCATCTGCAGCTTTACGTGTTGGAAAATGGAGATTTTTTGCTTATTATATAAGCAAAAAATGACCAAATTGGCACCAATATGATGCTTGGGAATTTACAAGGTGGTCTACCTATATTGCTGGTTGCCCTACATAATTTTCCGCCCTAATCCAAATAACTAAACCTTATATGAAACTATAACAAAACCTAATCGTTATTAATTAGATTGTAGATATCGAAAATGGGGCCGTGCTGGGCCGCAACGAGACAGGAGAAATACTAGTCAGAAGCCCTTACATGATGAAAGGGTACCATCAAAGTTGCTGCAACTTCATTAAATCCCCCTTCGACGATGAAGGCTTCCTCAAAACGGGCGATTTCGGCTACTTTGACGATGACCAATATCTGTTCGTGACGGACAGAATTAACGACACCTTCAAATACAAAACTTACCAAGTAAGTCCTCTTACCATAGAGCGGGCCCTGCTAACTCACCCAGCAGTGAAGGACGCGGTGGCTTTCAATATCTTTCACGAGATGGATAGGAACCACTCTGCTGCTATTGTAACGTTGAAGTCAAAATTTAATATTGACGAAGACGAGCTGAGGAAGTATGCCAATGAAAAGTTATCGGAAAAGAACAAAATTAGGTCCAAAATTTGGATTGTGGAAGAGATACCCTTCAAGACTAGGACCGGGAAGGTGAAGAGGGTGAGGATAAGGGAGCACTTTAGCAAGAAAATTGGCAATGAGGTTGTTCGTTGAATTTGTTGAGATTTAGTAATAATTAAGTTAATTATTTGGTAGTGATAAAGAGACTGAAAAATACCGAAGCTTCTTTTTCCCGATGGAGTTTTGTATATCGGCAAAGTTTTTAGAAATATCTTTATATCTGACAGAACTATTGAAGGTTCAGAAGAAATTTGTTATTAAGGGTAAAAACCTACTAGCGTCCTAGAAAAAGACGTTTATGTGCATTTACTTGCTTTTACAAGCCTGCACCTGTTACAGGGAAATGTTACTCATGTGATGACTGTTGTGTCCTCGTTGGAAATAAAAGTCAATTTATTAGCTATATCTCATTGTCTTGTGGCTAACAAAGATGCAACGTGACCCCTATATTTGGTCAGTTTGCAACTAAGGGTGGTAATTTAAATCCTTGCTGGCAGTTATACCGTCCAAATTCCTGGTATATTCAACCTTACCTTTCAGAAACTGTTCCCGCAATAAAGACTTTAATATTTCCAAAGATCGTTCTTGGGAACTGGTTCAAAAACACTACCCTTGTGAATGGAGTATTAAACTCTGGCTCTTTGTTCGAGAAAAACCTGTCGAGCACCAGGATTTCCATGGAAAGCTGTTGGGAATATCTATAACCGAGACCTCCATAGTTAGAGGAAATGGTAAAGTTTCTTTCATTCGCAAATGTAGGGGATATAACGCTTCTGAAAGTACTTTTGATGCCACCTTCAGGTTTAAAGAAGCTGAAGTTTTTGACCTTCGAAAAAATGGAAATTTGCAATATTCACAGATTATTGTGACTACATTTTACTTGTTTGTTAACCGAAGAATTAATTTGTGATTATCGATAAGATGACAAAAATTTTAGTCCACAAGTTCATCACCGAATTTTATTGGACAACGATAATTGAGCGGTTGCATTCAGGAGAAGTAACAGTTGGGCAATGGTGAATTACATTTTTTATTACCAAGCTTACATATATGTGCTGACGTTACAAATACTTAAAAGGTAGCTATATTAGTTGCATGATGGAAACAGGAGTGAAGCTCAAGCACAAATTCGACGTGCTGAGAGCCCCTTATTGGGCCTCTTGGAGTGTCACCAATAATTCCCGATTATTAAAATATATCTCAAAAATATTGTTTCGGGCTCTTAAGTATTTGTAACCAACTTTTTGAAAATTGGCCAAAGTCAAAAATGGATTTTGTGTTCATAAAATGGGCATTAACGAACTATTCTTTAACTAATTACAATAATGTTGCATGTTACCTTTACATTACACTTTGAGGCGCATCCGCCGAATTTGTTCTTACTTTTCATCATAAACTTTTTTCGTTTCTTCCACGAATTTCATTAAATTTCTGGTCATGAAATATGGTCGGACCCTGCCATCGTTCAGGAGACTGTCCTCGCAATAGCAGATAAAAAATGTGTTGGCAGTAATCTAATGAAAACGATTTATTGAGTTTAGACACGAAAATATGCAAAAATCAAAGAAACTGGCCCTTCTCGATCGGCTCTGCAGCACTATATTGATTCACTTTATCGTTAAATTTCTTTGATTTTCTGGTTAATTTTTACTATTATATTTGTGATTAGAAATACATATATAAAATTATAAATTAAATACCTTGAATACTCCAAAGAATACGGTTGAGACGATTAACGAGACAACTGCAACAATGATATAGGACATGAAGTCGCTGTCGTAAACGGAACCCTAGAAGATTTTATTAATTTCAAAATTAAAATTAAATCAAGCCAAAATATTAATGATCAACAGCTGAGTTTGTTCATTCTAATTTCATAGACCCAAAGTAATAGTAACGGTCGGTACCGCCTTTCTAAGGGGGTGAGGTTGGGCGACGGTCGAGAGCGGCGGACTTTCCTGGTCAGCGGGGTTTCTTGAGTAAAGGAAGGCAGTGATTAAAAATTTCGCCCAGGATGCTAGACTAGCTAAGGCCGGCCCTGGTAACTGCACAAGATTATCGAGCAAAAATTTATTCGAACCTCGTTATTCTTGACACTTGGTGAACGCTCCATTTGCGTTATTTTTAAAGTAAAACCGATTACAAAAATGTTTGAAACCAGAAAGTTTCAAAAAGAAAATACATCTTTCAACATTCTCATCGTTATGTTTGGGGGATTTTTGGGGTAAAAGTGGAAAAATAAAAAACATACTTAACAGAACTAAATACGATATTTCAATAGGAAAAAAAGAAACAAACTTACCGGTGCTATACTATAAACTCTAGAAGCCAACAGCAAATTGACAATAACGATGAACAACTTAGCCAGTAGCAGCACGAAATCGGCAACATAGTTCACTACGATGATGTCCCCCAAATATTGAATAATCAACCTGGCAGCCCGTTCGCCGGACCTCAGGAGAGGCCGACCATGCATTGCTATTCCAATTATGAAAGACCTCAGTTCGAGAAAATGAATAGCAATATCATATATTACCGGTGACAATACAGGCGTTGGTCAACAAAATAGTAAAAAGTCCCCCCGTCTTCTTGAAATTAAACGCCTTAAAAAGCTTCAATAAGCCCATAATTAGCAGGATCACAGGGAATATAATATTCAACAACGCCCCTAAAGCAACGGATCCTAGATGATACTTAAAGGTGATTCCAATAGATTGTCTAATTGGTTTGCTAATCAAACTCTTATCTCTGTGAAATTCGTACCAATGTAGTCTGTAACAGCCATACATCCCAAAGTAAATTACCTGTTAAAGTACCATTTGGATGCAGCACCCGCAATGACCATATCCTGGATGCTTATCAGAAAGTAGAAGAGCCAAATAAAGACAAACAAGTTGTAGATGAAGGCTATCTCCATGGGAAAGTTCCACGTATAGGCGTAAAACTCCTGCCACGTTTTCTTCAAAGTGCCAGCAGAAATCATAGCGGTTAGCACGATGTTAAAGATGAAGAGCAGACTTAGGACGGCTATGACGCACTAAAGGGAAAAAATGCTCGGTGCCTATCAACCAAAACATGCAATAATTTCGACACAAATGTTCTTACCACAAAAGGTACAACGACCAATCTAGGAATATCGAAAACTACCTTTGTCGTCTCTTTGAAAAGCAGAATTATGAGTCTTATCTTGCTCATGCACATGAAGAACACTATGCCTAAAATCAAGGGGAGCATGGTCAGAGGGATTCCAAAGATTAGCGGTAATGCTCCCCCATCGGGTAAAGTCAAATAAAAACTCCTAAAATAGATAAAAATGAATTAAAATATGAGCTATCAGTCAGAGTTCTAACACACCAAAAGGCAATGGTCAAAAGCACTGAAGCTAAGAACCAACCCATCAGCAACCCCCATATTGCCAAGCTTGAAGCATGGCAGAATAAGAACATCATAACACTGGAGACCACTGAAGACAATACAAAAATTGCAGTAAGAGACAAATTATTTAGAAATTTCCCTTACAGACTGAAAGAAGGCATGAAATGATAAGCTGCCATTTGATGCTTAAGAAGTACAGGGCAAGATCTTTCTCATGGAACCTCGGTTCTGTGAAGAGCTTATTCCCAACTGACCTCATATCGTTTTCCATTAACTTGTTTACGCACCTTCCAAACATTAGAGTACTAATAATGGAAGGAAAATATTTACTGCTTTAATAATTCTCTCGGAGCTTGTGCAAGGAACACTTACTAATCCGTTTTGCATGAAGAAACGCATTGCCTTTCTTGTCTTCTAAAGTTATGTTTAAATGTGGGACCTGTGTATTTGCTCTCGATTTCCAAGTAGCTACGCAAAATATTGCAAGAGAAATGTGAATAAAATTTACACAAATTAGATCGTATTTCCGATACACTGCTCATAATAATCTAAGGAACAAGCGTACTTTTGGCTACGATTTTTATACAGGATATTTAAGAATTGCGCAGCACCATTTGAGATATGTATTCTCTAGTACAAAATAAAGAAAAAAGTTCATATAAGCATGTGTCCGATCTCGATCGGTATCGGTGCTACAGGGTGTTAAATGTCAAGAAAAAATAAAGTTTTTATTTTATGGTACCTAACTTACTACAAAGAGAAGTTTCAAATTTTATATACCTATTAGGTAACCGTTGTCGCGTAATACAAGAGCAGATTGTCTCCAACTATTATACAAAGTAGTATATTTCTGAGGTCTTGGTAAATAAAATTCTTTAGAAAAATTTGCACGTACTCCACTGGTGAATTGTAATATTTTTCTTAAGTTCTTCAATGTATTATCTAAATTTTTTATCTCTTGATTTTTAGAAGAGTTCCGTTCGGTTTCCTCATTATTTAATGAATTTATAAATTCAATCATATCTACGGACCCTACCGCTTGCAGAATTTTTTTGGTAATTTCGAAATTTTACGATTCTTCAAACGGAGACTTATGTGTGAATAGCTCAACACGTTGGCTCATTCTTCTAGATCTCATTGTTGCTATTCCACCGCCCAAGTCGAACGTGTAGGGCGCGATTTCCTCGACGTGATGCAGGGGCCCGTATTGGGTGACAAGAGGGAGACCAGGTTTATGTAATCCATTTCTAGCACTTTTATCCGAAATCAGCACCACGGGTACCTCAAGTAAATTTTCAATCAGATCCCTAGCGATATCTGTTCTTGTACGCCTAGTTTGAAGCAACAGAAAACGATTTAATACTACTGTCCTAGCATACGTACCGATAGATCTTTCGGCCATATCTCCAATTTGTTGTTAAGAAAATGTGCAAGATATTCAAAATGAGGTATCGGCATTTTTTTATCACAGGTATATCAAATATGAAGAATTATCCTTGTTCCCTAGATCATTTTGAGCAGTGTATCCCTGAGAAATCGTGTTTTTTAAAGCGACTTACGGATATGCCCTTAGGTCTTTTCCAGAGCATTCAATGCCCTCCCAATGAGAATTATCCCTTCCGCAAATATTACCACATTTATCGTAGCCGTCGAAGATTCTCGCAAAATTCGCGTAGCACAAAGTGTAAATAACGAAGGGGAGCTACAACGAACATAACCATAGCAGGAAGATTCAAATTAAAGGGATTGGACCTACGAAAATAACTAGTAGGGCTCCTAAGATAACCAGACATTTCACGTTAGTAGGTCTTCTATTTTCTTCTTTCTCAGGAATATCTATATCCCCCAATAGGGAGTCCGTTGCACGATTTTTGAACGCGCCCAACTGTAATGATGAAGAGTTAATTAGCCATGAACAAGTTGATTATAATATGCCATCTTGCCTCTTGGAGCTGAGATAAACTGCATGATATCCCCATTCAGTTTTCAGGATTTTCCAGACCTGAAAATCAGAGTTCATAGAAATAGAACGTTAAATTTTAAATTTTATTAGGCGTTGAGAAAAAACACCAAGATAAGCATCCACGAAGCATTTAAATTATGTTAATTAAGTCAATTGATAGTATTTTTACTAAAATCCCTAGCAAATTTATAAATCAAGTATTTACCCTCGATCCGTACCTTTGAAACACACACCTTGTATCAACACTATTGATGATTAAGTTTAACAATGACAACAGTCCTCATTTAAGAGAATATAATTATTATGCAGATTCCTAGGTAAACCCTATTGGTGGAACCTAATTAATTGAAGTTTAAAAACTGTAACAAACCATAAGCAATAATAAGCCACCCACAACTAATGTTTTCAGAGCTTCCTACAGATGACCGTAATTGGGAAGATTATCTGTTATTAACTTGTTGTACTGGTTAATTAAGATAAAATGTTATGCATACTGAATGAAAAAAAACTTTTGCTCAGACCAAGCAATACTACTACCTGTACAGTACTGTACCCTTCTATGTCTCCTCAATAAATACAGGGTGTCCGCTTTTGTAACTCAACCATGAGGATCTCGGTATCGGCGAAAGGTTCGAGATCGGTTAAATTGAGATAAAGTTGCGCGAAGTTTAACTTCATCATAGTACATTTTTTATTCTATTGCGTAGCTATATCATACTTGAAAACCAACGTTTCGATTTTCGAAAATCATCATCTTTCCCCGAGTTTCAGAGCAATTTTCTTGATATTGTGGTGATCTAATAAAAAATTGTCCGCACAATGTAGCAATCGTATTTATATAACTAAAATATAATTAAGTAAAGGGATTAATCGAAATTAACCAAAACCGAATGTTTGGCTCCCGGAGAAAAAACTCAACAAGCGACATTTAAATATCTTTAATTAATACAAAAAAGGAAATCAAAATGCTGCGTTGGTTTTTCTGGATCTCCAATATTGCTAAATTTCCTATATAAACATTGAATTTTACTACACTGCAGATTAGAATGAATGAATTTTAAAAACTGCTTTTTAGGACATAATTGATATTTTCTAGGATTAAAGTAAAAAATACGTAGGTACGGCGTAACATTCTGCATAAGAAAACCAATACTTCTTGAAAAAAATCGGTAATGATATATTTTACATCTGCAATTACACTTTTCAGGCAAATTGAGGTTCAAATTAAACTATAATGTGAAATAAATATAAATAATTCAACAAAATGCGCAATTTTGCGAAACTGTTTGAGAACCATTCATTGATCATGCTGAACAAGTGCCATAACTGTGAAATTTACATCCTCGGAGTCTCTCTTTATGAATTCCTGACACACTTTGGCAGCATTCTATAAATGAAAAATTTTCCCAAGTTATTATTATGTATCCTTCAACTTTACCTGTAAAAACGTCTCTTCATTGGTTGGACCATGGTTTATTGGAAATTCCTTTCTGCCATCCAACTCATAGAGGAAACCACCTTTTTGTACTAATGCTACAAAGTGGTGGTTTACTTGTTCATTGGGGTTTACCTAAACCCATCAATATGTAACACCCAAAAAAATAAAATCATAACTGAGCATACTTCAGTTTGGCCTTCCATTGCCAACTCTTGATGGGCAGTTATTAGTTTATAAGCCTCAGAATTGCTGTTGCTCTGTGAAAGCATCTGCCCTCTCTCCTCTGGAGTTAAATTCTTTGCCTCTTCTAAGATTTTCTTGAACACACCATCCTGGAGGTCAAGTCTAAGAAAAGTTAACAAAATGTCTAGATACACAAGCAATAATCTCATAGATACCTGTCAGCATTATTTGCTACACAATGAATTAAAGCTATGCTCCCACAAGCATTGGAAACATACTGCTTCATATAAATAAGATCATTTGCTAAAGTTTGGCCCTTTTCCTTTATTTGTTCCGCTTCCTTCTGGGCATGATCATAAAACTGAAAATCCAATCGTGATTTAATTAAATGAATGCAATCTCAAATACCCATGGAACCTACTTTATCGCTGCAGGGGAACAGCAAAATTAGGGCTATTACTGGCTGGGGCACCCAAACCAAAGCATCAGGTTCCAAGTCATAGACATCCACTATGCTCCATTTATCAGGAACACCCAAGAGGTGGATAAACTGTGTGTGAAAAAAATTAGATATTTTTGTAAACATGTTTGTAAAGAAACGTGATACGGCGATGGCTTTGAAGATAGGGGTACTTTACCTTGGTCATAACCTGTAAACAATGAATTATAAATTTATTAATAACGTTAATTTTCTTATGCTAAGGTGGTATCTACTTACGTCTGGATTTGATTCTAAGGGTAATAGAGCCATTATAACTTACTTTATGGTCCAAATGACTACTAAATTTTAAATAATTTGCCGGTTTCTCTTCCTTCGGTTAGCAAGAAGTTGATTAAACCGCAGCCCGTGCCGTTTGTTTACATTTGCAGTCACTGACGTTGACATTTATTTATTTAGAGGAGGTGGAGGAAGAACACGTGTCTAAATAGACCAATCAGAATTTATGTTCCTTATTCCTTAATTGCTGTTGGTCATTATTTGCTCTTGTTTTTTTCTGTTGTCAAATCATATTTAACTTGTCAATTCACGAGTGAGGTTATTAAATTATATTATTTTCATCGTTTTTTACATTCTGTTCAATAAATTCTTAATAAGTTTAAGATTTACGAAAGTTTCCTATTTATTAAGCTTAAATAAATATGTATTTATTAACAATTCCCATACTTCTAAGCATATCATTTGTAAGGAATAAACTGTCCCAGCATTGGTAATATATTATCAAGACATAACTTTCTTTTGGTTTTTCAGGGAACGATAATAGCTGAATTTTCATCGGAGGACTGCTGGAGTCTAGCCTTCAACAAAGCTAATTTACTGTGCTCATCTTGTGAGCAACTGCCTAAATTTGATTTGGGTTTTTTAAAGTAAGTAGTGTTGTTATTAACTATGATAGTCTTACTGGTTCAAATATGTGTTAAATCATTGAAAATCCCTATGTTTGGAGGATCAGTCCGAGAAGTTTACCAAAATTTGAGTTGGCATGTAGTGCCAATCCAAAACTAGAAATCCACTTATGGCTATGTGAGCATAGCATTCCAAATTAGTTAATACCATTGAGCAGTGCTGCATTGTATTCAAATCGCTGCACTTTTGGTAGAGGACTTTAACATAGAAATTTTGCTTTATAAATCAACTAAGACAATTTTTTTCTTTAGATATGAAAAACTCTCTATATAGAGAATAAGTAATCTGTCATGAACAGCAGTTATTTTATGTGATAATTTTAGAGACCACTGCAAGGAATGCTGCAGTTCAGACGAAAATGGACAAGGAAATAAAAAATACGCCAAAGCCGTGCTTGAGGTCTGCACTTGTAAATTCGGAGCATATCCTCAAATTCAAGCTTTTATTAAAAGTGATAGACCAGCCAAATTTTCAAATCTTCAAATCAAATACGTCAGAGGTAAGTTGATTAAGAAAAGACATTCATTTTCCCATTTTTTTTTGTTTATGCTAAAACAGCCATACACCAATTACATACTGTAAAGTGTATAATTGGTTGGTGTAGTGGTAAAAGTAAATATTGCATTTAATTGCAGGTTTGGATCCCATAATTAAACTTTATGATAAAGACGGTCACCTCCTAGAAACTGTGGCAATTGAGAAGTGGAACACTGATTCAGTGGACGAATTTTTAAGCACCCATCTAGACGATGATGAAAGGGATTATTTGAAAACAAATCATATTTAGTTTCTTATTCGGTGTGAAAAAAAAATACAGAAAAAGGGAAAGTTTCCGCTACCATGTGGTTTTTCAATTACCCAACTGGGAAGTTAAACCTTCATTAATGATTTATGCCGACCCAATTACCTCTATTTCCATAAAAATACCAGGGTTAAGGGCGAGCTACTTCGCGCCCCGGTTTAGTCGGGTTGTCCTAGCAACCCCCGCTAATTGTTTATGTCCATATGTGAGGGCGTTAAAGTGCTAGCATATATCAGATAATGGTGTCAGTCCATCGCTTTTCCACGTGCGGTTATATGCGACTTGTATTTTTGTATAAATTAATTTTCTCACGGAAGTTACGCCAATAAGGATGTTTTTTTTTTGTTATTTGCTTTATAATAGCTTTTCAACTATGTTTATATTATTTTCGACACTCCGGGCTCTAATTTTAGACGTTACTCATTAAAAATTCACTTTTGCTCGGTCTAGGAATGAAACAAGGGTAATGCACCCCGTTAAAAATTTATTCTGGGAGTGCTTTTATTAAACGCATGTGGCTGTTTATGTCCGTATAAGTACTTCAGATCGAACAAAAGATTCGAACCCCTATAGATTTCCGGAAAAATGGAAGCGCAATGGGGGAAACGGCGCTAGTTATTTCTTCATAATTTATCAGACAGTGCACGAAATTTCTTTCAAGTCAATTGCACGAGACAGAGATAATCGTGTGTTTCCATAAGAAAGTTACATAGTGAAGTGTGTCTTTAACTCATTACTATTGTAATATGGGAGGTTTGTCTGGTAGGAACGACAAAATACACCCTCTTGACCATTCGCAGGTGAGTGATAATTAAAAAGGCTTTCAGGGAAATTGGCAAATTACCACCCTTTAATTATCATTGGCGTGCATGTACAGCACCAAATATTTTATTATGTTATTTACAAAGTAATTAAATCGTTACTTTTTCTTTGTGATCATTTTTTTTCACTCATAGTAGTAGCAGGTTTGAAGATCTGAAGAAACAACAAGATATAGATGAACTTATCCAAAACATGCTTCTGAGGCTTTAACGCCTGCTTGAAACTTTCTTTAATGATCACTCCATGAAACCACAGTGTTCAAGATATATTTATGAAAGTGTGATTCGACCACCGGCACTGCTTGTGTTCTTAATGAGGATTCCTCACGCGTCACATCTGCAACACGCACATATTGTTATAAATTTTATTAATTCGTTTATTGGGTTTGGTGATAATACGGTTTCAGGGCACAATGTTAAGGTTACAAGAGTGGGTTAGTGATTCTCTTATTTATCAATTAATTTACTGTATTTCCTCCTTTTAGTTTGAAGAATATCAGAAGACTAAGCCAGGCTCAGAGTTAGACTTCCAGTCAGTTCCTGTCAAAAATCGCAAAACTACTGATGTATTTTTCCTAACTGTGTTTGCCATATTTTTAAGTCTTGTGGTGAGAAAGTGGAAACTAGAGAAAATTTTAAATTTCATTATAACTTCAATTTTACAGTGTTTTCTCGTTGTGTATTGCGTATATCATGGCAATATAGGCAGAATTATTTATGGATATGATAACTGTGGCACGGTTTGTGGAGATAAGCGGAAGGTTGATAAATTAGAAAATTGTTATAAAACTACTGATGAAAAAAACTTCGGAAGGCAAGAAAATCAATATACTTTCACCGATCAATTTATCCAAATCTCCTTTCAGTTATCACTTAGTTTACTACAAACCAGAACAACCCAAACTGTTTGATAGAATTTGCACCAATAACTGCAGCCATTATGAAGGATAGTAAGTAATGCCTACCTAATGTTTCTTATTTAAAACTAATTTCATTAGTAAAGTGTTTCTTAACCGGTGCATTCCTACCAACAAAAAGACTGTACTGGATAAATTCTTCACGAAAACTGGTTTGGGAGACTTTTTTGTTGTGAGTATACTCGGATGAAAGCCCTCTGTTTACACTGGACTGAAGTCTCTTTCCAGTCTCCTGCATATAAATAACTAATACAATTTTAGGAAATGACCGAAGATTTTGATTTATACTGGAAAGTACTCATTTATATGTGTCTAATATCATTAGGTAACCCCTAAAAATAAGATTACAACTTCCTATTACATAACAAAAATTGCAGGAATGTCACTAGTTCTTCTTTTTCTCTTCCCGTTTCTGGCAGGCTTTCTAGTCTGGGTGATACTATTAGGAGTGGTACTTGCCTGCATTGGAGCTTCAATATACCTTTGGTACAATCTCGCAACACTCAAATATCTCCTTTTACAGCCGAACTTTCCAGGATGTCTTGGAAAGAACTTAAAGATCTCCAGAAACTCGATTCAGAAATTCAAAAACGCGAAGTCTACACTTACTTAGGTCTGGCTATTACCGCTACTTGCGTCAGTGTAATCGTTCTGTTGGTTATTCTGGTGCTCGTTAAAAGAATTAAGCTGGTCATACAACTATTTAAAGAAGCTGGCAAAGCCATATCGGCGATGCCCTTTATATTGCTGGTACCGCTTTTAGTAAGGAAATCCGATGCACTAAATTTTTCAGAGATAAAACGAAAATAATTAATTGCAGACATTTCTATCGATAATCGCGACTCTGGCAATTTGGATTTACTTCTGCCTGTGGATTAGTAGTGCCGGCCATCTGAGCCCTAAACGCGAGAATATTTACTATTTTAAAAAAGACGGATTTATGGAAACCGCTAAAGTTGTAAATTTTTTCGCTATGTTATGGATGATTCAGTTTGTTATTGGGTGTCAGCACATGGTCATTGCTGGAGCTGTGGCAAAGTGGTATTTCACTAGGTAGAAAATAATCTTTAATAAAAGTTTTAATTTAACCAGCAAATCTTAGAGAAAAATCAAAATTGTCGTCACCAGTAATAGAGAGCTTTTACAATTTGACTCGGTACCATCTAGGAACTGTGGCCACAGGTTCCTTTTGGCTCGCCCTAGTCCAGATGTTAAGAGCATTTTTGGCTTTGGTGCAAAACAAACTTAAGGACAACAAAGAGTCCCAAACTGCTAAAATTCTCGTATGGGTTTGCCATTGTTGTTTATGGGTATTGCAAAAAGTTTTGAGCATTATAAGCAGAAACGCTTACATTATAACTGGTAAGTAGCAAATAATTGGCTTGTGTGAGTGTGGGCGAATTACAAGTTTTTAGCCATGTACGGTTATCCGTTTTATAAAGCCGGAAAACAGGCTTTTGAGCACTTGGTTTCTAATCCTTTGAGAGTGGCAGCTATTAACTCTGTGGGGGACTTTGTGCTGTTTCTGTCGAAAGTGCTTGTCGTGGCTTGCAGCGTTGCTATTGCTGCCTATTTCCTGAAGGTTTCTTGCGATTGATATTTAATTTTATTGATTATATTATACATGTTTTCGTAGCATAAAGAAGGTGTACAACATGCCTGGGTCCCATTATTACTCATAGGTCTCTTCAGCTATTTTATTTCTCACTGCTTTATGACTGTTTATGAAGTAAATTATCATACATATGAATAAGCTTCGTTCACGAAACTGCCTTTTTTTCTAGATGACTATCGATACAATTTTCTTATGTTTCTGCGAGGATTGTCGCGTAAACGATGGAAATTCTAAGCCATATTACATGTCTAGAGGGCTTATGGAATTTGTAGAGAACTCTAATATTGCCCTGGAACGTCTGGATAAAAATACTACGAATAATGCAGTGCCGTTTGACGAAATGCCATTGCCGACTTTAAGTCGAACATTGGATAAAGAGAAATAAAGAAAATGATAGAATTATGGGTTGATTTATCTTTATAATTGTTTAACTTTTGTGATTTTTGGAAATTCAGGCTTTTTCCATTGAGTGATGTTTCAAACGCACAAATTTGTACAATTTCCTTACATTTATACGATTTCAATAATAAAAGTTTATTTGATGAGGTGTTGGTTTTAGTCTATAATCATTACCAATATGCCAAGGCAATATTAACTTTTCGAAAGTAGAAAAAGTGAGTTTAAGTACAGGAATATTTTGTACTTATAAACCAATCAAATTATAATTAATTAGTATTTTAATAATCTAGTTTTAGTAATATCTCAAATTTAATTGTGGAAAAAGTTAAAAATTACTAAATATCCACCGTGAAATGTTGCTTTATATTTATTATTTATACTGTGTAACCCCTAAAAATTAGTAACAAGTATATTATTTACTTAGTTCAGCAACTTAACTCTGTCATCTTCGATACTAATATTAGGGATCTTACTTAACTTTTTATTAAGCTTTTTAACAACTTTTTCTTCACAATCACTTAGTCCTGTAGTATTAATATACTGCTTTAATATTTTCTTTTGCAGTTTTTTAAGTGAAATATCCTGTTTTTCCGCCAAAATTTCCAAAACTTTTTCTTTATATTTAAACTTGGTAGCTTCTGCACTGGCATCTGTGTTCCCATTTTCGTGAGATTGCTCAGCTTTGCTTTCATTCTGAGTCGACGCTTTAGGCTTCTTTTTGCTGCCTAAACTGTCTGATTCATCTTCCAAAATCCTCTTTTTGACATTATCATTTTTCTGTTTATTCTCAACATTTTTAGTCAAACTTGTCTGATTTTTGTATTTTTCAATAATATCCCAAATCTCTTCAACTTCTCGCATATTAGCTCTATTTCCTGATGAGCTTTTAATGAAATTCTTAAGAAAAAAAATTAAAAATTAGATTAATATAAAAATCCCATATTACATAAATAATATGAATTCATGAAAAAACAGTCAATACAATCCCACCTTAATGTGAACTAAAGGGTCAACATTAAAGAAAACCTCAAGTAGGTATTGAACTTTCAAAGGCATATCTATGAGATATCAAACCTATTAACAGTAAGTACCTCAATCACTATTGGTTGCAGTTTATGGTTTACTGTAAGTCCTTTTTAAGAAATGCCTGTTGCAAGACTTACCAAAAATTTTGCTCTTTTTCTAGGAACATTACTGTATTCTGAAATAGTTTCTAGTAACTGTCTGAGAGAAGGTTTAAGATTTTTTTCATAAACGCAGATGGATTGGATCATTTGCAGCCAATTATCTTGCTTCACATCACCTTTGTTCACTATGCCATTTTTGTAAGTTCCTTTTGCTGCATATCGTTCATTTTCAGTTAGGCATTTAGTATGGACATTATATTCATCATTCCTAAAGTGTTAAAGACAACGTTTTATTGAAATACAGTTTGAGAAATCATAAATACCTGAAGTCTTTAAGGCAATCAACACAAGACAGAGATTTGTAGTTTCTGCACTGAAACTGGTAATGTTTTTCAACTTTAGGCTTATGAAGGGTTTCACCACAATGATTACAAGTGAATACAACCATTTTTGATACAAATAAACTAATTGTGACTGTAATTATCTGGTATTCTCTAAAATAACGTTAAAAATCATCAAACCTTCCTTTGACTCTTCACGTGTGTGAAGCACTACAATACCGACAACAAATAAAAATGAGGTTAGGTTTGAGATCAGTAATTTCAAGAAAAGAAAAAATCAACAGTCGAATATACATATTAGTTCAGTATAGTTATCTTTCTCTTATCACTTATGTCAAAATAAGATAGAAATATAACCCATATAATTAGGCAAGTAACCTGTAATTTTCAAACAGCTGTGACATTCACGTCAAACTACGTATTTTGCACCTGTCAGTTTTCCTTGTTTTGTTTGTTTACCTATCGGTTTTCTCTGTTATACTTACTGTTTTTCGACATGTTTGAACTCTTTCTGCCAAAGAATTCCAATTAAAGAAAGGAAATGCAGTTTTTCTCGCGACGGGTGACTTGTACAATGGAAATTACACGGTTTGTTAATTAATTTCCAGGATTTTAAATGCGGGAGATAAGTTCTTTTACCTTTGGGTTGCCCAAATAAAACACGACAATAATGTCGAATACCAGATACGGTCAAGAAGAGCCGCTGCCCAGAACTGGAAGAGTCCAGGAAGTTTGTCAGGTAAGAAGTGCCCCAAATTCTGTGCCTCAAGCTCATAACTACATACCTCAACCTAAGTTAAAAAAAAAATTCTATTCAATATGGTGAAATATGTCACTGTAGTTATTGCTGGGAATTTTCTCAATATACATAGGAATGGATGGTCAGAGAAGACTCAGCTTTAGCACAACGCCTACAGAATGAAGAATTCTCAGATCATTTATCCGGAAATCGTTTCCGTAATGCTGTAGTTAGAGAAGACTTTCCTCGAGCTAAAACTGAGCAGCTCAAGGAGCAAGAGATGGCAGAGCAGGCAGCTGCTATTTACCATCAGATGTTGCAGGAACAAGAAGAATATGACCAAAAAGTAGGTAGAAAAAATATATCTATTCAAAATAAGTGTTTCAGTACAAAACACAGAAACATTAAAATGCAGTAATGCATCAAATATATAATTCTTTTATATGTAAGTTAAAATATGCATATTTTAATGTTGCTCTAAGTAGATTAAATTAACTTTCACTCAGACTTTTATATGGTATTTAGAAGAAAACTGATTTGGAATGCTGATAAATAAGGTGATTAATTTGATTCCTGTATTGTTAGCTTAGATGTATTGCCAAGATGTGAAGGAAAATATTTTATGAATATTATTTTATTTGTGGGGTTACTTATATAGTGAAGATTTAAATTTTATTTACAGGTAGCCAAAGAATTAGCAGACAGACTTGAGCGTGAAGAAAAAATGAAGAAAAGAGCCATTGAAGTCAGGGACCAAGACATTGCCAGGCAATTACTGGAAAAAGAAAGAATTAAAGTAAAAATCAGTTAAAACAACTCCATTGAATATATACATATAAGGCATCAACAAAAAAGGGAACCCCCAAATATTTATTTATCTTAAAATAATGTAAATAAAAACAAACCACAATATAATCCAAATATGCCATTAAAAGTAAATCTTCGCAGGCGTTCCTGAGTTGAGAACGTCTTATTTAAAAAAATATATGGGTGTTTTTAGATCTTTTAGCACTATATAAAATCCAAACCTTCAGGTAGAAAGACATCAACAAAACCTCCCTCTACCAGTTCACATGTCGCCTATTAGACCAATGCCCTTGCCCCCCCGTATACCTAAAGAACACTCACCCCATAGGCCATCACCCACAAACTACCAAGCTAATTTGCCTTTCGTGCCACCAAAGCGGCAAGGACTGGTCATGCCGCTGCCTTTTGAAACGGCCTTATCTAGGAATTCAACAGAGTGGGAGAGAAGAGAATTTAGTGATATTAGTGCCGTTAATAGTGCCGAGCTTTATACTGAGCCCTATAAGCCTATAATGCAACCAGTGGTGGATGTGGATAGGATTGAAGTGGTTCCTGATGAGTTGGGGTTGTCTTTGGATGAACTCACTCTACGGTAATTATTTAATAAATTAAACTGAAGATTATTTAATGGGTCCTTAACAAGGCTCTCTAACATATCAAATTATTTATTGGGTCAGATATCATTACAAAAACATAAAAATTTCTAATCTAAATACCACTTTTTTAGGTACCAATAATACTGGAATTAAATATTAACTTCTACTATTTATCCCAATAATTTTAGACTCTCGCCAATTGATTAAACAATAAATACTTACGTTAATTTTAGGCATATTCAAGAAGAAAAAGACGCAGAGCTAGCGCGTAAACTGCAAGAGCAAGAAGGAAATGTTGAAGACAGTATATTAAATCGAGACAGAATGTTGGCAATTGAAGCTCAAGACAAGGAACTGGCAAAACTATTGCAAGAAAGGGAAAGGGCTAAAGCCAAACGAGCACGGGAGCGGGCAAAACAAAAAGCTTTAGCTAAAAAACAGCAGCAGCAACAAGAAGAGGCTGGATCTCTCATTGATAACGCACCACCGTCCACAACTCTAGGGCAAATAATGCCTGATGACTCATATGCATTTCCCGCAGATTTGATCAGTCAACCCGCTTCAAATGTGCCCAAAAACATAGCCGCAGTACCGGATATTTACAATGTACCAAACCCTAATGAGGAGGACATAAGCTATAGTCTGCCAGCTGATGTTCTAGAACAGGGTGGTTTAGGATACAGTCCTAAGAAGGTGGTAAATGGAGGAAGTAATGGTGGAACCCCAGAAAAAAGTTTGGGCGGGGCGAGTAGACCTACTCACTTGGAGTTACGGTAAGTAGTAATGGTAGAATTTGATTCAAGAAGGTTATAAATGCATATTCAGATCCCCGCATAATCGAATTAATAAACCTCGAATGCCTGATCCGGAGCCAAGCGAATTAGCTCCTAATACCAACAGCGGCAATCTCTCAGGTCAGTTTAATTTGCCATTTTTGGATCCTTTTTTGCAATCTTGATTTAGGAGGGACTTCTCCTATGCATTCGAATATAGCAATGGCCATTGATCCTACATACACACGACGCGGAGGAAACTATAGACCTCCTTCCAGCTATGATACCACGTCTAGCACTGTTACTACAAGTACTTCCAGCAGCAGTCCAGGGATGTTGGTCTCTCCCGCGGAACTTGCGGAGAATGACGATGAAGATAGGTGAGTTTTAAGTTTTTTTTTTTTATTGTTACTATTTTGTTTTTTGTGAAGCCCCGCACCACCCTACATGCCTATTCAAGGCCAAAGGAGGACTGCATCGCTGGAGAAGAAGAAAAAGAAGCATAAGGAAGGAGGCTGTAAGCAGCAATGATAAGCAAGATAGATTAATAGTTTTTAATTCCCAATTTTTTCCAATTGTTGTAGCTGTTAAAGACAGTTCTAAAAAAATGCTAAAAGCACAATCATAATTACGTATCACAGTTGGAATTTAAAAAAATAATATTTTGGTGGCAAAAATCTATGAAAAAACAACAAATATGGAAGTACATAGCAATTATCACATTATATACATATCCTTGGGAATCGAAATATTTTAGTTAAATTCATGTTTAAAGGAGCTTTAACTGTTATATCAGAAAATTCAGAATACTCGTAATTTTGATGATATTCTACTAATATTAACGACAGCAATTAAACATTGACAATATATCATTTTTTATATTGAATAGATATTTTGATGCATTTATTTTTACAGTAATGTTTATGTGTTTATTATGTTTTCCTTTATAACATAATTTTATATAAAGGTGTTAACACAATATTTTATTCAAATATATCAAAACCAAATAATATACTGCTCAAATATATTATTTATACACTAGAATAGACGTAATGCTAGAGTGATATTGTCCCATTTACATATTTTAGTAATAGGAAATGTTATGTATTTACGTGGTGGTCGTTTTATATTGCCATATCAATTATTATTTGTATTTTATACAAACATTTTAATATACAGGTTTTAGATTTAATATGCTGTTTTATTGGAGTGTTAATCAACTGTTGAGTTTCACCAAGTCAATTTTGCTTTTAATAATATGCACTGAGGGCAGAACTTTTTCATTGCATTCGCACTTGCTGCCAGAGATATAATCGAAGGCCCCCAATCTAGATTCACAATGAGGACAATATAAACGGCCCCTAGTCCATTCAACTTCCTCAATTTTTGATGCTATCCAACTGGGTAAACATTCTTCATTCAAGAAAAGCAAGTGTTCTTGAGCTGAAGCAAAGCAGTTATTAGGCTTTTCAGCTAATGCCATTCCATGCGAATTTATTATTCGAGTTTCACTTGATGTATCTACTACGATAACTTTTCTGCATTTTCTACACCTTATCTGGAACATTGCGCTTTACTAATTTCTTTCAATACTTTACCAAAATAAACATTTGGCATTACTGCAAAGTTGGGTTAGGTTGTCTTATTTATTAACTTTGGTCCAGATTGCAGCTTTCCTTGTCCTATACCCTACATAAAAAGTGATCGCATGCGGAACAAAATGGTCTTGCGCTTTATCTAACTCAAAATATCTTTAGTTGATACCGTAAGGTGGCGACACACAATTGTAATTTAAATAGCGACACAGTAACCAGCTAAATAGTTTTCGATGAGAGCAAGGCGCAGGTTTGAAAAATATGGATTTTCCAAGATGGCTGATACGGAAAGAAACGTAGACCTTACTGAAATATCTCGTGACGAAATAATGCGTAAAAAGTCGGAAAGTGAAAATTCCAAATCAAATCTGCAAGATGAGGACAGCGAAAGTGCGGAGGAGCAACCCTTGGACCTCACGGGGCATTATTTGGTCCGTCGGAGCGACAATTCGTGGTGTAAGCTTCCGCTTTGTTTATCCTAACCTCCAAACAGCGACATGTTTGGGTGTTTGTTTTGTTTTCAAATGCCGGCTGATTTTTCCGTTAATAATTGATAATTATTGTCATTGTCAATTCACTTTCAGATCCTGCAGAAATTATTCAGTCAAGGTATAATGAAATAGAGAGGCAGTATGAGTATTATGTGCATTATGAGGGGTACAACCGACGCTTAGACGAATGGGTATGTTCAGAACATATAATACATTTAAATCATTGAATTCCTATAACATTTAGGTTCCTAGAGGTAGAATAATGTCTTCACAATTCAATCTAACAGATGCCCAGAAGACATCAGATATTAAAGCTTGGAAAGAGAGGCCTGTCATTACTGATCTTTTGTCAGACAGCTCTGATAGAAAAATTACTAGAAATCAGAAAAGGAGGCATGATGAAATAAACCACATTCAAAAGACGTATGCTTAGTTATTATTATGACTTTTATAAGATAATTAGTTTTGGCTGTTTTACAACAGTTATGCTGAAATGGATCCACAGACTGCGGCCCTAGAAAAGGAACATGAACAAATTACAAAAGTGAAATATATTGATAAGATTCAGATTGGCAGGTTTGAAATTGATACATGGTACTTTAGTCCTTATCCCGAGGAATATGGAAGACAGTCTAAACTGTGGATATGTGAATATTGCTTAAAATATATGAGGTTGGAAAAGAGCTATAGGTACCACATGGTAAGTAGAATTAAATTTTAAAAAAATGGCGTAGAAATTTAAATTAAACAAGGATGTTTTTTCAAAAAAAGCTTGTAACAGTTTCTTGACATAATGGTGAAGGAATTTTGTTTTATTAATAAATGCATTATTAAATGTATTCAAGTATTAAACTAATGTATTTTTGTCTTAAATTGAATTGTTAATATTTTTTAAGGGTAGTTTCATGTGGTATTTTGATATGTAAAAAATACACCAGAGATGTGGTGGCGTTTGGTGTTATAGTATTCTCTCAAAACACCAATTCATAAATAATCATATTTTGTAGAGTGAATGTACATGGCGGCAGCCAGTAGGTAAAGAAATCTATAGGAAAGGCACATTATCAGTTTATGAGGTGGATGGAAAGGATCATAAGGTATTCAATCTCATATAGTCTTACAGCTGAAGAAATACATAATTATTTTATGTGACTTCCAGGTTTATTGTCAAAATTTATGCCTCCTAGCCAAGTTGTTTTTAGACCATAAAACTCTGTATTTTGACGTAGAACCTTTCTTGTTTTATATTCTCTGTGAAGTGGACAAACAAGGGGCTCATATTGTTGGTTATTTTTCAAAAGTAAGTATACGTTCTTTAAAGAAAGTAAAGCAAAATATAATTATATTTAAACACAGGAAAAGGAATCTCCTGATGGTAACAATGTGGCCTGTATCCTAACACTTCCCCCCTATCAAAGACAAGGCTATGGCAAGTTACTCATTGCTTTTAGCTATGAACTATCTCGGCTAGAGGGAGCTGTAGGTAGCCCAGAACAACCTCTTAGCGACTTGGGCAAGCTTAGCTATCGCAGCTACTGGAGTTGGGTGCTGCTTGAGATTCTTAGGGATTTTCGAGGTACTCTGAGTATTAAAGATCTGAGGTTAGCATTGGTTGTTCTTATCGATTATTAAATTCACAAAAATCAATCCGATTTTACAGTCAAATGACCAGCATTACGCAGACAGATATTATCTCTACCCTGCAAAGCATGAACATGGTAAAATATTGGAAAGGACAGCACGTTATTTGCGTGACACCAAAATTAGTGGAGGAACACATTAGATCGAGTCATTATAAGAGGCCGAGGCTCTGTGTGGACAGCAGCGCCCTCAGATGGACGCCCCGGAGGCACGTTAATAACAAGATTGGCAAAAAGTAATAACAAATTTTAGTTTCAGCTGGTTGTAGATCTTGAATGATTTTGTGATATATTAAAGTTAAACTTTTAGTTTTAGTTACCTCAGAGAAAGGCGTTAATTATTAAGGCAATTTTGTACAATTTCTGTTAAGTAAAGACATCAGTATTTATAGAGTTGGTTTATTTTTTCGCTTCCAGACTTCGAAGGTTCGATCAGGTGAACAAATTTGCTTATTTTCTCCCTAGTAAAAATCACACGAAAAGAAGAAATTATTTTAAAGGTTAGTTATTATTTTGAATTTTAGAGTTAATGTCCAATGATTAAATATATCAATTAATTAGAATTTCACTGAAAGTGGAGCAATTGCTTAACCGGAATACTAGCATATCTTATTGTCCCTACAATTTCGTTTTATCATCGGAGAAGCATTATATGCTGATGCGATGACGCAAATATGACATAAATGGTTATAGTAATTCTCCGAATAAAGAATATTTAAACATACTTTATTTTTCATGATTAAATAGGGAAGGAAATTTATCCTAACTAATAAAAGTTATTAAAGCTAAACTAGTTTTTTCAGAGGAATTAATGAACCAAAAATATAATATACAAGAAGTGGTGAAAAATACATTTAAATAAGTCTTGTTTTATTGAATCTAACTCAAAGACGAAGCTTTATTTTGAATTCACTTTTTTTATTAATATCATACCTGCCAAAAAAACAACCTCAAAACTATAAAAAGGAGCTATATGCAGGGGCGCATTTACGGATTTCGACCATATGTTCAGTGCATCCGCCGAAGCGAGTTGAATAGTTGTAAACAGAACAAGTGATCAAAGAATTCTTCCGAGTTACTCATATTGAAGATTTTAATTTCAAATAAGCGATACATTTGCTCAGACAGGTTCGTCAACCCGTCGAAGAGAGTTTCCTGGTGAATTAAATTAGCCTCATAATTTTGGATAGCGAACTAGATATTCAAGCAGTCTATTTATTTAACATGAAGAAGATTGGAGAACAAAGTGGTACCTATAAGTAATACAAGAAATGGAAACATGAGGATGGTGACATGAAGAGAGAAACAGCGGTGTAAGTCAGTGTCATTGCTCAGGAACACTGCTATGAAGAATGAAAAATAATCATAGTCGCTCAAAAGCGCGTATATACATACACAATGTTTCAATAGTATGAAATGAGTGGATATTTCTATTATTATTAAAGTTAAAACAAAAAGTTCAATACCTATAAGGGTAGTAGAAGAAAGAGATGTGTAAATGTTCAAATTATAGAAAAATGTACCGGGTGTATCAAAAAAGTGTGGCTTTTTAAATGAAATAATTTTTGAGTGTTGGCAAACAGCGACCATATTGACTAAGTCTCAATTTGACAAGTAATTAAATATTAGCCAAACCGTAAACTAATCAAAATCAACGTAATACCTACACGAAGAAAAATAAATGTATTTTACACCAGCCCAAACCATGAGCAATTGACCCATACCTGTCCCAGGTAAACTCGAGGCGTGTCGGTCCGTGTAATTGGTTGACGAGTTGCAGGTGCCTGCAGGCTCCGCCTTTCCGCTAAATACTCGTCAAGAAAAGGTAAAATTCTACATACATAAACGGATAATTATTATATCTTTGTATTACAGGATATGATGACATGACTTGATAATCATATGGGAATACTAATAAGAATGAAATTAAAAATTGTAATAATTGGCATATACGAGGTATACTCCACTTCGGAAGATAGCTATGAAAGTGCATGTAAGGTACCTTATTATGCATATGAAGACTTTTATTGTGAGCTTTGACGGTTTGTTACAGGACACAAAGCAAAAATTTATGTAAAATAGGAACTGATTTAATAAAATTTGCTGGTCTCGAGTAAATGAAGATCAATTGACCGATTCCGCCAGTGCTGGGAAAGTGAGATATCATGAAGAAAAGAAGATCGGGCTGTGTCGAGAGACGCCCGAGGCGAGAGCGGCCATGCCAGAGACACACAAATCTGATTGGCCAGTTTCTTCCGTTTCTTTGTTTCTTCTTCATCTTCTACTTAACTTGCAGAATGCAGTCTGGTGTTAGTTTTTGTTGCATCGCACTAAGGTTGACTTTCAAGGAGGTGAAACTTAACGCATTGAGGCTGCTCGCAAGTTAAGGAAATTATTTGAAAATCGTCAGGCATCTCAAAATCCAAATGAAAAATAAACTTTCATTTTTATCACTGTAAAGCAGCGCATTTTTCAGTTCGGAAGGTGAGGTGCACGGCAATCGCGGTAACATATTAATCAGACGATGACACGATTGGCTCGTTAACTTCTTCACAAATGAAAATATGCCGTTCATCACGTGGGATTTCGGTCCGTAAATCTGTCAAAAATGAGCTTTTCATCCGATATCGGATGAAGTAGCGGCGAGACGTTGGGGCACATGTAGAAAACTATAAACAACTTTCTTATGACGCGCCCAAAACTGTACCCAGTGAGGCGAATCCCCGAAAAGCGAGTCAAGTTCATATCTCAATATCTACCCTATGCGGGGTTCACAAAGTTGAATGTTGAAAACCGTAAAATTTAAATTTTTCTTGTTTACGGGTCTAAAACTTGTCGAATTAAAATTGCGGAAGAAGCATTTTGAAGAAGTAATATAAAATCGAAATTTTAAGCCTCAGGATAAGGTACGGGAACCAAAGAAAAGTTATTCAAAGTAATCAAACAAATTTTATATGTATACATGAAAATGAGACCTAAAACTACAGAAATGTTTATTTCTTCTTCCTAATCGGCTTAACTCAGCGATTTCTAACCATTTAAGGAACAATCTTAAGAGTTAACTTGAAGCTGAGATCTGAGGCTATAAGATCTAGGAAATTTTTGTCCTCTTGAAGAGCAACACGTCCGATTTTTTCAGTTTTATTTTAATGACATGTTTGCTGCATTTAAAAAATTAAAAAGTCGTTCTAAAAACCCTTTGAAGTACTTTTTGTCCAGTACGCTCCAAGAAAAACGTAAAATGTATTTCAGTGATGAGTATGATCCCACTCGAGTGAGCGTCGCACTCCTCGAGTCAATTGGCCGCTCATTTGAGTGTAAGTTTGAGCATTACTTGATCCATAGCCAGTGTTCGAACGCTGAACTCCAGAAGGACACAATGGTGGCCAATCTAGATATCAAGAGCATATGCAAATAATAATTTTTTTCAGACACTTATTGCAGTTGTGGCCCGCAGCACTGTCGCCGCACGAAAATGATGAATATCGCATGACGCTCTGACTTGCACCAAATGTTGCCGTCTTCTGCATTCCGCAAAACAACCCCGACACCGCTGACATTTTGAGATTTGTGGCGTTGGTTTCCTGAATTTCGGCTCACAATTGACAAAGAAAAGCGACAGACTGTTTTTGTCACTGTCAATTTTAAGAACTTGATCCCCTAAATTTGCCAAAATCCACTTGCTTAATGTTCCTATTTAGTCGAACGCACTTCCGTGTTTTCTTTGACTGTTACCATTCGTTGGCAGTCGAAAAAATTCTGTGCCCACAAGTAGATTGTGGAGGAACGAAACAGATCTATTTACGTAAACGTGTGGATATAGATTACTTCGGATGTCAAACGGCCGTTTCCACGCTGTTCGGCGATAAATCAAAGGACAAAAGGACGTGTCAGGTCCGCTCGTTCTTCTCGGTCAGAAAAGCATCCGTTCTACGAAACACCGGTCAGATACGGCATTCTTATGGTCTTCGACCGAGATTTTACCTAAAAGTGGATAATTACGTACCACAGGAGGCTCCTTTTGTAAAACTAATTCTCTTAGAACCTATTGACATATTGTCCTTCCAGGCCGGCAAACAAGTGGCTTGTTACCGGGATTTGTTTTACGGGTTTGTCTATGCAACACAAAAGGGGAATAATTCATTTTTGTTCATCTTTTAAAGACTATGTAAAGCAAATAATCTGAGAAAAGCTTTTCCGAGAAAGTTCACTTGAATTGTGGCGTTTTTGAACAACGAACCCGCTAGATGCATTACCAAGAATCTATTTTGAATTCGTTGATCGGATATAGATATGTGATTGTAGGTAATTATATTTTGTCATTTTTGGACTCGTTCAGTAGCCCCTTTTATGGGGCAGTTCTTCATTTCGCAACAGATGGTCCCTAGGGGTAAAACTATAGTGCAGTATGGCCCCTCCCCGAGCATCTCGAAGTTCTCCTCTCCATTCGCCTCGCCAGGAACTGAAGTTAGCTGCTGATTAACAAGTGAAGAAGTGTGCATCGCCGTTTGTCGTAGTTCATTTGTTTACAACTGTCAGCTTCTTAAGAACACAGAGGATATAAAACTGTTGTTTGCTTCAGATAGTGATAGTGGCTCGCTAAATGCCTTGATATGCTGGATATTATTAATTATGCTTTGTTTATGTTAAATTTGGTCTGATCCCTCAAGCAACGCCACACATTTCGTTCCTCTACCCTCAACGTAAATCCGGTTCTTCTATCGGATTAAACTTATGGGGTACTGCTGATTAAACGCAACGTCCACTGTTGCCATTTGGAGAGAACACACGGCTGCGGGGACCAATCACAGAGCAAGTTTCGTGCACCTCGCCGCTGAAAAACAATAAATTTTGTTCCTCATTTTAGGGCGATGTGAGGGGCGAGGTGCGATGCTTCGTGATCATCTCCAGTTTTTTTGCACTCATAATATGATTCTGTTGCTTTGACTCACCATCGCCGAACAGAGAGGTGAATGTCGAGGCGCCTGGCGAGCAGCGATGCTTCACTACGTTTTAACGAAGTTTAACCCTAAGTTAACTATACTAAGTAAGTTTAACCCTTCAGCCTCTGACGGTACCTAAAAATCTTGCTGCTATTTACAACACCTATCTGCCGTTTGGGGGCGTATTTCGACCGTCCTTGTATGTCAGTACTTGCGAAGGACACATATCATTGGGATTGGTGCACATGCGTGAACTCATATTTCCATCTGTCGTTATTATTAATTCAAAAATTTATACTGCGTGCATTAAATCACGTGTGTAAAATTCACGTGTTGGATCTCTTGTAAATATTTTATTTTATATGGCAAAGTTTTTTTGTTATAAACATTTTATTTTGGGTTATTTGATTTTTAGTGAAAAATGTGCAATTTATTTACTTTAAATTTTCATCATAACCCTTTTTTATTTCTATCGATATTTATAAGTACCCTTTTTTTCAAAATCACCCAAAAAGAACAAAAATATGTTAAATGTGTTTTTCGCGTTTCTTTTGACAATAATATGTAACTAACAACTGAAACAAATAATAATGAAAATTTATTTTTTGTTATTACACACAGACTTGGACACTGTAAGGTTAACCCTAACTCCGCTTGTTGCGTCCTCTAGAGGAGACAATTAAATTGTTGATAAATTCGAGTTTCTTATCCCAAAAAACCCTTGATTTAAAATTTCGTAAAATGAATTGAAAGAGATCGAAAGATATAAATGAATATGTAATTTATTTTTCAACTTTGATACTCTGAATTTTGAAAACTAAACGAACTATGACACATTTTTATGAGAAGTTTACATCATAAAACTATTTGAAAAATCACCTATTGAAATATCGGATACTTTTTCAATAACACGTTTCGTACAGGATATCAGCAGATAGAGGCTGAGCGCAATGAGGGAAAAGTTGCACATTCAAGGGAGTAGTTTCACAGCTCAAACAGATCTACAATATTATTTTCTTTTTTTGAGAAAAGATAGACGAACACTAAAAACACTCTTTCGTTGCCGTTTTTCATACACTTCAAGATTTTATGTAATATAGTTAATTATACTACACCCCTGGACAAGGTATTAAAGTTGAGGTCTGAAATATCAATAAATTGCACAAACGCTCTAGAATCTACTATAAAAAAAAACAGCTAGAAGAATCCTAAAAAGCCATAAACAAACAGGTTATTTTTTTGCATCGAAATTATCAACTTTTTCACGGAATAGAAACCAGAAAAATGAGTTCGAAAAACCAGAACTAAATTAACACCAACTTAACGAAACTCTCACAAATACTAATTAGTGGAGTCAACCAACCGTTGAGATTACCAGATACTCGCCCTTGTACAATGAAGTTGTGCCCGGTACTTTTTTCTCTTGTGGTCATTACCACTGGCTTATTTTTCCATTAAGCCGGGCGTATCTAATGCGGAAGGAATATTTTCGATGATGATCGAACAATTTTTTTTCTGTTTCTACTATTGTGTATTTCTCGTATCCTGATAGAACCAAAAAGGCCTGTGAGAAATTGCCAAGCAGGCATGAAATCAATGGGGCATATTATGCGATATGACTGAATGATGGCCGCCGGTTAATCCCAAAATCCCATGTTCTGCAGTTGACTGGTGCCTGTTCTGAGTTAATCCCGGACAGCTGCCGACCTAGAAACACCCCTTTGTCCATATGTGGCAAATCACGTTACGTCTCAATCCTTATTTGCATATTTATTTACGACAATCAGAAGTGAAAGAATCCTCCTAAAATTCAAAGCTCGGAGAGCGGCAAATAACACATTTCCCTCTAATTCGTTTTGGACCTGATGCTGTAAGATTTCTCGGGAATCCTTATTAATATATCAAAGTTAATGATAGGCCGCGTCTTATATAATTTCTAATTTCTGATGCTAACAAATGGCCCAACAGGTGAAAGAAGACTAATTAAAAATGGACAGGGAATATACCATAAATTAGGCCATATTCAGGAGAAAAAAGGTTCATGGGCCAGGTACAAGCTGGGCAAAAATACTGAGTTCTTCTATGGAACCAGAAACAAAAATTACGTTACATCACAAATTATTTTGGGTCTGAAGTCATGAAGAAACAAAAATATGGTTTTGAGCGGTTAAATAAATGGATAATGATGATGGTTCGTTCAATGGAACCATAAGAAAGCTTTTTCGACACAAATTCTCCACCGATTGTACCTGGGGCCTGACGTGGGTAATAAACACGTCAGAGGCCGACAAAAGAGTAGATTTCTCTCTCGAGGTCGAGAAGAAGAGATTAGGGACGCTGCGGTCCGTCGATTGTTGTGTAAAAAGTCACATAAAAAGGCGACCACATAACCGTGGAAATGGATTGATATAGCGATTCCCCTGCCTATTTTCCATGATTCATTTGCCGGGGCAATAATTTTATTCTGCCCAATTTATTTGGGTAGGTGGAGAATAGGAGATCTCCGAGGCTGGTTCATCGCCGCATGAAGTCTTCGAGTGGGGTACACTCGTGAAATAAACATTTGAAATTTATTTTATTTTATTTTTTTTTTTAGTTTATCTCATTGAGTTTGGACTAACTAAATTGAGAGTCCAGAGACTTGGAGGCGCAACTTCAGGAACTTTCATATAATAGCACTTTCAGGATCGTGAACATGATTATCAGGGTGATTCCATATCTTGGAAACTGGAAATAATATTATAATCCCTTTGGAGTGGAGACCTGAGTGGAGACAAGAGATATAAAAAAGAAGCAAGAGACAAAAGCACTAAGCGTTTGAAAAGAAACCAGTAATATAGATTAGGAAAAATATGTGCAACACAAACAGAAGATTCCTTTGAATGAACCCTTGTCCAGTTAAGATATTCCCGATTGCGAAGTTGAGCTCGGGAATTTCCGTAGACTGTCGGGTATGTTATCGCCAATACCGACGGTCGTAGGTGAATACAAACGTGGCGAACGTTGATAAATTTGCCCGCAGATCAAGAATGAATTATGTTTTATTGCATTTTTTTATTAAACTACCCGAATCATGATAAAAATGATACAAGGACGGTAACATTGGTAAGGTTTACAAGGAAATTTACATTTTGAAGTATTTCTGAGTTTAATTGAACTATTAAAATTTACGCTCGCGTATATATATTATTGTATATAGTCATAAAATTTTTAGATTAGAGTGATTCCGTGGCAGAAAATCTATAGAAATCTTAGAAAACACTAACGGTCACATTCGGCACTCTGGGAACCAGAACGTTCCTCGGGAAATGACCTCAAACAGCTTCTCAAAACAGCGCCGGTATTTACTTTGTAGTTTAACGAACCGACGTCATTTTGACGTTATTCCGGATTTTACTTCCCAGAGTGAAGAATTGATTCGCGGCTAGTCGAAAATATCGAATGTTGCAAATGATTAGGCCAATCCGCTAACCGCAGATTCCTTGAACGAAAATAATTAGACTTTATGCGACTTTTTTCTTTGGCACTTTGTATTCACTGCACGGAATGTTGAAGTTGTTATAAAAAATAAATTTTTCCATTAGCTTCGGTATTTCTTGACATATTTTAATGAAATTTTGCAGTGATGCGCAGTGCGACGAGGCGCACTTTTCTCATAATTTAGACAAACAACTCTTTAAACCAGCGTGGGGAAAATAGGGAGTCAGGGACACGACTTCCCCCCCTTTTTGTGCTCACACCAAACGTGTTTAATTTTTCAAACTAAACGTTCCTTTGATCTTATTTTTTTATGCCTTTAAAATTTTAATTTACCCCTTACTTTCGAAGATGTTCCAGCATATTGCTTCTGAATACATTATACCTATTTTTCGTTTATATCAGGAACGTATCTATCATTTATTTCTGTATAAATATAATTCTGGTTTTTAAATATTTTACCAAAATTGTAGGAAAAGTGCTCCTCACCGAACTGTGCATCACTGGAAAATTTCACTAAAATATGTCAAGGAACACCGAAGTCATTATCAATTTTTCTTTTAAACAGCTTCAGCACTCTGCATGGTGAATATAAAACGCCAAAGAAAAAATTCTCATAATGAAAATTTAACCATTTTCGCTCGAGGAATTTGTAGTTAGCGGATGGGCCTACTAATTTGTAACTCCCTTTATATTACAGTTGAAAATAGATTTATCGGCTTTTGAATTAATATCTGTCGCACATAGGTTTGAATACCTGCATTTGTCCGTTTCACTAGATACTATTACTACACTCAACGACAAAATTTTAACCGCTATTTACATTTGACTCCTTTTGCTTCACTTTGCAGTCGGCGGCCTACCTTCCCGACTCAAAAGCGACGATGATCCAATTACCGGCTTAAGATATCCCCCCGATAATCATGACTTAACAAAGTCGTTCTTGTTGGTTCGGATTCCGTGACGGCCTTTTCGGCATCGCCTGATCCTCTTCACAAAAAAAAAAAACGTGATCAAAACCCCTTCAAAAAGGCTTGCGGGCTGACCATGCGGCCGACATTAGTCGACAATAAAAGGAATTCGCTTTCTTGTACTGTTTCAGGAAAGATGCTCCATGATTATTACTTCCCAAAGATATTCGTGTTCACTTGAGGGCGGTGAGTCCCTCGAAATGGGCCTCACGCGCATGCGGGTCTAACATTAGTGGACTACACTGCGCATTATTGTACAGCTTCAGCAACGCTTCCCGATGATAATTACTTCCCAAAGAGATTCATCATCATTGGGGTGGTGACATACGAGATGTTGACGGCCGTGAATTCAAGAAAAAGGCTCAGAATGGGTCTCACTCCGCCTGCAAGTCATTAACGGGGCCCGAAAAACGCCTCGTTTGTCGTAAATGACACTACGGACCCGAAGCTGCTTTATCATTATGGTCGGCAGCGATTCGTAAATTAGTTGTTAGACCGGACGCATTTGATTCATACAGGGTGAAATCAACACCCACTTGGTGTATTGTGGCTCATTCTAATCCGGTTACAATCATAAACGCAGAACCTCCTCGTTTCCTAGCAATACATCAAGTCTAAAAATAAATTCAAGGGTTTATAAAAATTAGTTTAGCGGAAGAGAACTGTTTTAACAGTTATCACTCTGTATAACATGGGTTATTTCACGGGTCAAGACTACAAGAGCTCACTTCTGAGAAAATTGGATTGGATAAAGCCGTAAAGCTTCGTGTTTATGAACACCTTGGTTTTGTTTTATCGTGACACGTTGTGTGATGCTCTCCAATTATATTAAATATTTTTTAGGCTGACTGTCTATGGGCGTTGATATGATCTGAAGCTCTGTGTGAGTCGTTATCTCATTATCTTGCCCCCTTTGACGATAATTTGTTTCTGGGCTTGAATGATCTGAACAGCCTAATTTAGACAAAAATTCCTCACCTGCAATATAATGGAGTATTAGAGCTTAAACGGACAACTCTCACTAAAATTCATTAACGCAGCCGACGAAGCGTTGAAAACCCTGACGGTTAGCGCTCTTTAACAATAAAGATGTGCGGCGCGATTTTCGGTCTTTTTCTGTGGTCATGGCTCTGGTCAAGCGGAACGAAGAGGCTACGAAATTCTTTTGGCGAATTAGGAAACGATGGTTCGAATCACGTAACGTTTTATGCACGTCACAGGCTTCATATTAGCAGCGATGTCATATATTTTCAAAATGAATATGTAGCAGGGACGCGACGAGCTCCTTACACCGATCGTTTAAGAACTTGGACATTAAACTAACAATAGTGACAGCCGCACTGATAATAAATAACCAGGATTACTATTTTAATTCTCAAAAGAACAAACTTTGACCGACCAAATTGATGAACAAAGAACACAAAGGTTTAAAACACTAAATTAATCCAAAATGTCAACGAATTAAGCGGCAACCGTGCAAAAAAAAACAGCGTCATGTTTAGACATTCAAATATATCCTTATTCTTTTTTAACATATTAAATTTATATGACTTATCATTTTACGTAAGGCGACTCTCGATTGTCACATTTTGTGACGTAAATAAAAGGTTACGCGATGTAAACCATAGATACCGTGCGTTTAAAAAAATTCCGGTCAAGTAGGCTTTGAAATAATTTGACACCGAGTCCGTATGTCGTTGATATGTGCTTCTACATAACTTCAAACATGAAAAAATCAATCTAACCTCACATAAATACGACTCCGTTTATCTTTATTTGTTGGATTTTGTTAAAATGAGTCCTTTTCAAGGCTCTACAGACTTGTATTTCGGTTAGTTAAAGTTTAAAACTTCGACACACACAATTGAAGACTTTAGGGGAATAATTCGACAAGAATGTGAAGAAATCTCTCCAAAGACCAGACACCAGAGGCTGTGATAATGTGAAACGTTGAGTTAATTTATATTTGAAAAATAATGGACGACATTTTCAGCATTTGTAGTAAATGAGGTAAGTAAATAAATATTAATCAGATTTATTCACATTTCATGTTTTCTTGACCGCCAGTAAAGATTAAAATTAAAAGTGCAGAGGCGACTGCAGAGATATGCAGTTTTTAAATTGGTCATTACTGAGATACGTTTTTAATTCAAGGTGAAATATTTTAAAAACGGTAAGGGCTAAATATGAAACATTATGCAGAATATGTGTCTGAAATATTACGTAGAATCTAACAATAAAATAATACACTGTTGGTCTCATTTGAAATAAGCATGTTGACTGCTATTTCCGGTTAAACCAGAATCGATAGGAAGTTGAAAATATTTTTTAAAAAACAGTACACATCGAAGTTAACTTCAAATTTTCACATTTATATCACTTTTAAAGCCTAATAAATTTTTAATAAACATGTTGGGTGAATAATCTTGTATACATAAACTGTGGTGTGCTGCATCCCGAGTAAAAACACGTACAAAAACACCCAATTCATAAAAGAAAATTTTCAATTGAGATAAAAATTTTAAGGCAGAACTCAATACTATTTAGATTGTTTCTTTATTTGAAAAAGTCCATTATTCGACAATACAGTGACGTACCAGACCCACTTAAAGCCGTTACAAAAAAAAATTAAAAAATTAAATCTGAGAGAATACTTCACCCCACTGTAATTCCGTTTAAAACTTCGGTGCCTATGTGGAAAAATCTCTATTCGACCAGAAAGAGTGACGTATTGTGCCCTGGTACAGTTCAAAACAGCTGCTGGAAAAATTGTGGAAGAAAAACTGTGCAGATTTTAAGAATAGAGGATAGAGGGACTGTTTTCCCCCTTTCTTGTTCTTAGAATTTGCTATTTTCACAAATAAAGTTTTCTTATTTTTGCTTTTGGATCAACTTTTACCAATTTTGGCGGCGGCTTCCGCTGCACTTGGCTCTGCTGCCCTCCTTGCACTTAACTACACCAGCCACAATTCGACTCTCATGAGAGTTGTCTTAAAAGTACTACCCACCATCGTGAAAATTAGCCTTTACACGTTGTAATCCAACATCACTCCTCTAGAAATAACTTAATAAGATCGTTGGCAAATGCAGAAATCTTCCATGTTGGGCGATCTGCCCAAATTACAGTGGGTCCGAGATAATGATGGGGCACCCCGGCCGGCCAAACATCTGGTTAAGCCTGCCTTGAAACAGACATCATGAACCAAGATGGGTTTGTTGATCCGCCGATGAGTTCAATTTGATGCTGTCTTAAGGCTCACCGTCGCTATCTCTTGATGAAACGTTTAACAGTCTAAATCAAAATTGTTTGTTTTTCCTTTAAATTGGATTTTTTTTTAAGGCTCAGTATCAGTTTATTTAAGAACTTCCTCCGGGGTCGATAATTCGAAGACATCTCTAAGTTAATTTAGACTGTCCCTGTGCTAATGTGTTTATACTGAAGAGAAACATGCTCGGGCTGAATCGATTTAAACGGGTCGAATCGATTTCTAGACTTTAAGATTAGATTTCGGTTTTATGGAGTGTCATTTGTATTTCCTGCCATTAACGGCGGTTTGAAACAGGGAACCATTTACGGCCGGCTAAATTGGAGGCTGCCCCAGGTTGTACCGATTCAATCATGGCTACTTATGCAGCAGCAGGAAACGTCGAGATACAAAGAAACACACAAAATGCGCCAATAGAACATCTCAATCCGCATGAAACGCGCGCTCTCATGGAAATGACCGTCACCTGTCAGGTTCAGACCTTGTCAGGCGTAACTTAACGCACTCGCGTCACATTGTCAACAGGAATTATGTTCTTCATTATTAGCAGGACGTCGTTTATTTGCAATATTTTTCCCTTACCATATCACCATGGCATGTTCCAAATCGTGCATTATTTATAGACGCAGGTGCTGTGAATAACGTTCCATAACGACTTTTCTTTTGGGTGCAATGGAAAGCGGCAAATTATGATGACATATTTCCAATGAAGACAAATTTGGAAAACAAAGGACCTAGTTTGGGAACAAAAGTAGGAGGCGTGACGCGTGCCGCCCTTAAGGGCTCGGTGTTGTATTTACCCTTTGACTCATTTGTTTATGGTCAATAAAAGGTTCGATTGATGGAATCATTTACAGTTCGTTGGCCTTATTGAAGTGTGGTTATTTGTTTTCAACTGGCGTTTCTATAGATTCTGGCCCTCATTGTACTTATGCGCTCAAGTGTATGTTCAAGCGGAGTCCTGCATTTCTCATTTTGGAGCGATGCCAGGCACCCAAAGGTGTCCCACCGAAAGCCGCGTACCAGCGACGGTGCTCCCAGAAACATGAAATTCGAAATATCAAATAAAAACGCTAGGTCTACACTAAATAAGAAGTGAGTTAGTATTCAGGTACGAAATGTTGGAATAATGCATCAATGTAGTGGACAGGAAGAAAGCAACCAAAACTTTGAAATAAACAAATCTGAACCTTTTTTGATCAGATTAGGAGTTTTTGAACGAATTTTATGGGTGATTTTATATTTTTTGTAAGATCTCGGAATCAGGAATCAATGTGGCAGCACCGCTTACGGTATATTAAGTCCCCAAAAATGGCAACTTTTTTCCCTTCAACCAATTTTGTAACTTCAGTCGATTGGGAAGTACGAGAATAGTCCCATAAGTGTCCTATCTGACATATAGATGAAGATTTTTTGGTTGAAAATTTGCGTATATTACCACGGTCTAACCTTAAAAAGCTTATCTCTAAAGCTTGAGGGTGCTCCATTGATTTATGTTTGTTTTGGAGGTGTTTTGATTGGATGCTTTCGGGCATTTCGTGAACATAGAAAGAATTGGCTATCAACACGTGATTCACTACTTTCATTTGAAAGATCTTACTCTAGAAGAAACTGGTCCTTCGTTAACGACTGTAAAATATTAAGTAGTGGAATTTAAACACAATCGTACCAGCTACCAAGACGAACTTCGTAGTGGTCGACCCGATGACACTCCAGATACTGTCTTGAAAATTCACAAAACTGTATTGAAAGATCATCGACTAGAATGACGCAAGTTAACAGACATGAGAGGGATTTCAAAAAGTACTGGACATCGCATTTTGACCGAACAATTAGATATGAGAAATTTGTTTACAAGATGAGCAAAAAAACGCCGTGAGAATGTTTCAAGGGAGGGTTTGACAAAATTTCACTGCAATAAAGTCGAGTTTTTGCGTCGATTCATAACCATGAGTAAAACATGGGTCCATCATTTCACTCCTGAAACGAAAGACCAGACAAAATGATGGAGGGGAAAAGCCGCTGGAAAGAAGGCGAGAACCGGTTGATCTGCAGGAAAGATGATGGCGTTAGTTTTCTGGGATGCACGTGGAATAATTTTTGTTGACCATCTCCTTAAAGTAAAAACTATAAACGGAGAATATCATAGAAATTTATTCCATAATTTGAGTGAAGAAATTAGAATCAAACGAGCGTATTTGATGAAAAGAAAGTCTTGTTTCATCAAGACAACGCACCAGTCCGCACTTCTCATCCGCACCATCTCGATGACCAAATTCAATCAACTCGATTCCGAACTTTTCCTCACCCCCGTCCTACTCGCCGCATTTAGCCTCCTCGGATTATTTTCTTTTCCAAACTTTGAAAAATGGCTCGGTGGAAAGATATTCGCCAATAATAAAGAAATTAGGTCCGAAATTGATGTCTATTTTGGAACATTCGAAACTTCTTATTGTAAAAAGAGTATAGAAGCCATAAACCATCGTTTGCGAAAGATGTATCAACTTCGAAGGAGACTTTGTTTAGTAAAATTTTCCATTTTTTTTTCTTTACGTGTTAAGTCGGGTACTTCTAAGGCTACCCTCGTGGAAATAGTGACCACACCTAAATGAAAGCCCTATGTGTGGGTCTGCGCAACTCATGTTCTACACATTTAAATTACACAAATAAATCGATCTGACTAACCCCATGGCGCGCCCTTTTCCCAAAATCCTTAAAGTAAAAATCGATAAAAACTCACCCTTTGACTACCGTCTTCAGGTTAGTTCAGGTCAGGTAGTCAAAAGGAAGTCAAAGTAAAGTTAAAGGATGGCGCGCTTTTGGCTGTAAATTCGTTTTCTCCCATCATTTGCCTCAAAATGATGCATCTCTGCTGCAACCCTCTCACCGTTTTTCAGATATTTGCTAAGACTAAGCCCTACGTTGTACACGAGTACAATTTTGACGCTCTGCAGATTGAACGTTGTCAAGTTCTTCGTGGATCAAGTTGGGCTCGCTAGGTGAGATCCTGCATAATAAGGATTTTGTCCAGTAGATGAGTTTGCGTGAGCCACCATTACCAAACGATGTTTCAGGCATTTTTATTAAACGAAATTAGTAATTCAACTGAGACGATATTGGCCGAGAAATCTTAAAAATGCATCGGTGTGCGCCATGAGGAATGCTCGACGAAACGCTATCCCATGAACATTGAGCGAAACGTCTTCGTTAATGTCTCTATAATGCGCCTTGACAATGACTAAATTGCCTCGGAGATTCATTGTCTAGAACCCACTCGGAACCAATACATCATCGTTTCTATTTCAACGCGTGGCTTCAGTCTTTTCAAGCATTAACATATTTTAGCATAATTATTAACGATATCCTGTCCTCAAGCACTCAACTAGGCCAGACATTCGTTCCATTGTCTTTCCCAGCCATAAAATCGTACCAATAAAGCCAATTCCCATTTGACCACCTCATCATAGCAGTCTGCGTGGTCCAGCACGATTCCAATTATTTGTTTTGTATCATTAAAAGCAGTACCACAATCACGTCGTAGGAGTGAGCGCTCAATCTGGACGAGTCGAGAGTATTCGAGGCTCGACGGATTCGCCCGAGGTCGGGTACCACGCGGGTTCCGCGGGGGGGTGGCAAGGGTCGAATTCCAGTCGGTGGGTTCGAGGTTGCTTTTCGGTCGGTTCCTTGGTCAAATGACTCTATTAAGAGATTATCCGGCGCTGTTGTCGGATTGTACTCGATGTATCTATCTCTCGATGCGCGGAAATTTAATAACATCATTAAGGGCTGCTGTATGTCATACATTGCCATTGTGCGGAACCTGGAATGGGAGGGTTGTTATTTTGTTGCCATCCCTATTTACCGTAGAGCCAGTAAGCGGCTTTGCACAAATTACCCTGCGTAATCTGTTCACGCTTGTTGGTTTCGCCTTTTGTCCCTTTGCCACATATTAACGATAGGCCCTTAATTCTTCTTAGGGTGGCTAAATGCTTTTTGTTACGGCAAATCGTCGTTTATTAATCCTTCGGGTGGGACGCTTGTGATAGGCCCTGGTCGGGGGTTTTGATAGTCTAGTTTCGACTTTGGCGACAGTGGTGTAAGATCGGTTCGAAGGTACGCGAAGAAAATTTCTCAACTGAATTTACGTGAGAACTAGCGATAAATGTCCCTCTTAGGAAATATTTACCTAAGTTTATGATTCAATCGCCAAAAATCCTACCTCTGTACCTTGATTTACATCCAACCTTTCTCGGGCTGATCCCTGCTGGGAACCCCGGTTCACCTTCCGCCTCCTCACCAGCCATGCTGATTCCATCATCAATGCTAACCAAATCTATTGCAAAATCCCCCGGATGAAGGTGTAACCAGCATAACTTGTTACACGCTTCCAATATAAGGCAAACAGAACCCGGCATTCTTCCTTAATGAAGACATCAACCACGGCAATGCGGCGCGCCACTGCCTTGCCCCCTCCCCTGCTTAATTCTGTTTCTGACCGTGGTCTTTCTTGGGATGGATTTCTAGTCAGTACCGAGACGCACTGGAATACGGAGTCAGTGTCTCACGTCAGGCCGATTTAGTACCGACAATACCGAAAAACGGGCTTCAGTGACGTAGCGGACTGTTGACTCTTTTGGTTTTGGTGATCGGTTTTTGAGAGAATATTTGACTGGATTAGTTCAGTGGATTTGAGGACTTTGTTCTGGCTATGATGAGGGGTTTGCTCGATGTAAGTTAACATTGGGGGGTTGGCATTTTGGATCTCTTCTTAAGAGACGAGATGATAGACACTTAATGCATAGATTTCATGGAAGCATTAAAAAAGAGCGGCAGAAAGTGCGAGTTATGTAGTTGCAGGCGATAATGTGGTTTTTGGGGGCTTCGGATTATGCTTTAAGAACTCAATGTCATGCTGCTCTGTGGAAGATTTGCAATTTTCTTGGAACAGTTGACGAAGAGGGAAAATAATACGCGCTCCTGAGATTAATAAGAATTATTTTACTGCATCGCTCTGTTAGCGGTAGCTTCAGGAGATGATAGTTTTGGATATCATTTTCTTCTATTCATTCCATTTTTTCTTATTAAAATAGTTTCTCTAAAGAAAAGGTCCTTAGTAGGCTGTAGGAGCCTACAAAAATAGTGCCTCATTATCTTAAGACGTATAGTGCGGGAGCCGGTTTTTCTTTAACTCCTATTTATTTTGGTAGCTGTGATTACTCTGCATGCAGATTATGTAATAGCAATTTATGTAACTAGTAAGGAAATGCATAATTTTGCGTACCTAGAAGGACGCTGTTGAACAACCAAAGAGAGACGTAACACAAGTTACATAAAAAAGCATTTCCCACTGAGTTTCATATTTAATTTTTTCCAATTTTGCTGCACGAGTATAGAATTGTAACAAACTAGCATACTTTAGAACATATTCTAGCTATGCTCTGTATCTGCGAGTACCATAGCAATCATTGATCTCACTAGTCCTATTTGGCAACTGTTTTCATTATGTAACTAGTTGCGAAATGAAACCCCTTTACTCACTTGTTTTGATCAAGAAAACTGCCACTTCGCATCCCGAAGCTGGAAAAATGTTTTTTTTTAAGTTGAAGACTCCTTTGCGGGGCTTTGTAAGCGTGCGCTCACATTCTTTTCATTGAGCAGGTACACAGTGCAACAAGTTATAACATACAGAGCTGCACCTTCAAAGTGAGTAATACCCAGGCTCAATTACAACATTTCTATGTGGTTAAAGCTGCGACCAAAGTAGTAATCAGACTAAGCCGAGTTTCACATATTTTCTAAAGATACAAGAAGCAAACATTTTTAAATATAAAGGGCGAAATTATTAATATTCTGTCAGCTTTAACCACAAATTAATTGCCACAGAAATGTTGAAATGGAGCCTGACTATTGGTGCGTTTCGACAAAAACTAACCAGATGTTAAAGTTAACAGAATGTTAATAATTTGGTCCTCGAAAATGTTAACTTTATGTTACAAGTTGCTACTCAATTTTATCATCAATTTTATTTTTTGTGCCAAAGCTGTTTGAAGAAAATCAAGGAGGAAAAACTGAAGTACAGTATCTCTTAAAAAGATTCAGAAGAACGTCTTACCCTTTGCAGCCAAGAAGGAGGTGCTTAAAGATGGAATTATCACTGTTCGATTAACTTTAAAATTTGATTGGTTTTCATAGAAATGCACAAATCGCCAGGCTTTATTTTAAAGTTTACTTCGAGATCTTATGCACTACCTCCGCATTCGCAGAGAATCTAAAACAACTCTCCTCAAATCAGGCTTTTTCATTTCAGTCCTACCTCTACAGTTAGCCATTACTGATGCCCGAAAAGCACGACGGCACAGGGGGCGGATTGACCACAACCGCGCCGCCTCTGATGCCTTTTCCAGGGGGCCCTTACGCCGCGTTTCAGCCGGGCCCCCCAGCGCCACCCCCACCGGATCGTTTTCCCTGGCCTCATCAACCTCCACAGGGATTCCATCCACCACCAAGGTAAGTCTGTTGTTTTGATTGAAATGTTACATCTATTTTCCATGGAGGTGCGGCCTAAGTACATTGAGGACTTGTTAGTTTTTTATCATCGTCATATCACCTCTTTCGCTCGTGGGTTTATTTAATTTGAAATGTTGCTTTGCAGGATGATTAATTACGTTTGATCAAATAGATATTTTTGTTGTTGCCGGTCCTAGGAAAATTGTAAAATGAGTGAACTTTATGTTCTGTGTAAAACGGCAAATTCGCGCAGCCCCGACCACCCTCACAAGCAGCATTAAAATTTATCGCAAGTGAGAGCGAATTCCTTACGAGTTCTTGCACGGAACCAGATGTAGTCAGAGATATTTTCTTACTAGATTAATAAACAATTGCTAATCATCTTTTTTTAGCGTTAGCGCAAAAGTGTATAGAATGGAAATGAATTAGTAAAATTAAAAAAAATAAACTTATAATAAGCCAATATATTTTACGATTATTCCATTGATTGCAATTTGCTATTTCATTGAAATTGAGCATAAATAATCATCAAATGCAACAGGCAATTGAGGAAATTAATATAAAAAAAAACGAGATTCGTTTCAAATATGAGTCAATGCCAACATTGTCATTCGTGGCCGTGATGTGATTGAGCGATTGCAAAATCACTTTCTGCAGGTGTATAATTGAGCCTGCTTCACCGGCGCGTTTTCTCCAACAAACATTCAATAATTACATTTTTAATCGTGTTTGGCTTCGATTCATCTTTCAGAACTGTCAAAATTGTCATTAAAAAAAAGTTAGAAAACAGGGTTAAAAGAAGAGGACGGAGAGGAATATTAATGAGGAAGTAAGTCGCAAAATGGACATCTATAAGCAAATCTGGTTTGCGACCATTCCATAGATTGCGATGGAAGATAGAACGGGAAAGACATTGAGGAGGAGATGAATGGAAGCAACTGCTTCGAAGGGTAATACTCCCTCCGATATTGAAAGCTAGACTATTCGTTTCAGTGGGAAGGAATTTACAATATATTAATTTATGACACAGTTTAGTTTTTGCTATTACTAACCTGTTCCTCCCCGATGTCTGTTTCTTCTCTGCTTCTAACTCTAACCTGACTAGAAGGTTTAATTTTTGCGTATAGTTTGCCTTATTATTAAGTCATTTTTCACCGAAAATCAAGCTTCAATTTAATGATACAAGTTATCAATTTACAGAAAGGTCCGCCACCCTATCTAGAAGAAGAATTTGTTCTTCAGTAAAAATCAATTTAGATATTCTATTTGGAACGACATTCTTGAAATGCCGAGTCTGTTTTAACACAGTCGTTAATGTGTTTGTTATTTTCGTTGTTCCGGTCTTAAGTTTTAAATAAACCCGCAGATGTGCTGGAAAATTGGACGCCGAGTCTATGAACTGTGTACGCGTTTATTGTGTCTGACCGATTCTGATGGTTTGAGCCTGCGGCAATATTGAATTTTACATAACACAGTGCATGTGGGACTAATAAATATTAAATACCAATGGGAGATGTGACAGTGCGTTAGAAATACCGAAATTGGGTGTGTGAATCGCTGCCACCATCTACCGTATCTCCCTTCACCCCACCATGTCCTTCGGACATCTTCATCTGGTGGAAGGCTGGACTTTGCCCGCCCATCATAAGATCGGCGCGATTTGTTTGATTCTGCTCATATCTCAATCACGGCCGATGCAGCGAGTTGCACAACTCTTCTTGTTCTTCTTGCTGTATTTCTTCGACCCACCTGTCGTGCCCCGGGGGGTAATTATGCACCATTTCGCCAATGCAGCCCGCTTGCAAATTGCGATTTTCGCTCTCCTTTTTCTACACCAATCTTCCGCCCTTTCGACCAAGGGCTTATTTACTACGTAAACAGAATGATTAGCAGCTCGAAGGGTTAATTGCAGCACCGGCCTCTATTTTTATGGGCTAGTTATTGCTTCCGGCTTTTACCACGCCCATATAACGCAACATTATAAATTTACACCCAAGCTCACAAATCCTTCAGATTTCGCCGAATGCATGATTCCCTTTGTGCGGGGCAGGGACTTCGAATTTTAGACATACTGTCTAAAAGTGCATTCTTGACACTCCACCGGACAAGCGATTGTGAATAGGGCTTACAAAGGCTCATGGGTGGATTCCAGGTACAGGGCCCAATCCCATTGTTGTGAAGAGTTTACGGGCAGGCCGTTTCCCGTATTTGATCGGTGATCATGAATAGATGAACGCCGCATTAGAGCACAATAACGTGTTTGTGTTTCTTTTCATCTATTGAGATCTTCTAGGGAATCCTAACTAGATCACTCTAATGGTCAAATTACACGAAGAGCGGCGTTGCTGAATTAAATGCGTACTTTCTTCGTCATTGCCCATCATCAATTACGAAGTTGGTGAGCCGAGCTCTAGTAAAAATGGCGAGACAAAGGCAAGTAAGACACGTCCGCGGCTAATTAGCACTCAATCTACCATATGGGCGCTTAATGAAGCAATTTTCATGCAATTATCAAATAAAAATAAGCTGCATTCAAGGAAGCGATTGAACGTCGCATTATTAGTTTACTGCAAATGGGAAGAAGACATTGGTATTGCAGTCACGCCGATTCCAGCTAAATGATTATAGATAACTTAATTTGCACGTGCTATGCCTATATTGTTCCTCTAGCATGCTGTTTCTAAGTGATTATCGCACTCATCAATTTCTGAAGAGTTGTTACCATCGAAAAGACGAACGACTCAACCAAATGCTTTCTTCGGTCGATGGGCCAATGTCATCGGGTCTTTAATTGCCGCCTCCGGAATGAAATTAACTCCAACTTTATGGTATATTCGATGACATTTTCATCCGGCGATTACAGAGAGGCGACAGTTTACAAATATTTTAAAGAATAATTAAAAGCTGAAGGAGTATATTGAATTTAAATCGGCCGTGTTTTTACAGCGGAAACGTGCATTGTTTACTATTCCTATCTAGCTATTAGTTGTGTTGCATATCCCGTATCCGGCTTAAGAAGTAAACGTTCTCTAATAGTTTCTAAGAGAAACTACAAGGTTATGGTCGTAATACTATTTTATCGTCGGTTAAATCAGAAACGGCAGAGCAACTTCAATATTTCGGTATCATCTTCGGCCTAAAAAAAAAAGAAGTTTTTAATTTATTTTCTTAATTTTTTTTCTTTTTCTCCTTTTATGATTTTTTCTTTTCTTTTCGTCTTTTTTGTTTCATGTTTTTTTTTTCATTTTTTCTTCCATTTTTTCTTTCGTTTTTTTTCTTTGTTTTCATTTTTTTCCATTCTTTTTATAAGCGTTCTTAAGTTTTTTTGTCTTTTTGATAATCAAAGACATTACCCTCGTGAAACAGTTTGTCAACAGTTCGATCTACTGGCCCGATTAAATAAATGAGTGCCTTGTTCGCAGATAGACATTGAGGACCTTAGGCGATGAGTCGTTATTTTGTCAAAAACGATATATTACGTCTACAGTTTGTTACAAAGCATGAGCTATCGTTTAGTGGAAAAGCGACACGAACACTCAATAAACATTGAAATAATAAGCACATTTGATTCATCCCTTTCGCAAATATGGTTGGTTGGAAGGACGGGATAAGTCGTCGCAATATGGCCCTCCAAAGTGGTTCTGTCATGTGGATTTTTTTCAAAATAACTTCTTTTTCAGTTATTTTAAAAGATATCCAAAACGATAGGGCCCCTTTGGAGGGCCATATCTCAGCAACGGTGCTCCGTGGGATCAATGTTTATTGGAATTTGTTTTACTATTTTTGGCTTTACTTTCAACTCCATAATTTTTGCACCAACTTTTCCAAGTACCCAATATTTGGTCATTATTTTTATAAGTGTTATAAGCTTGAATCTACAGGGTGAGTCGGGAGGATCGTGCCAAACTTCAGGAGCGTGTTGTACATGAAAAATAAATGCAAAAAAACTCAAATGTTGTTATCCGATTTTCGTTTGTTTACAAGTTATAGCGTAAATAAATTTTTTTAACTAGGATTCTATTTAACATAAACATACCTTTCCTGGACGTTGGATTGGTCGTGGTGGCCCTATTAGTTGGCCTCCAAGGTCTCCAGACCTCACACCACTAGACTATTGTTTGTGGGGTTGGTTTAAAACTGAAGTGTACAGAGTGAAAGTGGACACTCAAGATGCACTAATTCAACGCATTAGAAATGCTGCAGCTGCCATTAAAGAAAGACATGAAACAATCAGGAGCGCAACGAATGCTCTTCATAGACGAAGCCGAAAATGTTTACAAGTTAATGGCAATATTTTTGAACATTTACTATGATATCCAAACGTTCATTTATGGAATTTCTTATGAAATTTATAATTTTTTTAAATTTTATGTTTTAATTTTATTTACGCTATAACTTGTAAACAAACGAAAATCGGATAACAACATTTGAGATTTTTTACATATATTTTTCATGTACAACACGCTCCTGAAGTTCGGCACGATCCTCCCGACTCACCCTGTATAATTCAGAGATTTTCTGAGTTTGGTCACAACTACCTGCCATATGATAGATCATTTAGTATTATAAAAAAAGCTAATTTGAACGTGTTTACTTGCCCCTGTATTACAAAAAAAAGTTTAAACTGCTGTTTTTCGATTTGAAGTCACTGCTGTTTCCCAGGGGATGATTTATGATTTCCAACTGTTGTAAAATCTTTTTCATTTTTAGTGCTGAAAAATCTCGACAAAGACAAATTTTGCATTCCTAGTTATACCGATATTTTGTATATTTATAATTTTTTAAGAGAATCGAATTTAGCACGATTGCTAGTGGCTTCTTTTTAATAGAAATTTGCCTTATTAAATATAAAAAAAAGTTCGTCAACTTGAACGAAAGGAAAAGTGTTAGAACGCTTCGCTGCCTCTTAAGGGCTCAAATTTGAGAATGTCATGCAAATGGCTACAGAGTATGTACCAAAAACTGACATGTAATTTTAAGACAGTTTAAAAGGTGATTCTGTTCTTTTTTCAAACTTCAGACGTTTCAAGCACGAATGAGGAAGAAAACTGCTCCGACTGCTTATATCATATAGTATTACGTGTTTATGTATATACATATTGCGGTCTCCTACCTTTGAATGTTTAAAAATTTAGTTGTTGCGAAAGCTTTAAACTGGCTCATCTCGTTTTTGCATTTGCGCGATTTTTTTATGATGTACTCTACACAAAAAAACATAAAAAAATGTACTTTTTTTTTGCTTTTTGATTCTCCTGAGAAGTTTTTAAAAAGTGACTCATCTCCTTTTTGCACCAAGGTCCTCGATTATCTTCAATTTTTGTCCTATTTATGGTTTTCTGTGATATCCCCGAACCTCTGGCCGGCCCAGGAACGCGCCTTGTGTTATGATTAATGATTACTACGAATAAGGAAAGTTCAAGTCTCATGGTGTGAGTGGCGTTTGCGGCAAAGTGCTGGAACGGGGCCGGACTTCAGGAGAAGATAAAATGTACAGTGTGTTTTCGCAAGAACGAACAGTGTAGCACAACAGGACGTGGAAATTAGTACGCACGTATCGATCCAGACCGCAGTCATTGCTACAGCCTTCCTGCATTTTTTAACAGCTTTCTCAATTTTCTAATTTTCTTCATGCAGACCTATAAAGTAACCACGACCTATACACGTTCATTATTTGCTAATTAGGAACAGTTACAAGTTTATTACTTCACGAGTATTTGTCATGGTCGCTACTTAAACCTCGAGAACGTACTTACTACCGCCAGGAAGATAATGTGCGTTTTGGCATTATGAAAAGCACAGTGCGGTAATAGAGAAATTAAATTTGCGAAGTAAATAAAGCAATTCCGTAAGCAAAGAGCGCGAGCGAGCTGGCTCGACCGAAGATGGTTTTGCCGATTAGCAGTGAAAAATGGCGGCCGCTTCGTTATTAATGACGAAGTCCGAGCCGGTGCAGCCTGGTCAATATTAAACGTAATCCAAGTCCCCCTGATAGCTCTAATGCCTTTTTATGAGCCACTCTTCAGGCTTCGTTCCCCATTGTTCTTGAATCTTCAATATCCAGTTCTTTCCGCTGCCATTTGGTTGGTTCTAAGTCACCATCGTTTATTTAAAAATGTTAATAGCGAGTAACAACCCAACGGGAGAATCTAATTACAATGTTTATACAAGTGATGGTTTTATCAGACCGCATGTTCGCGGCGGGGTCCCAATGGGCATGTTTCGCTTTCAAATTATGATATCGGATTTCAAATGGGTTTTCCATCGGTTCGGTGCGTAGCTCTGCGAGTACCGCGAGTCTTATCGTCCACGCACATTCGCAGGTGATTATCAACGTGCGAGTTGATGAAGGTCGGGGACGAACAAACAAATTAACCGCTACTCGAATTTTAAGACAAATACACACGAGTAAACTTTGTTCAAGCTTGGTTCAATATTTATATTTGCCGAGCTACAATTCGATTACTTTGACGAGAAGGACATTAGCTTTTCCAGCGGTCTTGTTTGTTTCCAGGTGTTAACTGTTTGTTCAGCATTGTCGCGAGTAATCCGGCCTATAATTAGCTCTTTAATGCAACTTCGGACTTTTACCTGAGCTTGACCGTACGGCTCTCACAACCCCACAAGACATGTAAAGTAGCCGTAAATAAAACGTGCCTAGAATTGAAAGATTTATCTGCTGGTAGCATCGCGAAAGATAGTGTTTCCTCAAACATAAAGAGATCATGACTCGGTTGTCCGTCTTGTAAACAAGCCCTGACATTTTGACCCAAGAATCCCGTAGGCGCGGAAAAAGACATTTATCTACCCCCGTGAGCGGTGTAGCGCACAGAATTATACAGATCCCTAACAGAGATACCTTTGAGATAGAAGTTTGAGAATGAACGTTGACCGAAAGCCAGTTTCGGTTGGGTTATTTTTTTTGCGCCGACCGAGGCGCGTTTCTTAGAACGGCCCGGTCATAAATCAGCGGGTCCCCCCGACCAGGGTACTCGACGGCCCGCGGTAGTTGATCTCGGGACTTGATTTAGTTGTCTCGGTTTCTCGTGGGCGGGTTTGTTTGCATTTACACACACAACCAACATTTTTCTTGATTGCCCTTATTGAGGCCTGCCAATTGCTCTGTTATTTGTTCGTATCCGCATAGGAGAAAGCGGACCTAACAACGCCGGAGGGACACGTCGGCAGCGATTTGGATCCCTCGATCGGACGGGTGCGGACCTGGCTGATTGTCGTTCCTCGTCCCTTAACGATTTTTGGAACTTCTGGAAGCGGCGAAAGGCCCTCAGACAGCTTTTCGACGGCCCCTCTTCCTTGTCTCGCGCAAATGCCCAACGCGGCCCTGGCTCTATAAATTGGGCCGCTTTTCCTTGGAATATTTCTCCATTACCGGCAGATGCTTCTCGCTTCCTTTCCTTGGAGGCAACTGGATGGTTGTAACGCCCTTGGATGTCCTTCGTGCTGTTTGAAGTCGAGGGTCAAACGGGCGCTTTGGGCGAATTTTAGGGCAATCCCGGTTCTGAGCGCGAATTGTTACGAAGATATGTAACTCGTGACTGGCAAAATTCAGGTTGGAACGTGCTTATCAACGTGGCATGATACGAGAAAAGCGCCAGAAGTACGCGACCTGCCACATAGATGGCGATTTTCTTAGCAATATTGTAAAGACCTAACCATAAAAAGCTTATGTCTAAAGTTTAAGGGTGCTACGTTGATTTGTGTTCATTTTGGAACTATTTTTGATTAATGCTTTCAGAGATTTTCTGAACATGTAAAAAGCTGGTCACCGATACATGATTCGAGGCTTCCGTTTAAAAGCTCTTAGCCCCTTTAACATCAAAGCTGAGTTAGATTTTACTCTGGGGGAATCTGGTCTGTCGTTAACAACTGTAAAATATTGGCCTGGCAGAGTGCAAACGCGGTCGTGCAAGCCACTAAGGCGAACTCCGCAGTGGTCGACCCGCTGGCACTCCAGATCTGACCACTGCAGATATCGTGGTCAAAATCTACAAAACTGCTGGAAGACCGCGCGAGGTAGCAGACACGATGGGCAGTTCACAAAGTACTAAATATCGGATTTTGACCGAACAATTGGAGATGAAAGAGGTGTGTTCAAGATAGGTGCCGCGATTGCTCACAATTGAACAAAAACAGTGCCGTGAAGACGTTTCAAGGGAGTGTTTGGCAAAGTTTCGCAGCGATAAAGCCGAATTTTTGCGTCGATTCGTAACCATGGTCGAAACATGCTTCCATCACTTCGCACCTGAGACGAAGGAGCAGGCAAAACAATTGACTCAAAGGGGAGAATCGGCTTCTAAGCAGGTGAAAACCGTTCCATCTATAGGAAAGGTGATGGCGTCCGTTTTCTGGCATGCACACGGGACTGTTTTTCTTGACTATCTCCCTAACCGAAAAACAATAAACGGAAAATATTATACACCTTTAGTGCAACGTTTAAGCGAAGAAATTAAGAAAAAACGGCCGCATTTGACAAAAAATGAAGTCATCAAAGAAACGCGCCAGTCGACACTTGCGTCATTGCGATGGTCAAAATGAATCAATTTGGTTTCGGATTTTTTCCTCGGCCACCCTATTCGCCAGATTTAACCCCCTCAGATTACTTTTTATTTCCAAATTTGAAAAAGTGACTCGATGGGAAGAGATTTTCCAGTAATGAAGGGGTGTAGTCCGAGATCGATGCCTATTTTGAAACATTCGAGGCTTCTCACTACAAAGAGGGCATAACGCATCGCTGGGTAAAGTGTGTCAATCTCAAGGGACACTATGTTGAAAAATAATGTAATATATTAAAATGTTTTTTCTTTGATAGCTCAGGTACTTCTGGGACTGTCCACGTGTCTCACGTGACACGAGGGGAGCGTGCTTCCACCTTTATGTTTCCTTACATTCTACGATAGTTATAATTGCGCACCGCACGGGTCCCTTCTCCGTTCTTTTTCCAGCCCTGCAATTTCTCTTAAATTTCAATTAAGTCCCAGTAGTAGTTGCGAGTTTAATGACCACTATTAATTGCTCGGAACTCGGTTTTACAAATTGTAGTATTATGCATATTTGTAAGCCAAGCGCGCTCCTGTTCCACTCTAGTTAATCCGGTACCATTAGTGAGCCCAAGAAATAATTGGGTTCCATTTCCAACGCACATTTAGATTCTATTGATTATCCCACGTACTCACTCCTAGTAGATGCGAACCGTCTTAATTGCAACACTACAAAAGTCTGTTAACACAAGCGATTTGGGCTCCTTTGGGGCCCGCTGCGGACGGAGGCGCGTATGTGTCTTCGACAAATTTCCCCGCCTTAGAAGGAGCCCGAAGACCAGACGCCAGAAAAATGTTTCCTGGTATCGTTAATGGCTTACGTAGCGTTTACAATATGTAAATTATTAAGTTTAACATTATTTTCCCTCCGTTTAGATGAACGACTTAGGGATTTGAATAGCACCGAAGGAAATAGAGAACAGATGCGCTTCCTAGGGGAGAACAACACTTTATCTTCTAATGGTTTATTTATACACCGAGAATCGACATAAACCAAAGGCTATCAAATGACCTCGCATAAAATTAAAGCCACCAGATAACATTGTTATGTTATCGTTTAGTGTTTTTTTTTTCAATTTAGAAGGCACCGTCCTATTGTTGCCCAACGCTACCGCAGTAATGAACTCGGATCCTTTTCATGGGCATGAAGGTACAGCGATGGTTTTTGAAGTCAAGCGTATGATCCAAACATATTGTGGGTATCATCGGAACTGACAAGTCAATTAGCGAGAACGTTATCAACTGGGTGCTGCTCAACAGATCGTAAAGTGATTGATGAGACCCTGTTCTGTTCGCGTTATTGGCGCACACATTACTCAGATTATTGACCTTCTATTTATAATTACAATAACGCGAGATCGCGATTGACTGTTGCACACTCAACGCTCCAGCAATCTCGAGATTATTTAACAATGTTTTATGGGAAATTGAGGGACTGTGAGAAACAAAAAATGAAAGTGATGGTAATGGTGCCACGTTTCTAAACCGACTGAGTGCAAAGGCGCTAATTGGACGTAAATGGTGTTTGAGCCCGCATTTGCATTTGTGAGCTAAATAGCCCTCTGACTTGCCCACGTCATTAAAAGCGATTTTTCCATAAGAAAAAATTCAATTTAATCATTTCGCTTAAAATGAATTATTGTCCTCGATTCTCTGTCTGCGTAGGTTTATTCTTTAAACCAGAGACAATTATCATTCGAGCAGCGACTCGATGTTAACTGGCTTATTTGCAAACGCAGCTTTAGCCAGTAATTTTAGTTGATGTCCCGCAAAATTAATCTCCCTCAAATGAGGTTCTGCAGGATCCTCTTGGCCAGTAGATGAACCTTCTTTGATCGTGCGCCTTGCTGCTGATGATTTAATGGGTTCTCCTGCGTGAACCGTCTAGGTTGTAACTTCGAGATGTGAGTATTGTCGTAAATCATTTTAAGTACCTCAAGGCCTGCAGTTTCCCATGACGTTGATGTAGATGTTAGAGTTCTGAAAGGGGAAGAACGGTCACAGCCATAATAAATTAGGGTGGAGGCGGCAAAAAATTGACACATTATAGAACTTTTGAGCGCAGCCAAAATTCCTGGTTTGTCCATTGAAGAAAACTCGTCATTTTTTATTACAAGATTCTTATTTACGCCAAGACAATGACTTCGTAGTCCTGTTAGCTGTAGAGCGATCGCGGTCGGGAGTTTTTGAACATTGCCGATGATGAGAGGATTTTCGGGCAATGGCGGCTCCAAGGAAGTTTCCGGCACCCTGCGAGGTTCATTCCAGGCCATTTCCTCTTTAACTTGGGAGAATAATTGTTGATATTCATGGCGACTTCTAGTGCAAGCGAACAGAAGTTTTCTGCGAGAAATACCTCATGTTCGTAAATTGTATCGTTTACGTAAAAATACGTAAAATGAATATGAAGCAAGTAAAAAAATTACAAAACCTAAATTTGCAAGTAAAATTTACGACTAATGGAATGACCGCACAGCAGATTTACCTGCAAATTGTCGCTTTTTTTAAGTATAACAAACGTTGGAGTTGATTTGAGCCGTGGTTGAAGAAGGATTACGTCGGTGACTGTATAAAGCTTAATCTTGGGCTACGGGTGTAATCTTCTTATTCTACTCCTCTACACTTAAATAACTACATACTGTTAGTGACTTCCCATTTGTTGTACCTACTTCTGCGAAAAATTCCCAATTATACATGTGGTTTTTGAAACTCCACTGCGAAATTATTACAACATCGCGATATTTTTATTAATAATTTTGCAAAGTCCTTCCAAATAAGGGGAGATGTACCGGTAGGACGTTAGAGGCCCAAAGGGCCGAAATTGAACAAGGAACAGAACCGTCTTCTGATTTTAATATTCCAACGAACTTCTTGGTACATTTTGTACGTCGAATGTTCTGTAAACGATGTTCAGTTGATAATTTCATGAGCTTTATAAATTAATACAAATGTGTATAGCGTGCTGAGGAATTCAGCTAAATATGCCATATAAATAAAGCTGTTTGTTATCTCAGGAATAAATCTCAGTTTTTGATTTATTGGCCTGAAATTACTCCTAGGGGGTTTTTGGATAATTAGTAAATTTATTTAAATACGTACCTCATGCGTTTTCGAAAAAAAATCATTTAAGTTTTGTTTTGTTATTATACCTTCCCGAATGACTCGACGCAATAAATTTACCAATATCGAGATGGGAAATATAGTGTGTGTTTACGCGCAAAAATAAATTTTAGAAGTCATCACGCTGCTGAAAGGTATCTGGAGCTTTATCCCAATAATAGACAACCAGATCATTGAACTTTCAAACGACTCTACGATAGACTTGGGGAGACTGGTTCATTTCCTTCCAAATTGGAGAGTGAAAGAACGAAAACTCTCGCTGTAGATCCAGAAAACGAAATCTTCGCGCGGATAGTGAAGGCCCCTGCGACCAGCACCAGACGGATTTCTGAAGCAACAGCGAGGTACATTTAATTGAACAAACAGCCATCTTCACAACATAGATAGTCCTTATTTAATGAGAAAACATCACTTTCGAGATATATACAGAGATATGATTTTGCGACCAGTAGAACACCTGAGGAAAGTGAAGGGGGAACGGTACTTTAACTTCTTGAAAAGCGATTTTCTTAGAGTTTTGGAGGATGTTTCTCTAGCCTTAAGGCAATTTTTTTAGTGTTAGTAAGATGGCGTACCTGCTCATTGCGCACAAGGGACTTCTGAAGTGTGAATTTTCCAGGTTGGTAGATTAGTCGGGATGGTGGCCACCGCGCAGCACCGACTTAAACCCATTGGATTTCTTGTTGTCGTCATGTGCAAGTTTGGCCAATGAGAATATGCCTCGTCCTAATTTAGTTATTGGAATCCCTTTTGGTTCTGAAAGACTCCCATTTTGGCACATCTTAAAACGGTTCCCTCGGACGCACGCAGGCGGTCGATATTTCTTCACCGGATATGCCAGTTCTGTTGAAAGGTTAATCCGCCGAGGAATTGCCAGTCCTCGACTTTTTTCAACCAAGATTTTTAATGATCGGCGATGTCCAGGATTGATGACTTTGCCGCAGAGGTCTCTGCAAGGCGCAGGCAATTGAAATAACAAGGCAGAGTTATGACTTTATGAGCGGGGCTATTTCGAGAATTCCGAGTCAAAACAAGCGGAGTAAAACGGCTCGGAACGAGGCGAGATCGCTCGCGGAGAACACAATACAACAAACACAACATAAACAAGCAGCGGCCGTAAACGGTCGAAATTCACACATGAGGCACGAAATCATATTTTAAGCAATGTCGTGTTCGCCATATTTACATTTCTCCGCCTCGACATCGACATATAGTATTTGGTTTTGTTCCTTTTCCTTTCGGATATTTATTTGCGAAGCCGTGCTGATCACGACCGGAGCGCGCATAAAAATTTTGAGCCAATTAAAGCTGCGTTAACATTCGCGGGTTAAAAAGCGAGAGAAATTAACCGAAAAAGGCATCCAGAAGCATATTGCCGAGATTACCTCAATAAGCGGTTTGAAGAAGAAACTCTCATGCGAAGGGGAAAAAACTGGACCTGAGCAATCTCTTAGAATGACGGCCACGCACGGCTTCTCATCGTCCCCATCAAATTAAATCGATAACTTCTTCTGTCGGTCTTCGAGAGCACTAACCAGAACAGGGCAAGTTTTTGCCGATGCGAGATACACATATAAATTGTCATTATGCGCGTACAAGACATACCGAGCAGAATGTAGTTCTCAAAAATGATCCGGCAAACGTCACCGCGGGATAAAATATGATCGGGGCCCCGTGGAACGCGTACCGCCATCGTCTTGCCTGCCTTGTTTTTGTCACGGCCGTCGACGCTTTTTACCGTTGACGACGTTTTCGGGTCTCCAGCTGGTACGGACCCTCGACCTGGTGCAGTTTTCATCCGAACGAATCGGTTCTAGAAAATCTGGAAAGCTAATCAGCAGCGGCGGGGAAAAACCCGATCGCGCGGCCGTTTAGCAGCTACGAGGCAGCCCGTCAGCATCTAAAAGTTATATAAGCCGGCGGTAAGAAAAAGGCAAAGATACCATTTGCCGGACCAGATCTGGGCTGGCTGCATTATGCATGGGCATCGACAAAAACCAGCTCCCAAAAACAAACGACCATTGTTATCGTGCAGACGGGCTGGTAAAAAAGTCGGGATAAAGTTATATTTGTCAAATATGCTAATTATCGCGTACATGCGAAAGTCTAATTGAGTCGGACCTGCATAATGAGAGCCTAAATAAAAAGGTTAGAATTAATTAGCATTTGAGCGGCGGGTCCAGTACGAAAACCGGCTCGGGGGCCCAAAAAATCATGATGTTCAATGGGCAAGAAAGCCGATTAATTTATGCGTCAAAAATTGCCCGGCTCGACTAATGCGTTTTTAATTACGGGCAAGTTGTTGACTGCGAGTTTATTACAATTCACCTGTGTGCAGCACTGCGTGGAGAATCCGAGCCATAATAAATCGCTCTTTTAAATTATTGTTTACACTAGAGCTCCCGAAGTGGAGTAAATCAAACAATAAAAATGGAGTCATTTCACTTAATGTTGCATAAAACCGCTTATTTAATAAACCGAACAGATTAACATAAAAAATAAACGAGTTCCCGAGCCCGGAGAGAGAGAGCCCGAGAGGAGATCTCAGCCGCAGATAGGATAAGTGTTTTGAATCTTCAATGCCTTATTCATGGCAGACCATAAATAAGGAAATGTCTTAATCTTTGGGAACGCAGTATATTTTGTTTTATGGCGAGATAAGTCACCTCCGAAAGAAAAACGAAAAAGACTGTTTCGACATTAAAACGTCATTTTGATTTAGATTTTTCGGTGGGTCCTTGGGCCGTGTTGTCGCTTCTGGAGATAATTGCCCAATTAGTGAAGATAGAGAATGGTTTAGCTGAAAAAACCGCTTTATCCGGCCTGGCCCATTTTAACCGGGCTGTGACAGGAGAAGAATAAACAGAGCTGTAACGCCTGCTGTGAACCGAAGGTACTAAAAATTCCGGTCCGAGGTTGTTAAACCTATAAAGCGCACTTTTAGCGTCGATAAATATTACTCCATTGCATTGTACAGCGGATGTGGCGCGAAGAGTGGTGGTCTTCGGCAAAACTCTATAAATATGAAAGCCAAGAAAATCAAAGCCGACCCATATCTCTGTGGCTACCCCCCTACTGCCCCCCTACTCTCCCCTCTTCTCATAAAGTCCAACTTTTCGATGTAGTCATAATTAACTTTGTAACAGGTGTCTGCAGTAAACACTGGCGGCGCTGATTCCGGCCCAAATTGCACCCATTAACAAGTCAATCGCAACAGTTCAGAATATCCGTTCTATTGCTGGAGGTCGCACTTCCGAGAAATCCGGGCCCTTCGCCAGTACTTCGGGCCTTTTTCGACCTGCAAACCGCTTTCTGAGAAACGTGGCTTTTAGAAATTGTCCTCTTGAATGACTAAGCGATTTCTTCTCGAGGGTTAGCATATGTAAACCGTAGTGATCCATGCAGTTTGCCCCGACTTTATTGGTTCTTCTAGTACCCACTTGGACGGTCCGGGTTGGAGATAAGAGGGATGCAAGAGATTTATGGATAAAGTGCGGCGGAGGGACAAATTTGGGAGGATACGGCAACGCAACTGAAACAAATCAGATTGCTAAACAAACTGGGAAAAAATCGACGGCGTGTTCGAGAAATAATGGTTCAATAGGTAGAGTGTAGTGAATGAGTAGGCGGAGAAAAGAGCGCTTTAGCTAAACTCCATTTTATAGCTGTTCAAAATTTTCTGCAAAGCTGTTTTCAACCCAGGATGGATCGTTGAAATTCGCTACTTAGAGCAAATTCCCATTTAATAAGAGAACATCGGTTCAATGTGAGTTTTCTATTGACGGGTGGTGTAGGATTTCGGGACTAGTTCGGTCGCCGAAACTAAATGCTACTTGACCTTCTTAAGAAACAACGTATGTCTAGTTTTGGAAGATGTTCCGCCATTCTCAAGGCAATGCTTGTTGGTTTACGAAAGACGGGGCTCCCGCCCATTGCCCAATACACGCACGAGCGTTGTCGAATGTGAATTTCCCACCTCAATAGATTTGTCGAAATAGGAAACCTTTGTAGCCGCCACGATGCCCGGATTTAAACCCATTAGATTTTTTCGTAATTTTTTTGAGGCACTGCTGCATAAGTGCCTACCTAACAGCAGAGAGGAGTTAAAGAATAAAAAAAAATTAACATGCTGTAGAAAAAAACCAAGCAACCTTTTTATAGCGCTGAATCACTCCGTTTTTCATCCGCTAGCACACTTCGCTCATGCGCGCCGATGTCCCTGGAGCACCCGGTATTCCCTGATCTCTCAACCGTTCGACTTCTGTAGAAGCCCTATCCCGACGATCTTACGGACCCTTTTAACTTCCCCGATTAATCAACATTTCAGTGCGATATAGCTTATTTAAAGCACAGTTCGTTAAAATTAAACAGCTAATTGCTCTTAGCCAAAAAAGACGTCTCTCTCGCTGCAAATTGTTCTCAGAACCACTCGGCAATTAAGGGGGCCCAAACAAAAACTCGTCCTTAATTTGCAAATTTTACACACGTGCAAGGGACGTTATTAGTTGCAAGCTAGGAAAGCGACACGGAGAGCGTCGCGAAATAGAACCGAAAGGGGCCGTAATAGAATAAAAGTTGTCAATCTTTGACACCCGACGCGGTTCCTTCAACAAATAAAACGGCGATTAAAAAGAATTACTAAACGAAATTCTCGAGAGCGCGCCCCCCTGGCTCGGAGAGCAATTTACCCGAGATGAACGTCACTCATCGGATGATAAATTAACTAAAAATTAGAATTAATCATCTACAGGTGCCTTCAGAAATCTAAATTATCTCCTCGGGAGAGGCACTTGGCGTAGTTTTGACAAGCCTTTAATAACAACATCACTTATCACTATTAGTGCCTCTGAAGCAGCACAGTTTTTCTTTAATTTTCCGTCTTTTTGCATATAACCTTGAAGTTAAGTCAGCCTAAGCAAGGCATCATTTAAACCGCCGCTGGTCCATTACACGCCCAAATGAACAACCGATAATGCTCCCTTTATGGGTTGCATGATTTGGCAGTACTTGCTGTGGAATTTTCTAAAGGTACCTGGTATTGTGCACTTCGAGATGAGCGTTCTTGAACCGCGGCAACAAAGAAACCATCCTTCGGATAATGACTTCATCATAACTGAGCAATTTGCCCGCCGAAGATGGTCATTATGCAATGCGGGGTCTCGATCTTCGTCCGTTCTTTGGGAACGGATATGGAATTGTTTTGTTTGAATAAGAAGAGCTTAATAGCTTTATTTCGAGTATGCTGATTGCTCTTAATCCCCTTTGCAAGATTGATCTGTTTCCCTAGTTGAGGTACCCTCGCAGCATCAATGGTAACACAATGGCGCCCGAGCCGGTCGTAAAAGGAGATTGCTTCAATCTCGACTACCGCAATCACATCAGCGGAATCCTCTTAATTATTCCATCGGCGATAGCCAACAACTCGCTAGGGTCCAGTTCTGGTCTGTTCTGCGGCTTTGGTAAAAAAAGGGCGCCCGCTGGGCTGCTCAATCGCGCGATCATTTAACAACTTCAAAGGCGGATTGGCCGCGTAGAGGTTCATCTATTTGGTTAATGATTGGGCAGTTTTCCTCTCGTTGTTCCTCTGTACACGTGTAATATTAGATGTGTATGCAACAATGAGAGAAGGAAATAAAGTCTAAGTAAAGCCGTGGCGGTTCTCGTCCAATTAGCTGGCAAGATCCGATCAAAAGATCGTCGGCGGATCGATCCGTGTTCGAACAGATCGATTGACGCCGTGATACCTGACCGCCATTTGTTTTCCATGGCAGCGGCGCATTGTGTGTAAATTGAAAAAGGAAACTTCGGAACTCACTTCTTGATTATGTGTCCGCCGGTTACGCGGACGACAGATACATCCAACGGCACAACAAGTTAATAGTGACCCTGGGAGTGTGTTATTCTGAGAGCAATCAGCTGAAGAAGGTCTTGTTAACCACTGCTCCTTAAACGTGTAATTGGACATAGGAGCATGTAGCCAGACGCTCATTAAATTACTACCAGTCGCTTCAAGAAATTTTTAGGGACGACTCTGGAAAAGTAACGACTCCATTTAACCAGACGAGAAATTCGAAGCGATAGAGCACGGGCATACTTTCCGATCGGATCGATCTCCAGAACCGACCCGAACCGGACGACGGTTCGTACGATCTTTTTCTGGAAGTTTTTACCCCCTTGCCGCTGTGAAACTCGCCCTCGAGTCCTCCCCCGTTTTCGAGATCCCAATGATGCGCGCGAATTTTAAACGACCTGCGCGTCGCGCCTTTTTCGTGACCTTGAGGCTATGCATCACGTGTTTTATGACGAGTGTAAACTGTCGCCGGAACCAGTTTAAATTTCTCAAAAAATGTGGCCCGTCACAGCTGCTGTGCCTGAAATTGTAAATTCACGACCCGAAACCAGTCACAATAAATTTTTTACTACGGGGAGAACCCATTTAACATTAAACTCTTCTTGGGTACTTATGCGCAGACCGTTTGGCGTCGCAGGCGAGTGCAACAATTGTCAAGGGACCCCGCCGTTAATCTTGCCCAAACGCGGACATTATAAACTATAATAATTGCTTGTTAAATTTTATAACTTAATTCGGTCCATGTCCATGGAACCAGGATTGGAGGGTCTTCCTGCGGCAGTGGCGGCCGCTTCGCCGGGGCTCGGCCTCAATTACCTAATTATTGCTCGACGAATTTCCCATGGTGGATGAGAGTGGTGCGCCGCTGGTTCCACGTTGGAATGCAGCTCTATTATGGAATCAAGTTCCACAAACACACGCATTAACACGGCCGGGCCGCTCTCCAATTTACATCTCAATATTTATCCTCTTTTACGAGCGGTAATCGTCCGGTCGTACCGACTTACCTGCCCAGGGCTCATTATCGACCACGGCAGCACTACTGTTTATTTTTCTCCTGCGCTGCCTGTTTTCATTAGGAATCATAACACTCGTCGAGTGTCACGATTCATTCTTTTTTTCGTCATCTTTACCCCTGATTGTTGTGTGTGTGTGTTGGTTTTTGACCGAAACTTGTCATGGGTTCCCGGTACCACTTGCGTGCCACTTGGTTAACTTTGTAATGACAAACAACTCATATCGACGAACCGCACCTGAACCTTGACCGCCTGGCTTCATCTCCACGAATTGATGGAAGTCCTTATTCGACTTGGGGAACGTTTCCGATGGTAAACTCGTGGTGTCTCCAATGAATTCACCCCGAGAGTGCTAAAAACGGACGACTTAAATGATGATAAAAGCTTCGGTTTATTTTTATTCTTCCACGACCACAAAATTCCGTTAATGCTACGTATGTTGCATGACGTGCATTTGACGTAAAAAAAACTTAAGTTGACTTTTGACTGCCGACAAAGTGACCAACAGATGACGTGATGCGCACTAGATATTTCTGAGAACGAATATAGATCTTCCTAGACATGGTCCAAGACCAAATTTTCCCTATTCGAATTCAAGTTTCCCACGAAGGAGGAAATTACTTGCGAATCGCCTGTAATTAGACATAAAGACATCATAATATGTCTAACAATTAATGAAATCGTTGACGCCTACTTGCAAATTTAGATAATACAATCTGCATATGATTATAGTGCTCAGCGGTTTCCCAGCGAGTACCATTAAGGTCTCCCTCTAATTGCATGTTTTGGGTCCCGAATATTAATTACCCGGCCAGAGATTATCTTAACTCATAGATAACTATGTTCGCGGCAAATAGACCCCCTTAGTTGGGTGGAGAAAGATGCCCACAACTCAGGACATGCTTTGAAGATTGGAGGTGAGGTGCTGTAACTTCTGGTTATTTTTTTTCCATTCGGCTGTTGCCGTTTTAAATTTCTTCTCATGTTAAATCTTCGGCCGCATAATTTTTGCGGTGAAACCTACCGAGAACAATTTAAAAATGGTAATTCGTCTACCGGACCTGCTAAATACCTTATAAGTTTCATGTTACCGGTTGGCTGGTAACTCGAGACCGTGGTTGCAAAGTTTTTTCGCCCGATTACCCGTTCGGAGGATCGGGTTACCGAAAGTGCGATAGTTCGATTATCGAAAATATGCCAATTTTTGATAGTATACGGTGTGGTCCGGCGCGGTGATGCATGTGTAGGGACCTTGCAAATTGCAGGAGGTGCAGAGACGCAGGCGAAGTTGCGGAGTATTGCGTAGAAATTGTGTCTATTTTTTTCGAAAAATTTTCATGATTAAATCGGACATGATTTTTCCCAAACCCCTAAATCCTTGCCCATTTGATGATCCTCGCGATGTCCCCTACCGTGTCAAGGTCCAAAAATCCTAGTTGGTCAGAATTTGAATATTCGTTATCTTCGTTGTCACCTGTTTAAGTTATTCCCCTACTGGAAAAAATTGGGCGCCATCTTGACATTTTTGGAAAATCCCTCAGAGCCGCCATTTTGACTTTAAGCATTAACTTGCGACGCCGACTTTATCTGAGCTGTGCGCGAATTCTACACGACAGTTCTGGTTAGTTCCGGTTAATCCGCGATCTTAATCAGATTTTGCGCTGCTCTTCGAGCAAACTTTCTGACCGTCCTAATTTAGAGATATAATAAGCCCGCTATAAAATGTGCTTTCAGCCTCAAGGAGGGACACATCGGCACGCAAAAAATGAAGCAAATTAAACGTAAGGGGTTTCGTGTTTCATATTAAAAAACGTCGATATTAAAAATCGAGGCCACCACGCCAATACGATGACCGAATATTTTAACAACTTTATCGCATAATAATCAACTTGAATGTCTCACTTAACGTTAATTTGCATGCAAATCGCGTGATGTGGGGCCAGCAGAGAAAACGGACCTCGTTCCACGTTTCGGAACATCTTCCAGTCATTTTTTAACGACGAGTCAAATCGAACAAAGTATGTTCGAGTGGCGCAAAAAGCAACAATGTCAAAGTCGCAAGACGGACAAGTTCGATAACATTGATCGAATATTGGGCAAAAGTAAACAAGCGGTAATTGACGCGACGGATGCCGTCAGGTAGCAGATAGACACATTGAGCGGGCGCAAAAAGAGCCCCTAATTGGGGCCCAGTCAGCAAATTGGCCTCACCTGATTGATTGCCGATGCGTGTCCGATTTTGCCAATTACCGAAAAGTCGAAAAAGTGGCCGAACCTCGCGCGGAATTCGCCGACCGGGACCTGCGCTCGGATGCCTTTTTGGGCAATCGCATTTAATCGTCCCGTGAATTGGACGGCAAAAAATCGTCCGTTTACCGCTGCCTACCGACGATTGGTCCCATTTAGTCACCAAAACTAGTTGATCCGCATCTACCCTCCAAAATACCAGAACATAGATTCAGGTTATTTAAATTCGATTTCGATGTTCGATATTGAGTCGAATTACAGCAATTTTGTGTATCACTGGGATAACGAGGTTTTCACCGCAAGCTTAAATTAGAGTTTCTCAGCTGTTGACTCAATTTCATCCTAGACTTCCTAGACATCTGAATTTCATTCACGATTTCATTCAAGGTAATCTGAAAAATTTTTTCGGTTTCTAATGCGTTTCACTTTTGTCGCACTAGGTCGGTATGAAGGTTCATTTGTCAACTCATTTGTCAATTATTCCGACGGAACCAATGACAAACGCTATTAACAACCAGAAATTCATTGTCGATTCTTCAGCAACCTGCATGTGTATCGTTCACAGTTCTTTAGTAACCTGAATTTCCTTCGATATTTCCAGGTAATCTGAACATGTTCCTTATTTTCCCGGCAACCCACACTGGCCCATTTTGTCTCATCGTCAATCAAATCCACATTATTAAATTTATTAATAAGATGAGAAAAACCTTCATCATCGATCTAATAAAACGTCTACCATCACACTGGCCAGACTGATCCTAAATAAGAGTGAATTAGTTGATGGATGCACATCGCAATATTGTAGACGTTTATTAAGAAGCCCGTGAAGGAGGAGCAGTGATCTCTGAGGTCATGATTAATGGCTCTCAGAAATTGCTCTAAAAAACAAATTATTGTTTCACTTTGGAGGAACTGACGGCCTTAATCTGCATCGGGCGAGCTGTGCAAAACGCCAACCTCATTAAGCCGAAGAGAATTAGATTTCAAGCCATTAAGTTCACTGGCAGGGGGGGGTGGGGCAAAACCTGGAAAAGTGGAAAATGACCAAAAGGGGCAATTCTCTTGCATATTACATGTATAGGTGCAGGGTATGCCAGCGATAACTTTGTGTGTGGTTTAACTCTGTCTTTTTTCTCAACACTGTTTATTTTTTTATCGATATTAAGACAATGTTGTAACAAATTTGTCGATGCGTTGTACTGTCGTTTACATCGAAAGAATACAACCAAACCGTTTTTGGACGACTTATAAGAAATCTTACGGCATACGGATCGTGTAAAAACCGGTAGCAAGCTGCAACAGATGCTGGAACGAAGAACAAGAAGAGCAGGTAATGTTATCGGTTACTGAAAATCCGGAAGTATCGCTCAGATGGGGATCGAAGAAGCAATTGAAGTTTCAGTAGATGGAATGCTCACTACTGGTCCAGGGATAAGCCCCGGGGTCCGCGTCTTTCGCCCGTCCAATTTCGATTTGGACTGGAACATTTGAATAATTGTCAATTTTTTGTTGTTGTCACTTTGCTCGGAACCGATTTGAAGGCATCTCTAGATAGGCCCCCGTTTGCTTTAACACGTTGCCTCTAGCCGGTTGGCGCACTCGCACCCAGACTCCCCGGAAGGTGGAGGGTATCCACTCGGATCATCTTTGGTCGGCCCGTTCTCCGGACATGACCCCGTTAGATTTTTTTCCTTCGCGACTGTATCGAAATCATGTTCGTCGACGTACCCTCGAGACGGTAGAAGAACTGCAACGGAGGGTTCTTGAACGTACCTGTCAAACGTGATTGTTCGACCCGGATTGGTCGATTTTCCACCAACGCGATGCAACATTTCGTAGTATACAGCAGCATAAAAATCTCAACCCGATAGTCCAAAGAGGAATACCGAGAGCGTTCGAAACGAAAACCTGCTGCCCATACTGGAGTGTCGCCATCGTCCCAGTTCGGTCATTTATCAGTCCCTCTCTGTCGATGGGTCTGTGTTCCCAGCAAGCTGGTTTTTGTCACGATCAGGCACTGTATCATCGAATTCTTTCTTGAATGCTCGTCCATCATTGCCTTCAAGTGATTTCTAACGTCCCGAGACAAGATACACAATCAACCCGAGGAGAAGAATTGACTCTGCTTTATTTCAACGGCGTGTTCCTTTTCAGTCTGATTGGTTTTGTTTGGCATCCCGTGTGATTATGTACTTGTCTCAGTCCCTGCGTCAATGTATTGTGTTTTATTGCGTTATCACGACTTTTTAATCTGAAGGTTTAATGTTTTATTATCAGGACGTGGTTTAATCCCCATTAACTTCCGTTCTGCAGTTGATTGATTTAGAGACCTTCAAGTCGCATTGAATATTGAACGATCTTTGACGGATTTGTGACTGCAATAACTCATCCCAAATAAGCGCGCCGCGCCAATTAATTTTCGACATGATTGCTTAATATGAAATCGTACAGAAAAAAAACCAGCGGTACGTGACGGGCAGTGTTTCTCCGCAGGACTTAGTCCTGACCGCTCTCTGATTGCAGGACGCACTCCACGAATCGCAGTACCTTCTGGGTGGTCGTACCAGGACTTGGGTCAGTCGCGTCGCGTTTGCCTCACGGACAACTCTATCCGCCAGTTTTCGGTGCAGTTGCGAATTTCGACTTGGGACTCAAAAGGTATGTGAAAGATACTAACAACGAGAGGCCGGTCGGCGCGTAGAGTAATAAATTGAAAGATAGCCGGCTAGAGATATCCGTCCCCCATTAAAATTTCCGGCGAATTCCCGGGGCTAATTAAGAGCGCCCAAGGGCCCGCGATAAGGCCCATTAACACCTGGGTCACGTGACCGTCAGCGGAGCCGATAATTGGCCGCCGCTTATCAGATGGCAAACGGACACGATTCCCGCTACCGCAGTGGACTCGGGCGGACACTGGTGCGTGTGCTTTCATTTACATCTCGGGCATGTAAAGTGTCGAGTTTGGTTTTTCCTGAGAATTTTTCCTGTTATGGAGCAGCTGCCCCGCCCGAGCTGCGCACTCGCTATTAGACTTTAACAGTCTGAAAATTTGACAGTTTAAGCGACGTCAGTTATTCCATGGGATAATCACGACTAATCAATTGCCGTTCATTCGTTTATTTTTTTGTCGTTTGTTTATTCCATTTTTTTCGCCGTTGACAAGTCTGTCACCGTCTTCAGAACCTGAGCAAGAGAGAAGGAAAACTCATCGGTTAACTAAAATGTATGAGAGGTAAATATTTAAAATGTCTAAATCCCTTCCTCTCTTCCCCCCTCTCTTTCTCTCTCTCTCTCTACCTTTCTCTTGTCAATTGCTAAGAATGACGTTTGATTTGACATCACTCCTCAGTGATTCTTTGACGGTTCACTTTTTTTTTATAAGAGTCATGTCGTCGTTGCAAAACGCTGAGTTGTGGTAAGTAGTTGGTGTACGATCATTACAACCAATCAGACCAGTTCTTGTTTTTAAATATTTATTTTCTGCGTTTGTTCGATGTGGCATTTATTAGCGTTTAGTTCCTTTTCACTCATCTGAGGTTGATCTCGTGCTCAAGCATAGGTAACCAAATATTGTCTATTCTTACTACACAGGAGACCATACGTCGGTGAAGTAACATATGAGCATTTTTTTTTATTTTAGACTTACTCAATAAAGGTTTCTCGGTGAAGGTACCAGCACCGGTCCTTTTAATTTTGGGACATGTAGGTATACATAGGGGACCAAAAGTCCTGTGTAAATTCTTTAAAAATCGAAAAAATACTTCTCAAGGAAATGCCAAAACACATCAAGTACGTATTTTTCGACGGAACAGCCATGGGTACAGGATTACCCATATAGTAGATAAATGTACTTTTTCACGTTTTTCTTATGGTGCCACGTGTATCATGTTTCAGATAACCCCATAAAAAAGTTCGTAGCGGTCAGATCGGGCGATTCAGCGGGCCACTCCAATTCCAAATGTTTCAATAACTGTTGAATTGCACGTAACATGTCGGCCACGACGAAAAATGCACAACTAAAAACAATGTTTGACGTGTTCCGGCATTTTCATGAAAAGTATTTCCCTCAGTTTTCAACGAATCGATGCGGGACTTTTGGCCTTCTATGCATATTCGACCTATGATATTTTAAACTTTATTGTCCCACCATGCCGAGAAATCGAACTAATGCTGAGGCCCAGTCACTGATCGAAATGTAAATGCCCCGTTGAAAGTTCCCCACGCTGCAAGTTGGGACAACACCCTGAAGACTTAACGGATCGTCCTCGTATACATCGAAATTTAAACGAACTAATCTGTTAATACAAGAACCGAACCAAGATCGAATATCGCCGGACCGGGCAGGTTAGGCCCAAGTCTACGATGATTAACGACTTTATTATACCCAGCTCTCAGAAGAAAACCGGATTTTGTAACTTCATCATATTCAGCCCGTGATCTTGTACGCCTTTTTCAGCCTGTAATTTTGTTCTCCTTTATTCCCAGCCGCGCTCCTCCACTCTTTTAAGGAGAATTTGGGTGGTAAATCCTGAGATTTCCTTGCGAACGTCTTTATTAAGTACTTTACCAATGGTCGACCATTGGGATTGTCTCAACATGAACCCTTTCTCTCTCTCGATTGTCTTTTAACCGTAACTTTCGGTGCAACGGTAAGTCATTTATCACTTGAAAAAATTATGCAATTAGATCACGTGTTGTTGCATTTGATACAACCAGAGGAATATTATGCAAAGCACCGGCCGGTGTTTGTTCAACGAAACTCAGGTATAGAAATTCCACAGTCTTAAATATTCAAAGGGGCCCTCTTAATTGGATCAACCGGGTTACACCGTTTAATCCGCTCTACGGTAGCCGTAGACTCACTCAGCAATAAATTCCCAAGAATCTCCTTCTTAGAGCTGCACCTTTAAATTGGCATGTGCCTAGTTTACATGCCTAAGGTCAAAACCGGTAGTAATTGTTGTAATCTAGAGTAAACCGTGGGAATAACGTTAAAAATTGGATAGCGTTAGGGTGTCGGTGCGATAGCGCCTTAACGATTGGTAAAGGCGAGCAAACTAAACCAGTTTGTGGCTGGACTAATTACCAGGTCTTAATATCGGTTTACCTTTATGGCTTGTCTGGTTGTATTACCGTAATTAAAGGTAATTGAAGCTTTTTACCGGGCTGAAGATTATAATTACACCTAAACGATTAAGTTTATTGTCATAAGTAATACATTTGTCAGGACGCCAAACGCTAGAGAAAATATGTATTTGTCGGGAGTACTTCCAGGGGACTGGTTTGATGGGTTTCAGAGTCGACCCATCGGGCAAAATGCGTTGGTTGCCAAGGAGGACACATTATGGACACGTTGGAGAATGTATCCATAAAGAGGGCGGTCGAAATCCGAAGACCACCGTGATGATCTGGGAAACTGCAGAAAAATTCGGCCGCCCAGAAAGCACGCAACAGCCATGAAGCGTTGTCTGCGGCTGTTTGACATGTTACCACACGTCATACTAAAACAGGACAGGCACAAATCGTCACCAATCCCATTGCTGGAATGAGTGCGCGCCGGTGCGGGCGCCCGAATGCGCCATAAGAGGTGGGTACAGGCTAAAGAGTGCGAGATTTGAATTTGTGCCCTTTGCATCGAAGTCGGTGCAGTACAACAAAATATTGACAGGGAAATTTGCATGAAGTGGATAAATCTTGCTTCGAAGTCCCGTCATCGATGGACGATTTTTCCAGCTCGGGCATGATTTTGGATGTTCTCAAAATTGAAAAAAGAACTTTGTCGAGGTGAAGTTCATCAAACGTCAATTTTTTTAAGTTAAAAAGGGAGCAGCCCCGTTTGCCGGGGTAAATTTAGTTGGAAATTTTCCCATTTTACGAAATTTTTTTTACGATTGCTTGGGGCAATTCAATCGAAAATTTGTTTTTTTTTTTAAATAATATGCCGTTTTTTTTTAATATAAGGTATAAGCCTTCACCCCGGGTTGCTTCAAAGAACTAGTAGCATAAAAATGCAGGCGCGTACTCTTCGCACACGACTGTGAAAAATGTGAAGAATACTTTTTTCTAAACCGTTGAATTACACCTCTTTCGTCCAATCATGGTAAAAAGGGGGTTGAACTAAATAAATAATGAAGGAAATTTCGATACATAAAAAATGTTGTATGAAAAAGCAACTATCTTATAGTAGTTTTGCACGTAAATAACATTTCAAAAAGCCTCTAATGCAGCAAGTCCAAAATAGAATATTTACATCTTGCGTTACAACTATATCAGGCCAAATAAAGAGATTAGGGAATGAAGTCAATGTCCGAACAGGTTTTAGAACAAAAAACCCACCACGACCAGAACTTACAAAGACAGCGACGAAAGACGCAACAGAAAACGATAATGAACAGACAAAAAATAGTGAATTTCATGGGTGAAATGTATGCCGGCGTGCCTTTGATTAATAGTCACAGAATGGAATAATACTTGCATCGTTAGCAAGGAATCATTATCAGAGAGGCGTAAAATCACAGAAACTGCATATATTTTACTTGAAAAGAGTGGTTTCTTGCTAAGCAAGGATGGGTAACACGTGGTTACCTAAGCTTAAACGAGACTTGGACGCAGAAAGGAACTGAACGCTAACAAATACAACGTGTAAAGGTAATTAGCAAGACAAATAATAAAATTTAAAAAGACGGATTAAATTAGGCACCATGTTCAAACACCAATCAGGTACCTGAAATCAACCTTTCGGAATCATTACATGGCTCCTGCCTAAAGCTCTCGTGCTTCAGCGATTGAGACGAGAAATCTCCAAGATGTTTCACATACCGTGCGGCTCTAAACTCTCACCCTCTCTCCCCAACGGCGTTAATTTTTTAACAAACCTACATTTTTTAAAAATTCAAAAGCAACATTAAAGAAATGAACAATCGTCCAAAGATAGTATTTTTTCTCCTATTTAATGTTACTTAGAAAAAAAAAATTGTTAAAAAAGTTCGTAGGAGAGAGAAAAAGAGAGGGAAAAAGAGAAAGAGAAGGAAAGAGAGAAAGAGAAGGAAAGAGAGAGAGAGAGAGAGAGAGAGAGAGAGAGAGAGAGAGAGAGAGAGAGAGAGAGAGAGAGAGGGGGGAGAATTCAAAACCGCGTGGTGTTATTTGACATTCTGGTATTCCGCACACTTCAATTCTGCGAATTTTCGTTTTTCTGATACTCATTTTGGTATGTTCCGATTTGTCGCCGAAACGTTAACAGCCCGAGTGCTTGACAAAGGCTCAACGTTACTCTTGGTTTGTTTTGACTGAGAACAGTGCGCACTTCCACAGCTTTAAAAACCCCACTTGAGGTTGATCCTCTATTGCCGAACAAAACAAAAAAGTACCCCTTTCCATAGGTGCGCATCCGTGCCACGCCATTGCGATCGACGAACTTTCGCGTCCGTTCGAAAAGTGCAGGGCGAAACGCATGCGAAAAGCACTTTTCGCCCTCGCGAGTTTCGGCCACGGCTCGTGTCAATTTCGCCGCCAGTGGCGTGACGCTCGGCACATTTCAACGATGATTCTGGTTACGCTGCAAATCACTTTATTATATCTCCGAAACCCATCGAAATATCGAAGATCAGACACGATTCAGAATTCTCAGACAAAAACCTGCATCGCACAGTCATCCGCATCCCTCTCAGCCTGGTGCCAACTTTCTAAGCGGCCGAACCGTCAGCGGCGTTAACGATTCTATTTAACAAATTTCCAAGGACCCCGACAAGTGTCAAAAATTTATTTCAATGCCGTTTGGTCTCAAATTTATTTCGCTTTTAATGGACCTGAATCGTTAAGAACAACGGGGATCCGTTCCTTTTCCTCTTTCTTCGCCGTCGTCTCACACCCCTCCCTACCTGAGAGACTTTTCAGCATTTCTACCCATTGTCCGAGCGATTTGGCCAAGAAAGACGTTGGTGTGTTGCATTGCTGTAGTCAGTGTTGACAGATTGGTTAAGATTAGCAGGTTCAAGGATATTGCGCCTTCGGTATTGTAGTTTGGTAGTGGCAACATGGGATGAGCCAACGAAGGTCTTGGCGAGGGCGAGGTCTTGGACGAAAATTAGTTTTCAAATTGGGGTGGGTGTGTTGAGGTGGTGAAAAATGGTGCACGAGGCGTATTATCTCCCGTACGGACCTGCGGAGAACAATCACATGATGCGCAGGTATTTAGAATTTATGGGTTACATAATATTCGGTAATGTTTTTGTCAAGAAGTACATATAAGGGTTGGCGCAATACATTACGGCTGGTTGGGCATTTAAGGCTCGGCTACATTATGCAGCGAACCGGTCATTCTCACGATTGAGTCGATACTCAATGCAAATGAGCAAAAGTAAAATAGAACTGACCTGTCCCGTGGGCGCTACGAACGTGCTGAGGGCCTAATTAGGGAGATTTCGCGATGGTTCTCACTATTGCTGGTACCTCAGTACTAGCAACCGGTCATTATGGAAGATTGATTGAGCTTTGTGCGGTTTAATGAAGATGTATATTGGTTTGCGGCAGCAGCCTCACTCTGCTAATCTATATGCAAATAGAGCCCAATTTTCCTACCGAAATGATAGGGATACCCCAAATAACTTGTCTCCCATGGAAGGTAGGAATTACCGCTGTGCAAAAACGCCAGCGGTCATGTATCCTAATCGACCATCGGCCGATTTTACATATTCATGATGGTTCCAACATGGTACTCGCGATCTCGAATGGCCTCTTAAATTTTAAACGTTGCCTTTTTGTCTCCATAAAAGCGTTCCTGATTCACTTTCAGATTAAGTGGACACTACTCAGAGATACTCTTGAGGCCGCGCCTCGGTGCGTTTTTTTGCTTTTATCGACTTCCATAGAATGGAAGTCGGGAGAGTGGGAACTAAAGTCCTAATCCGGATAATTAACATCGAGATGGGGTTATCTGCACTGGGTTGAAGAAGCCCCGACGACGTTGCCGAGTTTAGATCGCCCAAGAGCATTCGATTCGGATGGCGCTTTTTCCGAACCCGAAATTAGCAACTTTTGATTTTCTTCATAGCCCGCGAATTATCTTTAGCACATAAGATAATGAAGCCATTAAGCAAGGACTGTGTAGGCCGTTCGGTTGGATGTAAGGCCCCCCCGGCGAAATTTAAATTGCTTTTTTAAACCGAGCAAGAAACTTCATCCAAGAACAGTTTGTTTTATGGTCAGTCTTCTTTCGGGCGAAGCCTTAAGACGGTCACGTTTGCATTTACAAGCTGAAGCCCTAAGCGCAAGGATCACGCAGTGCGATACCCTCGAAAAATGAAAATATAATCCAATAAAAAGAGAAAAAGAACGGGAAAAATCCCGTTTAATGCCGGTCATTTATGGCCGAGCCCGTGATGTTAAAAAGCTAGGCGTTTTAAATTAATTGCTTAATCAGAATAAGAAAGAGGCACATAAATTGTGTCTCTCGCATACACACTCACAAGTATAAATTACTAAAAATTAAGCTATACACCGGGGCTACGAGACATGTTTCTCTCTCTCACTTGGGGACCCTGCCTGTCTGCCTATTCAACTCCGAGAAATTAACATGCAGAGTCTTAACAAAACGATCTTGAAAAACGACACTGGACCATAGGCGGAACATCTTGCCTTCTTCAAATTTTATCATCTTCTGTTATGCGTCGGCATGGCATTCCCATTATTAATCATTAGTGTCTGATCCTCCTTAGATTGCTCAAGTAGAAATTGTCCTGGACCGTCTCAGAACTTAGAAAAAGCCTTCTTAAAACAAAGAAAATGAGGCTCGCTTTACATGCGTTGGGTGTACCTGCAGAACCTTGCATAGTTTGCATTTTTCAGCAGACTTCGATCTAGAATGCAGAGCATGTCTTCACATGATTGCATATTCAATCAATCATTGGCGTTTCCTATAGATTACTTTCTAATGTGGTACTTAACGGCGATTTTTTTACCCATCTTTCCGGTGAGCTTACTGGAAACCTGAAATGCAGTTCTGTTGGCCAACAGGGCCGTGAAGGAAGTTAATTGGAGTCGCGGAAGGAATTAATTAGGCATTAATAGATGCTATTTATCCGTTAAATTCAAAAACTACACGAAAGCGGAATCAATAATGCCAGAAAATGTGGCGGTGGAAAGCCCATTTTAACAACAAAAAATATATATACAAAATATATAGAATATATATATATATATATACAAAATATATAAAATATATATATATATATATATATATATACTGCAAAAACGTGTGTTTTGCCCAGGTTAGCTCGGGTTAGAAAGAAACCGTAAATATGGGATTTTGTGTAGGTTTACACCGCATTGGATCAAGCGTTTGGTTGCAAGACGAAGTGACGCCAGCAGTGCGGTGAAATGCTGAAAACAAAATTTTACACCTTATATTTGGTTCGCAGTAAATGGGGAATCTCAAATCGTTTTTCTATGATTTTAACAGTTTAGTTCGTGTTCAGGAACCAAATTTCAGGCGCGTCTTCAAAGAGCAGATGCTCCCTGTCGGGCCTTCTAGCAAAAATCGACTATGAAGCAAAATTTGCAGAGTATTTGCATGAAAAATATTTGACCCCCCGACTAACGGGTGGGGTCGTTGACGACATCATGTTTTTGCTTTTCTCATGTATAATTGTTAAAACACATTATTTTTGAATCAAACTGCAGGAATGTTATTTTTCAACCGTGTGAATTGCTTGGAGTAGAATATGTTTTTTTGCAACAAAGCAATAAATTGAATATAAATTTTTGCTCTTCAAAAAAAACGAGGGTTTTTGGTGCTCCCAATCTAAAGCGTTAAACTTCTCAAATTCAACTGTACAAACATCACCGGACAGCAGTTAGTCGCGTTCGTTGTGTCCACTCTATCGCATTCGGCCCCTTTTTTGCGAAACGTCTTGCCCTCACTAAACGTCGAGAACTATTTTGTGTTAGATCCAAATGAAAGTACCGAACGTGGTTTGATGGAACTCAAATGTGTAGTGCGCTTCGGGGACCAGAATTATATCGACCCGGGCCCAGGACAAACATGTGTGATGGCTTCCAATAATCGAAATGTGGTCGTTCCCCAAAGTGGCAGATGATTATGGACTGGACCTTTAACTGTGCCAATAACTTCCAAGAGAATTACATCAGTCAGTGGAGCGTTGTTTACAGTCTGTCCACGCGGAAGAACCAGTGGAAAAATAAGCAAGGTAGAAAGGTGTCTGGGAGTAGAGACGGGAACAAACTCCTTCGGTTTACTAGCAATATAAGAGATCAAAGTGCTGGTTTTGCCCATGAGACATTAACACGTGCTACAAGTGTGAGGAATTTTTCTGCAACGAACATTAAAGCATTTTCATTATATGCAAACTGTGGAATAAATTTTTATTTTAATGGTAATTTTTTAATGCATAACGTTTCAAAGTATCTTATGATTTATCCAACTCGATTTCTTTCGTTTGTAGCACACGTTTATTATACTTATTAAAAGTAATTGGGGAATAAAGGAGTGGGGTACGTGCACGACTCTCAAGGACCTCAAACACCACACCCAGTACGTTGTGTAAAATTTTTCACCCTGTATTCGGCGGGTTAATCGTAAAGCACACCAAATTATCTTCAAAGTAAAAAAAAAACTCGCACTTTCGATCATTTTAGAGATGTCTCGCACCAAGTTTTCGGCGCACTGCCAAGGATTTGCACATACCATCTACTGATTAACTCTTTTGTTACGAGGTCGGCCATGAAAACAAAAAAAAATAACGCACGGCCGCCATTTTGAGTGACAATGCCATTATCGATAATCAGTCATCAGTGTGATAAGTAAGTTGTGTCATACTTTCCCGAGTGCCTCGACGCAATGAACTTACGAATGCTGTGATGAGCAATATGGTTTTCCTATAACAAACAACCATTATCTGGTTGCCTGTTGTTGGGATTGAGTTCCCGGTAACCGTCCGCAGCAGTGCAATTTGATTGCGCATAAACACGGCCATAATTCTTAACTTAATATTAATGAATTCATTATGTCGAGCTATTCTGGAAAGTATAACACAATTTACTTATCACATTAATTAAACAAGCCGTTCGTTAGCGTAGTTATGACTAATTATTGTCAGTAAAAATGTCGAAAATGGCGCCCGTGCGACATTTTATCGTTTTCGTGGCCTACCTTGTAGTACAAACGCTTAATGACGCGGTGGTATTCATAAATCTCCTTGGCAACGCACCAAACACTTAATTGGAAATATCTCGGAAACGGCGAGAGGTGCGATTTTTTTTTTGTGTTTTTGGTTTTTTTTTTTTGTGAAATGTCCTGTTGATGTCGAAGAGCTCAATCTCTCGGAGTATCAGAAATGGTGAAAATGGTGGGGGAGTCGCCGCTGATAATGAAAAAAATCTTTCGATTTTTCGGCACCGCCGTATCGAGCAACCCGCGGCGGCGATTTCAAACGACTTTATCACAGCCGGCCCATAGAGACCACCGCCTTCGGCTGGGTTTGATCCAGCTACCACTGCTACCGCTCTCCAACGTTTCCCACGTCCTGCTGCCACTTGGTAGCTCGGCGCGTCGGCAGCGCGACGGGCCGGACAGCTGTCCGCGGTCCCTGGTTCGAACCCGGGCGCAGTTGGTGGACTTTTTTTAAAACTTAATTTGCCGCGCACGACACAGAAAAAAAAACCTTTCTCTTCAAAACCGTCATTACCGGACGTTCGGTTTTCCATGTCACGCAGCGTATTATTTCGTTATTGTGATTGTGCCGTTGTTGAAAACCTAATCTCCTCGACCTTAGAAGACCCGATCGGACACGGGATTTTTTTCGAGCAAAATCTTGTGATATGACCTGCTCGCAGCCGGCAGTGATCGATCCCAACCCAAGCCCTGATTGGGCACTAAATAACATTTTTTTTTTCCATTCGCAAAGTGAATTTAATCAAATGTAACTTATACCTAGGACTGAGCATACAACTGCAGGCGCCCGCAGTGTTATGTTCGCGCTAATGAATTCAAGCGAACTGGCAGTGCTCGGTTTAATTAGGCCCCTTCAACACCTCCTCGTTTTTAGACAAAAGCATTTGCATGGAATTATACAAGCCTCACTGCTTAAACCGGCCGTGTTTGTTTTACTCTTTGTATAAATTAATTAGATTTGTGTCGGAGGTTGGCGACATTCCTCAAGGAGTTATTTATAATTTTTCCTTTTTTGTTGCAGTGTTGGTGCTAGCCCCGGAAGCAGTATCCTGCTGAGCAGGGAGTTACACCCCGCTTACAGGCTGGCTCCTCATATGGAGTATCTCTACTCCCTTCAACATTCCACCGCAAACTCGATCCACAGTAAGTTTCATTGTTTCCTCCTCGTTATGTGCCGATGACGGGAAAAAGGGAACCACTTGAGAACCCACGCCTGAAGTGTCTTATTGTCGTTCAATGAGAATTAACATGCGGGCGCCTATTTTTCTCTTCGGGCATTGTGGTGACACGCACAATGGCTGCTCGTTTCCGGTCGAGACCGGATTATTAAATAAGCGAATGTAGATACAGATTTGATGTGAGAAATAATAAAAATCGCCGAAAGGGCGCCGGGACACGTAAAACAAATACTGCCCGGGGCGCAGCCCGCGGCGAAGGAAAACACCATGAAAATTTTCCATAAACTTTAACGTACGTCTTAAACAAACCAATAAAATACAGGAAGGGCACCCAGATACCATTAAAACAAAAGTCGTTCGTGCTATTTGAACAGAAGGCCATAAAAACGGGCCTGTGGTTCGAGTCTTGGACGCATCTGGATCTAAATGTGGCTCCAGCTATTTTCGCTCTTGTTAACCATGTTTTTCTTCATAATTTCAGACGAATGTCGACCGTAACCGACTGGAGAGTCACAATTGACTTTCGTAATTTGTAGACTGGCAAAGACATTATGGATAATAAATTAGAGTCTTACAAGGTTGCGTGACGTGAGGTATTACGGGGGTTTGCGCTAGAAACGCCCATAAGACAACTTTGTGTTCTGACGAAGGACTTTTTTTTATATTTCAGAGAATCAAGCGAAACCCGGGTTTTCTTAAGAAATTCCGAGATTTATTAGTCACCTACTGATTTATTACAGCGGATTCTAAAGTGTATTGAACAGCGTGATGAACAACGTAAAAGTTCCCTTGCCATCCGAAAGTTGGATCCAAGCACACCCGATTCTCTTAAAAAATTCTCTAATTTCCATGAGTTACTGATAAAATTTTCCAGGGAGCATTTTTCGTGCACCGAGCTTGACCTACACATCGGCCGATTACGACTCTGCGCAACAGTCATGAATTTTCGGATCAAAGTTAACATGCTGCAATAACCCATCATTACCAAAGGGAGCTTAAAATAAATGTGTGGGCAGGTACCAGTGGGCGATATTTGGTCGGTCCAGTTATCTTACCAAACCGCTTCAACGGCGCAAATTATTTGCTCTTCTTCCTGATGAGCTACTGGAAGTTTGGCCTTTGCATATACGCCGCGAAATGTGGTTTACTACATTACGTAGGCACGATAGTTCGCCTCTGCGTTTCTGTACGGATGTTCGAGAATTTTTAAACCACCAGCCTTCAAATCGGCGAATACGTCGTGCAAATGCCCTTAACAGTGGCCACCGCGATCAGCAGATTTAAATAAACGTGACTTTTTTTCTCTGGGGAACTTTAAAAGAATTCGTCCGCACGTTGCCCGCTGAAACTGAGGAAGCTCCATGAAACTGCCTCAACAACAAGTCTACCATTACAAAAAGTGATGTTGTGAGTATTGATGAGTTAGGCAGAGTATGACTTGTGGCGTAGGGTGCATTCATTTCTAAGAGAAGGGGGCCATTTTGCACGCAACGGCATCTTCAGTGGTCAATTTTACGTAGCACTTGCTTGACGAGTTTTATGTAAATAATGCGCTAGTCAAGTATGAAAAATCGGTCTGTTCCGTGACCCACCACACGTGCACTTCTTCTGCGTCACCCGGCCATTGCGTCGAAAATCACCTTGTATATCACTGACACTTTATTTTTTGGCGGATTGCCCAAATTCCATGTGTGGAGTCCGCCCAAATACATGGTGAATAGGCATTTTACGTCGATTTAAGGAGGCTGTAGCTACTTTCGCGTATGATTTCATTTGCCCTGGTGACACTTCGTGATTCTGCGTGTCAAACTGCGTGGAAATCTGCATTTTGCGTTGGCCTCGCGATTTGTAATCGGAATGTTTAGAAAGGACCAAACTGACCTTTGGTCGCTCATTTTCAAAACGAGAAAGCTGCAGTTAAAACATTGCTTCTCCGTACGAGGCGCAGGCCGAAGCTTGCCATCGAACGAAACTTCTCTGAGGGAATTCCTTCAGGAGAAAAGCGATTTTTCGCACTTGAAAGTTTGCAATGCCGCACATCGGTGCGAGATTTGTTCCCGATGTCAGAAGAATAATGGAAAGCGAGGAAGGAATCTCTCCACCACCAATACTTGTCCGCCCGGAAAAATTGCCATTCCGACAAAACGGAAATTTCGGGCGAATCCGGAAGAGATTTCAGAAAGTAAATGGTTTGAAATGCCGCAGATAAGAGAAGAAAGATGTCCGAAATTTCGTTTCGCACCTCGTTTAAGCTCGACGGAAACTCGTTGGTGCACTGTCGAAATTCCACGGCTAGAGCCGTTCC